>NC_054484.1:73373141-74044213 GCF_017639515.1 Carcharodon carcharias
TAAGGGGGTGGGGTGGGATAGATAGAGCTGGATAGAGGGCCAGTGATAGGTGGAGGCAAAGGAGAGATTGTCAAAGATGTCATTTTCAAAAGGACAAAGGGGTGTTGATGGTACTGATATTATCTAAGGAATGTGTTAATGGGGACATTAAGGGTAGCAAGCAGGACAAGCTAGTAACAGATAGCCCTAATGGGGGTCGGGTGGGGGGTAAGGATCGAAATGGGCTAAAAGGCAGAGATAAAACAATAGATCAAAATAAATTTACAGCCTTCTGGACTGAATATTGAGTTCAACAATTTCAGATCATGAACTCTCCCCTCCATCCCCACCCCCTTTCCGATCCCCCTTTTTCCAATAATTTATAATTTTTAAAAGTATATATTTTTCTTTTCCAATCTATTTTTAAATTTATTTCAATCTATTGTTTTATTTCCACCTTTTAGCCCATTTCAATCCCTTCCCCCCACCCCACCCCCACTAGGGCCATCTGCCACTAGTTTGTCCTGCTTGCTACCCTTAATGTCCCCATTAGCACATTCCTTAGATAATATCACCACCGTCAACACCCCTTTTGTCCTTTTGTCTATGACAATCTTGTCTTGGCAATCTCTTCTTTGCCTCCATCCATCACTGGCCCTCTATCCAGCTCTACCTGTCCCACTCTCCCCCCCCTCCCCCCCCCCCCCCCCCCCCCCCCCCCAGCTTATATTTCACCTCATTTCTCTATTTCCTTAGTTCTGATGAAGACTTATTCGGACTCGATACGTCAACTGTGTTCCTCTCCACAGATGCTGTCAGACCTGCTGAGTTTTTCCAGGTATTTTTCTTTTTGTTTCAGATGATAAGTATGCCTGGCCTGTGCAGGTGGTGAGTGGTCCCATAGACGGGATGAGGACAATGACGGTGAGAGTGAGAGAGTGAATGGTGATGCCCATTGAACCAGCAGTGAGCGAGATCCCTGTGCATGTGTGATGGGTTTATGAGTATATGAGTTGAGAATGATGAGAAGAGTGACTTCTCCTGGCAGAACGAAGGAGACCATTCATCCTTCTGCGGCACTGGGTGCATGTCCTCTTTTCTAGGGCATTGGCGCTGACCCCCGCTGCCACCGCCTCCCAAGCCAGATTAGTGATGTTGCTGCACATCTTGTGGCCAGAGCAGGGTTAGAGGACATTACAGCAGGCCTCCGTTGCGTCCAAAAGACACTTGAGGGACGCGTCATTGAAGCTGGGGACCACAGTCTTCTTGCCTTTCAGGGCCATGTCTTCCATGCAGCAGTCGTGGGCTGGAAGCACTGAGAGGTGTGCATGTGGCTGCACTTTAAATATGGTGCCCGGCATGATGAAACGGCAAGGTGATGGCACGGTGGGCTAATGAGACCCCGCCCACCATGGAAATGGCGTTTTTCCTGGGAATGCATAATTAATGCAGCGGGTTTGGGTAATGTGGCTTGAGAAGCCACCATTGTGGCCGGCAGGTAAAACATTATATTACCTGCCAGCTGCCGCACATAGTAAAATCAGGGGTGATTCAGCCCATAGTCTTTGTGATCCTTCCAGTTTCATTACAATGGGTGAACTCCAATTACTGTGACTGGGCTCTGTGATGTCAATTTGAAGCATAAATTCAATTCCTTTCCGCAATTGAGCTAATTTTACTGGATGTAATCTATATGGGTGCTGCCTTGCTGAAACGGAATTCCCCACATCAACATCATGTTCAGCTAATGGTTTCCCTTAATTTATTTCCACAAATTGCTTTGTGTGACTACAATAGCTCTTTTAAATCACTCTGACACTTTTCTGGAAGGTAGCTTAATATCACATTTGGATTCTTAAGTACATCTCCATTGTCCAATTTAATCAGAAGAAGAACAATTTTACCCCCTTTTCCTTACTTACAACTATCAGTACCTCCTCCTGTTTAACCTCTCTGTCAAAGTATTTCTTCAGCATACTTACATTGTACACTTGCTGAACCTTTCTCCTATCTTGGGTATTCACCACATAGTTTACCTCACTCAGTCTCTTTTCAATCTGGTGAGGTCCACTCAACCTTGCCTTCAACGGTTGACCTGACAGTGGCAACAGTACTAACATTTTTTTCCCTATTCACAAAATTATGAGCCTTTGCCCTTTTTTCTGCCTTTGCTTTCATCACTTGTTGAGATATCTTTAAATGCTTCCTAGCTACCTCACATGCCTTACTTAATCTTTCTCTGAATTTCATCACATAATCCAGGAAAGTAGTTTCAGAACTTTGCCTCACTAATTTCTCCTGAATCAGTTTGAGTGGTCCCCTTACTTCAAGCAAACAGCAAGAATGGAATCCCTCAATCCAATCATATAGATAGTCTTGGCTACATGCACTAATCATAGTCTTTTTAAATTCTGATGCCACCTTTCTAAGGCACCTTATGATTCAGAGTGATAGACTGATGACCTAAATGGCTTTATTCCTGGGCTGTTTATTACTTTCTTGAACAGCTGTGGCATGAAATTTGAACCCCGATCTGACTGTATTTCTTTTGGTAACCGTTATCTTGTAAAGAATTTGGTTAACTCCTCTACAATCACCTTTACTATAATTTCCCTTAAGGGCATTGCTTCTGGAAATCTCATGGACACATCCATGATTGTTAGTAAGTACTGATTTCCACTTTTAGTCTTCGGGAGGGGTCCTGCACAATCAATCAGTACCCTGTTAAAAGGTTCCTCAAATGCTGGAATTGGAATTAAAGGTGCAGGTTTAATTTCTGCTTGAGGTTTTCCTTTCACCTGATATGTATTACATGTTTGACAGAATTTGACTACATCTTAGTCAAGGCCAATAGAAATGTTTTTGTATTTTAGCTTGTGTTTTCCTAATTCCTAAATGTCCAGCCATTGGGATTTCATGAGCCACTCTCAAAATTTCATTCCGGTACCCAGATGGTATCACTACTTGGTGCAATATCTCCTACTTTTCATCTGCTGGGACATGAAACGGTCTCCATTTCCTCATTAAAACATTGTTCTTAATGTAATAACACTCTGGAATGTATTCTGCTTCTGTTTCAGGATAAGCTGATTGGTATAAATGCTTTAAGTCTGGATCTTTCTGCTGTAACTCCACTAACTTCAATTAAATAAACAGCTCAGCCTCATCATTTTCAACCTTCTCCTCCTGGCTAATTTTTCCAAAAATAGATCCAGCCAACTGAATTTCAGCATCATCCTCCTGTCGTTTAGATTCTTCCTCTTCCTGTTTAAACTTGTGCGTTTGTGACCTTGTCACCACACAATCTGGAAATAATCCAGGATTCTCTTTCTGTAAAACCTCAGTTGGTTGTGTCTCAACAGGCTGCTCAACTAGAGTAGTCATAGTCAATATCTGTGATGCTGCTATATCATTCCCTATAATAAATCGAACCCCTGCAATGGGCAATTTCTCTACTACCCTAACAATCACCTCTCCTGTTTTCAAATCACTTTTTAAATTTACTTCATACAATGAAATAGGTTTGACTTCCCCATGAATGCCACTGATTAATACTCTATCCTGCAATAACAGTCCAGACAACAGATGCTACATCAATGACTGGCTAGCCGCTTCCCCCCCCACCCCCCCGTGTCCCTTAAAACTTTGACATCCTTTCCTCCTCTTCCCTTTAAACATAGATATACTTTCCCTTTGCATATAAAATCTCTAAACATCTCTGTAACCTGCCCTCCAGGATTCCCTTGGGTAGGTTGTGAGCACATTCCCACTTCTCTAGCTACTACTGATTCTTCTCTCTCCACCTATACAAAAGCTGCTAGTTTTTCTTGCCCCTGGATCTCAGAGCCCACAGTGCTTTACTTACGAGTTCTTATCACTGCAATCAATCTCCCATTTAACCCTTAACAGTTTGATCTCGTACGTCCAGCCTTATTACAATGGTAACATATCAGTTTCCTTCCTTCAACTCTACTTTCCATCTTTCCTGCTTGATCCTTATTACAAGCACTTTTACCATCACTAGATTTTCATTATCTCCAATTTCTTTGCTGATTTCCATATAAGCCTTTTCCTACACTCAACTGGTTGTGTGATATATCACACATATCGGCTAAAACAGCAAATTCCCTGATCTTTTTGCTTTGTCTTTCATCTAAATATGTCTTGATGTTTATTGGAATGCTACTTATAAGTTCCTCCATAATCATAACCTCTCTTACATTTTCAAAAGTCTCACCTAATTTTGATGCCCTGAACCATAGATCCTAGATAATTTCTTTCTCGCTTGCAAACCCTATAAAAGTCTGATTAGGTCTCTTGCTTATAATCCTAAACTTCAACTGATAAGCTTCAGGGACAAGCTCATGAGCATTTAATATTACCATCTTTACTAACTCGTAGTCTGAAGATTGTTCCTCTGATAAGCTTGCATATACATTCATTGCTGTACCTAAATAAACACTCTGTAACGTAATAGTTCAAGCATCTCTTGGCCAATTCACTTTCAAATGAGATAAATTATCTTTTAACTCCATCCTCTGTAAATGTAGGTACTAACTGTAGATTTTTAGTTAAACCAAATTCCTCAAAGGAATCAAAGCCACCATCTGAATCACTATCTCTCCATTCTTTCTTTATTTTGAGCTTCATTTTAGACAGTTTATACTGTCTGGCTTCTTTCCATGTAATACTCCCTTATAGAGGTTTAACTATAAAAATCCAGTAATATTACCCAAGGCAATCTGTTGTAGCTTTAATAAAGGCATATCACATGACCTCTTAAACTCTCTTCCGCTTTGCTGTAGAAATCCAAGACTTCAGAACAAGACTGTTTTTTGAAGCCCAAGGCTTTTCTAGCTTGACTGGATGGCTGATTCAAACTGTGTCTTCTCCCAGCCTAGAGCTGTTTCCAGGAGATCTTCCTCACAAAGCCAGCAGTCAACAGCCAACCATTAAGCTCTTCACAGTAACTCTAAAATACCTTTTTACCCCTTTCATCTCAGGTTCCATTGTTCTCACACCTCTTTGAAACTCAAATCCTTCCAGATATAAATTCTTTCATATTTCTATTTTGTTTCTGCTTTCAGGTCAATAAAATGTAATGGACCGTCTTCTGTTTACTCATGGTAAGATGCAAAAATGTTTCTCATCACCTCTGAGTTCCCTTTGATATTCAAATGAACTCTCAAGTTATCTAAAAATGCAAATGTTAGATCCAACCTATTTACTTGTACCACAAACACCTCATTATATCTCATTACAAATGCACAAACCTGACACTTCTCTCCTTTCATGTCTTAAACCTCCCAGACAAGCTGTCTCTAGTAACCTTTCCCCAGCTTAATCAAATCATTTACATACACACACACACTCAGCCTTCTTCAGAAAATAACACAATATTCCCCAAACATATTGAAAAACTTAATATCCAGTCTCACATTTCCATCAATATGCAGCTGACCTGTGATTATAATAGTGTATCATATAGGTAATGAGCACTTCCCAGGCAGCAACTCCGATGGTTTTACTTTGTGCCAATCATGGCAAACCTCTTTGAAGACAAAAGGAGACAGGGAATATAGCTCATAAGACATCTCCACCCTGTCTTATAGTAGAGCTCTGTCCAGATCTGCTGCAAGTTGCTTAACTCATAGGAATATAGGAGTAGGAGTAGGCCGTTCAGTCTCTTGAGCGAGCTCTGCCATTTAACTAGATCATGGATGATTTTCAATCTCAATGCCATCTTCTCACACTTTCCTTCTATCCCTTGATGTAATTGGTATCTAGAAATCTATTGACATCTGCTTTGAACAGTGACTGAACCTCCATGGCTCTTGAGGTACAGAATTCCAAAGATTCACCACCCTTTGACTTAGATTCACCACACTCTGCATTGATGGTCATCTTTCAAAATTCTATAGGCTCTGGAATGTTTCCTACAGATTGGAAGGTTGCAAATGTACCCCCACTATTTCAGAAAGAGGGAGAAAGAAAACGGGGAATTACAGACCTGTTAGCCTGACATCTGTAGTGGGGAAAAATTTAGAATCAATAATAAAGGATGTGATAACATGACATTTAGAAGATAATGGTAGGATTGGGCAGAGTCAACATGGAATTATGAAAAGGAAATCATGTTTAGCAAACCTATTGAAGTTTTTTAATGTGACTAGTAGAATAGACAAGGGTTAACTTGTTGATGTGGTACTTTTAGATTTTTAGAAAGTTTTTGATAAGATCCACACGAAAGGTTGGTAAACAAAATTAGAGCACATGGGATTGGGATAATATAGTGGCACAGATTGAGAATTGGTTAACAGACAGAGAATAGAAATAAATGGGTAATTTTCAGGTTGGCAGGCTGTGACTAGTGGAGTATCACAAAGATCAGTGCTTGGGCCCCAGCTATTCACAATCTATATCAATGATTTGGATGTGGGGATTAAATGTAATATTTCCATTTTTGCAAATGACACAAAACTAGGGTGGAAGTGTGAGTTGTGAGGAGGATGAGAAGACACTTCAAAGGGATTTGGAGACTCTAAGCAAAAGGTCAAAATTTTGGTAGATGGAATACAATGTGGAAAAATGTGAGGTTATCCACTTTGGTAGGAAGTACAAAAAGACAGAGTATTTCTTAAATGGTGAGAGGCTGGAAAGTGTTGAACTTCAAAGGGCATCCTTGTTCATGAATCAGTGAAAGCTAACATACCAGCACAGCAAGCAATTAAGAAGGCAAGTGGTATGTTGGCCTTTATTACAAAACGATTTGAGTATAGGAGTATAAAGCTGTCATACTGCAATTATATAAAGCCCTGGAGTATTGTGTGCAGTTTTGGTCTCCTTACCTAAGAAAAGGTATAATTGCCATTGAGGGAATGCAACATATAAACAAATGAACAAGGGGCAGGAGGAGGCCATTTGACCCCTCAAGCCTGCTCCGCTAGTCAACAAGACCATGGCTGATCTGATAGTAACCTCAAATCAGCATCCGGGCCTACCCACGATAATTTATCACCCTCTTGCTTACCAATAATCTATCCACATCTGCCTTAAAATATTCAAAGACTGCTTCAAGCACTTTTTCAGGAAGAGAATTCCACGGGCTAATGACCCTCTGAGAGAAAAAATTTCGCCTCATCTCCATCTTAAATGGGTGGCCCCTTATTTTTAAACAGTGACACTGAGTTCTAGATTCTCCCACAAGTGGAAACATCCTCTCCACATCCACCCTGTCAGGACCCCTCAGAATCTTATATATTTCAATCAACAATTCACCAAACTAATTCCTGCGATGAAGGGATTGCCCTGTGAGGAAAGGTTAAATAGGCTGGACCTTTTAGAAATTGAGAGGTGATCTCATTCAAAGATACAAAATTCTTACCGGGCTCAACAGGACAATATGTTGGATGGGTGGTTCTGGACCTCCCTGGCTGGAGGGTCCAGAACCAGGGGACACAGCCTTAGAATAAGGGAAGACATTTAGGACTGAGATGAGAAGAAATTTCTTCACTCAGAGGGTGGTGAGTCTTTGGAATTCTCTGTCCCAGAGGGTTGTGGAGGCCCAGTCATTGAGTATGTCCAAGACTGAGATAGATAGGTTTCTACATATTAAAAACATCAAGTGATATGGGGATAATGCAGGAAATGGTGTTAAAGTAGAAGATCAACCATGATCTCACTGAATGGCAGAGTGGGCACAAAGGCTGAATGGCCTTCTCCTGGTCCACATTCTTACGTTCTTATTAAACAAATTCCTTCTCATCTCAGTCCTAAATGGCCTACCCCTTATTATGAGATTGTGTCCCCTGGTACACGTCCGCCTAGCCAGGGGAAACATCCTCCTTACATCTACCCTGTCAGGTCTTGTAAGAATGTTCTACACTTCAATGAGATCACCTCTCCTTCTTCTAAGAGACTACAGGCCCAGTCCCCTCAATCTTTCCCCATAGGACAATCCTGCCATCCCTGGTGAACATTCGTTGGACTCCCTCTATGACTAGTAAATCCTTCTTTTGGTAAGGAGACCAAAACTGCACGTAATTCTCCAGACGTGGTCTCACTAAGGATCTATACAACCATAGCAAGGCTTCCTTACTCCTGTACTCAAATCCCCTTGCAATGAAGGTTAACATACTATTTAGCTTCCTAATTGCTTGTTGCACCTGCATGTTAGCTCACTCCCTCTGACCACTATTTCTCTCTCCCCGACCAGCATCTCCCTCTCCCAACCACCATATGCTCCCCTGACTATCATCTTGCTCCCCTTGTAATCTCTTCCCTCTCCTCCCGCACATGGCCCCACCATGCAATCATTCCCTGTTCTCCCCCTGCGTTCTGCTGCTGCAGGCTTCCCTGTGTACCAATTGGAGGCCCTGCACCAAGGTCTTCCCATCACCCTCACGTTTCCCCTCCTCTTCTGCACTGTCACCCTGGCCCCTGACCTCTCACACGCCACCCTCCCCACCACCCCCAACCCATTACCTTAAAGTTCAGGTTCCAGCGCAGCACACCTTCTTCATGTCTGACAGCAGTCCCAGTGGTGGCCACCACTCCCAGTGACGCTGATGGGACTAGAACGCTGCCAGCTATTTGATTGGCTAGCAGCTGTTGGAACTGGGACTTCCTCACCAGATGAGGGCAGAAAGCCTGACTCAAGCCAATTAACACCCCCTGCCTTGTAAAATCCAGCCCCGGGTGTGAGTGTTATAGGTTTTGTAGAGGCAACACAGCGAAATCTGACACTGTTCTCATTCAGCATCCTCTTACACACACACGCGCTCACTGACACACACAAACGCACACACACACACACACACACACACACACACACACACACACACTGACACACACACACTCTGGGTTGGATTTTCAGTTGCTGTTGGGGGGGTGAGCATGGGTGCACATTTGCATTGAAAAATGTAATTCCAGAGGGTGTCACTGGATCCCGTGCCTCCGGAACCCTGTGAGATTTTCAAAGGGCAGGAGATGGGGAGCTAGGAACCCACACACCATTAATTATTGACTGTTGGTGAGCTCATTAACAGGCCTCAGAAGAGTAGTCAGGAAATTTCAGCCTGTAGGCACAGGGAAAATACAGTGTCTGGGATAAGTCAGGGTACAGCTGGCATGAACACAGTAGGAGCCATGAGTGCTAATGGATACATTGGTCAGCATAGTTAAGAAATGGAGAATAATGCTCAGCTGCACAACCAGTGGCATAGAGCTGCCTTTGCTGGTGCTGTGAGGCTTGTATTTGTGAACATTGAGTGAATGGCAGGATTCCTGAGAGGGTCGTGAAGTTGCTGGGCAGCAGAGGTTCATAGTCCAAGTCCTGGTGAACAAACGAATGGAAGCTGAGGGAGTTGAAACGGAAGCAGACTACTCTGACGTTGGACAGAGTAGTGAGGAGGAACTTCAGCAGATGCAACCTCTTGGTCAGGAGGAGGTCAGAGGAGCACAGGGGAGGGGCTGCAAGGGGAAGAAAGTGCTACCCAAGACATTAGGTATACTGGCCAATATTCAGCTACCAGCAAATGGCAGTGCCCCAATGCCATAGGAGACTGCACCTACCCAGGCAATTGGTCTCTGACATTTGTGCTCTGGTCCACAATGACCTGAGGCCTCATGAATTGCATAGCAGTCACCTACCTGCAGTTACTAAGGTCACTGTAGCATTGAATCTTTATGCTTTCAGGTCATTCCAGGGATCAGCTACTGACATGGGTGGCATCTTGCAGTCAGCAGCTCATGTTGCTATCAGGCAGTCCTGATGCCCTATTCTGGAGAGCTGGGACCTACATTCATTTTGAATTGGGTGGGCATGATATATTGCTCACTCAGTGATTAAATGATTTAATCCCACCCAAAGTGAGGGATCTGTATTGGTTATTGGTGTGGGAGTATGATGTGATGCTGTGGGCACAATGGAGTCTCCCCCACTCCAACAAGGAGCCTGGCAACAACTGGACAGTGACACTCAGCTCCACCTCCACTGCAGGGCTGGTGGGAAACACAAGCGTGTAGTGATGTGTACTTGGGCAACTCAGCAAATGCCTTGGCACAACCAACCCAATAGAAGACAGCGATCAAACAGCCACAGCCACTTTGTACAGGCGTCTCCTCCATGCCCTTCACCTGAATACAGAGCAATCAAATGATCCTGCTCTTCATGGCCTCCCATCTTGGCACTGCCTGCTGCTTCTGCAATGGCACCCTCACAGTGTCCAGTGTCTCCTCCTCCATTGAGAATGATGTATGAGTAGTCTCACCTATTCCAAGAAGACATTGACCTGAGATATCACGCTCCTGAGTGATGTCCACTGTTCAATTATGACCCAGACGTGAGGTAGCTGGCTTTTCAGAGATGCAACTGGCCAACTTATATTGACAAATGCAAGGGTGAACTATTGCCACTCAGCCAGCTTAGCTTATATGCATGCTGCTGTATATAGAGTTAGAGGCCTGTCAACTGGATGTCACTCACACTCACTTTTAAAATCTTAGCAGATCTTTGAATCTTTTACAACACTGAAACCATAGCCTTCTGATGCTGGCCTCTGTAGCCACATCTACCCAGGCATTCTTGGTGTTGCTGGATGGATTTGGGAATGTGATGGCCTAGTGGTATTATCACTGGACTAGTAATTCAGAGACCCAGGGTAATGCTCCGATACGGCAGATGGTGGAATTTGAATTCAATAAGAATCTGGAATTAAAAGTCTAATGATGACCATGAAACCATTGTCGATTATTGTAAAAACCCATCTGGTTCACTAATGTCCTTTAAGATAGGAAATCCTTACCTGATCTGGCCTGCATGTGACTCCAGACCACAGCAATGTGGTTGACTCTGAAATGCCCTCTGAAATGGCCTACCAAGCCACTCAGTTGTAACAAACCGCTACAAAATCACAAAAATGGAATAAAACTGTACGGATTACTTGACATTGACCTAGGCACCAGAAACGACAACCGCAACTAACGACAACTAACATCAGAGGGCTTGTGCCAAAATTGGGAGAGCTGTTCCTCACAGGCTAGTCAAGCAACAGACTGACATAGTTATCCTCATGGAATCATATCTTACAATGTCCCACACCACCATTACCGTCCCTGGGTATATCCTGTCTCACCGGTAGGACAGGCCCAGCAGAGGTGGTGGCACAGTGGTGTACAGTCAGGAAGGAGTTGCCCTGGGAGTCCTCAACATCGACTCCAGACCCCATGAAGTCTCATGGCATCAGTTCAAACATGAGCAAGGAAACCTCCTGCTGATTACCACATACTGCCCTCCCTCAGCTGATGAATCAGCGCTCCTCCATGTTGAACAACACTTGGAGGAAGCACTGAGGGAGGCAAGGGCACAGAATGTACTCTGGGTGGGGGACTACAATGTCCATCACCAAGAGTGGTTCGTTAGCACCGCTACTGACCAAGCTGGTCGAGTCCTAAAGGACATAGCTGCTAGACTGGGTCTGCGACAGGTGGTGAGGGAACCAAAAAGAGGGTAAACCAGACTTGACCTCATCCTCACCAACCTGCCTGCCGCAGATGCATCTGTCCACAACAGTATCAGTAGGAGTGATCACCACACAGTTGTTGTGGAGACGAAGTCCTAGCTTCACATTGAGGGTACCCCCCACCGTGTTGTGTGGCACTAAAACCGTGCTAAATGGGATAGATTTTGAACAGATCTAGCAACTAAAGACTAGGCATCCATCAGGCACTGTGGGCCATCAGCAGCAGCAGAATTGTTCTCGAATACAATCTGTAACCACATGGCCTGGCACATCTCCCACTCTACCATTACCATCAAGCCAGGGGATCAACCCTGGTTCAATGAAGAGTGCAGGAGGCATTCCAGGAACAGCACCAGGCATACCTAAAAATGAGGTGTCAACCTGGTGAAGCTATAACACAGGACTACTTGCATGCCAAATAGCATAAGCAGCAAGTGATACACATGGCTATGTGACCCATAATCAATGGGTCAGATCTAAGTCCTCCAGTCCTGTCACATCCACATGTGAATTGTGGTGGACAATTAAACAACTCACTGGAGGAGGAGGGTCTACAAATATCCCCATCCTGAATGATGGGGGAACCCAGCGCATCAATGCAAAAGATAAGGCGGAAGCATTTGCTTCAATCTTCAGCCAGGAGAGCCGAGTGGTTGATCCATCTCGGCCTCCTCCTGAGGTCCCCAGCATCACAGGTGCCAGTCGTCAGCCACTTCAATTCACTCCAAGTGATATCAAGAAACAGCTGAAGGCACTGGGTACTGCAAAGGCTATGGGCCCTGACAATATTCCAGCAATAGTACTGAAGACTTGCTCTCCAGAAACTGCTGCGCCCCTAGCCAAGCTGTTCCAGCACAGCTACAACACTGGCATCTACACGGCTATGTGGGAAATTGCCCAGGTATGTCCTGTACACAAAAAGCAGGCCAAATTAAACCAGGCCAATTACTGTCCCATCAGTTGACTCTCGATTATCAGTAAAGTAATGGAAGGGGTCATCAGCAGTGCTATCAAGCGGCACTTGCTTAGCAGTAACCTGCTCACTGATCCAGTTTGGGTTCCGCCAGGGCCATTCAGCTCCTGGCCTCATTACAGCCTTGGTTCAAACGTGGACAAAAGAGCTGAACTCCAGAGGCGAGGTGAGAGTGACTGCCCTTGACATCAAGGCCACATTAGACTCAGTGTGGCATCAAGGAGCCCTAGCAAAACTGGAGTCAATGGGAATCAGGGGGAAAACTCTCTGCTGATTGGAGTCATACCTAGCACAAGGGAAGATGGTTGTGGTTATTGGAGATCAGTAGGCTCAGATCGAGGATATCACTGCAGGCATTCCTTAGGGTAGTGTCCTCAGCCCAACCATCTTCAGCTGCTTCATAAATGACCTTCCTTCCATCATAAGGTCAGAAGTGGGGATGTTCACTGATGATTGCACAATGTTCAGCATCATTTGTGACTCATCAGATACTGAAGCAGTCCATGTCCAAATGCAGCAAGACCAGTACAATATCCAGGCATGGGCTGACAAGTGGCAAGTAACATTCACACCAAACAAGTGTCAGGCAATGACCATCTCCAACAAGAGAGAATCCAACCATTGCACTTTGATGTTCAATGGTATTACCATCAGTGAATCCCCAACTATCAACATCCTGTGGGTTACCATTGACCAGAAACTGAACGGGAATAGCCATATAAATACTGTGGTTACAAGAGCAGGTCAGAGGCTAGGAATAGTGCAACGATTAACAGACCTCTTGACTCCACAAAGCCTGTCCACCATGTGCAAGGCACAAGTCAGGAGCGTGATAGAATATTTCCGACTTGCCTGGATGAGTGCAACTATCACAGCACTCAAAAAGCTTGACACCATCCAGGACAAAGCAGCCTGCTTGATTGGCACCACATCCACAAACATTTACTCCCTCCACCACCTACGCACAGTAGCAGCAGAGTGTACCGTCTACAAGATGCATTGCAGGAATTCACCAAGGCTCCTTAAACAACACCTTCCAAGCCCATGACTCCTACCATCTAGAAGGACAAGGGCAACAGATACATGGGAACACCACCACCTAGAAATTCCCCTCCAAGTCACTCACCATCCTGACTTGGAAATATATTGCCATTCCTTCACTTTCGCTGGGTCAAAATCCTGGAGCTCCCTCCCTAACAGCACTCTGGGTGTATCTACACCACATGGACTGCAGCATTTCAAGGAGGAAGCTCACCACCACCTTCTGAAGAGCAACTAGGGATGGGCAATAAATGCTGGCCCAGCCAGCAAAGCCCACATCACATGAATGAATAATTTTTAAAAAAATTTCTTCTGCCAGATGCCAGGAACAATATCTCTCGCATCTCAGCAACTGCCTCAGAGAGGTGTCAAAGAACCTTGGGATCACTCATGGATGCTGTGGATGCCCTCCTTTGCCATCTCCTCAGCGAACAACAAGCCCAGTCATGGCTACTGCTGGTCTTTTCCAAGGGCTTTCCATTTCCAGGTCCCACTCCCAGGCCACTTCCAGTGCTGCTAATTGAGCATCAAACAGGCCCCTGGACCAAATAGACCCTTTGCATTTCAAAATCGTGCTGTTCACTGCTCTTGACACATAAATCTACCAAGCATCGGGCACCTAATCCTAGATTGAAAAACCAGCTGTCTCACACTCAGTCATGCACACACTCACTCATTCATACTGACTTGTTCATTCACATGCACTCACTCACTCACTGACACTCACACAAGCGTAGTCACTTATTCACGTGCTTTCAAAGAGATATAAAAGGGGTCTTTCCCTTACCTTACCTAATGGTGAGAAAGCTCTTCTGTGGAGCAAGTTTAATTCAGTGCAGTACAGTACTACACAGCGTTTTGCTTTAAAACAATATAACTGTGCACAGATTTTTTTTATTCATTCATGTGATGTGAGCGTTGCTGGCTAGGCCAGCATTTGTTGTCCATCCCTAATTGCCCTTCAGAAGGTGGTGTTGAGCTGCCTTCTTGAACCGCTGCAGTCCATGTGATGTAGATACACCCACATTGCTGTTAGGGAGAGAATTCCAAGATTTTGACCCAGCATAAGCAAAAGAATGGCGATATATTTCCAAGCCAGGAGGGAGAGTGACTTGGAGGGGAACTTCCAGGTGGTGATGTTCCCATGTATCTGCTGCCCTTGTCCTTCTAGATAGTAGGAGTCATGGGTTTGGAAGGTGCTGTTTAAGGAGGCTCGCTGAGTTCCTGCAGTGCATCTTGTAGATGGTACACACTGCTGCTACTGTGCGTTGGTGGTGGAGAGAGTGAATGTTTGTGGATGAGGTGCCAATAAAGCTGGCTGCTTTGTCCTGGATGGTGTCAAGCTTCTTGAGAGATTTTGGAGCTGCACTCATCCAGGCCATTGGAGAGTATTCCATCACACTCCTGACTTGTGCCTTGTAGATGGTGGACAGGCTTTGGGGAGTCAGAAGATGGGTCACTCACCACAGGATTCTTAGCCTCTGATCTGCTCTTGTAGCCACAGTTTTTACGTGGCTACTCCAGTTCAGTTTCCGGTCAAAGGTAACGCCCAGTTAGGGGATTCAGTGATAGTAATGCCATTACATGTCAAGGGACGATGGTTAGATTCTCTCTTGTTGGAGATGGTCATTGCCTGGCACTTGTGTGGCAGAAAGGTAACTTCCCACTTGTCAGCCCAAGCCTGGATATCATCCAGGTCTTGCTGCATTTGGACACGGACTGCTTCAGTATCTGAGGAGTCGTGAATGGTACTGAACATTGTGCAATCATCAGCAAACATGCCCACTTCTGACCTTATGAGAGAAGGAAGGTCGTTGACGAAGCAGCTGAAGATGGTTGGGCCAAGGACACCACCCTGAGGAACTCCTGCAGTGATGTCCTGGAACTGAGATTAGTGACCTCAAACAACCATGAATATCTTCCTTTGTGCTAGGCATGACTCCAACCTGTGGAGATTTTTCCCCTGATTCCCATTGACTCCAATTTTGTTCGGGCTCCTTGATGGCACACTCAGTTAAATGCTGCCTTGATGTCAGGGGCAGTCACTCTCACCTTACCCCTGGAGTTCAGCTCTTTTGTTCAGGTTTTAACCAAAGCTGCAATCAGGTCAGGAGCTGAGCGACCCTGGAAGAACGCAAACTGAGTGTCAGTGAGCAGGTTATTGCTAAGCAAGTGCTGCTTGATAGCACTATTGCTGACCCCTTCCATTACTTTACTGATGATCGAGAGTCGACTAATGGGGCAGTAATTGGCCAGGTTGGATTTGTCCTGCTTTTTGTGAGCAGGACATACCTGGACAATTTTCCATATTCCCAGGTAGATGCCAGTGTTGTAGCTGTACTGGAACAGCTTGGCTAGGGGCGCGGCAGGTTCTGGAGCACAAGTCTTCAGTACTATTGTCAGGGTCCATAGCCTTTGCAGTGTTCAGTGCCTTCAGCCGTTTCTTGATATCACGTGAAGTGAATCAAATTGGCTGAAAACTGGCATCTATGGTGCTGGAGGCCTCCAGAGAAGGCTGAAATGGATCATCTACTCAGCACTTCTGGCTAAAGATTGTAGCAAATACTTCAGCCTTATCTTTTGCACTGATGTGCTGGACTCTCCCATCATTGAGGATGGGGATATTTGTGGAGCCTCCTCCTCCAGAGACTTGCTTAATTGTCCACAACAATTCACAACTGGATGTGGCAGGGCTGCATTTGGTTGTGGAATAGCTTAGCTCTGTCTATCACTTGCTGCTGTTGCTATTTGGCACACAAGTAGTCCTGTATTGTAGCTTCACCAGGTTGACACTTCATTTTTAGGTATTCCTGGTGCTGCTCCTGACATGCCCTCCTGCACTCTTCATTGAACCAGGGTTGATCCCCTGGCTTGATGCTAATGGTGAAGTAGGGGATTGTGGCTGACTAAAATTCTGCCACTGCTGTTGATCCACAATGCATCATGGTTACCCAGTCTTGGGTTGCTACGTCTGTTCGAAATCTATCCCATTTAGCACGGTGATAGTGCCAGACAACATGATGGAGGATATCCTCAATGTGAAGACAGGACTTCGTCTCCATAAGGACTGTGCGGTGGTCACTCATACCAATATTGTCATGGACAGATGCATTTGCGGCAGGCAAGTTGGTGAGGATGAGGTCAAGCATGTTTATCCCTCTTGTTGGTTCCCTCACCACCTGCCGCAGACCCAGTCTGGCAACTATGTCCTTTAGGACTCGGCCAGCTCGGTCTGTAGTAGTGCTACTGAGCCACTCTTGGTGATGGCCATTGTAGTCCCCCACCTAGAGGACATTCTGTGCCCTTGCCACCCTCAACGCTTCCTCCAAGTGGTGTTTAACATGGAGGAGTACTGATTTATCAGCTGAGGGACAGGAGGGGGTGGTACATGGTAATCAGCAGGGGGTTTCCTTGCCCATGTTTGACCTGATGCCATGAGACTTTATGGGTCCGGAGTCGATGTTGAGGACTCCCAAAGCAACTCCGTCCCGACTGTGTATCACTGTGCCGCCACCTCTGCTGGGTCTGTTCTGCCAGTGGAACAGGACATACCCAGGGATAGTGATGGTAGCGTAATGAAAACAGAAAATTCTGGAAAAACACAGCAGGGCTGGCAGCATCTGTGGAGACAGAGACAGAGTTAATGTTTTGAGTCTGTATGAACCAAAACATTTTCTATTTTTATTTCAAATTTCCAGCATCCGCAGTATTTTGCTTTTATAATGGTGATGGTGGTGTCTGGGACGCTGTGTGTAAGGTATGATTCCGTAAGGGTGACTATGTCAGGCTGGTGCTTGACTAGTCTGTGAAACAGCTCTCCCAATTTTGGCACTAGCCCCCAAATGTTAGTAAGGAGGACTTTGGAGGGTGGACAGGGCTGAGATTACTGTTGTCGTTTCTGTTGCCTAGGTCGACGCTGGGTGGTCCGTCCAATTTCATTCCTTATCCAATTTTCTGTCCTGGTTTGATACAATTGAGTGGCTTGCTAGGCCACTTCAGAGGGCACTTAAGAGTCAACCACATTGCTGTGGGTCTGGAGTCACATGTAGGCCGGACCAGGTAAGGACAGCAGATTTCCTTCCCTAAAGAACTTCAGATCAAAAGATTATGACTATTAGTATATTTTTAAAAAGCCAAGTCCTGTATATCTTATACCTGTTCAACCTCTGCTATTTTTAAAAATCATTTTTGGAAAAAAAGTGAATGCTAATGACACCACTGATCACACTATCATAGAGCTTAGAGTTACTAAGTCATCCTTTGAAGTGAGGGGTACAAAGTTTCATTTCTTCCTGCGATATTCAGAACTAAACTGTAGACAGATGAATAAAACAGAGTACCATTTTGCTAGTAGAGGTTGAAGTGCTCTGAGGCCACTCACACTATATGATTAGTTGTTAACCATAATAATCCACCAGTTTTCCAGCAAACATAATTACTAGCACAACAGTAAATCACTCAGTCAGAGACACTTCTTCAGTTCACATAAACTCTGTTTTGATTGTGATCATTCTTGATGCCAAAAATATGAACAAAATACACATTTATTTCTGATTTCAGTATCAAAACACATATGCTTGGACTGGTTGGCTACTGCTAAGAATGTTAGTCAACTTTAAAGTATTAATTTTTAACATTGTCGATTGTGTATTTTAACAGTTCAGGAAGAGGATGCCAATTGTCAGGTTCTGCCAACTCCTAATTGAACAGCTCTTCTGTAAACAAGTCTAAATGAATAAAGGAGAAACAATCAAACCTAAAGGTTGTTCCTTGTGAAACATTTGTGTTATTTGTCTATATATATAAGAAAATTAAATCCTTCAAATTGAGTCCTCGTTTCCAACTCCCCGTGCCTGGTGAAAACCAGGCGGAAGCTGTTAAAGTGGAGTGGTGGCTTACCCACCCTCTTCTGGTGTGATCTAGCCAACTACATTCTAGTTATAAATGGTAAAATTATAATTAAGTTTGAAATTTATATTCTTTATCTACTTACATTTCAATTAAAATCTTCTACTCCTCCCTACCAGCCCCCGCCCCACCCCCCGTCCCTAATTCCTACTCTAGCTAAAATTCCATTTTGAAGGACTTGCTTTTACTCTGGTCCTCCCTAATTGTGTTACCAGCTCACACTGTGGTTTGCTATCTGCTCAAGCTATGGCAACAATTCAAAATATTCTGCATGAAGAATGTGTCAGTTCATGATAATGAGACGTAAAATACTAATGGCTCTCCTGTGACAACACTGATGCTGAATTGAAGTATACACTGGCCAGAGTTTTTCCCTTGTCAGACGGACTCAGCGGGAGTGAGCGGAGGTGGTCAGGAAGCCTACCTGCGATCGGCTCAGCACTGCAATTTCATGTTGGCGGGCCAATTAAGGCCCGCCCTGCGTGGATCACGAGCAGCAGCACTGAGTGTTACCTGTGTGGGCAGGGGGAGATGGGAGAGCTGGGCGTCACGTACAGTTCATGCATGCACATGAAACAGCGCTTCAGTCTCCCTGAGGCACAGAGCTGCTTCAGGGAGATTGAAACACTTTATAAAAAAATTAATAAAGGCAATTAAAATTTAACGAAACACGTCCCTCATGTGACACTGTCACATGAAGTGGGACATGTTTTTAGTTTCAAAATAAAGGTTTTATTTAATTTGTAATAGCTTTAGGAAACCTCATCCCGCTTGTGGATGAGGTTTACTAAAAAATGTATGGGCCACTTGGCCTTTTCACCCGCCCGCCAACCATTCAGTTGGATGGGCAGCGTAAATTTCAAGTTAATGAGCTCATTAATGACCTTAATAGGCCTTTCAATTATCGGCGGGCACGCAGCCGACTCCGGCACACACCCGCCGAATGAAATATTGCTTGAGTGCGCGATGACATCAGGATGCTTGCCCGACATCGTTGTACGTCTTATTATGTTCATGCATGTTGGGCACATGCCCACAAGCCGAACATAAAATTCTGGCTACTGTTTTGTACTGAAATGTCATTATATGATGAAACACATAACATTTGGCCCTAATGTCCAAAAAAGCCCTCCTAAATCTAACTTTTTTTTTCTGGGCTTGCAGGCTGTTTTTGCTGGAGTTTACTACCAGCTGGTATGACTCCTTACCCTGCTACAATCATAACACTGAAACTGGTACTGGATGACTAATGAGAGTTGCATCTATTTTCCCAAGCAATGTCCTTTACAGATTATGCTATTCTAAAATAATATCAAAATTTCTTCAATCAACCTAGATGAGATACCATGAGGAAGCTGGGTCACTGCAGAGCAAAAAAAGGAGTGAGGCAGAGAACAGGAAACTACAAGCCAGTTAACCTGATATCAGTCATTGGGAGAATGCTAGAGTTTATTATTAAGGAAATGTTAACAAGGTACCTGGAAAATCATAACATGATTAGGCAGAGTCAACATGGTTTTATAAAAGAGAAATTGTGTTTGACAAATTTATTAGAGGTTTTAGGGGCGTAGCTGGTATTTAAAGGGAAACCAGTAGATATAGTAGGTTTCCAAAAGGCATGCGACAAGGTACTACAAAAACTACATAAAAGGTTATTAAACAAGATAAGTGTTCATGTAGGGGGTAATAAATTAGCATGGATGGAGGAATGGTTAACAGGCAGAAAACAGAGAGATAAATGGGATATTTTCAATTTATCAGGCTGTGACTCATGGTGCGCCACAAGGATCTGTGCTACGGCCTCAGCTATTTACAATCGATATTAATGAGATAGCTCAAGGTACCAAGAGTAATGACATCCAATTTTGTTGATGATACAAAGCTAGGTGGCCAAGTAAGATGTGAGGAGAACACAAGGAGGCTGTGATAAAATATAGACAGGTCAATGAATGGGCAATAACATGGAAGACTGAGTGTAATGTGGGGGAATATGGGGTTATTCACTTTGGTAGGAAGAGTAGAAAGCAAAATATTTTTTAAATGGTGAGAAACTTCTAAATATTAATGTTCAGGCAGATTTAGGTGTCCTAAGAAACATAGGAAGTTAACATGCAGGAACAGCAAGCAATTAAGTATATTGCAAGGAGATTGGAGTAAAGGAGCAAGGAAGTATTGCCACAATTGTACAGGGCTTTGGTGAGACCATGGTCAGAATTTCCAAATCCCCTGTTGGTGGGTCTCCCCGCCACGGCAGGGCTGGCAAGCCATTGAAATCTCTGTTCAGATCGGTGGTACCAGAAGATCCTGCTGGCTTGAGGGGCTGTGAAAATTCCAGCCCATACTTGAGTACTGCGCACAGGTTTGACCACCTTACCTAAGCAAGGATATGTCTTGGAGACAGTGAAGGGGCACTAGATTGAGTCCCGGAATGAGAAGGTTGTCCTGTGATGAGGGGTTGAGTAGAAAGGGCCTCTGCTTTCTGGAGTTTAGAAGAATGGGGGAGAGATGATCTCATTGAAATTCATTAGATACTGAGGGGGGCTTGACAGATTCTGATAGGTTGTTTTCCCAGGCTGGAGGGTCTAGAGCTAGGGGACGTAGACTCAGGATCAGGGAATGATCATTTAGGACTGAGAAAAGGGGGAATTTCTTCACTCAGAGGGTTGTGAATCTTTAGAATTCTCTATCCCAGAGGGCTCTGGATGCTCAGTCATTGAGTATACTCAAGGCTGAGACTAATAGCTTTTGGACTCTAAGGGAACCAAGGGATATGAGGATCTGGCCGGAAAGTGGAGCTGAGGTCAAAGATCAACCATAATTTTATTGAATGGCAGAGCAGGCTGGAGGGGCTGCAGGCTCAGTTCTGCTTCTATTTCTTATGTTCTTATATTCTTAAAATATTTATATTTAGGCAGCACTACTAGTGATATAGGACTAGCACTAGATATTAGTTCATTTTTTGATACCGTAAAATTACTAATCTACATATGTCACCCTGCCAAATACTGCTTGTCTGGATCAAGTGGGGTCCTCTTTAAATATGCAGATCTATTTCTGAATGACGTAAGCAGGGATCAATCTATCATTTTAACTCAAGGTTTGAGTGCGGAACAGTGGTGGCTTCCCTGCCAGGACAAACCTAATGGGAATAGCACCAATGGCCGGAAGTGGCCAAGCAAGTTAAGATTTAAACTAGCTTTTTAGTTTCTTTTCATCCCTGATCTGTCACTGAATTTTGTGCACAGTGCAAAATTTTGATTTGAATATAAGGCTAGAAAGAGTGATGCTCAAGATTGCATATAATACTGAATTAGGTCCTGAATGTTAATCCTAAGAACCAAAGGAAGCTACAAGGAGCTATTGACGCAATGCTGGAAGGGGCAACGAATGGCAGATAGTGATCAACATCAGTAAACATGAGGCAGTACAGTTTAGTTAAAAAAACAAATATGTTGAATGGAAGAAGGCTGTTTGATGTGGAAGAGAAGAAGAAATGAGGATTCCAATTCATATAACATTAAAAGCAAACACCTCAAGTAGATAAAACTTAGAACACTTTCGGCATCTAGAGATGCATGAGGCAGATAGAGCACATGCTTGCATCATTTTTCATGGCTTGTTTTTCCTGGAACAGGTCAATAGCTGGAAACCAGAGACTACAGCTTGAGGGGCACCACTCCACATCGAGTATGGCTGACCAGGAGTTTCTCCTGCTCTTACTGCTTGCTATGGATATGTTGAAAGGATTTGCAGGTTGATAATCAACCTGTGTTGTCTTGTGAACACACCTTCATTGGCCACCAAGCCCTTGAGTGGAACTTAAACACAGAGCTTCTGGCTTAAAGGCAGGGGACACTATCCATTGCATCACAAAACCTCCCCAAGTAGATAATGTACATTTGGGAAAAAAAATGATGATGGCAAGAGACATTGAACATTAAAGTTGAGATGTATTGGCGAGTCTATATAAAACAACAATATGGCCATAGATAGAAAGATTTGTAATTTGGGCTCCCCACTTTAAGAAAGATTTGAGGCAATGGAAAGGGTACAATACAGGTTCAGTAGAGTGCCACATGCTATAAATAAATACAAATATGAAGAATGATCAGTGGTGTTAGCATTAGAATAGAGGATGTTAAGGGGTAATTTGATAAAGGTATTTAAAATTATGTTGAGATAGGATAGAGTGGATGAAAACAGGCTGTTACCAGTGATTGTGGGATTGTTGGATTGAGAACAAAGGGACATAGTTATAAGATGAAATGTATGAGGATAATGACAGAAAGCAGAAGAAAGGCTGTGCAATGAAACTACTGAGGTTAGTGATTGAAGACCCCGGTGTCAACACTAAGGAATATGTTAAGTTGGTGATGGAAAGAAGGGGCATGAAGGGGCATGGGAATAGGTGGGCATATATGATTAGGACCCCTGCTTGTGTAAAATATAAACATCAATATGAATTTATCAATGGCCTATTTCCATGTTGTAGTTACTTTATACTGTAATTGCTGAACTTTATCCCTTGTTCTGTTGTATTGACCAATGGTGTGGTCGGCACTCTCAGCTGCCATTTTTTAAAAAGCGACAAGCTAAGTCAAAACATAATTTTCCATTGATATTCTAAAGTCAGTCACCAAAAGTAACAAACATTGACTGAGAATGTTTAGCACACGATGGGACATGAATTGACCAGTACAGAATGCAATGTTAAATGAGATGGAAACATGCAGTCAGAGGGAGATTGAAGGGATGCAGAGAACACTCTGCTATCTGGTTTAACTAGAAACATGTATTCCCTTCTGGTTTAAATAGTCAATAAGGGCAACAGCCTACAGTTATATAGTTCCCTTAATGTAATACCCTAAGGCACTTCACAGAGGCTGCAGATATAATTCGAGGTGGAAAAGAGACTGAGCAGGAAAAGAAGAATTTGTTGGGGTGACAGATATTGGGGGTGTGCCTTTCCAGGAAATAGGCACTGATCAGAGGTTTGATGAAGAAAGAAATTTAAAGACACGTTAGGCAGCTGTTCAGGCGAGGGCTTCCAAAGCAATAAGAATTTAATGATAAAATAGAAGAAGAGGCAGGCAGACAGTAAACTAGCATGGAATTTGATGGAACTAAAAATTTTCACAATCTGAGAGGAACTTTCACCCTTATCCATGTGACTGTTAAGAGGTGTTTTCATTTTAATATGTATCAATGAGTCAGATTTTGCTGAAAATATCTCATCTGAAGAATTCACACCATTATTAATGAGCAAGTTGGCCAGGAACTTGTAGTGAGGACTAGATAGTCATGAATTAAGAATCACACCCACCTAACTTCTCACCTGAATGACCTGTCTCTGATTTTAAGGTTATGCCCTACAGTCCTAGACTCGCCCCATGAGCAAATAAGTTTCTATGTACCCAATCAATTCCTTTCAAAATTCTAAAAATGTCAATCAAGTCACCTTTAACCTTCCTTACTCCAGGAAAAACAAGTCTAGTTGATGTAATCTCTCCTCATAAACTAAACCTTGAAGCTTTGGTAACATTTTGATGAAGCTGCACTGCTCTCTGCCCAAGGCCAATATATCCTATCTAAGGTGCAATGCCCAAGACTGTACACAAAGTGTCTGATGCATCCTAGCTAAGACTTTATCTATACTCTAGCCCTCTAGTTATAATGATAACATTCCAATAGTCTTTTTGATTACTGTTTGTATGTGACTCCTACATTTAAGTGATCTATTTACGCGGGCCCCTAAATTTCTTTGGACCTCCACTGTTGGCTAGCTTTTTACCATCTAAGTAATACTCAGATCTATCCTTTCTTTTGATCCAAAATGGATGACCACACATTTGTCTGTGTTGAAATCATCTGTTAGTTTTGCCCACTCACTTAACCTAGCAATGCCTCTTTGTAATTTAATGCTTCCAGCTACAATACTTACTGTGCCACCAATATTTGAGTCATTGGCAAACTTGGATATACAGCTTTCTATTGTTCTAAGTCATTAATAAATATAGTGAACAACAGAGGCCCCAGCACAGATTATTGTGGGTTACGCTATCCACTTAAATCCAATTTAAATGTATGTAGATTATTTTTATTATTGTCTACTGCCTAACCAACCTTCTAACCAGGTCAATTATTTGCTATCAATTTAATTATCTTTAATTTAAGCTAACTGAATCTTATGTCGAACCTTTTCAAATTTTTCTGAAAGTCCATATAAACTACATCCGTAGACATTTCCCTGTCTACTTCTTTAGTTACTTCCTCACCTTAAGTAATGGAGTTACATTACTACTATGAGCCCAGGGGGAAATATCAGGTCCTGGGAATTTGTCAGCCTTTAGTGTCATTATTTTTTTCTGATACTGCTTTCTTGCTTATGTTAACTTTGCTGCGCTCCAATTCTTCATTCATTATTAAGGAAACACTAAACTAAGCAAGGGTGCATTTTTCCAGCTTTTATTTAAAACCTAAATATGCCTGAATAAATCTAACAGGGTGCCCATCTCGAGTATCCCTCTATATATAGATATTAATGATGATTGGTCCATTCTCCACAGAAGTATTTTTATCTCTGAAATTATTTTGTGGTCATTACCAACATAAAACTGTTGGTGAGTCTACAAGTGAATGATATAGTTGAACAGGTGATCATCCTGTTGTCAGGGGCAATACTGTGAAGATTTGCCTTTTCAGGAGGAAAGAGAACATATTTCTGTGCAAGTGATGTCAAAAAAGTTACCTAGAAAATATCAGCAGGAAGATTAATAGATATGTAAAGGGGGCTGTTGGAGACATGAAATGAAAACTTAATGGCATATTATAGCCGATTGAAGCTGGATCCTTTTCAGCCATATACAGAACAGTCTGAGGCTTGGTCACAGAGACTGAAGAAGGGACAAGTTGGACAATGAATGCAAAATGAAATGTGCTCAGGAAGGAATTTTTCTTCTTTCACAGGATCTGGTTGGGCCAGCATTTACTGCCCATCCCTAATTACCCTTGAGAAGGTGGTGGTGAACTGCCTTCTTGAACCGCTGCAGTCCCTGTGTTGTAGGTATACACACACACTGAGCATATCACATCAACATCAATTTAAGATTAAAGGAGCTCATAACAAAGATAGACAGGAATAAAAATGACAAATATTTCAAGTGCTGACGAATTCGTTATACTTCAATCCTCAGATTACATGAATGTAATCTGATGCACGTGTCACAGTTTGGGCTGGTGTGTCAGGTGCTGCCCGGTCGGTTGGATGGATAATCCGAGTTAATAGTTCATTTTGGTCCGTGTGGCTAGAGTTTACAGGCTGGAAGCTGCAGCCTTCTATGTGAAAGGGGAGGGAGGCGGTATTGAGCCGAGACTGCTAATTCAGTGAAGCCTGTAGTTTGAGTGGGTGATCTTGTACATTGTGAGTGGCGGCTGTCCTCAGCCGAGTCCCCCCACCCCCCTCTGATCAAGCTCAGATCCAAAGAAAGGGAGGAATTTCATTTTGGTTCCCTCCCTGGGATCCTCCTATCCCTCCCCATTCCACAGTTTCAAGCTCTCCTGAGAATCGCTAAACAAGACGGGAGGGGTTTTTTTTGTTGAAATCGTTTTCTTTGAAACTCTCACCCTCCGGAAAGGCCGGACAGAAATTAACACAAGTTGATCATGGCGATCTGGAACTGAACGGGGCTGAGGAGAGAAATGTACAGAACTGTCCGAAATCTGACTGTCAGACTCAACCAGACTGAGGGCGATTTTCACACCGCGACCAACTGCACAGAGCTGGCAATAAACCCCCGGGGCTGCTTTCTGCTGAGTTCTGGTGAAATGTTTAACCCACAACATTCCTCGAACTTGTATTTTGTCTGAAAGAACTGGAGCAATCCTTGGAAGGGTATGTGCAGCTCTGTCCCGGAGTAACAGCGAGAGACCGGCGTTTGGAGAAGGGTCCAGCCAGACAGTGGGTCACAACAGTTAAGTGGGACCTCTAACGCAATGAAAGCTGATCAGATGTCCCATTGCAGAGGCTTGGTCATCTCACACTAACGTTTGGAGAAGACTCCATCTCCACACTCAATATTGGTTTTGTACCAAAGAGGCAAAAACCAAAGTGTAAAAAGGAAAAAAAAGGGTTTGAATATGAAGGGGATTGGGTTGTCCCTTGCCTCGCTGGTGCTGTTTTGCCTGCTGTGTGACTACAGGGCGCCCGCGGAAATGCTGGGACTTGGGGGAAGAAGGCAGCTGAATGGGTCAGTAAGTGAAGCCCAGGCGCCTGTGAGAGTGTCCCGGCCCCTGTCTCCCATCAGAGGCAGGACTGCAGCGCAGCGGGACGAGAGCGGGACGCCGCGAATGCGAGAGAGAGGGGGGAGCTCCTTCCGGAGGTCTCGCTTGGGGATGGTCAGAGACACCGCAAGAAGCCGAAAGATTCGTGTCCCCGCTTCTGGCACCCCCAGCCTGCTGGCCGGAATGGCCGGCAAGCAGAGACTCTGGGTCATCTCCGCCCCTCACGCCTCGGATGGCTATTACCGGCTGATGCTCAGCCTCCTGAAAGACGATGTGTACTGCGAGTTGGCCGAGAGGCACATCTATCAGGTCGTCCTGTTCCACCAGGAGGGAGAGCTGGGCGGCAAAGTCAGGAAGATAACCAACGAGGGGAAAATCTTGGAGGAACCTCTGGATGCAAAGACCGTCCTCAAGCTGTTGGACTTTCTAAAACTGGAGAAAGGTAAATTCAGCATGGTCCTGCTGAGGAAAAATCTCCAGCTGGAGGAGACCTACCCTTATCCGGTTAGGCTGGAGGCAATGTACGAAGTGATTGACCAGGCCCCAATTAGGAAAATTGAGAGGCTGAGGCAGAAAGGGTTTGTGCAGAAATGTAAGCAGGCTGGTGTAGAAGGGCAGGTGGTTGGAGCCAATGTGGGAGAGAAGAAGAAAGAGGAACAGCCCAGGCCTACCCCAAAGAATGAGAATATTGAGGTGCCAAAGGAGACTAGAGAAGAAAAAGTGGTCGAGGAAAAGAAAAAGGTCATCATTAGGAAGCCTATTAGGATATCCCTGAACACACACGGAGGCTCGAGAATAGTTAGGGCAACTGTGGTGCCAACTACAACAACTGCCAGCACCACAAAACCAACTGTCACATTCCCCACCACAACTACTATCACACCTATCGCCACAACAGTATTGTCTTCAGCTGCTACTGAGAGCCAAGCTGGAACCTCACTCGTTACAAGATCGCGTGTAATATGGTCACCGTCTTCACCAAAATTTCACAAACCTGCAGTTGCTGTTGAAACTCCATCAAGACCAACTACCAAGATTGACACCTCAGTAGCACGGGGTGGCACATATAGAGATAGACATCGGGCAGTGAGCAAAACTGATGGCAGCAAATCTCATACAAGTAAATCCTCAAAAACTCTCCATTACTATCCTCCGGTGCCGACTCCTCAGTCCACGACAGCCAGTCCAGATTACACAAAAGAACAGACAACGCGGCACAAATACAACCATACAGACAAAAAAGAGGGGAACTATCGCCAGAAAGGTCCATTGGTGACACCAACCCATCGCAAACCTACCAAAGTCAAACCCAAAACTACAAATAATAAAATCCTGACAAATGAATACGAGGATAAATTTGACCCTGAGAAAACCTCACCGACAAACACTGGGCAAGAGGTTGAAGTGCCTCGTGTTCCTCAGAAAAAAAGGAAAGAACAGAAAAAGTCTGGCAAATCAGTCAAGAATGAAAAGAAGAAGAAGCCCATGAAGAAAGACAAAACACGGAAGAAAGTCAAATCTGTGCCGAAAATTAAACCTCACAAGAAATCCAAGAAGACAACCAAGAAAGGGATCTTCAAGCAGCCTAAGAAGATATCAGGGATGCCAAAGACATTGGCATCTATTCTCAGCTACTTTGAAAATAGACGACGTCTAGTAGTAAGTGCTCCAAAATATTAGACACTATCTTTGTTGCTGGCAAGGAAAAGTAGCTACATTTTGTTTTTATCACAATGACATTACATGCAATTGACACTGGCATTTGTTTAGAGTTATAACACATATCTGCATATACTGTCAGTGTTGGCAGGCTTAGAACCAAAGCTGGTCACTAAAATATGATGTTTATTGTAAGGCTGCACACACTTATAGAGTGCTCATATGAACATAGAATATTTAAGTAATAAAAACCTGTAAATTTTGGGCGGGATTTTACGGCCCTGTCACGGCATTGACTTCGGCAGCATCGGAAAATCCCGCTGGTGGGAGGGGCCGTAAAATTCCGCCCATTAACCTGAAAGAAATCCCATCAGTGCCTCTGTCCATATCATTGGTTTCTCATAGTTTAACATTCCAAAAATTCAATTAAATGGGTAAAAGCTAGTTAATGGAATGCTTTTCATTCAAAATACTTTGCTATAGATTTACAGATAAATAATAACTCACCAAAATTGATTTGAATTTTTTTTCTGTTACTGGGTGCCATATGGAGTGGGGCCTCCCCTCCCTGCTAGACCATTCCATGATGTCACAAATAGGACATGTCCACCCAACCTCCCAACAGCTCAGAAAATGTATAAGATAAACAACATTTTGGAATGCATTATTTTTCTTGCATTTAGAAAATGTACCCCTTTAGATCTGTTAACATTTGACAGTTCAATAAATAGTAAAATCTGGGGTTAACAACTTGGGGTTGACATAGCTACAGGTCATTATCACCAGTACACTTTTTGTTGCTTGGTAATTTGGTAATTCACTTCAAGAATATCAACAATTATAATTGGCTGTTGTCAGTTGATGGTCTGTGCTTCAGAATGCAAATTAAATTTACCAAGAGATAATAATAGAATAAAAAGGGAAGGCATGTTACAATTGTTCTCCCACTGAAAAGAAAGACTTTATATTGGAACTTAATTTGTGCCTGCTGTATTCATAAAGTCTTTCATAGTCTAAAAGATCAATGCAGATGCACCAGCACACTAATATTTGAAAAGTTACACTTTGGAACACATTCCTTGCATTGTTTGTTTATGTTACATCACATGCTGTACAGCTGCTAACAGTTATAGGACTGAATCAAATGTTGTTCCAACTGGTTAACCTTTGAACCACTAATGGTAGACAGATTTTTATTTATATTTCAGCAGTAGTGCTTTTTAATTTTATAATTCTCAGGACAATACCTTAGAAATGTTCAAACAAAGCTCATAGTTTATGAGTAAGATATCTGTTCCATCAAATGAGCTCATTTTTATGTTGTAGATTGGGCAGCTCAGCCCAGTAAGATTTAAACCTGCAATGCCCTCAAAGCGATACAATTTTAATTTTAATTATGTTAGTATAACTAAATAACTTACCTAAAATTCCACTTCTTACAGTGTCTGTTGCTGAGGTAAACATGCAGATTGGGTGATTGACAGGATCTGAGGGGAGAATTGCAGAGATTGGTTTTTAAAAATTCTTTCATGGGATGTGAGTGTCATTGGTAAGGCCAGTATTTATTACCCAGTCCCTAATTGTCCTCGAAAAGGTGGTCATGAGCTGCCTTCTTGAACCACTGCAGTTCATCTGATGCAGGTACACCCACAGTGTGATTGGACCCAGTAACAGTGAATTAACAGTGATATAGTTCCAAGTTAGTTTGGTGTGTGGCTTGGAGGAGGTCTTGCAGGTGGTCATGTTCCCATGTATCTGCTGCCCTTGTCTCCTTGGTTGTAGAGGTCGTGGGTTTGGAAGGCGTTGTAGAACAAGGCTTGGTGAGTTGCTCTAGTGCTTCTTGTAGATGGTACACACTGCTATCACTGTGCATCAGTGATGGAGGGAGTGAATGTTTAAGGTGGTGAATGGGGCACCAATCAAGTGGACAGCCTTGTCTTGTTTGGTGTTGAGATTCTTGAATGATATTGGAGCTGCACTTGTGCAAGCAAGTGGAGAGTATTCTATCACACTCCTGACTTATGCCTTGTAGATTGTGGACAGGTTTTGAGGATTCAGGAGGTGAGTTACTCACCACAGAATTTCCAGCTTCTGGCCTGCTTTGTAACCACAGTATTTATATAGCTAGTCCAGTTCAGTTTCTGGTCAATGGTAACCCCCAGGATGTTGATGATATCTGGTGCAGAAAATGAAATATCTCTGAATGGATACAGTTACAGTGACACTAACAGCTCCCCTGACAGTTTAATATGTAAAGGTGAGGCACATTTTGGTACTGAGTCATACAGATCAAAAGATCACTGATTTACCCTCAGGTTTTCATGTGTTAACCTTAGCCAGGATGATCATAGGCATGTTACAACTGACTTTGGCACTCCAGGCCAAGGTGGAGGAAAAATCAAGCCAACTAGCTTCTCTTGATTGCTATAAAAAACCTCTCCTGAAAAGCTCAAGTGTTGGGCCATCAGATGAATGCAAAATTGGCTCAGTCATGATGCTTCCCTTTGGTCTGCAAACACTTGCTGTCTAGGTTCATAAAGAATGGGCAGCTGGGAGAGGTACATGAGATGCTTGTAGACCCGTGCCATGAATCTACATCTTTAAGAGTGGAGGGGTGAGAGGGAAGAGAAATTCATTTCCCTGTGCATAATTTAATTCTCCTCCCTAACCTTACAGTAATTAGTATAGGAAGGACATCTTTCCAGGCCTCAGCCAGTGGCAACAGCATCTGTGACGTGCTCAAGAGTGGCATGGTTAGGCAATGGTTCTGGGATTAATGGGATTAAAGTCTACACTTTCTTGACTGTAAGAGCCCTTCATGAAATGAGTTTTGATGGTCTCAATGCAGCTCCTAATAATTATTGGCCTATATCATAAAACAACCCCTAACTCGGTTTTAACTTGACATTAACCTCAGAATCTTGTTCAGAAGGACCACAGAATGGATAGTGTAGAAAATGGGAAACTGTCATATTGGTGCTGTTCTGAAGGTGGGTATGAGGGTTAATGCTGTGATGGAGTAGAGAAAGCTATTCTCTGCATTTAACTGTCCTGTAGCTGACCAAGGGTACTATTTGGTGGCACTGGGTGGCGGCAGCCTTCTGTCTCATAAGATGTGCTTCAGTGGTCAACTCTGTGTTAAGCATTGACTGGCGTGGTTCAGGGAACCCCCACCCAGCAGTCCCTGCTGCATTTGCTGCAGAGAAAAACAGTGGGCCGGTTGGTGTGCCTGCTGCGATGGGTTCCGTCGGCTGACCAAAGACATTAAGTTCCAAGTACCCGTTGAATCAAATGGACCATACAGCTCAGCACCTTACTAATCTTGGGCTGCACAACTAAGGTGGGCAGTGGCTGACCAGTGGGACAGGATGGTCCCTCCCACTGTTAGAGACAACCCATACAATCCGTTCTTTATGCCACTTGATTTGGGCTTATCACTCATAACTGCTGGCTTCATAGTTTTGTTAATGCTCTGCAGCAAATTCAGGTGTGTTGCCTTAAATGATACGTGTTACCAATTTGGCAGACGTTCATTTTTGTTCTTCCTTCAAAGCAGCTTTTCCTTGTAGTTGTAGACTTCAACTATACTGCACTCACTGTGAAATAAAAGTGGACTTTTCTCGTGCTTCAGGGCTTCAGTACACTTAGCAGTCTGCTGAATTATAGTTCTCCTTTTTCCGCTGAGTATCCAAAACCACATTGCACTGATGCAAAAGTGATAGAATATCTATCTGCAGACTTAGAAATTGTCACCGATGGTAGTAAGAGTTTGATACAGGAAACTGATATTGTGATGTTGGAACACAAGCTAGTCTGTTAAATTATCACCATTTATATGATTTGAGAATTTTTTACAGCTAGGAAGCAATGTGATTTGGCATTTTCAGAGGCGTTATGCATATGAGGATATTATTTGACTTCAAAAGACTGTTCCTTAAGATTGAAACATTAGATGATTTTACTTTTCCAATGTGAATTTTTCCTTCTTATTCAAAGCTTATCACCTCTCCCAATGATAAAAACAACATGTACGAACAACAACGAGACGAGTATTTAGAACACGTCTGTGAAATGGCATTAAGAAAAATCTCGATTATCACCATTTTTGGGCCTTTAAATAACAGCACGATTAAAATTGATCATTACCAGCTGGGTAAGTATTTCATTCTTTCTCTTCCATTTCTTTGTGAAGTTATGTTTGTTGTTTTCTTCCATACCTTTGATTCACAGCTGAGATTTTTAGTGTGTTGCTCAATATTTTACCAGTGCCACTTATGGCATTGCTGTGAGTGGTGTCCAGTGCTCCCCGGTATAATGCTTGCCGCAGGTTTCTCCAAAGGCTAGGGCAACACTTCATATTTGGATCCACATAGACACTTTGTTACACCTTCTGCAAACCTACCCAGATGTATTGAAGCTCCAAATTATGACAGAAACAAGAGAGGCAGTGGAACGTATCTTGTTTCACACGGCTACATGCATGCAAGATATTTACTGAGGGAGCGAGTGCGGGCCATATTCAAGTTGGTAAAAGGTTGCAGTGTGTGTCAAGTTATTGGTTTCTGGAGCCCTATGTTGGCTCCAGTTGACAGCTGACACTTGCTAGCCCTACTTGGATGGGCCTCAGCGAAGGCTGAGCAAATGAATTGAAGGCTAGAGACGAGTAGGAAAAAACACTGGAAATTTATTTTTGAAAAAGATCAAGACTAGGCTGACTTTGGATATACTGAGTCATTGTCTGAACTGAAAATGAAAGGCAAGCAAGTAAATCAAATAGAGGGCAGGCAAGAACAGGGGGGGGAAAAAATCACTTGTAAAACATTCCGAGCACTGCTCCAAAATTAACCAAGTGCTATTGAACTCACTTAACGTTTTTTTGAGTTAGATAGCAAATTTGAGTCTTAAATTTTTGGGTGCAAATTGGAGATGAAAATTCTGTTAATTACAGGTATAAAGTTGCAGGTACATGCCAAATTTGATGGAAATGTGATGGGTGTTTCAGTTTACGTGCTTCCGCAAATGCAAAACTACTTTTTTTAACATTGTTGTAAAGTCCAGGTAGCCTCATCTCCTGCTGCTAATTTTCTACAGATTGTGGAAAAGCTGAGTGCCCCATCAATTCTTGCTGGTAGAAACTAGAAGTAAAAAAGATTCTGTGTATTTGAATTTGCACCAGCAAAGCCCTGCTTCTCGCCAAAGTGATGTGAGAAATCAGTGTAACTGCTGCACACAAAACTTCACAAATACAGTTGGTACTAAATTCAGATGCACAATGCAACATCAGAATTATATCTTGATGTTGCATGGAGATCCAGTGGGACTGGGTGCTGCAGTGGGGGCCACTGCTCTGGAAATTGATGTTGGATTAGTGCAAATTGATAGGATGAAGACCTTGTCTGTATGGCTTTGCAGGGCATTGGGCACTCTTAGCACAGGTCTAAATAGGCTTGAGTGCACAATGCAAACTAACATAGGTTTCAAGATGGCTAGTGTGCAGATCTGCTAGACGCAGTGCTTGTTAAAGTGGCCTCTGGCTACATTTTATTATTTAATTTAATGCAACAGAAACAAAAAACAAAAAGGCCTGAATTATCAGTATCCCTGATATGATAGTAGCCACAATTTTCTGCGTTTTACTTAATCAGACTGTCAACAGAGTATAAGTGGTGTGCTTCCAATACATGTGCGATCTTGTGAAAAAGAATATTGCTGAAATGTTGGAGTATTCTTGTCAGCCACATTTGCCTGGTGGGTAGTTTGTTCATGCCAGGTTTTTTTAAATGTAAATTATCTCTTTTTATGTAGGAACATAAGTTTGGTGATTTGCTTATTTGAGAAGATATTAACTGGTAATATGTTTTATTATCTTAAGACAATGAGAAACCAGTCAAGGATATAAGACCCAGTGACCTGGATCAGGACCTTATTACTGAACTTCGCAAGGAGTATGGGATAACTGAAAATGAGTTCTTCATGGTGCTAACTGATTTAGATATGAAAGTCAAGGTACGAGAAAAATATTTTTTATGTACAACACTTAATATACATCAATCAATATGGGGGCACCAGTGCAGTTAAAGTTCAATTTGCACACATTAACAACCTAAGAAATTTGATAAAATAAATTCAGGCTGTCCAATTTTACTTTTTCCAATGCTCTCCCCTTTTCTTTGAGGTGTTGACTTTTGTTGGTACCACAGGCAGTCTTTACAACCTTGTCCATTTTGTATTGTTTATGCGTGAGCCTAAATAGTGGGCTGTTCTAGTGTAGTCATCAGCCACACACCTAACCCTGTTCTCACACAATAACCACACATGTACACTTAACAGTATTGTATAATCATGGTCAAGACCTGAAACTCCTTTTCTAAAACCATAAGGGAAAATATCTGTCTCTTACCTTAACTGGTGGTCCTTTAATAATATCTCAGGAACATGTAACTTTCAATTCTGTCAATTACTTGTTAATAATGGGGGAAAAAAAGCCTTCTTCTGTTTTTCTTAGAAGTGGAATTTCATTCCCAAGGCTAGCTTTTCCCCTCAGAGGTCCACTGATTCTCAGGCCAGTTATAAGATGTTTGTTCCTGTCCTAAATCAGATCAACTCATTTGGCACAGACTAGGAATCAGGGTCAAAATCTTCCTTGTAAGTACAAAGATGCGCTTCCGCTAGCTAGATCACATAAAGCATAGCATTGACATCCGGATGCAGTGCTTCAGATGTCTTGGCAGATCAAGGAGCATCTCCAGTGCAGCCCATCCAGTCTGTAAGATCATTACAATCTGTGCATACTCCACAACTCTCCAAAAGGTAACTGTTGGGAGGGTGTTGGTTACCGATCGGTATGTCTTAACTAAGTCTCCGTAGTCTTCAACAGGTTAACTGTAAGTCTTTGTTAACTGGTGGAACTATTTACATATGTACAATAATGGATACACGTCTCTACTCAACATCACACTGACCCTGGGCCTGGGTCATGTGCCTTCTTACATTACTGTGTGGGCAGTACTGTACTCAGTTCCACATTAACCCTACATGTACCAAACCCTTATACCACAATAACCGTGGGAAAGACCAGCTCATATGGAAGGCCAGAGCAGGACACAGACACTGACTAAAAGGATATTGTGTAGAAATGCCAGTACAGCCAGGAAGATTGCTGAACTGGACATTCGCCCAAGAGACTTCCAGCTAAGTTCTGAATAAAATCCTTTAAGGTGCTATGCTATACAGAGAAAAGTCATTGTAGGCATCGTTATATTTTTAGGCGTTGTTGTATTTTAGGCTCTCCTGCAGATGTCTGTCTTCTAGTCAGGACTGAAGCCCACTCCTGTAAAATCTCTATGAACTGAAATGTGACCTTATATACACAATATCTAGCAATACAGCATTGCCCTCTGCTTGAAGAGACAACCTGGTTACAGTAATTTTATCATTTTATTTATGATATAGAGTTGATCTTCAGATAACTATTCTTAGTGGAAACATTTAACTTTATTTACAAGACAGCAGCAACAACTACACGTGTGCATCAAACTCCATAACTAAAGAAGAACTGTCTCCTAGAGGTTCCCTACATTGCTAACACATTGGTTTACACAGATCATGTGACCTAACAACACAGGATTATATTTAAACCTACAGTCCTACATTTCCCAAAACCATAATTACTACATTCCTCCCCCTTTAACATTTCTGTACATTTTGTATTTACAAGGATATTTATCTCATGACATTACAACATTTACACAGGTTATGAAATTACAAGTTCCATCTCTCAGGTGGGTTCCTGATCCATGTGGAATGTTGCAGCTCCGCAACTTCATATTCTTTTGTAGGAAACATGTTCTCTGAAACTGCATTAACATCAGGTACTCATTAGGCACTTACAGTTCAGTGTCTTCCACTTCAACAAAGAGATCGGGCATGTCTATCCTTGGTTGAACAACTTCATCAGGAACCACTGGTTACAGGTGGAACATTATTTTGCTGTGGTATCTAGCTTTTTTTTAAATGATCCACATGCTTATGGGTGATGCAGCCCTCCACTTCCACGTGGAATAATGGTCCAGTCACAGAACTCACTTTACCAGGTAACCATTTCGGTCCTCCACCAAAATTCTTTACATATACTTCTCCAACAGTAAATTGTCACTCACGACTATGCAAATCATGAGTCACTTTTTGGTTCCCTTGACTTTTCTCCAGCTTCCGCTCCAAATTGGGAAGTTTCAGGCTTAGTCTTGTCAGAAGACAGTGCCTCATCAGTAATTCTGCAGGTGTTACTCCTGTCATAGGGCAGGATTTTCTGCATCCGCCCACCACCGTGATCTTCTGGTCCTGCCACAAATCAATGGACTTTTGGCTGGGGCGCCTCCTCACCCGCAACGGGTCCCGCCCGCGACGGGGTTGGAAAATTCTGGCCGTAGTGTGGGGGGTCTTTTCTGCAATGAAATAGAAAATGAGCAAGTTTGGTTTCCAATGAATCACCTGTTAACTTTTTCATTCCCACCTTAAAAGTTTGTACTGCCCTTTCCACCAGTCTGTTTGATGACAGATGGTATGGTGCAGTCCTCACGTGGTTGATACTGATCAGCTAAGGCTGATAAATCATTGGAACTCAGTGATCGTAAATGCAGTGCTATTATCTGAGACAATCACCTCGGGCAATCCGTGGATGGTGAAGCTCTGGTGTAGTTTTTCTATAGTAGCACCCAACATTGGCGACTTTACCTCATAAACATCTAACCACTTGGAATGAGCATCTAAAATCAGTAGAAACATGATTCCAAGGAAAGGACCTACATAATCAATGTGTAATTGCACCCAGGGTCTACCAGGCCACTCCCATGGGTGTAATAGGGCTGCCACAGGCAACTTTTGTAACTGTTGACATTGCACACAGTGTTTTACCACATTTTCAATATCACCATCCATCCCTGGCTACCAAAGATATCATCTTTATTCGGGAGAACCCTGGATGGGCACTGTATAGCTCTACCAAAAGTGGTTCCTTTCCTTGTGCAGGAATTACTACCCATGCACCCCACAATAGAATATCATATTGACTGCTCATCTCATGTCTTTGGTTGAGAAGTGGCTTCAATTCATTAGAGACTGGTTCCTGGGACCAACCATGCAATGTTTGGTCTCTCACTCGAGACAGGACTGGATTATGATTCGTACAGTTTCTTATCTGCCTGGCACAGGCTTGTGAGGAATCTAGAAAATTTATCACTAATACGAGCTCCTGTGGGATTGGGACATGTTCATCATTCTCTTGTAAAGGGAGGTGACTTAGGGCATCGGCATTTGCTATATAAATCCCTGGTCTATGTACAGAGGTATATTCATATGCTGCCAAAATTAGGGCCCATCTTTGTATTCTTGCAGAGGCTATGGGAGGTATAGCCTTCACCTGGCTAAACAGACCCAAAAGTGGTTTGTGATCTGATACTATCGTGAAATGTCGCCCAGGCACATATTGGTGGAATTTTTTTACCCCAAAAATAATTGACAGACCTTTTTCAATCTGAGAATATCCTTTTTCATCTGTGGTAAGTGTGCTGGGTACATAGCCTATTGGCCTGTCTGTGCTGTTATCCATTTTGTGAGATAGTACAGCTCCCACTTCATAGGGGGTCACATCGCAGGTTAGCACCAATTCCTTTGTCTGGTCATAATGCACTAACAAATTTGAAGAGTGTAAGAGCTGTTCTACTTTCATGAAGGCTTCTCTTTGGGATGTTTTCCAAAATCAATGTGTGCTTTTTCTTAGCAGTGAATGTAGAGGGGCTAGAACTGTGGATAAATTTGGTAGAAATCGCCCATAATAATTTATCATCCCTAAAAATGATTTTAGTGCAGAAGTGTTCTTGGGTGTAGGTGCCTCTCTTGTTGCTTTAACATTCTCTTCAACAGGATATTACTCATGGGCATCTACCCAGTGGCCCAAATAAATTACTTCATTTGCTTGAAAAGTGCATTTTTCCTTCTTCAGGTGCACTCCTGCATCTAAAAATCGTTTCAGGACTCCCTCTAGGTTAGCCAAGTGTTCCATTTCTGTGAATCCAGTTATCAGTACATCGTCCAGGTAGACCACAACCAGTAAGCTCTCCATGGTGCTCTGAAAAATGGCACAGGCTGAGGAAACACCGAAGGGGAGGCATGTATATTGGTATAACCTTTGTGAGTATTTATGGTTACGAATTCCCAGGAAGCGTGATCCAGCTTCAGTTGCTGTTATATATGATTCATGTCAAGTTTTGTATACGTTGTCCCTCCTGGTTGTTTGGCATATAGGTCTTCAATCTTGGGAATAGGGTACCTGTCCAGTTTGGCTGTTCTGTTGACCGTTAGTTTCTAGTACCCACAGATCAGGATGGTCTGGTCTGGTTTAAGAATGGGACTATGCCCACTCTGAGTACTGAACCACTTTTATGACACCCAGCCTCTCTAGCCAGTTCAACTCCATGTCAGCCTTTTCTCTCAGGGTGTATGATGCCATTCTTGCTTTCAAGAAGTGAGGAGTTGCTTCTGGGTCCACGTAAATCTTGGCCTGTAGGCCCTGGATTTTCCCCTGTTCATCCTGGAAGAAGGTGTAATTTTTTTTAACAGCTCTTGAAGTCCACCTGCTTGGAACTGGAAGATTTCGGACCAGTTTAATTTAATCTCCTTCAACCAATCATGCCCTAGAAGGTTTGGCCCTTCACCTTCTACCACCATCACTGGTAGCTGTGCCGATTGGTGTCTATAATGAAATTGCTCTGGTGATACCTTTTACTTGGATTTCTTCACCTGTGTACATTTTCAACTTGGCAGATGTTTGTTCCAAATTTAACTGTTGATCACCTTTATTTAAATATCTGAAAGTGTGTTCTCCTATTATAGTGATAGAAACACCCTTGTCTACTTCCATTTTTAATGGTTTACCATTCATTTGCACTGTAACAAATGCTGGCTCTGTCTTCCCAAATTTCATATTGAATAATGAATAAATGTCAGAATTTCAGGCTTTTCTACACTATAGACTTCTTTGGACTTCGTTCATTGTTTGGAGGCCTGTTTAAATCTTGCTTTGCACTGTCTTATTATGTGTCCTCTTCTGTGACAAAAATAACATTTTCCTTTTTTAAATTGCCATTTGCTAGAAGACTGATTGTTTTCATGTTAATGAAAGTTATTTTTCAAATTAGTTGTTAAGTTGTTTCCTTTCATTTTTTGTTTAGCAGGGGCTGTTCCCGCTTCGTGGCAGAGTCCCAGATTTTCATGCCACTTTCGGCTGACTGTTCCCACCCAACTAGGAGAACAGCACTATTTTGTGCCCCTTGAATTGCTTGTGAATCCCTTACAGCGCTTTCCATCGCCAGCATTATTTCTAACATTTTCTTAAAATCAAGATTCACTTCAGCCAGCTATCTTCACTGAATAGTGTCTTCCTACATGCCACATACTAAACGATCACTGAGCATGTCATTCAGGGTTTCACTGAAATCACAATATTCCATTAGCTGTTTTAATTTTGCCACATATGTGCAATCGTCTCCCCCAAGGTTCTATTCCATGAATTGAACCTGAATCTCTGCATTGTGACTGGGGGCTCAGGTTGAAAATGTCCCTTAACAAGGTCTACTAACTCAAACTACTAAACTGGTCCTGCTCCCACAATTATTCAGGAGAATCGCTCTCTTTTCCTCCCCCATGATTTTGTTTGCTTGAAAAATGAATGCAAGACGTTCTATGTATTAAGACCAATCGACTGTGGCTGGCTCAAAAGGATCGATTCTGCCAAACTGTAACATCTTGGATGAGTATATCTTTTATTTTTAATGAACTTAGATACTCACAATCGCTGGACAAGGTACAACACTGAATCTGATTTATCCTCATCGCCAGTTTGTTATAGAGTTGATCTTCAGACAACTTTTCTTAGTGGAAACATTTAACTTTATTTACAAGACAGCATCAGCAACTACACGCGTGCATCAAACTTCATAACGAAAGCAAAACTCTTTTCTAGAGATTCCCTCGCTGCTAACACATTGGTTTACAAAGATCATGTGATCTTCCAACACAGAATTATTTTTAAAGCTACAGTCCTACATTTCCCAAAACTATAATTACTACAATTTAGCTTTTGGGTAACATGATAATAATCATTCTGTTTGGCCATATGGCTTAGGCATATCTGTGAAGCAGGAAGCAAGAAATTAAATGCAGCAAAAGATTAACATATTAGATTCCACTTGATTCCAGAATGTTTAATTAACATCTCCAAGGATACAAAAATAATAAAGGAATCAACACTCCCAAACCAACCAATAGCTTCTTGTTCCATGAAACATACAAATGAGGTATAATCCACTCCTACAGAGCCTTCATATGCTTAGTTCTACACGGGTTATAATACAGTAGATAGGAAAAGTTGAGAAAGTGCTACAGGCTTGAGTGAAAGCTCTCCCATCTCTTTTGAAATTCAAACTGGGACAAAGGAAAGCCCAAATATTTTCTTGTAATTAAATAAAGCTGTTGATTGGCTGCAGTTTTAAACATAGATATTTCCCAGTGCCATGAACTTGTATTTTCTGATGTGTCAGTGGACTTCAATTATTAAGTCTGTCATCTTTCCATGATCAGATTTGATGGTTTATAACATATAGATGGACTGTGAGTCTTTTCCTTATCTGCTTCCCTTCTATATGCCTGTCCCACAGATTGCACATGCTTATGAATGCAATTAGAAAATCACTGGAGCTAAATAGTTCATTATTACTCTATTCACATACCTATGGGCAATACAAATGGTGGTTTGGTTTCAGAGGTTTTGTATATTCCAATTAGCGATGGTCTAATCAGTCAGACAGTGAGCAAAAAAAGTTATTTACCAAAATTTCACACATAGACGTACAGGGTGGGGTTTGGCGGTGGTTCTTGGGCAAGGAAGGATGGGTTTGGTTGAATATGGGGAGTTAAATCCAAAAATATGACATCTAGTATGGATCCCAACATCATCCCACCCTTTTCCAGTTTTCACCAAGCAGGGCTCAAAGGCAAGTGGGGAACCTCTGTTCAACTATCAGATCAGGTATTTCAATTTGATTAAAGGTGATTAACTATTGTTTTAACCCTCAATTTTGGCTTTATCAGCAGGTCACCTGTTTTCTGACCTGTCACCAAAGCGATTGCGCAGCAGTGAAACTGATAGGTGGAAGGCTTTGATCAGTGAAACTGAAGAGCTCGGGCAATAGCAGATGAGAGGTTGCTGTTAGTAGCACTTTTTTTCTCAGAGAGTGCTTTAACTGTTTGTCGGGTGGTTACCAACTTCTTGGAAGTCACTTCACTTGTCTTGCATTGCACTCACCTTCGGCTGCATTTCCCTGCTGCCAGCCTTCACCACAACATGGGAGCAGCTTCTGCAGCTCAGCCTTGGACCTCTGATGAAGAACAAGTAGAGCAACAACAGCAGCTACCTTCTCCTCAGCCACATACGGCTCCATGGGGCAGAGGAAATGGACACAGATATCAAGCTGGAAGGAGGCTAGTGCGCAGTACAGGCAAAGGGTCAGCTGTCTTGACACGTGTGAGAACCAGTGCCTCAGGAGGCTCAAACTTTCACAGCAGTTTGTTCCTGACATCTGCAGCCTCCCGGAACAAGTCCACTTGCCCAGTGGACTAGGTGGGCATATAATGCCAATGGCCGTCACGATGCCTCTCAAAGGAGAACCACCCCTGGGTCTCTTCCACTCCCCAAGTTCATGTTCTCTCTTCTGCAAATAAAAAAAGCTGAGAGTTCTGAGTGTTCGGGAATGGCTTATGTGAGAAGCAGGGAAGGATAACATTTGTGAAGGGTGACTATGCGACATAGGCAGTAGGCAGAAGGTGAGTGTGGATGTTGGCTGTTTAGCTGGAGATTTGATATTCCTGGAGAGAAAGGAATGAGTGGAGCTGCAAGGTGTGTTGATCTGAGGCATGTTGTGTAGAAGATTACTGGCTAAGTTGGAGAGTGGGCTTGGCACTTGAAAGTACTACCCTCTTGAATTCCTGGATCCTCTTGGAGCACCTATCTCCATGTTGGAGGGTGCACACTCCTGCTGCTTACTTCTTTGGTCGCTTCCATCTACACCTACTTAGTTCAAGAAGCTGGCTTCTTTCTCCATTCCTTGGGAGAGATCAACTCACTGCAGTCCCTCAGGTCCCACAGCATGACCTCCAGGTAAGAGTGCGAGACCTGAGGATCAACCTTCCAGGTCTCCTCTCCATTTCTGTGGTTGTTGCAGCCTGAAGCTGCTGAGCCATTGTAAATCATGTCAGGGTCCCTTTAATTAAAAATCCTTCCTTTGACAGATTCAGAGCATCATCCCACTTGCCTTCCCTGACTGGTTGGGAAACTTGGAGATGGGATGCTAATACCATAGTTCTGGGAAAGAACATCGGCAAAACCCGTTAAAGCTGTCTATGGATTTCTTGCACTAGTGGTCCCACTGTCTCAGCAGGAACTAACTTCAGAAAATTCTACCCTTAATCTTTCTTTTGTTTTCGATATACCTCCCTATGCAGCACAAGCAACTTCTGTAACACTGCCCTCTGCACATTCTCAACTAAAATTAGTGCACCTTTTTGACTATACTGCTTCCTAATTCTCCAAAATCAGAAACAAATTCTCTGGTAAGAGTTTAACCACATCAGTTTAACTTGTGTAATTATCAATGACGTTGATCTCTTTTACCAAAATGCTTTTCCTTAACGCTGGTGTATCGCGTGGAGTTTCTAACTCCTAACTGGTGACTTCTAAGTAATTAGCCAGTCAAAGGATTGGTGTGCTGGGTGGCTACAGGGTTTCAGTGGAAATCACTAGAGATTCAGGAGATACCATACCTCAACATGCTGGTTTCTGAGATGGACGGGCAACTGCTTCTGCTACCTCCATGGCTGGTTAGTCCAATCCGCTTTCTGACTCATTGAAAATCACTTGAGCATTTGGGGCTGTATGGGTGGGACACAGTGCCACCTTGAGTGAGAACAGCCTCATCACTGCCTTCCAGCCATGTACAAGTTGCAGAGAACTTCCTCAGCATCGCCTCCAATCAACAGCAGACCAGAAAGATGCAATGAAACCTGTGAAGCCTTGCCTGAGGCTCTGTCCTCCTGATTACTCCAGCACATAAGCCAGACAAAAGTGCTACTTAAATATTAAGGTCAAAGTCTCTTTTTGAACTCTGAAAAGCCACAAAGATATCCCCACTGAACTTTGTACCTGTGCTACTGAGGACTCCACTCCAAATGCCTCTGAAGTTGCCACACAATCCATGCGGTGCAGAAAGGCCTTCCTAAATATTTGTATAGATGCAGCTGGTGGACCTCTCTACAGCATATTTTAGATAAACTCAAGAGATTCCTGTTCACAATTCCACTCAGTTTCCTTCCACACAGGTCCAATGAGATCGAAGTCCCTAAGCACTACAGCTGAAGTAAAAACTGAGCTGGTCCTCTGGTCAGCAGGTTGCTGTTTTTCTCATTTTCGCCGCCACTTGCTGCTCTTCAAAAGTGCGTTACAACTCACTTGGTGCAACCTCCTTAAACATGTTATCCAAATCCTTTGACATGTGTGTAGCTGTGCTGTAAGTGAAAATGAAGCAGTGTGATGTGAGGAGTTGACTTGCTCAGTCCACTTGCTGTGCTGGCAGACTTAGAAAAGCGGATGAACATATATGTTTTAATGTGACATCTTCAAGCAGAGGTATTGCAATGATTTTCTGGATGAATGTATCCCTTCAAGTAATAGGAGAAGAAGGTATAATGAAAGCCAGCAAGCATTAGCTCTGTACTTAGGACGGCTTCTGGCTTCATCTATCCCCTTCTCCAAATTTCTCAATACTCTCACATTCAATCAAGTCCAGTGTGGTCTCGTCAAAAGTTGCCATGGATTGAAATTTCTGAACCTTTCTCCAGTTTGGATTCATTTCCTTTTGCTGTGTGCCAATCTTTCCAAAAATGTGGTCTTGAAGTGTTGGGAAGTTTAAGAAGCACATGCAGTGATAAATGTGACAATGATTGAACGGCCATTAGGCAGCTTGGTTGTGTCAGAAAGATTTCCAATGTGAAATTTTGTTAAACAGGGCTATTCAAAAAGAAGTCAGAGATACAAACTGTGGCACAGGCCTGATGGTTGGAGATGGTCATTTTGACCTGTGTAGTCCTGAGGAAATTAAGAAATAGGAGGGGAAGAGATATGAATTACTTGAAGTGTTTCTAGTGATGTGTCTTGGGTGAGTACAGACCCTTGGGGTTTGCTTTATTGTCTAGTTTTTCCTATTATTCTTTTTTTTGCTTCTCCCAAGAGTTACTTCTATTAATAGTGGGAAATGCATGAGGCTACATCATGTAATGAACATGGCGAACATTTAAGGGCCTAATGGTCTTTTCTAATCTTTTCTTTTGATATGTTCATACAATTTGAGATGTAAGTTCCAGCTTGTATTTGTATCCTGTAGTGTAGCAATTTATGGAGGCATTCAATGGAGTTTACGGTTGTATGACTATTTTAAGACTTTGAAGGAGAGCAGTAAATATCTAACAGGTTATGAGGAAATACTTTAAGGCACACACACTTGGCGAAACTACTTGTAATAAGATGTTTTTGATTAGCCTTGCTATGGAAGTTTTTCTTAGGTATGGCAACTTCTTATAAATTTGCAGCCACGTCTCTGGGTCTTCTTGATGAGCTATGTGTTATTGTATTTGTTGGACCATTCTTTCTGGGGAGTTTAACCTTCAGTGTGAAATATGGTAGCAATATTTTGCCTTACTCCGTCCATTCCAAGTTCAAGCTTAGCTCCTGTGAGTCTGGGCACGCATGAGCAAGAATTTTCCATTTCACAGGCTTTTGGCAGCTGTAATTCCTTTTCCTTGTCTTGTGCCTGAGAACACAGTATCTTTAAAGGACTCCAGAAGCTTTTTAGTTCTCTTATTGTGTTCACGTGCGCGTGATCTCCTAGGCAGCCTGCTGTGCAGATGGGAGCTTGTTTAGATTACATAATTGATGTAACTGCCAAATGTTGCAGGGATTATACCATGTCACTTCACTCAGTGATAGCACACATACTCTGCTGGTGCTATCTGGTTTGCATACTGTCGGTGATTTCTACCCTTGTAGTAACTTTGCTGGGTACTTCTGCCTTAAACAGTGAGGTCATTCTCCTGCATTATGGCATGGGCTCAGCAACTGGCCCTACGAGCTTCATAATGTCGCTGATACTTGTTTATACAAAACTTTCCTGAAAATATATATAATAAAATGAGAAAAAGAAATATTAAGATTCATAATGCTTTGCAACTGTCTGATTTTTAAGAAGGGTACACTTTAAAAGCTTCCACTTAAAATTTACAGTTAACAATGCTATGCTGGCAGATCAACTTGCAGTTTTATAGATCTGAGTAGTGCTTCATTAATGCAATTATCCCAATGGTAGAGGCAAGGCAGAGATCAAATCCCTCCATAGTCTCACCTCTCACTATCACTGTTGCCTCTTCCAACACTACATCCTTCTGCATTCTTTCAGTTCTGATCTCTCCCACTTGCTACACTATTGGTGGCTATGCCTTCAGCTATCTAAGACCCTAAGTTCTGGAATTCCCTCACTTTCTCTCCTCCACTTCACCTCTCTCTCCTCCTTTCAGATGCTCCTTAAAGCCTACCTCTTTTACCAACCTTTGGTCACATTTCCTAATATCTTCCTGTTGTCTGATTATGCTCCTGTGAAGATCCTTGAGGGATTTTACTGTGTTAAAGGTGCTATATAAATACAAGATGATATTGTAGAGAAGGTGGAATGGGGTCTTCACTGAATGCAACATTAACATGGAAAAATATAGCTCTGGATGTTGTGTTGCTACCATTTTTCATTTTCATATATAATCGAATTCTGCAAACAGAAAGGACAGAAAAGATAACCATGGATATCTGTATTGACAGCAACACTATGAAGTACCAATCGCTATGCAAGCTGTGTTCAATTTCATTGATGCCTTCACAACAAGAATCAAAGAGATGGAAAAACAGAAGAGAGATGGTACACCATGCAAGAAAGAAGACAAACCAAGATCATTGGAAAATTTCTTGTCCAGGCATGTACAGTTTTAAAACTAAAGAGCATTATAATTGAAACAGATTTATTTATATTCATATTTTAGGGTGCTTTTATATTTGCCAATTATTTTGAAATTTCACAACCAAGGCGGGTAGCTTGAGTCAGGAATTTCCCAGTTCACTGCACCTGCCTTACTAAAAAGTCTTTGAATGCCATGATCTTTGCCTGGGGGGGGGGGGCGCGCGGTGGGCAGGGGGATGGATTTGAGCCGCCACCCCTGGAAGCAGATTGAAGGTAGTCACAGGCCGGGTGCAGAGGTGGGCTGGTTGAAAGGGCCACTTTGGTTCTCTGGGACTTTGCCCCAGTTGTTTGGTTAAGTTTTAGGCCCTCTAGCCCTCACCCCTCACAACTCATCACCCCTCACCCACTTCACATGCTACTTTCATGCCCCTTTGAGTCTGGGTTCTGAGAGAACTGGGAATGCAGCCAGGAATCCCAGAAATGGGTACGTCATTTTTAAATGGCCCCAGAGTCCTTCCGACTGCGCAAAAATCCAGGCCTAACAGTCTGTCTGCCATCATGACAACTGCCCAGGTCATTGTCTGCAGTTGTGAATATCCTGCACCTTTTCCCCTGGAAGATAACTTCTAACGACCACATCACTCAGGTTTGTTGTCAGCAGAATTCAGAACAGGTCACATGACCTCTTCATTCTTCCTCATTTCTAGGTACAGTCCCAAAACATACAATCTTATAAAACTTGTCATCTGTAACAACAGAAAGACACATAAAGAATGTTGACTAAACTCAAACACGTATCCAACTGGAACCTGACATCAATGATGTCATTATATTCCTCTGTTGCCGACAATATGATTTATTTTTGCTGGTCTGTCATTTCAACCACTTTCTCGTTGCTTGCCCTCTCAGACTGGAGTCACATATCTATACCTGACCGACTCACTGGATCTGAAATGATGCCATTCCAACTCACAGAGTTAAGGATATTGACATATAGCTGAGCCATATGACAATCTTTAGAGTTTCTCATAGGTTTAGTAAATTAAGTTCATAGGCACCACAGAATCACAACACAGCAGGGAGCTGTTCAGCCTATCCTGTCCATGTCAGCTGTCTGTAAGAGCCATTCAGCTAGTCCCACTTTCCTTTCATTTCCCCAGAGCCCTGCAAATTTTTCCTTTGCAGATACTTATCCAATTCTCTTTTAAAGTTACAATTGAACCTGTCTCCACCAGGTTTTCAGGTAGTGCATTCCAGATTGTAACCAGGTTTTTCCTCATGCCCCTGTGGTTCTTTTGTATTAAATTGGTGCCCTGTGGTTCTTGACCTTACCACCATTGGAAACAGTTTCTATCTATTCTGTCCTGCCCCCTCAAGATTTTGAACACCTCTATCAAATTTCCCCTCAGCCTTCTATACTCTGAGGAGTACAATGCCAGCTTCTGGTGTAGCTGAAGTCCTTCAACCCTGGAACCATTCTAATGAATTTTTTCTGCACCCTCTCTAAAGCCTTCACATCCTACCAGAAATATGATGGCCAAATTTGAACTCCAGTGGAGGCTGAATCAGTGATTTTGAAATGTTCATCATAGCTTCCTTGCTTTTGTACTCTGTGCTGTACTTTCTTTATTACTGTAAGTCCCATGTGGTTTTTTAATCACTTTCTCAATCAGCCCTGCCACCTTCAATAACTTGTGCACAAAAAACCCCAAGGTCTCTCTGTTCCTGCACCCCCTTAGAATTGTACCCCTTATTTTATATTGCCCTTCCTTGTTCTGGCAAGCCTATTATGCAGCAGCATGGCACCCTGTGATTTATTTTTTTCCTTCATTCTTCCATGGGATATGGGCATCACTGGCATGACTGGCAATTATCGCTCATCCCTAATTTCCCGTGAAGAGGTGGTTTGCTAGGCCATTTCAGAAGGCAGTTAAGAGTCTGGAGTTACGTGTAGGCCACACTGGGTAAGGTTGGCAAACTTCCTTCTCTAAAGGACATTAGTGAACCAGGTGGGTTTTTACAACAATCTATTGATAGCTGTCATAGTCACCATTACTGAGACTAGCTTTATCTTCCAGATTTATTAATTGAATTCGAATTTCATGCCAGCTGCCATGGCTGGTTTTGAACCTATGTCCCCAGAACATTAGCCTTACAAGTCCAGTAAAATTACCAATATGCCACCATCGCCCATGAAAATTCCCTGCAAATTTGCTCCTTGATGTCTTTCCCACAATTTGGTGTCCTATAGAATACACCCAATAGATCGATGGTACCTCAAATGTTTCTTAACTCTAACCAAATAGATTCTGTTCTTGACCCCTCCAGGACACCCCCTCTCTCTAGCACTGTAATATCCTACCTAATCAATATTGCCTCCCCTCCTCCTAGTAGTTTATTAGTAGCATTCAGAAAGAAATAAAGGGAAGTCTTCTATCCCAACAACATACCTTATCCTCTAAGGTACCAATGTAATACTTTCCATTTTCCACACCAGCCATCTTATTGTCTGTGAATGAAATTGTTATTTTTTATTGGAGGTTTGTACATTGGGTTCTTAACTACTAATAGTTAGGTTAAGATTGTCCAAAATCTCTTTCACCCAGCAGCCTGAATGAAATATCATCACTCCAGTCTGGGTTCAATTCAAACCTAGAGCCAGGATTTTCCATTCATCAGGCAGGCTTGGTGGGAGCGGGTGGGAGCGGTTGCGGAGCTGACCGCCTCCTGCAATTGGCTTCGCACCGCGATTTCACGCAGGTGGGCCAATTGAGGCCCGCCCTGTATGGATTGCGAGCGGCAGTGCTGAGCGCTGCCTGTGCGGGCGGGGGTAGGAGGGAGAGCCGGGCCCAGTGCACAGTTTGCGTATGCGGGCAAAAGAGTGCTTCAGAGATTGAAGCGCTTTATGAAAAGATTAATAAAGAGCAGAAAAATTCAATGAAACATGTCCCCTCGTGTGACTGTGTCGCTTGAGATGGGACATGTTTTTAAATTCAAATGAAACTTTTTATTTTATTTGTATTAGCTTCAGGAAACCTCATTCCGCTCGTGAATGAGGTTTCCTAAAAAATATAAAGGCTGCTTGGGTTTGGATGTAAGGTTGGATGGACATTGTAAAGTTCAGGTTAATTAACTGGTTAATGGCCTTAACAGGCTTTCAATTATCGGCGGGCACGCAGCTGACTCCGCACGCACCCGCTGAACGAAATATCATGCGGCTTCGCAATGATGTCGGGACACACGGCCAACATCATCGCGTGTCATTTAACCTTCCGGTGTGTCGGGCGCACGCCTGTGCACCAAATGTAAAGTTTTGCTCTAGGTTGCAGATTAGAAAGCCAGTGTTCAACCCAATGAACTATCCAGTTCACTTTTTCATTACGAATAATCAAAGACTCAGTTAAAATACAAATTTCTGCACCAAATATTGATAGGTTCAAAAAATGCACAAGTGGTTAGATCATGAGTTAAAGTAAAGCTCTATTTGATGGAAATCTTTCATCAGAAAATCCCTCCACAGCTCAGTCAAGCAAATAAGAATTAGGTTAACTTAGATCTCACTCCAGGATTTTCCCTTATTTGAATAGCTGGCACAAATTCCATTCATATAAGAGCTTATTTTCCTTTCCACTGTTCTCCAAGTTACTTTCTTAAAATGTCATGATTCCAGGAAAGTGAAGTGTAGGGTGGTATTTTTTAAGCAATGGCTAATCTATTTTAAGTCAAGAGACACTGGTGTAGCAAACAAAGCATTTCTGCCTCTCCCTGTTGATGGCAGGAGAGGCTGAGCAAGACTGGGGCCTCTGTGCACCATCTGGCTGGAATTGTTTTCATTTGTTTTGTTCCTTTTCCTCAGATTCCGTTGGAGGAGACGTTTATTTATTATTTCTACCCCCACTGATGAAGAATGGGCCTATCAACATCAGCTTTATGCCTTAAACTCACAAGCTTGCAACCTAGGTGAGAGTGACCATCTTTACTGACCAAGCTAAGTAATCTTGCTTCTCAATGAGGAGACACTGTCAATTTTCTGAGAATTCTGTTGCTTGACCATGATTTATTTTATTCAGAATGGGAGAAAGCATACACAATCAACCCTATTGCAACTAACTGGGATCAACTTAAAATTAACTGTAAAAGAGCAATCTAAATGGATGCTTAATTCCCATACCAGTCCCCAGTAGGACACAGTTTGTAAGGTACCGTGCAGTTTACCTACAAAAGCTTCTGCTTAATTAGAGTGACATGCAGAGTGTAAGTTTACAAACCAGTTTCATTAGCAGTGTCTTACTTTCAGGGCACATCTTAAGGGTTTCAGTGTTCCCAGTGAGAATGACAAATACAGGCCCCTTTGGACTGTTTGCATGATTGCAAAATGTTATAGAATAAATATAAGAAACCATGAACCCCACCCAATCTTTTTCATAGAAATAAATAGAATGTGCAGCACAGAAACTAGTCATTTAGCTCCACACAAGACTATTCCCTCTATTTTTCATCTAATCCTATTAGAACAATTCTTTATTCCTATCTCCCTCATGGCAAGAATTTTCCCATTGGCGAGCGGGGGCGGGAGCGGGGCCCACTCGCCAACACGTAAAATGACACGGAATGACGTCAGGCGGGACTCCCGATGTCATCCTGTGTCATTTGCATTTTCAGGTCGGCGGGGGTGTAGCTGAGTCAGCTGTGCGCCCGCCGACCTGCCAACAGCGTATTGAGGCCATTCAAAAAGCAATTAAACTAATTAGTGGAAAACCTTAAGGTTGGCAGGCATGTCGTGAGCGCTGGCGGCCACCGGAAAAAGCATCAAACCTCATCCACAGGCGGGATGAGATTTCATGATTGAATTAAAAAATTAAGATTAACTTTTACTTTAAGTTATGTCCATGTCCCAACTCATATGACATTGTCACATGAGGGAACATGGATGGTTAGTGAAATTTTCGAAAGAATAACATTTTCCCTTTGGAAACCCATCTCCCTGAGGCAGCACTTAGTCTCAGGGCGATCGGAGCACGCGCAAATGAGCGCACTTCTGTATTTGCCATCCCCCCCCCCCGCCTGCACAGGGAGTGCACAGCGCTTCCGTGCAGACATCACGCTGGGCGGACCTTAATTGGCCCGCCCACGAAAAATTGCGGCACGCCCCCATTCGGGGGGCTGATCTGAGGGCCTTCTGCCCACGTCTGCACAACCTTCCCCCAGCAGGGGAAAAATCTTGCCCCATATGTTTATCTGGCTTTCTCTTATATGCACCAATGCTAGTCCCCTCAACCAGTCTTTGTAGTAGTGAGTTCCACATTTAAACTACACTTTGGTAAAGAACTGCTAAATTCCCTATTAGATTTGTTAGTAATGGTCTTATACTTATGGTCCTTGGCCTGATCTCCCCCTCAAGTGAAAACATTTCCTCTACATCGATTCATCAATTCCCTTCAGAAACTTAAAACCCTCTATTAGGTCTGTTAGAAACAAGCCCCAGCCTGTTCAATCTTTCCTGATATGTATAACCCCTCAATGTACCATACTAGTATATCATTTTTGAACTTTCTTCAATGTTTCTATATCTATTTTATAGTATGGAGTCCAGGTCTACAGAGAGTATTCCAAGTGTGCTATTATTGAAATTCTGTACAAATTCAACATAACTTCTTCATTTTTCAATTCAATTCCTTTAGCAATGGACCCTAGTGCCTGATTAGGTTTTTTACTGCCTTATTAATCTGCATTGTTACTTTTAGAGAATTGTGCATCTGAATCCTCAAGTAGCTTTGCTCTTGTACCATTTCTTCACACGTAATTGCCAAGGAATATCCCATCTCCTTATTCTTCCTACTAAAATGCACTACCTCGTATTTATTTATATTGAATTTCATCTGCCAATTACACATCCATTCTGCTTGATTTAATAATGTTGTCATGTGTTTTGCATCTAAAAATACTAACTCACAGGATAGTTTTCTAATGGTCTGGACTATTTCTTTTGATCTTGTCTACTAGTGACTCTCCCTATGCTTGAGCATGAAGTCAGCCAAGGTAGGAGTGAAGCAAAATATAGAGTGTGTAGAAAATTCATTTCTCAATGTGGACAATATAAATCAGACAATTGAGAAATGGTGCGCCACTGAAATAATTGTTAATAATGAGTGAACATGTTTACCTAAAAACAGAAAATGCTTGAAACACTCAGTAGGTGGAGAAAGGAAGAAGTTCCTATTTCATGGATAACCCTACGTCAGAACTTCAAGATATTAGAAGAACAACTTTTATGAAGGAGCAGAGCAGAGGAGAGGGCAAGATGGGAGGCTCATGTATACAAAAAAAAGGAAACAGAAGGCCAGACTTTCTCTACCAAGGTTGGGCAATTTCCTGACCTCGATCCAAAGGCCCCCAAATGTCACAATCTTTGCTCTGGGCGGTGAGTGGGAGTCCACTGATTCTGGAAGCAGAGTATAGGTAGCCAGTGAGGTGGCTGAGTGCTGAGGTAGGCTGGTTAGAAGGCCTGTCTCGCTTCTTGTGGACTTTGTGTCCTTCGTATTAAAGGCTGCTAGGTCCTCTAGCCCTCCCCCCTCACCTCCCCACCCATTTCCCATGCCACCTCATTCCCCCTATCTAACCCCATGGCCCCTTATTGCCCCATGCCAACTTATATCCTCCACCCAACCCCATGACCCCTCATGCTCTCCATGTCAACTCAATGCCCTTCCATGCCCATTCATCCAGTAGACATTATGTACAGAACCAATGAAGCATATAGTAACAGTAACATGTATGGAATTGCTCAGAAAAAACACTCTTAAATCTTCTTTTGAAAAATAAGCTGCTGTTCCTATAACCCTATAGAAATGTCAATTGGGTGACCATAAAAGTATCATTGGCAGAGGCTTCAAACACGTCACATCCCTTAATCTTGTGCAAATAAACATTGAGACATTGACAAAAGAGATCACTGAAAGGACAATTTATTATAACCACTTAAATAAACAATCAAGCAAAGGCAACAGTTCTGCCCAACTGTCAAAACAGAAGCCTCTGCTGAAAATTTTCTTGTAAGCCTAGACTCTCAGCCAAGTACAAATAATGAGGACAGGTGTAAAAACTCTTTCAGTAGAACTGGGTGGACTCATTATGCATGGTTGGCCGAGGGTGGGGTGGGGGTGGGGGGGTGGGGGAGGGTGGTGGTAAATCTGGAATTAAGAGTGTGATGATGAAACCATTGCTGATTGACATAAAAACCCAACTAGCTCACTAATGGCCTTTAGGGAAGGAAATCTGCCATCCTTACCTGCTCTGGCCTACATGTGACTCCAGACCCACAGCAATGTGGTTGACTCTTAAAATGTCCTCTGAACAAGGGCAATTAGGATTGGGCAATAAATGGTGGCCTAGCCATCCCATCCCATGAATGAATAAAAAAAGCTTGCATTGAGCTTCATTGGAACGGTGTAGAAGGTCAAGGACAGAAATGTTAGAGTAAAGGTAGGGTGGAGAATTAAAGTGACAAGTGACAGGGAGCTTAAGGTCAGACTTGCAGTCAGAAATTCATTTCCTGCTGTTATTGATTGATCCCTTGTTGTGATATGTGGGGACAATTGTTCTTAAATTGTACACTTTCAAAATCATGACCACAAGCTATAATAGAGCACAGTGACTTTCAACCTGCAGGAAACTGTCCTGTCCTGGAAGCCTCTCATTTAGAAATTCAGTGCTGTGGTTGTATAATGGGCACCCACATGCTCAATAAGGTGGGTGGAGTGCACATACATTCTGAGCTGGATGTGTGCCATCCACCATGTTGATACAGACATCAAAAGTGGCACCCAGGGCCCACCCCTGAAACAGGCATTAATCTTTTTGCATATATAATTAATGCAGCTTTACACCGCTTTACTGAACCCTTTAGCAAATTGCTGTGTGCCGAATGCAGATCTACATGCAGCCTAGCCAACAGTCCTTAATGGGACTACAAACCAGCTCAAAAGTAAGTTTGTAATAATTATATATCTGAATGTGGAGCTGTGAGGTGCAGGAGCGCTCACCCCAGCTCCATTTGGAAAACACTGGATGCTGTCAGCCATCGATTGCCCTGCTGCCTCTAGTCCCTCACAGTCACCGCACCCTCCCATCCCTGCACTCCTAATTGTCCTTGTCTTTAGCAAGACCTACCTCAGGTTTTCCTGCAGTGACGCAACAATTAGAAATTCATATGCTCTTTGCTGGTGTGTTTCTTGGAGAAGTCGAGCAATTGTCTGCAGCTCACTGTTCTGTTGTAAAGAAGGCCTCAGGTCCATTATCAGATCAATACTAGTGCTCAGTTCTCATTGGGAAATATGTGGTGTAATGTCCCAATTCCTGGCCATTTACAGGCTTATATTTACAACTGCATTATTACTGCATCTATTTCATTTGTTTCTCTTACTTCGTTAGTGACTTATTTTCTAGTACTTCTACTTCCAAACTGACCTGAGTGTACAGAGCTAATTGGTTTATCTGGAACTCGTGAACCCAAAATGGAAAGAGAAACATCGTAGAAACATAATACCATAGCTTCAACTTTATTTTGTAGTGTTATTTGTGGTCTACACATTATTCCATAAGATTAACTTGAGAATAAATCTCTCTTTTAAGGTTTACGTCATTTGGCTGTTCTGAAGTTGATGGGCGTGGGTATTGATGTTGGAGGAGTTTTGGAACTCTATCCAATTAACGGTAAGAGTGCTTTCATTAAGATTAGATATATTTAAAAATACTTATGCTGCTGTGAGAGCTGAAACTATATCTGGCGATGACAGCCAACATGTTCCAATATAAATATGGCACTATTTTATAAGTAAATAATGCTTATGCCCAGAGGAGCAGCTTAGAAGTGAGAGGTTTTGCAATATTACATGATCTCTTTTATTCTCATAGTTTTTAATAAATGTTATAACAGCGACTTCCAATCTTCCTTTAGCAAAAGTCTACTTGAAAGATGATACTGTAGAAGTTCCTTTTTTAAAAATAGCTATAAATCCAATTGAATCATAACCAATTTTAAATTATTAACTACAATACAGGTAACAGCTTTCATTTTGTTTTCATCTCATAAATTACACGAAAGTGTTTCAGTAGTTGGTTCCTCCACATTCTGCTGGGAATGTGATGTGGCGGTGGGGGCGGGGAGGGGAGGGGGTTGAGGAATTGTTTTATGGTGTTGTCCATCAGACACAGGGTTCCCTTTGACAGCGGAGAGATCATTCTTGTCATCAGCATTGCTACAAAATTATTTTTCTGTGTCTTTGATGAGTGACTCCTCTTTTTCACAGATTTCCTTTAGAAAACCTACTAGAAACAATCATTTTTCCAGACAATGTTTTTACTTAAACATTAACTGGTTACCTGTATAACTTGCAGAACTTTTCTGAATTCTGACCAAGCTTTGTAAAAGCTTTTCTCTCTTCAGCTCCTTGGTACCTTTCAACACTCAGTAAAATGAAAGCTATAATAGGTTCTTGGATAAATAAGTGTGCAATCATAACCTTAATACAATGAATTCACTAAGTTTACATCTATCTTCTGCAGTGAAATATGGGATTATCATAATTTTTATTGGAATTAATTTTTGCATTTTGATTACCAACATAAACTTAAGACCATGCTAAATATAAGATCACATTTCAAAATACATATACAAGCCAAAACCACATAAAAACACAATAGAAGGCCAAGAGGTGTATAATCACTATTTTCTCTTTGCAAGATTTGGCTTTTTGTGAATAGGATACACTTGGATAATGTCTACATATGTATAAATGCCAATGTAATACCTGCACTAGAATAGCTTGGTGGCATAGAGGTGGGGGGTGCAGTTAGGGGAATGGGGTGAGGGGTTGGGGGCAGGCAGCTAATTCTGATGTACGGGCTTCCAACTCTAGGGTTGGGAGATAGACCATTCAGAATCAGAAAGCTAATCATGTGAAAGTTAAATGAGTTAAATCAGTCTTGAGCCTGAATCTATGCCTGAATCAAGGTGAGAATTGATTACTGTTGTCATTCAGCACATCCATTTTCCTTATGTAAAATTAAGTATCAGATATGCTCTCTGAAACTGTTTCAGTTCAGCTTCAAAAAGCAAACATGTATAAAAGATAATACCCAGTTTCGATCACAAGGATATGTTCCTGAGTTAGATTGCTTCATATTTAGATATTGGGCAGCGTGACATACCCCTGAACACAAGAAAAAATCGTTTATATAAGTGGCCAGGATCGCTGTGCCCAAGAGAATATTCAAGGCAGAACTGAAACTTGTAACAATTGTGTACATAACAGCCATTGTGGGTTAGTTTTCCTAATAACAAGCTGTACCAATGGAATGGTAGGACATGGATTCGTGACCATAAATTCGTGGCCATGTGGTAATTTCCCAGTCTTTGCCAAGCTACCTGGGGGGCATGGCATCAGCTATGCTCCACAGGTAGGTTATTTAACCATAAGGTTGTGTCAACGCTCACTGTTTTCACCCTTCCCCTAGCAGGTGTCGGGTGTGTAATATTGAGTGATATCCAGAAATAGATCACTCTTCCTATCCACCTGTAAGAAATGGTGCACAACACAGAAAATCCAAGAGAAAAATTGCAAAATCGACTAAAATTTAAACAGATTCATGTAAAAAATATGAAACTTTACATATAAAGAAATTAAATGAACAATGGTGATCTGGAAATGTCATCTCTATATTGAAAAAGTATTGAATATTGGTTTCCCTGTTCCATAAATATTATTGCTTTATTTTATTTATCCAACCCCATCAATTTTTGATGGGGTTGCAGTAGGTTTTAAATGTTTCTATATCAAAAATGTTTGGTGGAACAGGGATTTGCCCAAAAGTATTTAATACTGTTGTGAAAGCATTATTCCACTGTTCCATGTTTTGTCAGTTATAACATGTCCAGTCTCTATGGAGATATACATTTCACATAAATGCATCTATTGTCTCCACAATATGACATTGGAGTTTTTTTTAAAAAAAAGAAACTTGATGAAACTCCATGAGGATTTTTTTTTTCTCGGATGTGGCAATTTTCAAAGTTTGCTTTTTGAAGCGGAACTGTTTTAGTACTTCTAGTACTGTCAACTTTTGCTGCATAAGACAAAATTCAAGAATGTAGCAAAGTTTAACTTAAAAGTCCAATGACAGATGTGGTTTCCTCTGTTTCCCATGTAATGATACTGGATGGAGGAAATTGTTCATAATCCTGTACAATATTGCAACGCCTGGCTCAGCTAATAAGTTCTAACTTGGAGAGTATGCATTACCAGGTAAGATTAGAGGGGTTTTTTTAGGAAAGGATACAGGGCTTCTTATTCTCAACATCCAGAATGCTGTATTGCCAGAATGACTAAAATAGTAGCAGAGGTGACATAGATTTATCTTAATAAAAGAGAAAAAGGTACAAGATCTAAAGCAGGCTTCTCAATCGTTGCCCCAATCATGGTGAAACTGACAGAGCAAATTCGGACATCTGTATATAATTTATTTTACGACATTTCGGACAGAGGGAATAAAACAGTAAATAGTTTTACACTTTGACTATATTAATATATTTTGGCTGCACAAATTGAATCTTTGAACTTTTGAATCTTTTTATATAGTATTCCTATTGCTACACAAAATAAATTATATATGATTTAAACTCTGAAGATGTCTATTCCTAGTGCATTATAAATAACCATTTTTTAATTTATATAGGTACTTAAATAAGGTAGTAAATTTGTCTTGTAGTCAAATAATCTTTGGACTTGCCAAAGAGAACTTAATCTTCAGTAAAATATGGTATTTTAATAATTAATTTGGTATTCTTAGGAAGGATATATTTATAAATAGCAGTTTCACTGAGATGTGTTCAAAATGAAGAAACCTTTTAAAACTTCTGTTTGGTAAAACAAGTTTGTTGGCTTTGGTTGCTACATTGACAGGAAGCGCAACTGTTGATCGTGAAGAGCTCTCCCAGTCCTTGGTAGAAGATATACGGAATTATTTCCAAGTGAGCCCAGAGTATTTCTCAATGTTACTGGTTGGGAAGGATGGAAACGTCAAGTCATGGTATCCAACACCAATGTGGAATATGGCTATCGTTTATGACCTTGTTGACTCCATGCAACTTCGACGACAGGAAATGGCCATTCAACAATCCTTGGGTATGCGTTGCCCAGAGGATGAATATGGATATGGTTACCATGGTTACCAAGATGGATATCATCAACAGGGTCACTACGGTGGATACCATTATTAAAAGTAATAAATTATGCCCTTTTGGTTTAAATGCTGCAAACTCCAAAGACAAAATTTTAAAAGCAATCTAAAAATCACATTGGATACTAATTTGAGTAATTTTTTTTCATAATTACTGAAAAAAGCTTTCAGAAAACACTCTACTGCAGCTATTGGGAAAATATCAATTTTCAGTTATATTTTGGAACTGTTTAAAGACTAATCACTGAATGTTCTGCTGGTTTAAAGAACAAACTAGTTTTGGGAGCTATACTATAGTCAGCATTTTTAAAAAGAAAGTTGTGTAGCTGACACTTATCATGGAAAGTGTGCATATTCATAATTAGAGGTGCTTGTTTGATTTAGCATATTTATTGTGTATCAAAGGGAGAAAGACTTGCATCAACTGTAAGGAGCCAAATAGAATAGTCTCATCATGTATACATCAGACTCCAACCAGAGATATTAAGAGAAAATGTTCTTCCTAATCTACAGTATGCAAAGATGTGTCCACGCTGAAATCTAAAAGCCAAAGGAGTTTAACAAAACTGAATCTAGAGTTAGTACCACCCACTTAACATGATGTTGTGAAGTGCTGCAACAGAACATGTTTGAACGGTTACAAAGCAAAAGATGCAAGGCATTTCAAAAGTACATTTGAAATTAACTTCACACTAGTTGCAGAGATCACTCGTGGTAAATATTACTTGTTTTTATCTGACCAAGAGGAAACAAACAAGCACTGTGTACTTGAAGATAACTATGCTGTTAATTTGTAGAGTGATGGTGAGCAAAATTTGAAGAGCTGTAGTAGTGCTGCGCCTCTGACCTTGCATTACATCCAACACATATTTTGTTTTGGATTTCCAGCATCCGCAGTTTTTTATTTTTATACATATTTACAAAGAACAGTCTTAACAAAACATGGGTAGATCAGTATTTTGGCCACAGCCACCTCTTCTACAGATGAAAACGGCACTTAATCTGGCATACGAGGAGGCCACGTGGAGGGAATTCATTCACCATTTTTCAATTTATGGGGGTGGGCTTGAACAAAAATGTTAAATATTATTTTTAAAAATATAGGTATGTTGCAATTAGTTGTTTAGTCCTGGCTAATATTGATCCCTCAATCAACATCATTAAATTGATTATTTGGTCATTATCATTTTGTTGTTTGTGGGACCTTGCTGTGCACAAATATTTTGCTACGTTTCCTACATTACAAGAGTGTTTACACTTCAAAAGTACTTCATTGGTTGTAAAGTGCTTTGCCAAGTTCTGAGGTCATGAAACATGCTATATTAATGCAAGTCATTATGTGTGTACTACTGCCAAGTTGTGGAGATGAAAAGTGTTGAACTAACATTTCTAACGGTCAGAAAGGTATGGCTAAGGGTGCATGGAGGGAGATATATGTTTGTAAAGCTCAATGACATTGTTACACAATATATTATGGTACATAATTTCTAGTCATGGAGTGTTAGCTTTTAGAACAGAAATAATTCAAAAATTTATTTGGCATTGAATAAAATGTGTACTGTAGTTTACTTCATTTTTGGAAATGTGCTGGCAAATTCCACGAAGAATATTTAGTAAGCCAGGGTGTGTACTGTATTTCACAACCGGTGACTATAGAGTTACATAGAATTTAAATGTGTATTAAGTTGTAGAAAATAAGCACTGCTTTCGGTTTTATTTGTTACAGCAGCCCACTAATTGAAAATCTGGTCAACTGGGACAGCGGCTTTTGTCAGAATTTATGTTTTCCTTTCACTTGGTATCAGCGTAGTATTCTGAAATGTAAAAAATTCTGATCGTTTTTATTTGGGGAAACAATAATAACACCAGCAATGTTCTGACTGAATAGTGCAATTATTTCATTGGAGTGGTACAGCGACACTGTTGTGAAAGAAAATTCCTAACATTTAAATAAAGACTTTTCTTCACCAAAAAATAGAAAATGCTAGAGTTACACCATAGATCCATTAGTACCTGAGCAGGGAAAAGAGATGTTCACGTTTTGGGTAAGAGACCATTCATCTGAAGATTTCTGGTGAAAGTCTTTATTCAAAAGGTTGACCTATCTTTTTTCCTTATAAGTGCTTTACATTTCTAGTGTTTATAATTTGTCTTTGCACTTTTCATCTTTGCTTTACTTCACATTTGCTGATGACTCAACCTACCAGAAAATAAATATTGCCCTCTCACCTTTATCATCAGGGCACACTGCTGTTTTAAGCATTACATTAGTTTAACTACATAAATCTTTAATCTACTTCGCACCTTACAACCATCTATAAAATAAAAACAATTGCAACGCACAAGGTAGAAGACATCAATCTGAGAATAAACGCACAAAATTGTTTTTGGTCTGGAGGTTGAATTGCTCCTTCCTTATCCAAAGGACATGGACGTCCATAGTCCCCATATCTTGCGGCACAGAAATGCTCCCCTACTGTTTCATCAGGTTGAATAAGGCAAAGCAAGTCCTCAATTTGATAGCTGGTCTGGCTTAGCTGTTCTCGACCAGGGCAGCAGATGGAGCTCAGCTGTGTGTGACCCAGGAATATCAAATGTTTCCTGATTTCTATTCACCAGTCGCTGGCTTTATGTTTAAACGTCTGTCCTCAAGCTGAGGGCTGGATTGAGCTCAGCTTTGACACCTTCTACAATCAGATGATTTCTACGGCTCACTGTGAAGGGGCATATGCGGATAAAAGGCACTTGGGCAACTGGCACCTGTGGAACTACACAGCAACAGGTCAAAGCTTGCAAGAAGATGGAAGTGGTGAAAAAGGATGCAAAAAAAGGGCCAAAGACAACAAACACCAATGTTGACTAATTAAAGGTAAGATTTTCTGTTAATCATTGTTGCACTGACAATCATCAATCTTCCCATTTCCTCACCCCACAGAAACAATATATTAGCACCCATCTTAAACCACAATTTTCTTGGAGTTTCTCCAGATTGACCATGTAACTTTGATTGAAGATCTGCTGTGTATATCTGGGATTTCATCAATCCTACCTGAAGTTATAGCCACCTCCTTATTTTTGTCTGTCTCATAAAACCCTGTCACTTCTACCTTGATATTAATGGATTGAAGCACCCTTTAAAATCTTTCAGAAATTTGTCCCCAGTATGACACTCTCTGATTGTTTCCTTCACATAAAATGTGAAACAAAGGGCAGAGTTTTCTGGGTGGCGGAGCAAGAGCGGGTGGGTGTGGACCTGATCACTGCTCGTGATCGGGTCCGTGCCGTCATTTTACGCGGGCAGGCCAATTAAGGCCCGCCCAGCATGCTTCACGACTTCCATGCATAGCGGTCCAATGACGACCTGGCAGCCTGTATAAAGGAAGGCCTGGCTGCCTTGGAAAAGCTGCTCGCAATGGCTGGGCGAAGGGCTCTGCAGAGGAGCAATGGAGGTTATTCAAGTCTGGAGGCTAAGCCATCAGGGCAGGCCAGGCCGGAGGGTAGGCCAGTGTGCCCCTCGTTTTTCCGTTGACTGCCTTACTGCCCTCCTCGAGGAGGTGGCAGCACGGCAGGAAGTGCTGGTTCCCCATGATGAAACACACCTGGGAAGAGGTAGCGCAAGTGTAGAGCTCCCTTGACGTGGTGCGGTGCACCTGGATCCAGTGTCGCAAGTGCTTCCAAAGACTTGTTGCGTTCTGGAATGGTGAGGACAATGTTGGCATTGCTCACTTAACCCAGCAGGTCGGCTTTCCCCCACTGCTGCCCACCCTCCGCCATGTCTGAGTGTAGTGACCGCATTGAATCATTGACGGCATGTGTCCTTTGCTGGATGAGCCAGCAGATATTGCCCATGATGAGGTCACCCTGAGAGGGTGGTGAAGAAATGGGTTCTGCACCCGCAGCATGTGGTACACTTGAGACCTGCATTATTGTTTTGAGGGCAACCTGGAGGAGCTGCACCTAGGCGCTATGCTTGAATTGCAGGACATGTCCAAGTCAGGGTGATGACATACTGGGAGGGGAGCTTCAAGGTGGTGTGGCAATGAACCACCTGCTGCCCTCTGCACTCCACGTGCTTGCACTTCTTGCTATGGAAGGATATACTGTGTGGTGCCTAATGTGATGTAGGCAGCATGTGTCCAAGGAAGGGGTGGGGGGGGGGGGGAATGTGGGGGAAACAGGCCTATAAACTTTGTGTGAGCATTCGGCAGCAGCAGAGTGAGGAGGCACTGGAGCCCTGATATGTCCCACTCTGGTTGGGGTGGGCCGTGCGTGAAGAGAGTCCATGGGCAATTTTCACTAATCAATGATCTTCTCTCATTTTCAGGAGAAGAATGCTCATAACGCGGCACAGCATGCGAGGACTGGCGGGGGCCAGACGCAGTTAGCCATTCTCAACCAGTTTGAGCAGAAGGCCCTGGATTTGGAGAGGTGCCATGTACCCAGGTCCACTGGTGTCGATGAGGCTGGGGTGCCACGGGCAGGTATGTGTGCCCTGCAGGGAGATCAGCATTGTTCTCCCAACAGCCAAGGCAGTGCTGAATGTTCAGTGATTTAATTTTGCAACGTGACTTGACCATTGCCTATGGAAGGATGAACGCATAATGATCTGGGGGACAGGGAAGCACTTTGTCATTGGATCATTTTACGTGGAGACAATGTCCCTGTTCTTCCTTTCAGCATCAGCAAAGCAGGGCCGGCAGGAGCAGCAGCAGATGCCCCCTCTCACACCTGAGGGCCCTGAAGTCTCACCAGCATCACACCATCTCTGCCAGGCAGGCATCAATGCAGATACTAGCACCTTGGTGGGAGTTAGAACATCGGCTGTGTCCTGGGGCACAGCGGTGAGGGCACTTCAAGCCGCTGGAGGAGCTGGCAGAGACAGGGAGTGCCCATGGTGCCAGCAGTCGGAGGACAGCAGGGGACCAGGCACATGCTCAGTCGGTGCCTGATGATGTGCCTCTGGCGTCATCCACAATGCAGCGGCTGGGTGTGCAGGAGCACCTGGGGGAGATACGAGGCTATGCTTGGTTTGGTCTCTGTGGTGGAGGAGTCTACGTGGAGAATCGCTGAAGCAATGAGTCACATGTCTGAGTGCCTTGCTTCTCATATGAAGAGAATGGCGACTCTCTTGGAAAGCCTACTCCAGGAGACCCATCAGGGCTTCCTGGGGATGCGTTCTGACCAGCAAGCCCTGACATCGGTATTGTCCTCAGCTGGTCAGTGCCAGTGTGGGAGATGGTGTGGGCATCAAGCTTCCCAACTCAGTGCCCGTCCATCCACAGTGAGCAGGGAGGTCCTTAGCGACATCACGTCAGCACAGCAGCTGCCTGTCATCTCTGCGGGCTCCTCTCAGGGCGCTCCAGATGAGGGCGGCAGCTCCTCTGCCCCTCTCCCAGTGACTGTAGCATCCGGTAAGGCTGTGACGACTGGGGGGATGCCAGCTGTGGAACTGGCAGCTCTCCCAGGCAGGGCTCGCACAGGCTCCATGGGCCAGAGGTTGCCCGCCAAGGTCACCGAGGCTAACAGGACAACAGAGTGAGCAGGTTGTCTCAGATGCCACTCCCAGTGATGGGGCAGAACCAAGACATAGCACCCGGAAACGTAAACATAAGGTACTTTAGGCACACAACGGGTTTATCACTGGTACTTTTGTGTTGGCCCGAGATGAGGTCTTTATGAGTTACTTTGAATTGGAACGCCATTGTCATTTTATTTCATTAAGTTTCTTTGCCTGTGATATTAAATTCCGTCATATGACCATGGCTGAGGGTGCCTCTTTTCTTCTGTATGTGTATGGTTTCCAATAATGTTAAGAGTGCTTTGTGGGACATTCAACTTTATTAACCAAAGCCCTTAGTTACTGTTCCTAACCTGCAAAATATGGCACTTAGGTATCGAGGATGGAGCCTACAGCCCAAGCTTGTCCTGGGGGTCCATCTGTGGTGGGTTAGCAGAAGGTTTGGATTAGAGCCTCCCGGGTGGCCCTGCCTCCCTGGAGTATGCCCGGGTCAGCATCTACCCCCTCAGCATTTCCCTGTGCATGTTCATCCTCAGACTCATTGCTGGACTCATTGTGTGCAGCAGCAGCCACTGCGTCGACATCTTCATCGTCCACTGCATCCCCCACTTTCCAGCGCAAGATTGTGGAGAGTGCAGCATGCAATCACTATCACCGACACACGGTCTGGGGGGTATTGGAGTGCACCCCCTGTGTGGTCCAGGCATCAGAAGCGCATCTTGAGAAGACCAATGATTCTCTCCACAACCCTTGTCGAGGCGTGGCACCTATTGTGCTGCTCAACTTCTGGTCTTGGATGGCAGAGAGGCGTCATGAGCCACCTTCTGAGGGGATAGCCCTTGTCACCCAGCAACCATCCATCAAGCTAGGCTGGAGCACAGAAGAGCCCCAGCACCTGGGAGTGTGAGGATGTAGGCATGGTGGGAACTGCCTGGGTACCTTGCGCAGACTTGTAGAATCAGCATCCTGTGGTCACACACTATCTGCACATTCATGGAGTGGAAGCCCTTCCTGTTGACGATGGCACTGGGCTCACCCGCTGGCGCCTTGATGGCCAACATGTGTGCAGTCTATTGCACCCTGGACGTGGGGGAAGCCAGCAATCGCCGTGAAGCCTCTGGCTCGCTCTGTCTGGCTTGCCTGGTCCCAATGGAAGTGGCTGAAGGTCAATGCATGCCTAAACAGAGCGCCTGTAACCTGCTTGACACAAGTGTGGACAGCTGATTGGGAGACACTGCAAAGATCACCCACCGACCCCTGGAAGATGCCAGAGGCATAGAAGTGGAGGGCAGCTGTGACCTTTAGAGCCACTGGCATGGAGTGTCCACCCACACAGTTAACAGAGGTCTCAGACCCAATCATCTGACAGATATAGTTGACTGTCTCCCTTGAGAGATGGAGCCTTCTTCAGCACTGCACCTCAGACATACTGAGGTAGCTGCTTCGCCACCTGTATACCCTAGCAGCAGGATAACGGCGTCTTCTGTGGCCCCTTCCGCCTTGGTCTACCTATTGGCACTGCGCACCTTGTGCTTGCGCCTGTCCTCCCAAAGGTGGCTCTCCTGGAGGCTGAATGTGCATTCCTGGCCTCCTCCCTCTTCTAGCCCTCCCTTCCTCCGCAGAGGAGGTGCTTCCAGTGGAAGGCTCAGCTCCCATTCCCAGGCTACGGGAAGGCTTCCAGAAACCTGCAGGCCCAAAAAAGATTCCTCACTGGAGAGTGCTGACCTGAGGGTTAAGAGTCCAGACAAAGCAGCTGGTATGCATTTTGAAATATTGCAGATTACACAGGCAAGTTTCAAAAATTTTGAAAAATCAATATTTGACAGAGCACCCTCATGACCTCAGTGAGCCCTCTTATCCCGCCCGTGGATGAGGTTTATACAAATGCGTCCTACCCGCCTGACCGTTGCGCCGAAAAACTAGCGTCGATTGGTGAGTCAAGGGCCTTAAGTGGCCCTTTAATTAATGCCGGGCGAGCAGCAGATATCATCGTGCACCTGCCCAACAAAATATCGCAATGGCGAGCGGTGACGTCGGGATGCTTGCCCGCGTCACTGCGTGTCATTTTACCCGTGGACGTGCGGGGCCTGCCCCTGCACGCCAACGGGAGAATTCTGCCCACACAATTTTCAGCTGTCTGCTCTCTGGATATGGCTGAGTTTCCATGTGAATTTGTGCTAATGAGCTGACATGAGAAAATTGGAAATAAAATAGACTATTTGGATCTTTCTCAAACCTGTCAAATATTGCTAATGTCAAAATACTGTTGTTATCCTTACTGATGAAACCCTGGGATTACATGATGCCCTATCTTTTAAGCAATGTGGTAGATTTTCACTTTCCTGCTAGAAGTCAAAATGTGTCAGCTGCCTGCTATAGAAATCTCCCTACTCCAATGTTATTGATATCCATGGATGAAAATCAGGAGGCTCCTATGATGGGTGGCCATTCCACAATAGCAGTTTTACACCAGGGTAGCATGTTGATAATCTATCTCATTGTATATCCATTGAACAATATCTGCATTGCAATATTCATAATGAAACATGTAGGATCAACTGACCAAGAGGCTCTACACCAATCTTTTCCATCATATCTTCTGCACATTGAAGGCTAGGTCTGTTCATCTTACTTAAGATACATATTTTCTATCAATTCAATCCTATAAAAACTCCACTGGAACAAGGAATATCAATAGCACATTTTAGAGCTAGTCTTGAATGTGTACAACAGAAATTCTCATGTACTGCACTGACAACAGATGACTAATCAAAAAATAGGACCATTGGGTTGAGTCCTTCTTTCAAGCTGTCCTATTCCAGGTCCTCTGCTGCAAACCAAGTATGTTTTCCTTTTTAATCACATTTTTCTGTAGTTTGTAAAGAAATCAATAAATAGGTGAGAGCAAGAAGAAACCCATGCTGGAATCAATTCAACCATAGCTCACCATTAGATCATGAGAAGGTATCTGGAATCATGATGCAGCACAGCACCCAGCCAGTTGGAATACTCTGTCAAGTGTTATGACTGATGCAGTTGGTAAAGCTGAGTTATTTAAAAATCCCAGAGGGAAACTTTAAACAACTCTCATAATCTATAATTTTAAGTATTATGTTTGAGATGCGACTCTAAATTCAGGAATCAAACCACCAGTTCTCGAGGCTTTACATTAAACTAAATAAAACATGTTATTAATGTACACAGGTTAAAATATATACACACATGGTTACAAATTACTACTATCATAACTTTTAACAAATTCCCAAACTAACCTCCATTAAGGCAACAGCAACCCATAGACTTAACCAAACACCAGGCAAAGCATTTTCACCTTACGGATTCAACATGAGGTTCTTTTCATTTTGGTTCTTGTGGAGACAATGGTAGGCTCACAGCTGCTTTACATTGCCTCTGCCCTACACACACCACACTGCTGAAGTTACACCTAGCAAAACCCATTGAATGTAAATTCTCATTGTATCACCAACCTCTGAACTAAACCTCTCTAACAATAAAACCCCTTTCATAGTACCAATTTTATTAAGTAGTATAAACATATTGCTTGGTAGCTGCTAGATAGGTGTCAGTTTTCACCCCACTTCTTGAATGCTCTATTCAAAAAATGCAAATGCACACTATCTTTCTTGCATGTTAAAACTAGTTCACATTAAAGCACCCAGACTAGCTGGCTTTAATCCAATTAACACCCACAGACTAAACCTCTATTTTAAAAGATAAATATTTTCCGATAATATATACATTAATAGCTTCATGACACAAGCATAATTATATTACTCAGTATATAATTACTGTACCCTCACATCATATTCAGTCTAGTCTAAGTACAGTTAAGGTTTCTTTTAAAGTTAGTACAATTCTTCAACTCACCCAGGAATCAATTTAGGCACTGAAAGAGTTCGAGTTTAGCTAATACACTATGGGCAGAATTTTATGTCCTGCGGACGGGCATGTGCCCAACCCGAATGGACATGAAATAGTGCGAGATGATGTCAGGCGAGCATCCTGATGTCATTGCGCACTCACATGATATTGCGCTCGGCAGGCGGGTGCAGAAGTCGGAAGCATGCCTACCAATAATTAAGCGGGCAATTAAGCCTATTAACAATGCAACTAACAGTGATTTTACATGGCCCATCCACACAGACCATTCTCCTAAGCAGCATTCATATTTTTGCTCAAACCTCGTTCCAGGGTGGGATGAAATTTCCATGGGAAATAAAATAAAATGAAATATCTGGGGACTTTTGTTTTTAATATGAGATATGCCTTCAGGTGCTTGACTGTGCTGCATGGACATATTTTGCAGCATTTTTGTCATGTCCTTTAGTCTGTGGAAGTCCGCAGCTCCCTGGGGCAGCTATCTGCATTCAGGGAGCTCACTAGAAGCACTCACCCGCACCCTCAGTCAAGTCAGCACCCGCCCTCTTCCCGCCACAACCCCAGCAGCGCTGAGCATTTCTCAGTGCACGTTTCACACTGGATGGCCGTTAATTGGCAGCCAGCATGAAATCGCGGTTGGGGGCTGAGCACAGCCGGAGGCCCATTTCCCGGCCGCTTCCGGGCCTGCCTGATGAACGAAAAATTCAGGCCTATGTAATCACACATGAAAGAATAAGAGTCACGCATAAAATCTTCTGTGATTTAAATCAGATTCTTACAGTATACTTAAGAAATTTAAGACAAATTATCCATCTCAGTTGAATCTAGGTTATTTCCTTGGGGGGATAGCCATGGGATGTTGTCTTAAGTGTGCTATGATCATAAAGTACTCTGAAAGAATTTGATTTTTATACACATATACACACAAAAATTCATCTAGTGAACTGCCTGTGCATGTCGCCCTGTTCTAGAGTTATATTGCAAATTCCAAAGGGTGTGAGATTATATACCGGAGGTGGTCTTATATCTCTCCCTTTAATGTGCTTGTCAATCATTCTGCGGATTCTATTTTTGAGTTATACAGGCTCTTTCAAATCGATGCTTAATTGAAACTTTTTCACATTAATGCACAAGTTACAAATCTATAAGTCACTTGCAGTAGTTGCTATACTTTACAGTGTAGCTCTATGCAAACAATGTTTTTTATATTTATAGGTATACAAATTCACAGGCAATTGTCCTTTTCAGAGCTAAAATTGTGGCCATTGTTCAGTGACAGTGTTTCATTTCAGCAGTCTGCTGCACTTTGTACTGCTGTCCATCATGGAGCAATTCATGCAGGCAAAACTCTCGGATTCCAAACTTTGTCTCCAATCAGGAAGTGCAATCTGACCATATGCTGCCTAATGGGAATTCTAATACCAAACCATAATCCAATTCCAAATTGATGACAGATGTCAGGTTCTGGTGCCCACTTAGAAGTCAAACATTGAATCAACTCTGACAAGTGAAACTTTGCCTTGAAATTGTACACTGCTTCTTTAATTTGCAATAAATTCTGAGTGGTTGGGCAGTTGAATCTATTTTACTTATGAATATCATAGGAGAACATTAAGGAAGTTCTAACTTTTAAGGAGGGAAAAACCTAGAAAATCTGTAACATTACTGGAAGGAGGGGGGAAGATCTGGCTATAAAAAATGACATGGTACATAAGCAGCGGCAAAATGTGCAAATTTGATTGAAGGAGGAGTTTTTTTTATTCTTTCATGGGATGTGGGCGTCACTGGCAAGGCCAAAATTTGTTGCCCATCCCTAAATGCCCTTGAACTGCATTGCTTGCTAGGCCATTTCAAAGGGCAGTTAAGAGCCAACAGCATTGCCGTGGATCTGGAGTCATATGTAGGCCAGACCAGGTAAGAAAGGCAGATTTCCTTCCTTAAAGGGCATTAGTGAACCAGATGGGTTTTTGAAACAATTGATGATTGTTTCATGGTCACCATTACTGAGACTAGCTTTATATTCCAGATTTTATAAATTGAATTTATTGAATTAATTTATTTGAGCTCTTGCCGGCCTGGGCATTAGTACGGGCCTCTGGATTACTAGTCCAGTGACATTACCATTACTCTACCATTTCTCCTAAGATTAGTTTAATATTTTCTTAACTTCTGGGTTTTTAGTTCTTACCATAAAAATGCGTTGTTCTGCTGGCAAGAATCTGCTTATTCGATAATGGTAACATGGTTGGCAGAGAATACAAGAGAATAACCGCACCTTTACTGATTCCAGGGTTAGAGAGAGCATAAGAGGTGGTCAATGCAGGAGTACAATGCAGAATACCCATTGGAAGCAGTCAGAGAATAGTAGAAAATCAAAGGACAGAATTCTTAACTGCAAAGGAGAGGCGGGTTTGGGTGCATGTGGAGTATTAAATCTCCTCAAAGTGGTCAGGTGGGAATCTTGACATCATCCCACCCTTTCCGTGTTTCACCCAGGTGAATTTGAAGGTGAGTGGGGAACTTGCAGCTGTCAGGAAGGTAATTAGATTATGCAAACAGGAAATTAAATGTCTCACAGAGATAAAAACAAAAAAACTGCGGATGCTGGAAATCCAAAACAAAAACAGAATTACCTGGAAAAACTCAGCAGGTCTGGCAGCATCGGCGGAGAAGAAAAGAGTTGACGTTTCGAGTCCTCATGACCCTTCGACAGAACTTGACAGAAGTTCTGTCGAAGGGTCATGAGGACTCGAAACGTCAACTCTTTTCTTCTCCGCCGATGCTGCCAGACCTGCTGAGTTTTTCCAGGTAATTCTGTTTTTGTTTTGTATTAAATGTCTCGTCAACTCTGTTTGCTGGCTTTAACAGTCACCCAACCTACTCCCCAAGCTGTCAGCAACTTGCCAAGGTCAACCAGGCGAATGCACAGAGTGCTTCATCATTGAAACTAACAGGCGGAAGGCTTTGATTAGCCAAACTGAAAGGCCAGAATTTTACCTTCCGCCTGCGGGCATACACCTGTCACACCCAAACGGAACATGACGTGCGATGACATCGGGCGTGCGTCCCAACGTCATTGCACACTCGCACCATGTTTTATTTGGCAGATGTGCGCCAGAGTCAGCTGCATGCCCACTGATAATTGAAAGGCCTATTAAGGCCATTAAAAAAGTAATTAGCTGGAAATTTACACTGCCCGTCCAATCTTACGGTTGGCAGGCAGGTGAAAAGGCCAAGCGGCCTTTACATTTTTTAGGAAACCTCATCCACGAGCAGGATGAGGTTTCCTAAAGCTAATACAAATTAAATAAAAACTCCCTTTTGACATTAAAAACATGCCCCATCTCATGTGACACAGTCACATGAGGGGACATGTTTCATTAAATTTTAATTGCTTTTATTAATTTTTTTATAAAGCGCTTCAATCTCCCTGAGGCAGCTCTGTGCCTCATGAAGATTGAAGCGCTCTTTCACGCACGTGCATGAACTGCACGTGAAGCATGGCTCTCCCTCCTCCCCCTGCCCACACAGGTAGCGCTCAACCTGTCCTCGGGAAAGGTCACCTCACTGCAGTCCCTCAAATCCCGCAACAGGACCTACAGTGACATATCTGGGAAGCAGCCTTCCCAAGACTTCTCTCCATTCCTGTGGTTGCTACAGCTTCAAAAATCCATATTCTAACCCAAGTTGTGGTCCTTTTAACTGAAAATCCTTCCTTTGACAAACCTGGTCCAACTGCAAGGGCTGATTACAGATCCGTTTGTTTCAGCAGGGCATTTGAAAATTCAGTGCAGAGTCCTTCTCTGCCCCTGAGGTAGCTTGTATTTATACAGCATCTTTAAAATGTCCCGAGTTGTCTCACAGGAATATTAAACCAGGTCATCTGGTCTCCAGATAATCGGAAACTGGACATACCCCCTTTGTTACAGAAGTTCCAATACAATGATTCCATTGGAATTGCCCAGGAAGTCTGAACCCTTCAAAAAATCTCCCATTCTGAGTTAGAGTCAGAGACTTCAGATAGTTCCAACTGACTTACCTGAATAGTTATCCAGGAAATGTTAGACAGATTAAAACCTGGTTAACACGTGGGTAACTATTCAACTGACTCCCCCAAACACTCACACTGACCTCCTCAACTCCCTACTCGAACCTCCGACACCCAACCCGCTTCAACCTGACTTAACTGGCCCCAACCACGTGATTACCAGCCCGGCCTCCCGACTCCCCCTCTGACTTCCAGTCTCCCCCTCCAACTAACCTCCACCACCTGACTCCTCCTAACCTGACCACACCGCCCTGGCCCCCCACCCACTCTACCCACTTACCTTACCTACCCTACCTCCTCAGCCATCCCATTCCCTTACCTTACTCACTTATCTTCTCTTTGTAGCTTTTCAAAGAAGCTTTGGGATATGTAAACTCTACTTACCAGAATACGGCAGCTAATGCCATAAAAAGGGGCCACTGTTTCTGCAACGATTCTCTCTGCTGCTCCCTCCAAGGTTTCCTGCACCAAGCCAGTTGGAAGGCTCCTCCATCGAATAAATGCTCTGAAACATCAGAGGAAGGTAATCATGTATTTTCTGGTCTGTTCAGGGTCAGAAATGGGGTTCCAACCCTGAACAAAAGATTCAGGCCATTATCAAACAAGATTTGCATCGAACCACATAAGATGATGTTAGGTCAGATAACCAAAAGCTTGGCCAAAGAGGCAGACTTTAAGGAGTATCTTAAAGGAAGAAAGAGAGGTAAAGAGGCAGAAAAGTTTAGGGCCCCTACAGTTCAAATTGCAACCTCCAACAATGGAGTGATTAAAAGTGGGGCTGGGCAAGAGGCCAGAATTGGAGGAGTGCAGATATCTTAGAGGGTTGTAGAGCTGGGGTTAGCTACAGAGATGGGAAGTGATGATGTCATTGAGGGATTTGAAACCAAGAATGAGAACTTTAAAATTGAGGCTTTGCTTAAACAGGAGCCGGTGTAAGTCAGGGTGATAGATGAACAGTACTTGGTGCAAGTTAGGAAATGAGCAGCAGCGTTTTGGATGAGTTTAAATTTGTGGATGTTGGAAGATAGGCCAGCCAGGAGTGTATTGGAATAGTCAAGTCTGGAGGTGACAAATGCATGGATAAGGGTTTCAGCAGCAGATGTTCTAAGACAAGGATGGAGTTGGGCCATATTATGGAAAGTAGGTGGTCTTAGTGATGGTGGCTTTGTAATCTGAAACTCCTCTAGGGGTCAAATATGACATCAAGGTTGCGAATGGTCTGGCTGAGCCTCAGGCAGTTGCCAGGGAGAGGAATGAAGTTGGTGACTAGGGGAGTTTGTGGAGGGGACTGAAGACAATGACTTTGGTCTTCCCAATATTTAGTTATTTCTGCTGACCCAGTACAAGGATGTCAGACAGCCTAACAATCGAGAGAAAGAGTGGTCAAGGTGGTGTTAAAATAAGAGTTTTGTGCTATCATATGGAATCTGATGTGTTTTGCATGATGTCACCAAGGAAGAGCATCTAGGAGATAGGAAGTGGCCAAGGATAGATCTTCAGGGGCCACTAGAATCAATAGTGCAAGAATGGGAAAAGACACCATAGCAGGTGATTCTCTGGCCTCGACTGAATAGAAAAGGATAGAACCAGTTGAGTTCAGTTCCACTAAGGGAAGATGTTGGAGAAAGATGGCATGGTTAAGCAGGCTGCAGCCAAGTCAAGGAGATATAGCTCATCATAGTCACAGACAAATAGAATATAATTTGTGGCTTTGATAAGAACCATTTCAGATCTGTGGCAGAAACAAAAACATGATTGGTGGGATTCAGACAAAGTTCTGGGAAAGATGGGAATGGATTCAAGCAGTGCCTTTCTGACTGCTGGCTATATCTAATGCAAAGACTAGTGGCTAGACTTTTCAGTGCCTGAATAGAAACAGCATAAAGAGGTATGTTGAAAATAACAGGAAGAGCTGCACTAATACTGAATTTCTCTGAAGCAATGAATGTAGCCATTCTACACAAAGAAAGATCCCCAATAAAGGAACGCTCAGTTAATCTGTTATGATGGAGTTCACCAAAGGAGGAATGTATCCTTGGACACCAAATGAACTCCTCATTCTTTGAATTATGCCACAGAATCTTTAGCATTAGTCTGAACCGCTCAACTATAACAGTTTAACATGTCATCTGAAAGACCAACAGTGTAATAAACTTCCTATAATACACTGAAATACAAAAATAGATGATAGGCCTAGGGAAAGGTATTTGAACCTTTACATTCTGACTCAATGTCTAACTTCCAACGGAGTGATTTAAAGGCAGGAAATATGGTATTCAGAAAATGTCATGTTAATGTTTTGCTTTATGGAAAATCTAAGGTGTGGTTGATGGAAAATGTCCACTGGTTTGACAGATCAGTGAAGCAAAGATGGTTTTGGTTACTTCCTCTCCCACCAGGCTTTACTGCTTATTTCTCATAACTGGTTCAGTGTTTTCAGGCTTTACCTGGTTTACAATTTTATTGCCTTATTTAATTTTATGCTAGGTATTTTGTTTTGAATACCTATAGCTGAACTTCAAAAGGTTACCAAAATTTGCATTTCATAGAAGGTGCTTACAGCATGGAATTCTCTGCCACTAACCATTGTCGAAATAGGTTTCGTCATTCTGTTTTTAAAGGTAATGTGTTTTGTGACAAAGGAGGGAAAAAAAAAGAGCATGGAGACTGAGCAGGCCATTGGGATTAGGCATATGGCTCACAGGCACAGAACGATGAGACTAATAACCATTTCTGTGCTTTAACATTCTTTGGCCTCAATCTGGGGTTGGGGTGTAGAACGCAGGACTGCTGAGCGCAGACCAATAGCAGCCTATAGTGCTGTCATGGAGAAAGAAGCATTCTGCCATAATACAAATATCTTTCCTGCTATTATTCCAGTGGCATCCATCAGTCCCTTTAAAGACCACTGGTTGGGCTGCTGTAGAGCAGGCATGCTGTATCCTCTGACTAGTTTTTCTAAGTGTTTTACAGAAGGGTTTTGAAACCAGCACAGAACAGATCTCCGCATCTTTAAATTGATCCTGTGCATTTTTCAGGCAGTTGCCAGGGATGGCTAAAAGCATTGAGGGCCAGCATAGCAGCAGCAACACAATTGGCACAGGTAAGGCCCAGGATCTTCTGCACAGGAATTGGTTTTATGTCCAAACCAAGGATAAAGTGCATTCCAATGTCTATCCTGATGAATGCAATATAGAAAAGTTTGGATTGGTTTTCTAGAGAGTAAATTAAGCCATTTTAGAAATAACATTTAGTGCCACCTACTGGATTTTAGGTAGTATAACGATTCACAACCAACAAATCTTCTGTTGAACTGAATATTATTGTTACTGTCACTTGAAGCTCATAGGTTTCCAAGAACTCAGGGTGATGACTATGAATCTAATCAAAACTCAAATTCTATCCTTTTATTCCATGTCAACCCCACACCTGTTCCCTGTGAAGGCCAGCAAAACATGAACTCCTTAAGTACAGGAGCCTGATAGACTTATGTCCCATTTTACCAATGGCTCAACAGCCCCAACCGTCAACATGGCAATCCTAGAAACTATGTCATAAGGCTGGGGTCTGGTGTTTCTGGGTCTTGCCTTAATTTGCTGTCAATGAAGTTCATCCAATCAGCATTTCTGGCTGAAGATGGTTGCAATGTCAGCCTCATATTTTGCATTCGTGCTGGATCATTCATCAAGTCCTAGTTGAGGATGACAATGCTCAAGGAGTCTCCAGCTCCCATTAGTTTCCGAAATGTTCACCACCTTTCACTAGCGTGTGGCATGACGACAAAGCTTTCACAATCCAAAAGCAAAACACTAAATCTGAAATAAAACAGAAAATGCTGGAAATACTCAGCATGTCAGGCAACAGCTGTGGAGAAAAAAAGTTAATGTTTCAGGTCGATGACCTTTCTTTGTCCCACCAGAAGCTGCCAGACCTGCTCAGTATTTCCAGCATTTTCTGTTATTACATCACATGATTTGTTGGTTGTGGGATTACTTATTTTTGTCTGTGGCAATGCTATTTCCAATGTTTAGCATCTCATTTTCAGGAGTGCCCAGTTCTGCTCTTACGCTCCTTATTGACCAACAATTGGTCATCTGGCTTGATAGGGAAGAAGTTAAGGTTATGCCAGATTGTGCTGGTATGTAATTCTGCTGCTGATGGCCCACAGCACAAAAGGGCTGCTAGATCTTTTCTTAATCTATCCCACATAGTACAGCAGTTGTGACACATGGCTCAGAGTGATGTTGCAGTGTGGATGGGAGAAATGTCAATGCCAACACCAGGCTTTTGGAAGAGACAAAGAATTCCAAATAAAAAATATTGAACATCGCAGTTGAAGGCAGAAGGTAAACTATGTAACTCAAATCATATCATTGCGAAATAAGTTATTTAAGAAATATTTTTGTTTGATAACTTATTTTGATTCCTGCCTACTTAAATTTTTGGGAAAGGTAAAATGACTGCTCGAAGGATTTGAGAAATAAAATGCAGAGTAATTTGTTTGTATGCATTTCATTTTCTTTTACTTTTTAACTTCTTGCTCTCCAGACTATTTTCTGTTGATTTGTTTCCATTTAAAATGCTTAAGTTCCTATTGTGCCATTTCATTCTACAAGTGCAAACAGAAAAACTGAAGTAACAAACACAAGAATTCGGAGGAGTAGGCCATTTGGTCCCTCGAGCCTGCTCCACCATTCTATAAGATCACGGCTGCTCTGATTATGGCCTTAACTACATTTTCCTGTCTGCCCCCTATAACCCTCGACTCCCCTGTCAATCAAAAATCTAATTCAGCCTTGAATATATGACTCAGTCTCCACTGCTCTCTGCAGAAGCAAATTCCATAGACTAATGACCCTCAGAGAAAAAAAATTCTCCTCTCAGTCTTAAAAGGAAGACCCTTAATTTTTAAACTGTGTCCCCTAGTTCTAGACTCCCCAGCAAAGGGAAACATCCTCTCAGTATCCACCCTGTCAAGTCCCCTCAGGATCTTGTAAGTTGCAATAAGATCACCCCTTATTATTCTAAACTCCGATGAGTACAGGCCCAAAATATTCAACCTTTCCTCATAAGATAACCCTTTCATCCTAGGAATCAGTCACATGAACCTTCTCTGAACTGCTTCCAATGCAATTAAATCCTTTCTTAAGTAAGGAGACCAAAACAGTGCTCCAAGTGCAGTCTAATGCCCTGTACTGCTACAGCTACACTTCCCTATTTTTATACTCTATTCCTTTCACAATACCAACATTCCATTGGCCTTCCTAATCACTTACTGAACCTGCTAACTAACCTTTTGTGATTCAAACAGCAAGTCCATACCCAAGGTAGCATCATGTGTATTTTGCACAGGTGTTACTGCTAGGAAAGTCCAGGATGAGTGCTCTCTCCAAAACGTGTTAATTACACATCTGTGCAATGTGAGGTGCTCATTGTACAGCAGTTTTAGTGTCTTTTCCAGTATAAAAGTTACCCAATTATGAACTATTCATTGTAGATAATTCACCAGAGGTAAGATTCCAAACTCTTGGCCTGTTGCTATACACTAACCCTGTCACACATGTACTTTGGAGAGAGAAAGAGTAACATTTAGGTCTCTCTCCACAGATGCTGCGACCTGCTGAATATTTCCAGCATTATTATTATTTCAGATTTTTCAGTCCAAGTCTATTCAGAAACTGTCGGGCCTGTGTAGCGTCAGCATTGTTGTTTTTACATTGTGATATGCATTTGTTGGATTCACATGATAGTAGCAGATCCATCTATTCCACCTCCTTCAGGTACCAATGCCCTAAGAGGGCGTAGGCAACCATGGACTTCCACTAGATTGGTCCATGATAAAACTTGGCAAAACACTGCAGTGGTTTGCCATTGCCTTCTGCAGTATGGCTGACCAGGAAACTCTCCTGCTCTTTACTGCCTGCCACCGTGCATATTGGAAGAATTTAGTCTGATAATCAATCTGTTTGGCCACGTGATGCACACACCTTCCACGGCCATCAAGTCATGAAGTTGGGTAGGGACACTACCACTGCACCACAAGAAGTCCCTCTGCGTCTTTTAAGTCAGCAATAAGAACTGTTCACACAAGTCTTTGAATTAACAGTTCCTTGTAAATATAAGCATTACAAATATAAACTCACATAGTATTCACTAATAATTACCAAGTACATTAACCAAAACCATTCATAACAACATACTCCAAGAACTTTCTTCATGAACTTCATTTAATTTTAAATTAAAATCCATTTAAGCTTTGAATTAAGTTTGTATGTACTTATTAAATGCATGTACTTTTAGTTTTACTTTTCATCTTCAAGTTAATCTAGAGTTAATATTTCATATAAAACATTCCATAATTACTCAATACATTCCATTAACAAATAAACAAACACTGCATTCTTCTAATAAATTCAAGGATTATATCTCCTGATTTATTATTCCACAAAGAATTGATAGTATTTGAGCTGACCTCGATTAAAAAGACAGGAAAGACCAAGATGTGGAATATGGAATGGGCATTAAACTACTCTACAATATTTTGGAAAAGTATATTTGCAAAATCCAGTACATTTTTTTCAATGTTATTTCAAAGAGCCAGATAAAATTCTTGCTCTCCAGGTGTAGTTCAATTATTCCTTCAGGATTTGTTTAAGCCTTAGGTATCGTTCAAATGATTGCTACAATGAAATAACAGGAAATGCTATTACTTTTACATGGCAGAAGAACTATGGTATAAAAGGATGATATATAATGGCCGAGATTTTGTATCAAGAATAACAGAGAGACTATGACCACTCACTGTTATTATGGAATAAATCTTGCAGTATCTTCTAGTGTCAGTACATGAGCTGTAAAACACAGAATTCAGGAAGCTGTCAGAGATGCCTGCTCCTCCTTAAGCTTCATCAAACAGCATCTTGCCAAGAGACAAGTATACAGAGGGTATGAAGTTATAGTACTTGCCACTAGTTACCAACTAAACACACCAGAAAAAGCAATTTTTTAATAGTGTGGTAAATTTTAATTAATGCCTAACAATCTCTAATTTTAACCATTGATGATTTTTAAATATTAAGTTTTTTTCCTTTATTTTATATTTCTATATCTTATCTCGCTCTCTCTTAACCCTATATTTCTTCCCTCATTTTATTTTGCTTTCTATACATAATCTTACATTGATTATATTTGTGTGAAAATACTTCCTGGTTTAAGCTCTACATGTCTCATTAAGGATTCTTCAACCCGATTGGTTAAAGAGGCACAGTGTTGTTTACCCTGCTCCTTCCTGAAGGCTGACACGCTATAGAGTTTCTAGTAACATTAAGTTGCCACTCAAAAGTCCATAAAAGGACTGAGGCAGTTGTAAGCTTAATGAAAGGCGAGCATCGTTCCTTCGGCTCTGGCTGCAAAATCTGAGTCAATGTAATTCCATCATATGGTTTTCACAAGTTAGTCAAACCTACAGCCAAATGAGAGATTCCAGGCTGGGATTGCACAATGTTAATAATGGCTGTCTATCTCTTTTTTTTTGAGACTTGGAAGTTCCTAGAAAGGTTTAACAATGTGGACATGGAGGAATGTCTTACTTACATTTCCTAAACAATGCATCAATGAAATTAAGTACTAATTCACATTCTATGAAAAGGATTCATTTGTGAAGTTAAACCTTAAAACAAAACCTTCTAGAAGGAATCTTCTTCCGTTTCAGAATCTGTGTTTGGTTTGGTCAATCTCTCCAACTCCTCACCATCCTAATAGTCAAACAAGGAAAAGGAGGAGGAAAAAACTCTTTTGTAAATTAAATAAAATCAAAAATTTTTGTACTTAATTTACCAGAGACACACATATACATATATATATATATATATATATATATATAAACTGGAAACATTCAGTCCTGGCAACATATGTAGAGAGAGAAAGAGAGTTAATGTTTCAATTTCAACAAAAGGTCATCGACCTGAAATGTTAACACTGTTCCTCTCTCCAGAGATGCTGCCAGACTTGCTGAGTATTTCCAACATTTTCCGTTTAGTTCAGACCTTCATCTGCAGAATTTTATTTTTCAACTTTAAAAGTATCACACTTAGTTCAAGTAACATTTTCCCCATATTACTGATTACACCCTATCCTTATTAAACCTGCAACCCACCACAAGTAATGTCCCCCAAAAAAATTAGAACACTTATCCATCCATACAGACAAAATCAATTGTCTCCAGTTACTTCAGTTAGCATATCAAGTTTTGTTTTCACATGCTGAGTCAGCAAAATGTGAACTGCCAGTCAAAGTAGTAAATCCGGGATAGATCAGGAATTGTGTCAGAACTAATGGGATGCAGTGGTAGGGCGGGGGAATTTGGCGTTATTTTGTTTAGATGAGCCAAGATGGTCAGATGGTTTTCCTCATTAGTGTAGGGCGGGGGAACTTGGCATTATTTTGTTTAGATGGCCAAACAGTTTTCCTCATTAGTAATCTTGTGTAGCATCACACACTGCATTGGAACAAGACTGTGGGATGGGAGGAGGTATATGCAGCCGCACTTAAAAAAAAATCATTCCAACGAATAAAATGGTGAACTCCTTCTTTGCCTTTGTAAATTATTTCTAAATTTCAAAGCTTCCTTTTTAAACTTGAGCAAATTAACAGAGTGCTATTTTTCAAAGATAAGTAATTACTTAATGTTGTTTAGGTATCATGCACAGTGAATGTGATTTTCTTAAGTTGATTTTGAAACTGAATCATAACCTTCCGTATTTACAGTTGGAGATTTTCAATGAGAAGTTAAAACTAAGATGCACATTCACATACGATGGTCTTGTGGTTGCCATGTGGACTTATTTATGTAATTGATGCTTATCAAATTCGTAAAGTAATAACATTTGTTTATAGTAAATAATTTTTGCATTCATAGCTGAAGCTTCATCACCTGTACAGAAAGCATGGTAAAAATGAGTCACATACAAAGCACAGGACAAATCTATGGCATTGTCAGAGAGGTGGTAAAATAAGATCTGGTGACTTATTTCGGTCTCAAGCACCTGATGCATACTTTGGCAGTCAACTGTCAGAAGCCCATAAACAGGATTTCTGCCTGCTTAATCAAAGAACTATATGACATGCCGGAGCAAATGATAAATAATATTAAGCATCCTCACTGTTATTGCACCATTATCCATGGGAACCAGTTTCATCTGGAAGCCCCATTAAATGATTTTTTTTGCATTGCACATATTTGAGAGTGACACAAAGCTGGTCATTGTTGATGAATGAAGCATCTGTCATTCTATAATTAGCTGGCAGAAGTCATTCAGGACACTAGTGAAAATTGGACATACTTTCATTCTGTACTGACATCTAATGCTATTCTTTGATCATGGAGGTAGACAGTTGCTGCCATGAAACACAAATGAAAACAGAAAATCCTAGAGATAGAAAACAGCTTAGTCAGATCTATTTTTATAAAAAAAAGCCAGGTTAATTATTCTAGTATAACCCTTCATTAGAACTGATAACTGAAAGATAAGCAACTACAGCTAAAAAAGGAATGAGGCAAAAAGAAATAACAGATACTCCAATCAGAGGAAATTAAACAGTTTAATGAGCTGCAGCACTTGAAAAAAAACTGTCAGATGAGATAAAATATTTCAGTGATGTATTAGAAACACGTTTAAAGATAAAAATGTGAAAACTGATACTCATGCAAGGAAAAGGGGGAGATATCAGAGGGAAAAAAGTTTCAAAGAGAATGTGTCGAGAACAAATAGTAGGTTCTCTAAACAAATTGACTGACTTGGGCCAAGATTTTTCCTATGGAGGGCTGGGCAGGAACGGGTGCGGAGCCGATTGCCGCCCGCGATTGGCTCCATGCCGCCATTTTATACGGGCGAGCCAATCAAGACCCGTCCAGTGTAATATGCGACCGGTAGCACTCAGCGCTACCTGTGCGGGCGGTGGGAGGAGGGAGAGTCAGGTCCAGCGCTCTTTCGCACATACCTGCGAAAGAGCGCAGCAATCTCCCTGAGGCACAGAGCTGCCTCAGGGAGATTGAATGGATATCAAGATAATGAAAGAAATGATTTAGAAATTTATTTAAACATGTCCACTCATGTGACTGTGACCTTAAGGTTGGACGGGCAGCATCCACAAGTGGCTCAAATGATTTCTTAATGGCCTTAACAGGCTGTTTACATTTCGACGGGTGCGCAGCTGACGCGTGTCCGCTGAATGAAATACCGCGATGGCACACGATGACGTTGGGACGCACGCCCAACGTCATCGTGCATCATTTTACGTGTCGGGCCTGCCCCCAAATGCTGACCAGAAGATTCTGCCCTTGGAGTGTATTTCTAGCATTTTCTGTTCAGACTGATAACATTTTTATTTGTGATATGTAACCATCCATGAGGAAGTGCTCAACACGGATCGGCATTTGATTTGCTTTGATTTTACACTCTTTTGTGGCAGTGTCATATGTTGGCCCTTTGCTTTTTATGTGACTCAATTTACCAAGTTTCTGCTCATATATTAAATATTGCTGAAATTCAGCAGTGATTATGGAAAAGATTTATTAAAATAGAGTCCTAACCAAATATAAAAATCATTCCAAGTTCAAAAATTAATAACCATGGATCGCCAGTTACTGCACAAAATACAAAGACATTCATTTTCTGCCCATTTTATAGTATTTATCTTTTTTTAAAGCTTCACATTGTAAATCAACTATAGCATGAAAGTGCTTTGAGTGAGTGTTGCTGGAAGCTTGGTTAGCACATATCAATACCTGAGAAAATATAAACAATGCGTCTCTGAACAATGGTTTTGTTTCTTTTGTGATTATTTTGAGCAATAGATACTTCTTGAACACACTGACTACTTACCCCACTGGAACGTTCCAAAAGTTCACCATTTATAACTTTGAGTCTCTCTCGCTGCAGCACATACGCAGGGTCAGTTATCCTGCTGGCATTGTAAATAAATATTGCCAGGAATACCACAGGGACTTCTAATAAGAAGCTCAACGTAGGTTTAAAATCAAATATAAAGACAGATACTGCAGTAATGATAACGGTTATTATTTGGGCAGTGAGGACATGAAACATGTTGTCTCTGAATTTCAGAATAAAAGCCACGGACAGTCCAAAGGCGGCAGTAATAAAAATTAAAGCCACGGAAAATATATTGTGTCCATAGAAAAACCCACAGTTTTGGATGTGGGTGCGGGATTCAGATCGAAGTAGTAATATCAGACCATTGAATATAACTCCAAAAAAGTACAGCTTACTATTTTGAATAAAAATACTTTCAGTCAGCTGATCTCCTTCTTTCAGCATTTTTTCATTATAAATGTTAGCCATGGAAGCAATAAAACACTGTATAATTATAAAGAGATGGCCAAAACCAATGTTAAGGCTTTTAAAAGAACTTATGTCCCATTTCCAAGCTGGTAATGAAATCATTGTGGAATTGATCTTCATCTGGTGTGAATTTTTATCCTGAGACGTTATGAATGGAGTGCAGCTTTTGGAAGCATTGGAGAGTATGCTGCGATTAAACGTGTGCCTTGTCACATTTTGGGTTACTCCAGTCCCAGCTACGAAAGCTACAATGGAAAGGAATAAAATCACGAGTGATGCCCACTGCACTGAGGACAGGCGCCGCCTATTGGAAAATAGAAAAACAACATTATTGCATGCTTACAGTTTGCATGATGTGGGTGAAAAAACATAAGAAAAGTCAGGGATGAGAAGAGCTATTCTGTTTTCCATCGCTATCGGTATCTTCAAAAACAAAATATCTTTATCACTAAGAAATATCAGAATTTTCTAATAACTTAAAAGCTGTTTTTAATATAGCCAAGCTATTGATTGAATTAAAGCAGCTTGGCAGAACACTTTGTAAAACTGCCACTGGCGAAGCACAGGCATTTTCAAAAGACTCCAGAATGATTTCACAGAGCTGCAAGTCAGAAGGAAAGAAGTTTCAAAGAGAATATGCTGGAAACAAACAATAGGTTTGCTCTACCTCACCACCTCTCTCCTGACTCGCCCACTGCTGCTAAATTATCAGACTGCTTATCATACATCCAGTATGGAATGAACAGAAATTTCCTCCAATTAAATATTGGGAAGACTGAAGTAATTATTTTTGGCATCCGCTCCAAACTCTGTCTCCTAGCTACTGACTCCACCCTTTGGCCTTGGCAACTGTTTGAGAATGAAACAGTCTGTTCACAACCTTGGTGTCACATTTGGCCCCATGATGAGCTCCCAACCACTTCTGTGTGTCATTACTAAGACCTTCCTTCTATTTCCAACTGTGTAACATCACTTGACTTCGTCCTGTCTCAGCTATTGCTGCCAAAAACTCTTATCCATGCTTTTTCTACCTCTAGAGTTGACTATTCCAATGCACTCCTGCTGGTCTCCCATATTCTATCCTCTGTAAACGCGAGGTTATCCAAACTCTATTGTCCATGTCTCATCTCTTGTCAAGTCCCATTCATCTACACTTTTGTGCTTGCTGACCTACATTGGCTCCTGATGAAAATGAAAATTTTCTCCTTGTTTTCAAATTTCTTTGGCCTGGCCCTTCCCTATTTTTGTAATCTCCTCAACCCCACAACCCTTCATGATATCTGTGCTCATCTCTGGCCTCGTGAACATCCTCAATCTTAATTGCTCCACCACTGATGACCGTGCCTTCAGTTGCCCAGGCCCCAAGCTCTGAAATTCCCTCCTCATACCTCTCTGCCTCACGACCTCACTTTCCCTCCTTTAAGACACTCCACAAAACCTACCTCTTTGACCAAGTTTTTGAAGTGGCTGAGTGTCATATTTTGTTTTAAAATGCTCCTGAGAAGCACCTTAGAATGTTTTTATTACGTTAAGGGCACTATACAAACATAGGTCGTGGATGTTGTTCAATGGTAGACTGGAGTGCAACCTCAATGGAGTGAGATTTTGGTGAGCTGAGGGAATCTTAATATTAGATTTTTAGAAATAGATTTATTTGTATTCAACATTTAACTGTAAGTGCTATTCTAAGTCTCATCCAGGGGCCTAAGAGGAGAGATAGAAGCTAGCCACTGGGCAGGGGCTGAAATAGTTAATTAAGAAACAAGCTAGGACCTGTTTATTTCTGTACCTGGGCTCTGTGCCTTTGTTTCAGAATATATAAATCCAGATATTCTCAGTGTGACCAGCACTGGAGCATGATCTCAACAGAGTGATAGTTTGGTGAGGCAAGGGAGTTCAGTGAGGTGTGGAAAGAGGTACTCCTTTGCTTTTTCTAACTTTCTAGTCCTGTAGGAATTGGTTCCTGCTCTACTACAGGGAAGAGCTAGCTGTTTGGCAAGTATACAATAACTGGTTAAGGTCTACTCTATTCCTAAGGTTCAAATAGTACAGGAATTTGTGGTAAATTAATAGATACATAAAAGAAAATAAATAATTGAATAAAATAATTTAAAAATAAGAGTGATTAAAGCACATAAGGGTGGCAGGACAGGTATGTGTTATGGTTGCAACATGTTGGAGCTCCTGGATGCCAGTGTGATCCAGGACAAACATGTCTGCAGTAAGTGCCTGTGACTTGACGAGCTTTGGCTCAGAGTCAGTGGGCTGGAGGCTGAGTTGCGGACAATATGAGACATCAGGGAGGGGGAAAGTTACCTGGACACTTTGTACCAGGAGACAGTCACACCCCTTAGGATAGGGTCTTCTGATATGGAAGGTATTCAGGGACAGGAGGATCTGGCTGCAAATGAGGCAGGTAAGGGGACCCATAGTGCAGGAGTGTCAGCCTCTGCAATTGTCCAACAGGTTTGAGGTCCTTTCACCTTCTTTGGTGGGGTGGGGAGTGTAGGTTGGATGAGATGACTGACCATGGCACTATCGTACAGGAAGCCTTTCAAGTTGGGGGGAGTAAAAAGGGATGTAGTGGTGGTAGAGGACAGTATAATGGCGGAGATTGACACCTTTCTCAGTAGCAAAGAGCAAGAGTCCAGAAAGCCACATTGCCTGCCTAGCGCCAGTGTTCGGGACATTTGATCAGGGCTGGAGAGGAACTTACTGTGGGAGAGGAAGGATTCAGTTGTTGTGGTCCACGTTGGCACCAACAACTTAGGCAGGACAAAGGAGTTGGTTCTGTATAGACAGAATGAGGGGTTAGGCACAAAATTAAGAAGGGGACCTCAAGGGTAATAATCTCTGGTTTATTACCTGAGCCACGTGCAAATTGGCATGGGACAAATAAGATTACAGAAATGAATGTGTGGCTCAAAGACTGGTGTGAAAGAAACAGATTCCAGTTCATGGAGCACTGGCACCAGTACTGGGGAAAGTGGGGGCTGCACCATTGAGACAGTCTACACCTGAACTGTGCTGGGATTAGCATTCCAGCGAGCCGCATAATAGGGAAGTACTACAGGCTTTAAACTAAATAATGGGAGCAAGGGATCAAATTTGGGAAGATGTGGTAAATCAGAGAGTAGAGACAAGGCAAGAGAAAAAGCTACTAATATAGGAAATAATAAACAGAATGTGACAGGAAGGGACAGAGAGTATAATCTAGGAGTAAATCAGCAGATAAGGCTACACTCTACAAAAATAATAGGAGGACAAAACTAAAGGCGCTGTACCTAAAGGCACGTAGCATTCGAAACAAAACAGATGAACTGATAGAACAAATAGAAATAATTAAATACGATCCAATAGCCATTACAGAGACATGGATACAGGATGACATAGATTGAGACCTGAATGTTGAAGGGTACATGACATTTGGGAAGGACAGAAAGTTAGGAAAAGGTGGAGGGGTGACTCTGTTAATTAATGATGGTATTAACACATTAGAGAGGGGTGACCCAAGTTCAGAAAACCAAGACACAGAAGCAGTTTGGCTAGAAATGAGAAATTATAAAGGCAGGAAATCATTTGTGGGGGTGGTGTACAGGCTTCCTAGCTGTAACTACACAGTAGGACAGAGTGTAAAGGAAGAGATAATGGGAGCTTGTCAGAAAGGTACAGCGATAATCATGGGGGATTTTCATCTACGTATAGACTGGAAAAATTAGATGGGCAAAGACAGCCTAGATGAGGAGTTCATAGAATGTTTTCAGGATAGTTTCTTAGAACAGCACATTTTGGAGCTAACCAGAGTGCAGGCTGCACTAGATCTGGTATTATGCAACGAGATAGTATTAATTAATAACCTCAGTGAAGGCACCCCTAGGTGGCAGCAATCAAAATATGATTGAATTTTACATTCAGTTTGAGGAAGAGAAAAATGGGTTCGAGGCTAGCATTTTAAACAAGGATTTTGGTTATTGGGGTTAGGCAGGAATGTGGGGTTGAGGTTACATTCAGATCAGCCATGATCTTATTGAATGGTGGAACAGGCTCAAGGGGCCAAGTGGCCTACGCCTGCTCCTAATTCATATGTTCACATGTATGGTAGATTTCATGTTAGGTCCATTTGAAAAGTACTGCAACACCAAGTGGTCATACCTGTTCCATTCTACCTCTTGTAACCATCAATACAAGTTAATGCGAAATTAGCAATTGTGTTTTGAACAAAAGAGTAATCATGGTTTTAGAGTCGCTCTAGTGAAAGCCTACAGCAGCTGTACTGAAGTCTTATCACATAGTCTTGTGCACTGAGCCCAGATTGGGACAGCTTCTTTGAATACAAAGTGGAAATTAAATCTCTGTGCTATTTCAAAGAAATGTGTTAGACCATCCCTCGAAGTAACAAGTTGCTACAGGAATTATTCAATCAACTTACTTTAAAACAATCCTGAACAGAAGAGCTGTAGTGACAATAACGAAATTTGACAACAAGACCACCATTGCCTAGACGAGACCAACCAGAAAAAAGACTAGTTAGCTATAAAAATGCAAGCCATCATCTCACAATGCTAATCCAAATTACAATATTTTAATATGAACTATAATTGCTTAACAAGCATTTCATAAGTATAGCATTTGAGAACCATGTTTACAGTGTATAAAATATAGAATTTCAAGAATAGTTAAAAATATCACTAGTCCAAAAAGTACTGGGTGATATAAAATTACAACTGTACATTAATTTTATTCAGTAATTATATTTACCACACAAATATTTCATGGTTACATAGGAGTAATTGCATCATAGCAATGATTAAATAGGAAAATATATCCTGATTTTTCTGAATAATAAACTAGGAAATCAGTACTCAGGTAATATGAGGCTGAAGAATGTTAAATCCTCCTCTGTGTTGCTGTACTTTCCATTTTTGAGGGATCAAAATAATTTTTCTTTGAGGGTTCTTTTGAAATGTTTTTGAGGGCTACTTCTTGATTTTTGAGGGCTACTCTTTGGTTTTCAGGGGCTCCTTTTTCAGTCACTAGCTTCTTTATTGGGTGATGCAGTCACGTGTGTTGACATATGGGGTATTTGGATTCGCAAAGAAGCAGAATTAAAAGAATTCATCAATATGAAGGAAAGCATTAATTTCCTAGACACCCCAGTCTTTAAATTGGCACAACAGGTATAGGTTAGTGACAAAAGATCGTCTTACTGGATAGGTCGGACAGGCTATGCTTGTTTCCACTGGAGCATAGAAGAGTAGGGATGACTTGATTGAAGTATATAAGATCCTGAAGGGTCTTGACAAGGTGGGCGTGGAAAGGATGTTTCCTCTTGTGGGTGAGTCCAGAACTAGGGGGCACGGTTTTAAAATTAGGGATCGCCCTTGTAGGGCAGAGATGAGAAGAAATGTTTTCTCTCAGAGGGTTGAAAGACTTTGGAACTCTCCGCCTCAGAAGACGGTGGAGGCAGGGTCATTGAATATTTTTAAGGCAGAGGTAGATAGATTCTTGTTAGGCAAGGGAATCAAAGGTTGTCGGGGGGTAGATGGGAAATGTAGAACTCAAGACACAAACAGATCAGCCACGATCTTACAGAATGGTAGAGCAGGCTTGAGGGGCCAAATGGCCTACTTCTGCTCCCATTTCGTATGTTCAGAACTGACATGCACTTCTGCACATAAAAATCATCACCATCCTAAACACATGTTCTGCAGACTGGTGAGGTCACAATTAATGAGTTCCCACTGTATATGCACAATTACTACCCTTTTTACTGCATCTCAGGTCTCAATCTCAGATTTGGATTTAATAATTGATCTAGCAATGATATTGATCTAGCATCAATTGTTGTTTACGGAAGAGTGTTCCAAACTTCTACCACCCTTTTTGTGGAGAACTGTTTCCTAACTTCTCTCTTGAAAGATCCAGTTCTAATTTTTAGATTATGCTCCCTAGTCCTAGATTCCCCTAAATTAATTGATCATTTACCTCATTAGATTTCCTTTATTACAACAATGACAACATTTTCAAAGTATTTCACTGACTGTAAAGCACTTTGGGATGGCCTACGGTCATAAAAGGCACTATAAAAATGAAAGTCATTTATTACTCTTTGGATCTTAGTACATGCAAAATTGTTACATGTTTGTCTCTAACAGTCACTGCATCTCAAGTAATTCACAATGGGTAATATGCTTTGAGATATAACACAAATGCAAATCTTTCTTATGAAATAAAACTGTTCAGTAGTAAATTATCCAATGAACATTGTGCATTGCATCCACAACATTCTTTTCTCATTGTAGCTCCTGAACTTAAGCAGCCTTCAACTAAACACTGCACATTCATTACCTCAGTGACTTCAAGCATTACTGGCTCCCAGGTTATTCCTTTGTTGTCAAAACTGTTTTCTCTCTCTGCCCCCACTGGCCTTGATGGCCTCGCTCCCCTAACCCCTGGCTTAGAGCACAAGTCTTCAGTACTATTGCCGGAATATTGTCAGGGCCCATAGTATTTAGTGCCTTCAGCCGTTTCTTGATATCACATGGGGTGAATCAAATTGGCTGAAGACTGGCATCCGTGATGCTGGGACCTCCAGAGGAGGCCAAGGTGAGTCATCCACTCGGCACTTCTGGCTGAAGATTGTTGCAAATGCTTCAGCCTTATCTTTTGCACTGATGTGCTGGGCTCCCCCATCATTGAGGATGGGGATATTTGTGGAACTTCCTCCTCCAGTGAGTTGTTTAATTATCCATCATCATTCACAGCTGGATGTAGCAGGACAATAGAGCTTAGATCCGATCTGTTGGTTGTAGAAGCACTTAGCTCTGTCTATCACTGGCTGCTTATGCTGCTTGGTAAGCAAGTAGTCCTGTGCTGTACCTTCACCAGGTTGACACCTTTTTAGGTATACCTGGTGCTGCTTCTGCACTCTTCATTGAAGTAGTGTTGATTACCCTGGTCTGGTGGTAATGGTAGAGTGGGGGTGTGCCAGGCCATGAGGTTACAGGTTGTGCTCGAGTATAATTCTGCTGCTGGTGGCTCACGGCACCTCATGGTTGCCCAGTCTCGAGTTGTTAGATTTGTTTGAAATCTATTCCATTTAGCACGGTGGTAGTGCCACAACACGATGGAGGGTATCCTCAACATAAAGGTCTTTGCGACGGTCACTCCTACCAATGCTGTCATTGGCAGATGCAATTGCAGCGGGCAGGTTGGTGAGGATGAGGTCAAGTATGTTTTTCCCTCTTGTTGGTTTCTTCACCCTTTAGGACTCAGCCAGCTCAGTCAACAGTTGCACTACCGAACCCACTCTAGGTAATGGACATTGAAGTACCCTACCCAGAGTACATTCTGCACCCTTGCTACCCTCATTGCTTCTTCCAGGTGATGTTTAACATTAAATAATACTGATTCATCAGCAGGGGGTGGGACGCTGGCAGTATGTGGTAAGCAGCAGGTTTCCTTGCCCATGTTTGACCTGATGCCATGAAAACCTCACGGGGTCCGGAGTCGATGTAGAGGACTCCCAGGACTACTCTGTCCCAAATGTATACCACTGTGCTGCCACCTCTGCTGGGTCTGTCCTGCATTTTGCACCCAGGAGACAGAGGTTTTCATCCAGGGAAGATTTTAAACTTGGATCTAAGATGTCAACATCAAATACCTAACTAAAGATACAATGTGCATTTATATAGCACCTTCTACATAGTAAAAGGGGACACTTCACTGAAGAGTTCACAAAATTTGACACCATGCACCTATGACATACAGTCACTGTTGTAATGTAGGCAAAGTAAGTAGGAATTTTCACATAGCAAGGTCTTACTAAACAGCAATGTGATAATTAACCGCACAATCTGTTGTAGTGATGTTGGTTGAGGTATAAATGTAGGCCAGACACTGGGTGGAGAACTCTTCTGCATCGTTCTGGACTGCATAACTTACTTGCTTTTCAGTAATAATGCAAGAGGTTGAATCTCTGTGAAGAAAGCTTTTTAAAAAAAAAACTTACTGGTTGGAGGTAGACGAGCACATAGAAGGCAATTAAATTATCCACAAAATAGAGAAATGCTGGAACAGACCATCTCATAAATCGAAAAAAGCTCCACCAGGAAGAATATTCCAAATCCCTGCATGTCTGTCCCTCTGAGGAGAAAGGACGTATCAGTGTTTTTTTCACAAATTATATAAGAATAATCACTTATAGCCACACCTGAAGATTTAAGATCTAATGTATTCATGGAGTTGCAGAATTACACTAAAGATGCACCTGTTTGTCACCTGGAGAGTTTGTATGCATCTGAGATCACTGGGGTAACAAAGTGCTTCCCCAGAGGAAGGGAATATGAAAATTAAAGTGAAATGCTAGTCACCTTAACTCAAGTCTCAAACCTTCAATGGACCAGTTAAAAATCAGCACTGGTGGAAAACTGAGACACAGTCTTCAAGCAGTCCTTTCCATGAAGGAAGGTATATATCTTGAAGAAATTGAGAGAGCTAATACTGCAATGCAAAGAACAGGACAGGATGTTGCTAATTTAAATTTTCCTAAAAACCAAAACCTTTTTACAATGGCCCAATAATGCAGAACATTTACAGTGCACAATGTCACCTGAGGCAAATTTGGTTGGCGTGAAAGGGAAAATAAAAAAAGTCAACCGTGTTTATAGACTTCCTACTAACAATTTTACCATGCAAAATTGTTTCTGAAATATGAGGGGTTACAATTTTACAGCTGCTATTTTTCAAAATGTTCATTGTTCGGGAATAAGGGGTAATATTTTCTCCAGAAAATCCTTTATCCTTAACAATTAATATTTAATTGCTAAACAGTGCTTTAGCTTCTTTGTGAAATAATGTTATACAACAGGACCAAATTCTTTTATGGTCACGGTTCCACTTTTACACTCATGCTATAAAATAAATCAACAACAGTAATTCATTTAAATTGAGGGAGATACACAAGAATTAAAAAGTATATGTGCTGAGGAAAGACTTGCACAATATGATCCTTAACATCCATTATATTCAAACATGAAATAAACTTAGCGGATTGAAAAAGTTTTAGATCATTTTGTTTGGTCTTTGAAACAATATTATCAGTCTGAATAAACGTTAAAGCTTGCTGCAGCAGATGCTGGAAGGTGGGATTAGAATGAGCGGCTAGTTTTTTATTTTTCAGCCGGCACAGACATGATGGGCTGAATAGCCTCTTTCTGTGCTGTAACCTTTTGATGGTTCGAAGGTAAAATGGAGTAATGGGGGATATGACATTCTACGGGATCTGCCCAGAGGAAAACCCATGTGATTTCAGGCTGAGTCTGCCAACAGACAAGTCCATGAAACCTGGTTGCCATAGCGACAGGGCCAAGGTCAAGATCTATTGAAAGTAGAATGCAAGCTTTACCACTTGGAAACAAAGGAAGAAGCAGCTGGCCTGGCTGTGTGCAGACACAGACTCTCGGAGGCAATCAAACCAAAAGATTTGGGGAAGGTTACCCGTAACAGATGCTGCTATGCCAGGCAGAAGAAAAGGACTGATTTTGAGTTAACTACCAAGCGGAGGGCTAGTGACGATGGAACCCATATTTGAGGAAACAAGGATTGCAAAGACTTAAAAGACTACAATATCAGAGGGTACCTTGCAATGAGAAGTCCATTTGATTGTGCTCAGAGGTTTGAGTGAAAGGGACTTTGTTTTAAAGGACAATGGAAGATTCATCCTGGTGAACTAGGGAGAATAGATTCTGTTAAAGCCAGGAGGAACTTTGGACTTAGACTATATTGCTGCAGAGAGTGCAGTGTAATATATAAATGTGGCATGGGGTTTTCAGTTGTGTTAAGTTACTAGGGAATACCTTTTCTGTAGTTTAGTGTCTTAGTTGCCTACAAAGTCATGTTTAGTCCATGCTGACTTTAGTGTGCTTGCTACAATAAAAGCCTTAAAACATGAAATCTTGTGTGCTCTCTGGTGCAGGTCATATCTCTCTTTAAAAGTTATCTGTCTCGATAGGGATCGTAAAATAGAAATCAATTAGCCGTATCAGTTTTTGGGTGCAAAAATGTCCATTTTGGTCGAATTCAAGGTGATATTATATTACAGGTAGAAATGGCTCTAAAATCTGCAAATTTGATCATCTTCATATTCATTTTTCTAGCCAAATTTTAAAACTATTTGTCAAAATGCAAACTTCTGCAGGCTATCAGAAGTGAGATTCTAATCTTCAGCACAAATGAAATAATCACATAGGACTTTGTGCCAGGTTGGAGTAAACAGCAACAATTGCAACAGGAAAACACTTTTAATGGATTTTTGTATATGCTTACCCTGACCCATAGCTGTTTTCAAATCTTACAAAAGCTACTTATCAAGTGAACTTTTTTTCAACAAAATAACTCCCATTTTAACCACAAGAGCAGATTCATACAAGAAAATAATAACATGGAGCGAAGAAATTTGTAACTACTGACCAATGGTCTGATTGAAGTGGTCAGTAAAACTGTAGAGGAAGCCCAGGGGAACAATTGTTGATAAGAAAATATTATTGGAACAGGACAAGTTTTACTGGTGTTTGGACTTTCCAAAGATAGAAAGTAACTTGCAGCAGTCAAATGTAACTTCTAGCTGAGGAATAATGCAATGGGTGTTACATGATTCTGCTTTCTTTTTACATGCTTATTATATTTGATGTACCTATATAGGTCAAAATATACAATGCTCAGTTTCACAAATATATGGCATTAGTTTAACTGTTAGGTCTAAAATGCCTTGAATTATACTACTTATGTAGTTTGAAGTAATCAGAATATGCAAATGGCTTGCACTTTGTCACAAGCTACCTACTTTTTTTTCTATCAATTGATCATGATGAAGCTTCTTCACTGGAAATTAAATTGAAGTCCAAGTTGAGTTCCATTTCTGAATTCTTGATTTATCAATGCTCTCAAATTATCAGAATTTCCTTTAACCAACCTTGCTTGCATGTCTTCCAGGCAGTCCAGGTAAAGACTGTCCTGGAACTGCATCAGCTCTGGACGAAGGACAGAAAGATGAACTAACTCAAAGTGTTTCATTTTAATATAAGGATGGGATTGAATATTTTAAGATAATCTGGATGAGTAATACAGTGAAAACCTCCATTCTTGGACTGTACAGAGCTTTGTTTACAAGCATAAATTAAATTGTTACAAACACCCAGTGAATCTTCTCTAGTAGGTTTTATATTGGAACGTCAGACCTTAAGATGATGAAAATATAATGTCCAAAGGCCTTCTCTTTCAGCAGAAAGCAAGCCAAATCATTATCATGAACATGAAAATGGAGTCTACTTAATACATATTGGGACACTGAAAAATATTAATTAAATCTTTGATGCTCACCAAATGCTATATATAACCAGTTTGAAAATGACACAGAAATCCTACAATAAAAGATTAATATTTTAAACTCACCTTGGATCAGAACCCTTATTGCTAGAATACCACAAAACACTAGTTTTACAGTCTCTGCACATACATTCACTGTGGCTGGTAGATAGTTATATTTATTCTCTGTGAAGTAAAAAAATAGCTTTTAGTTAGTTATCACTGTATAAGAAAACATGGATTAAACTACGAGAATTTAACAAGAAACTGTTCTGTTCAACAGAAGACCCTTAAGCTCTCAAAACAATACACTACAGCCATTAAAGTTAAACAGCTAGGGCAGGTACTTCATGTTTCCATGGTAATTTCAAACTCAGAACTATGGATCTGGCTAGTCTCTGCTGAAATGTTCCTCTTTACAGTCAGGGTTTCATTTTAAGCCAGTATCAGCATGGACACATTGGGAAATCACTACTGTGTTCATTAAGCTATACCATGTTTCAGAGTTTTTTTTTGTTGTAAAAGTGTGCAAATGTCTAGCTCTATTTGCATTCCTGTTTTCACCATGCAATGCACCATCTGCTAAATTGGGCATGCCACAGACTTCCAGGTCTCTGCAAATATTGCTTCAAGCCACCATTAACAACTAACTTTAGCCACCAAAATGGGTGCATTGAGTCGTGCGGAAAGTTAAAAGGTGGTCAGTCATTAAAAGTGTTTAAAGAGGCTGCGTGCCTTAATTTTAACAAGATTTCTATTTGTAACTAATATTGGCCAGGCTTCCTTGGCCTCAGAACCTAGCAGCTACAAGGAAGAAAAAAGGACTGGACCATAAGTTAAGTGCCTTTACAGTACTGCTTATGGGCCAAAAGGGACAGAAGCATTTCCTTTAGGACCAACAAGCTACCTTGTACATACACTCAATGATTTGTTCAACCTCTCAGCCCCATGATCTCTGACACTCCAATCCTTCCCCCACCCACTCATCACCAGCTCCCAAATAATCTCATTCCCTGCAACTATGGTCCACCCTGCTGCAACCACAATTTTGCTCCCAACTATGTCGTACCTTCCCACAATCGCCATCTCACCGCCCCACTCCAACTATGTTCTACCCACCCATCACCAACATCTCATGGCCTCCTACCCCAACTATGGTAGTTGGGTAGAGGAGAGAGCAAGAGGAGGACTCTGGGACAAGCTGTCAGCAGCACCTAGAGGAGAGAGCGAGAGGACGACTCTGGGACAGGCAGTCAGCAGCACCTAGAGGAGTCAGGAATTGAAAAGGAGCGCGAGGAGAGTCAGGAGTTGAAAAGAAGCTGGGAGAGCAGGGGTGACTGAGGGAGTTTGGTGAGGAGGGAACAAGGTAATCCTTTGAATACTGTGAGTATGGCTGGGTAAGCATTTACTACTTTTATTGCTTATAGTTTTTAAGGTCTTATTTTGTGGTTCATCGCTTGTAGGGGCTATATTCTGTAATAACGAGGAGCAAGGAAGAAGGACCAGAGAGTAATTGATATTAAGTATCTTCCAAAAGGTTTAATTTAATTTAATTTAAAGGGGTAAGTCATGGCAGGGGAGCTCAAAGCCGTGGCGTGCTCCTCCTGCTCTCTGTGGGAAGCCGGGCACATTTTTAGTGCACGGGTCAGCATATGCGTAAGAAGTGTCTCCAGCTGCAGCTCCTGGAAGCCAGGGTTTTGGAGCTGGAGCGGCAGCTGGGGACACTGTGGAGCATCCGCAAGGTGAAGAGTATCATGGATAGCACATATAGAGAGGTGGTCATACCGCAGGCTAGGAGTCCACAGGCAGGAATGGAATGGGTGACCACCAGGCAAAGCAAGAGGACTAGGCAGGCAGTGCAGGAATCTCCTGTGGCTATTCCCTGCAAAACAGATATACCGCTTTGGATACTGTTGGGGGGAATGGCCTCTCAGGAGAAGGCAGCAACAGCCAAATTCGTTGCACCGCGGTTGGCTCTGCTGCACAGGGGAGGAGTAAAAAGTGTGGGAATGCAATAGTTATAGGGGATTCAATATAAGGGGAATAGATAGGCGTTCCTGTGGCCACAAATGAGACTCCAGGATGGTATGTTGCCTCCCTGGTGCTAGGGTCAAGGATGTCTCAGAGCAGCTAGAGGACATTCTGAAGGGGGAAGGTGAACAAGTGGTACAAACGACATAGGTAAAAAAGGGGATGAGGTCCTAAAAGCAGAATATAGGGAGTTAGGAAGTAAGTTGAAAAGTAGGACCTCAAAGGTAGTGATCTCAGGATTACTATCAGTGCCACGTGCCTGTCAGAGTAGAAATAGCAGGATATATCAGATGAATACATGGCTGAAGAGATGGTGTGAAGGGGAGAGTTTCAGATTCCTGGGGCCTTGGGACTGGTTCTGGGGGAGGCGGGGTCAGTACAAACTGGACGGGTTACACCTGGGCAGGACGAGGACTGATGTCCTAGGGGGAAGATTTGCTAGAGTAGTTGGGGAGGGTTTAACCTAAAATGGCAGGGAGATGGAAACCTATGCAAAGAGTCAGAGGAAGGGGAATCAAAGACAAGAACAAGGGACAGAAAGCAGAATAAGAAAAGTGATAGTCAGAGAAAATATTAGGGCTCATGACATTCAAATGAGCATGCTGTTATAAGGCTACAAATAAAACTCCCAAGGTTAAATTTCAGAATACCCTTTTTTGGTGATTAAGTGTTTAGCAAAGTAAACAGAACAATCACTGACACCTTCATTAGCAGAAAACTTCATTAGAAGAATCCGACTGCAGCCAAGTACGATGAACAGTGCACCCAACACCAGTGTATACACCAATGAACGGGAACAAAAGGAAGCACAGGATTTGGATACCATTTCCAACTCCAGTAGTTGAGTAACTGATAACAACAAAATACAAAAGGAACAGATATTTAGAATCCAGGCTATTTAAAGTAGTTGCCAAAAATGGTCCAATGAAAAATACAGTTGTACAATTTCAACCTTATTCAAGCAAGTTTTGAAATGTCATATAACATTTAGTTAGTTGTTCAATACACAGTGAGCTTTATTCTGTGAGTTACTGAACTACATAAACAAAAGAAGGTCCCATCTTCATTTCCCAGCCTATATTGAGCAAACACAAGTCAGTCAGGGTGAACGCAGGGATAGTACTTTTTTTTTGTCCTGGCTCACGCAGAAGTAGGGGAATTTAAAGAAAATTTCATAGCTCCTGACCGTGCCTCCTAAGCCCTAGTGATTCATGCAGGAAGCACTTATGTCGATGCCATTCAAAGAAAGATTGAGATCACCTGTAATGTCTCCTGGAATGCTTGACAGGCACTGTCAAGAATCTTATGTAACTGCGTAATTAGCACCTATGGAATCATATTTCGAACAACATTGTGAAGTCTGCAGAAGGAAAGGTGACAAAAAAAATCAGTCAATATATTTTAATTATTTTATATTAATTTGAATCTTACAAGAAGCAATTGGAATTTGGTTAACTTTCTAACACAAAGTTAATGTCCACAAGTTAACACTGAAATCCTTCACCCTGGAAATCTATCAATTGTGCCAAACTCTCCCCTCAAAGTTTTAAAACCCCTATGCTCAAACGCCTAGATTATATTCCCAGTACTCTCAGACCCCAGAATCATCCCCAATGCTCTCAAAGTACAGCTAAGTCCTCAAACCCCATTATCATTTTGTCAGACTCTACCCCAATGCTGATAAGTCAGTAGCTGGTAATACTAGTTGGCAATTACTTCACACATAATCTATGATCTTATTAAACTTCTGACTTACAGTGTTAAATGAAATAAGATAGTAACCAGAAAAAAAATGAGGCCACAACATTAAAGGACACTACATCCATTTAATTAGGATTCAAAAAGTTCTTGCATTTAAAAACATTCTTGAGGGTGGAAAGGCATCAAGTAGGAAAGAGAGAGACCAATAAAGGTTCTGTCCATGAAAGCCAGAATGTCTTAGGGACCATCAGTTAGGAATCTCATTAATTGTTAAACAAACTCCAGGAGCAAGTGGCTCTTTGAAATTCTCCATCTTCAATATTGGTAGAGCCTAGCACGTGAACACAAAAGACAAAGCTGCAGCATATGCAGTCATCTTCAGCTAAAGGTGCCCAGTGAATGATCCATCTCAGCCTCTTCCTGAGGTCCCTAACATTACGTATTCCAGTCCTCAACCAATCTGATTCACTCCACCTGCTATCAAGAAATGACTGAGTGCACTGGAGACAGAAAAGATTATGAGCCCTAACAACATACAAGTTGTTATGCTTCAGAATTGTCCTCCAGCACTAGCTGCATCTCTATCCAAGCTGTTCCATTACAATACTGGCATCTGCCCAAAGCAGAACATTTTGAACCTTTGTCCACAAAACACTGGGCAAATCCAATCTGATCAATAACCCACCTCATAAGCCTACTCTCAATCATCAGCAAAGTAATAGAAGGTATAATCGACAGTGCCACAAAGTACTTAGTCAGCAATAAAATACTCCCCGATGCTCAGTTTGGGTTTCGCTTGCACCATTCGAATCCAGACTTCATTTACAGCCTTACAAACATATGAATTAGGAGCAGGAGTAGGCCACTCAGCTCTTCAAACCTGCGCTGCCATTCAATAAGATCATGGCTGATCTGATAGTAACCTCAACTCCACATTCCCCCCTTCACCCCCTTGCTTATCAAGAATTTATCTACTTTTGTCTTAAAAATCTTCAAACACTCTGCTTCCACCGCCTTTTGAGGAAGAGAGTTCCAAAAGCTCATGACCCTCAGAAAAAATTTCCCCTCATCTGTTCTAAAAGGGAAACCCCTTATTTTTAAACATTGGCCCTGGAACTAGGTTCTCCCACAAGAGGAAATATAATCCCCACATCAACCCTGTCAAGATCCCTCAGGTTATATATTTCAATCAAGTCACCTCTTTCCCTTCTAAACTCCAGCGGATACAAGCCTAGCCTGTCCAACATTTCCTCATAATACAATCTGCCCAATCCAGCGATTAGTTTAGGAAACCTTCTCTGAATCACTATTGACCTATCGCTTAACCTAATTTTCCAGTTCATTTTAGCTAGCTCTGCTTTCATGCCCTCACAATTGCCCTTATTTAAGTTTAAAATACTCATCTTGAACCAACTCTGCTCTCCCTCAATCTGGATGTAAAATTCAAATATATTATGCTCGTTGACACCTTGGGGTGCCTTCACTATGAGGTCATTAATTAATCCTATCTCATTGCACAATATCAGGACTAGTATAGCCTGCTCTCTGGTTAGTACCAGAACATGCTGTTCTAAAAAGCTATCCCGAAAACAGTCTATGAATTTCTCATCCAGTCTACCTTTGCCCATTTGATTTTTCCAGCCTATATGCAGATTAAAATACCCCATGATTATCACCGTAGATTTCTGACAAGCTCCCATTATTTCTTTCGTTATATCCCATCCTACCATATGGTTACTGTTAGGAGGCCTGTACACCATTCCTACAAATGACTTCTTGCTTTATCATTTCTCATTTCTACCCAAACCGCTTCTACAGCCTGGTTTCCTGGATTAGGTCATCTCTCACTATTGTGCTAATACCATCATTATTTAACAGAGCCACCCCTCCACTTTTTCCTAGCTTCCTGTCCTTCCTAAATGTCACTTACTCTTCTATATTCAGGTCCCAATCTATGTCAGCCTAGATCCAAACATGGACAAAAGGGTTGAATTTCAGAGGTGGGGTAAGAGTGACTGCCCTTCACCAGGTACGACATCAAGGAGTCTTTGTGAAATTGAAGCCAATGGGAATCAGAGGAAAAACTTTCCACTGGCTGGAATCATACCTAGGACAAAAGAAAGATGGGATGGAATTTTTCCCACGCCAGGCAGACTCGACAGGAGTGGGCGGGGGCGGTCACAGAGCCAATCGCTGCCCGCGATCGGCTCCGCAACACCATTTTACGCAGGCAAGCCAATAAAGGCCCACCCAGTGTCATATGCGAGCAGTAGCACTGAGTGCTACCTGTGCTGGCAGGGGGAGGAGGGAGAGTCAGATCCAGCGCTCTTTCACACATACACACAAAAGCGCTTCAATCTCACTAAGGTACAGAGCTGCCTCAGGGAGATTAAAGTGCTTTTGAAAAAAAAAATGAATGTACTAAAAACTTAATGAAACATGTCCCCTCATGTGACTATGAGATGAGACATGTTTTTATTTTTCAGAAAAACTTTTTATTTAATTCACAAGTGCTTTAGGAAACCTCATTCCGCTCGTGGATGAGGTTTCCTAAAAAACTTAAAGGCCGCTCGGCCTTTTCGCCTGCCGGCCAACCGTAAGATTGGATGGACAGTGTAAACTTGAAATTAATTACTTCGTTAATGGCCTTAATAGGCCTATCAATTATCTGCAGGCGCGCAGCCAACACCAGCACACACCCGCCGAACGAAACATCGCGGGACAGCGTGATGACATCGGGATGCACGCCCAACGTCATCACGCGTCATTTTACACACCGGCATGTTGGGCCCGCCCCCACACACCAACTAAAATCCTGGTCATGGCTGCCGCTGTTGGCAGCCAATCATCTTAGCCCCAGACATTGCTGCAGGGGTTCCTCAGGGCAGAGTTCGAGCTCCAACCATCTTCAGCAGCTTCATCAATTATCTTCCCTCCATCATAAGATGGAGATGTTCGCTGATGATTTCACAGCTTTTAGCTCCATTAGCAACTCCTCAAATACTGAAGCAGTCAATGTGCTCATGCACTCAAGACCTAGACAATATTCACACAAAGGCTGCGCAATGACCATTTCCAACAAAAGGAGGTATAATCACCACCTACACACTCCCAACATTCAATAGCATTACCATTATAATTTCCCCCACCAACATCCCGGAGGTCACCACTCCAGAAACATAACTGGACCAGCCAGATAAATACTGTAAATACAACAGCAGGTCAGAGGCTGGGTATTTTACAGTGAGTGACTTGCCTCCTGATTCCACAAAGCTAATCTTCCATCTATAAGGCACAAGTCAGGAAGTGATGGAATACTCTCAACTAGCCTGGATGAGTGCAACTCTAGGGGCTCAACACGATCAAGGACAAAGCAGCAAGCTTGAGTGATACCCCATCCACCAGCTTAAATATTCCCTCCCTCCACCACCAGCGCACTGTATATATACGTTGTACTGCTGCAACTCGCTAAGTCCTCTCCTACAAGTCTTCCCAAACATGCAACGTTTGCCACCTACGAGGGCAAGGGAAGCAGGTACATAGGAACAGCACTACCTCCAAGTTCCCTGCCAAACCGCACAATCCTAATTTTGAAATATATCACTGTTTTTTCATCGTTGTTAGGTCAAAGTCCTGGAACACTACCTAACAGCAATGTAGGAATACCTACACCATACGGACTACAATGGTTCAAGAAGGTGGCTCTTACCGCCTTGTCAAGAGCAATTAGGGAAGAACAGTAAATGTTGGCCTTGCCAGCAATGACCAAGTCTGGTAAATTAGTATAAGATCATTAGTGTTACCTAATCAAGCTGGTGCAAAATAAAATTCTTGAAAATTGTGATCTGCATCAATACTCTCAGTAGCATGCTTCATTAAGACAATTCTGGGGCTACTGGTTTATTTTACATTTTAAGAAATTATCACATCTTCCATAAGAATGATGTTAAGTTGGCTGATGTGCTGTTTATCAGGAGAGAAGTGTCACATACCATGTGATGTTTTATTCTGCTGGCATAATGAAGTTTCGTTTCCTTAAGGCCATAAAGTCTATTTTTTAAAAACTTAGAAGTTTGTTTGAACTGGGAACTTGTAAGTTGGAATATCCTTGTCAATTTCAAGCACCAGCAGAGAAACACAAGAAGCTGACATGGCCTTCAGCAAAAGCACGAAGCAGGCAATCCTGAATCTGCAGACCATTTTACATCATGCCCATTTTTTTCTCCATTAAAGTCACAGTTGTGTACATTGTAGCTTAATTTATTTCTGTCAAAAATATTTAGAATATTTGTCAGATTAACTTGGTATTTTTGCAGGCAAATTAAACCTAACAAAATTAACAAAATATTTACATATTCATGCAGCACTTACTGTACAAATTGATGGTGCTTTGAGAAAACTTAATGGGTGTCTGGTGGTTGGCACACCTTAGTCATGGTAGATTTCACCACTTTGTCTTAATTCTCTTGCACAGAAGACTAAAGTTACCTATGTAATGGAATAAAAAGTCATATGTTGTACAGGCAAATAACAAGAATTCATGATTCATGAAAATCAAGGTTTTATTAAACTGTATGAAATTTTGCACACAAGGCTTCCTGCTTCTAGGGAGTCAAGGATTATGGGGGGCTGACAGGAACGAGGAATTAAGGCCACAATCAGATCATGATCCTACTGAATGGCTGAGAAGGCTTGAGAAGCCAAATGGCTCATTCCTGCTCCTATTTCTAATGCTCTTACAATCTTAAACAAAATTTAGAATATCTTTAGAAGAACCTAAAAATCATTAGTAAAATTTGCCAATTATTTATGAAATGGTTTTTTGTTCTATTTTAAATCATTGAAATATTGCATCTATCTTCTGTAATTGACATGCAATCTTCAACTTGTACAGCTTGTGGGCTGCTTTCCCAGCTGCCAGCAGCTCGTCAGTTAGGCAGGCTATGGAAACATACCAAAAACATTTAAAAGACGTCTTGCAGTTAATTTCTGCAGGACCTACCTTTCCACTCCAGAAATCCTCCCTCCCCTGCTCCTTCACAGCTCCAAGTTAACATCAGGTTCTCGATCTCCAAAAGTAAAATTATACCTATTTGCAGTTGAATGTCCTTCAGTTGAAATACTGCAAAACTATTCATTTATCAACAGATGCTTTCCCATATTAAATCTCCTTGAAGAAATGGATAGAGGTCACTGATAGTTCTACTACCAGTGTGCATATTCTAACACTACAAATTTTCATCTATTGGCTTCAAAAATTCATTCATGCAGATCACTAAATTAAAATTACATTCAATGCCAGGATCAGAATTTGGTGTGGGCAATTTTTGATGCTCATTAAAGAGGCCACACAGCATTTTTGTGGCTAGCACTTGTACTCACATGCTCTCCCAACAGGGACAAGCCGAGAGTAATTACAACATTGATGTAGGTTTCAAGCACTATTTAAAAGGGTGCCCAATTTTTCATGTTCACTTCCTGCTGGATCTGTGAAGAGGCTCTCTGAAACACACAGGAGACTTTCTGGGATACTTTGTCAAGACATCAACACTTAAGCCACATTTATTCCAGAAATTCTGAGGACTTCATCTCATAAAAACAAGTGCTATGCTACTCCATCTTATCAGAGTCACCCAGCGAGTGCTTGGTCATGGGCATCTTGACAGAGGTCCTCCTTGGTTCAAACAAAAAAATGCGGAAAGAACATATGGTCAGGCAAAGCAGCACCAGCTGCCATAGGAGAGAGAAACATGAGGTCAAGATAGCCTCCTTCACCCCTGTGGGTACAAAACATCCCATCTCCTCTGGACCAATTCCACCAGCATCATGTACGGGAACCTGCTCAACATTTCATTTGATTCCCTAACCATCCAGAAAGGTGCCCCTGTGTGCCAGCCAGAGCACGCCACACCTTCAATGGAATTGCATAAAAGGAGCCCACACGTACACTGCTCCACAAAAATTGTGCTCAATCAGCACCTGAATGCTAACCCTGCCGGTTTCTGGTTTAGCACCTGCAAGAGAGTTCAAATTATGGCAATTAGAACCAAATTGTGTGCTACATCCAGCCTTTCAAACTGGAGGGTCTTATTATCACTGCACCCATTTAGTGGCTGTTTTCACCCTATGGTCAAAATAACCTTCAATGTCTCTAAATAATACAGCAAAACTGTAGAGCAAATTAAAAAGAAAATAATTAACAAAGTGAGATTCATTATTTATTATACCTTTTACACAAGGAAAATTAGTACTGGGAAATAGTAAACTTTCACATTTCAGGCATTCAGTAACCTAGCCAATTATATAGCAAAGTCCCTTCTATCAAGTCCCAATAACATGGGAGTTCAGGTAGGAGTAGAATAAGTAGTTATGTCCCTCAAATTTTTTCATTCTTGGTTATTTCCATTGCTCCCCAGTTCTAAATTCCAGAGCTGCTTAATGTGTACTCCATCTCTTTAAGCACAGCATGTCTGTACACATCAAGATGTACTGCAGCTTAAGTCTCAGAAGAGTACCAGAAGGGAAATAAGGGCCAGCATTAGGATCAGGCCACTGCACGGGACCCTGAAAGGATCTGATCAGCGGGAGCACTGAGTATATGCCACAGAATGGGTCTCACCACCCCACAATTCTTCGCCCCTACTAATGGACTCACCTGCAACTAACAGCTGCCTTAAATTCATCCATAAAATGTAAATATAATGCTCTGCAAGTAGAACATGCAGCTCACATCCTGGCTCTGTGCTGCAGTCATGCAGGGGCTGACTTATCATTGCACTGCTCCACCATGCTTTACTTCATCACTCAGTCATAATTTAAAATTACAAGTGAAGAATAAGATTAATTTTCTGCAAGTATGAGGAGAGTTAGTTAGGATTAAGCTTCTGAGGAATTATTCTCTCCTTCCATCATTCTCATCCAGATGGGCAGCACTCAGGCCCTATTAATTTAAGAACTCTCTAAAACTGAAAGGTTAAAATACAGAGGCTAGTTAGTGCTCAACTTTGCAGCTAACCTAACAAACACTGGAATTTATACAGTGGATCAGTCAGTATTTGAAGAGAACTCTTCTTAGGTGCTGCTTTGCATTTAATACCAGATTAAGTAGATAATATTTAATACCATTGTCTATAAATTATGGGGGCCGCAAACAAAAGCTTTTCGAGTGGACCTCTGCAAGGCAAACACTGACTATGACTGGGACATTCTGATTTCCCACACTAACCATCCGACAGTGTGAGATTACCAATTATATTAATCTGTCCAAACAGGAAACAAATTTTGCTGTGTGTATATTGGTAACTGGATTGATAATGCCAAAACATAGTTCACATTGGATTCTTACAACCAGCAAATAAAAAACAAATTCCATTCTCAGGCAGATTGCAACACAAGTTGCAGATATGAGAGGGTCGCATGTTATCCCACTCTGCCATACAGGTACCTCAATCTTTCCTTTCAATTTGACAGATAATCCCTCTATTTTTGTCCACAGGTGACAGATCAACCGCAGCCCTGATTTCAACAATGTCAAAGGCTAGAATGCTTAGTACCAAACAAATGATGACTTTCCCTCCTTTCCCATGGGGAGGACTTTACCTCTGCTAAGCACTTTCCACTGTTGTGATCACTGAGGAGAATTCTATTTCCTTACACTGAGAATATATTTACATTGTACACATATGTCAAAGCATCTCAACACACTTCATGCAATGATTTTGTTTGTTATTTAGGCAAACACATGTAACACTCAGACAGCTGAGATAAATGACTAGTGTTTAATGCAGCTGTTGAGAAAGATATGCTGGGCATTATTTGTGTACTTTAAAACAAATATCATGGAAAATTTTAGTATCACATTTCAGTATCACAGCCTAGATGCCTATGTATGTCAGAATCATCTGAATATATCAATGGGCTGGTCAGGTGGGCAGAAATTGGCAAATGGAATTCAATCCAGAGAGTGTGAGGTAATGCATTTGGGGCGGGCATACAAGGAAAGGGAATAATAGTGAATGGTAGGATTTTGAAAAGGTATGGAGGAACAGAGGGACCTCGGTCCGCAAATCCCTGAAGGTAGCCAGACAGGTAGAAAAGGTGGTTAGGACATATGAAAAACTTTCCTTTATGAACCAAGGCATAGAATGTAGACACAGGGAGCCAATGCCTGCTAATGCAGGCAGCTCCAGTCAGTCTGCAGCTAGAGTACAGTTCTGGTCACTGCATTACAGGAAGGATGTGATCATGCTAACGTGGGTCTAGAAGAGATTTACGAGAATGTTGCCAGAAATGGAGAATATTTAGGTAGGAGGAAAGATTTGATAGGCTGGGTTTGTTTTCTTTGGAATACAGAAAGCTAACAGGAGATTTAATTGCAATGTATAAAATTGAGGAGCCTATTGTGGACAGGCAAGACGCACTTCCATTTGCAGAGGTCAAGAACCAGGACGCTCACATTTAAAGTAAATCATGGAAATATTACAGAGCGTCACATATTCATATCATTATTAAGATTGCCTATTTCCAATTCCGTAATATCACCCAACTTTGCCTGTCTCAGCTCATCTATGGTTGAGACCCTCATTCATGCCTTTGTTACCTCTAGACTCGACCATTCCAACACACTTGTAGCTGGTCTTTCATATTCTATCCTTGATTGCTAAGGCTGTCTATTTCCACCTCCACAACACCAACACCTGGTTCCCCCCCCACCTCAGCTCACCTGCTATCAAAACCCTCATTTGTACCATCATAACTTCTAGACTTGACTATTCCAGCACTTCTGGCTGGTCTCCCACATTCTCCCTTCCATAAACTTGAGGTCATCCAAAACTCTGCTGCCCGTATTTTATCTGACATCAAGTTCCATTCGCCTATCACCCTACACTCCCTCCTGACCAAGGAATGGGTTGATTTTAAAATTCATACCCTTGTTTTCAAATCCTCCCATGGTCTTGCCCCTGCCTCTCTAATCTTTTTCAGCCCCACAATGCTGAGATACCTGCATTCATCTGGCCTCTTTAGCATCCCTGATTTTAATCGCTTTACCTTTGTTGGCCATGTCTTCAACTGTCTAGGCGCTAAGCTCTGGAATTCCCTCCTTACAATTCTTCCCCCTTTAAGACACTCCTTAAAACTCATCTCTCTGACCCGGCTTTTGGTGATCTGACCCAATATCTCCTTATGTGGCTCAGTTTCATATTTTGTGTTATAACGCTCCTGTGAAACACCTTAGAATGTTTTATCTTGTTAAAGGCAGTATATAAACATATGTTGCTTTTGTTGAGTTGAGGGGGAATTTTTGTACCAGAGAGGGTGGGAATCGGGAACTTATAAAGAGGCAGAAACCCTAATCGCATTTAAAAGGTAGATAGTGGAATATACATACACAAGAGATGCCGTAACGCTCATGATTACGGTCCAAGAGCTGTAAAGCGGTATTAGGTGGGATAACTCTTTTGCGGCCAGCACAGACACAATGGGCCAAATGGCCTCCATCTCCATTATTCCATGTTTCACAGGCTATTACATCACAGGCTAATCTATTTCTTTATCTCGAGTTGATCAGTGGCACAGTATCAAAGTTCAGGTGCACACAGAAAACCTGGAACGACGATACTGGCACATCTGACCAACAGGTGGGTTCTCCCTAGCGGAGAACCATCGTCATTCTGCCCCCATCCATCTATCTATCTCGCCCGCCTCCCATTCCTTTACGACGGATGGATGAACGCGGGGAGTGTTTGCCGCTTCCCTCTACTGAACTCAGACGATGTGACGAAACAAACGTCCCTGCACCGACCTGTACACAATCACTGTACGGCTAACGATCACATCAGATCAACTTTTCGGCACCAGTGCGCAGTTCACCTGAATGTTTCCAGAACCGATGGCCAGGCCCGCCATTGCCTGACAACCGGGAGAAAGGAAAACCTCCAAGAATAACAGGCTGCTCACCGTCGGCTGAGAGAGACATACATGCGCACGCGCCGCCTATCCTCCATGACCGCAGCACGCACTGAGCTTCCGGCAGACGTCGCTCGTGTCACGTGCACGCGCGGCGGCCTGTGACGGTGGGGGCGGGGGGGTGAAGGGTGCGCATGCGCGAGTGCTGTTGCGGAACTTGTTGAGGAGCGAACAGGGCAGAGGGAGAGCTCCCGGCTGTAGAGCCACTGACGGCCAGTGACTGCCCCGCATGCTCAAGGTGGAGCAGGCTGTCGACATGCAGAACGTCATTAACACTGTCAAAGGGACTGCGCTCGGAGTGGCAGAGTTTCTGACACCGGTACTTAAGGTGAGTGCTGTTTGTCCAGGCCTGTATTTACCAAAACGCGAATGATAACGTTGACCCTCCGAGCCAGCATTGAGGAGTGAGGGTTCAGGCACTGAGTGGCTGGCCAACCGAGCAGCCAGAGCTATAACTCAACCAAATGACTGGCCAGGTCCTGACTTTCGAAGTCAAGGTCTGACTGGCCAGATGCTCACAGAATGACAGGAGCTGTTCGACCATTGTATTACTCACTGAACAGGTTATGTCGAGACTCCTCTCATCTTAGTAACTGTGATTGTCCGGTCATGAACTGTTCAAGAATCCATTGCCTCACTGATTTTTGGTCAATGTCGCTGTTTGTGCTTCCTTTCTAACCCAATTAACAAGTTTTTAACTTTATACAGCTTTAAAATTAAAAGCACTGCATAAACAAGACAAAGACTGATTGTTGTGCCCAGGTTAGACATTTTGAGAGCGAAATTTGTTTAGGGATTAGTTCAAGGTAAAATTGTACTTTTTATAATCCTGGATTGAAATGGGAATCTCGGTGCATAGAACCCATGCTGCATTGGAGAGGTTCTGAGTAGCACAGGATTTGAGCTGTAATTTGCAGACCCAGTTAGGTATTTATTTTCAATTTCACTTTCTATTATAATAACAATAATAAAAGTTTACTGTTGATTTGTTTTTACTTGTGGGCTTCCCTAGCAAAACTGGAGTCAATGGGAATCGGGGGAGGGGGAGAAACTCTCGCTGATTGAAGTCATACCTAGCACAAATGAAGATGATTGTGGTTGTTGGAGCTCCATCTCAGTTCCAGGACATCACTGCAGGAGTTTTTTTCTCAGAATAGTGTCCTAGGCCCAACCGTCATCAGCAACTTCATCAATGACCTTCCTTCCATCATAAAGTCAGAAGTGTTTGCTGGTGATTGCACAATGTTCAACACTGTTAACGACTCCTCAAATACTGAAGCAGTCCATGTCCAAATGCAGCAAAACCTAGACGATATCCAGGCTTGGACTGACAAGTGACAAGTAATGCTTGTGCCACACAAGTATCAGGCAATGACCATCTCCAACAAGAGAGCATCTAACCATTGCCCCCTGACATTCAATGGCATTATCATCACTGAATCCTCCACTATCAGCATCCTGGAGGATTACTGTTGATCAGAAAATGAACTGGACTGGCCATATGAATACTGTGGCTACAAGAGCAGGTCAAAGGCTAGGAGTTCTGTGGTAAGTACCTCCCCTACTGACTCCGCAAAGGCACAAGTCAGAGTGTGATGGAGTACCCTCCAATTGCCTGAATGAGTGCAGCTCCAACAACACTCGAGAAGCTTGACACCATCCAGAACAAAACAGCCTGCTTGACTGGCACTTCTGCCACATATATTTGTTCCCTCCACCACCGACGAACGCTAGCAACAGTGTGTACCATCTACAACATGTACTGCAGAAACTCACCAAGGCTCCTTAGGCAGCACCTTCGAAACCCATGACCCGTACCATCTAAATAGACAAGGGCAGCAGACACGTGGGAACACCACCTGGAAGTTTTCCTCCAAGCCACTTACTATCCTAACTTGGAAATATGTTGCCGTTCCTTCATTGTGACTAGGTCAAAATCCTGGAACTGTGGGAGTACCTGCACCACATGAACTGCAGTGGTTCAAGAGCAATTATGAGAAGGTAAAGGTGATAATCAAAAGCAAGATTTAAGAAGTAGGTTTTCAATGAGGCTTCAGAAGGGAGGGGTGGGGTGGGTGGAAGGGAAAGGGGAGAAGAGGAAGGAATGCATCAGGCAGAGGAGTTTGGGAGGAAAGTTTCAAACAGAAGGACCATTCTACTTGATAACATTCTCATTGGGAGGGAGGAAGGATGCTCAATTTAAGGTATGGGCAAATTCAGCAAAATATGAGAAACTCCAGAAAGACCTTGACTAGAGCAGATATGTGGAAAAAAACAATGACTTTAGTTATGAAATACATTCTAGAGAAAAAGAAGGGATGACAGAAATATACTGTAATTGGTAAAGTTGTCAGTGGAGTGGAGGAACAGAAAGATGTAGAAGTTGTGTTAAACATATTTTCAAAGTTAAGAATGTAGGTGAAAAATGCCATAAAATGTCAGATAGACATTGTATTCAGTGGCATTTAATATAAAAGGCATAATTTGGGTACCTGGTTTAAAGAGAGGCTTATTGCCATGGGAAAGATGTAACAAGTTCATTAGGGTGATACCAAGGGTGAGAAGATTAACTAAGTAGGGCCTTCCTTGCTGGAGCCTGCCCCAGGGCCTACCTTGCCTTGTTTCATTTCTCTCCACTATCCAAAGCATCCTAAACCACCTCAGTCTCAGCTTTTGAGGAGAAACAAGCTAGGACTGTACTCATTAGAATAGGAAAGGTAAAAAGGGAGTTTAATATTGTTCAAAATTATGAAATGGTTGACAATATAAAAAGCAAAAGATAAATTATGCTAATAGGCAAATAGATTAAAAAGACAGCATAGACATGGGATCAATACTTGAAGGAAAAAGGCAGAAGTTAGAAGAATTTTGTTGATGTGAAAGATTTTAGAAAAGGGAATACATTACTGCAAGTGACTATTGAAGCCCAAGTAATCATATTTTTAATTTAAATTAGTTTAAAAACCAAAAGCTATTAAAGGATATGAGTAAAATTATATTAGCTCAAAACCTGAGCTGGATAGTCATGATGTGTTCATTAGCCTTAATCCATGCTGAATAATGTTTAATTTTAATGTTTGTGTGAGTCACTGAATAGAAACTTACAATAATATCTAAAACTATTTTCTTCTTACAGAAAAGATAAAACATTTAATTTAAAGCAAATGTTTTGCAACGTATATAAGAACAAAGGAAGTGTTTTTAGTGTTTTACTTTAGATATTTGTATCTGCCTTTTGTCTCTTTGGTGTGCCTCACTGTCTGCAAACTGAAACATGCTTTTAATCTTTCTAATATCTACACTCACTTCCAGGGAACCCAGGAACTCGATAGAATCTTTGCCATCAGTGGCAGCACTTGCCCAAACCTACTGCAATCCTGGTGACAAGAATATCTGGTTCCTTGAAGGCGATTTCCCTCCCAGCATGGGTTGTAGTGAGGCCCAGCAATGCAGGCTAGTTCAGGAAAAAAAGGCAGGCAGCTGTGGGCATGGCCTACAGCCACTGCACCACAAAAACTGGGGGGATAAAAAGGCTGCTACAGTAAAAGTGTTGGAAATGCAGTGGTGTTAGAAAATAGCATTTAAAGTAGACATTTTTACAAAATTAAAAATTAAGCATTTTTATGAAGTATATTGATTTTGATCTGATAAATCATTTTAAAAAGTGATATTTAAGTCTGATAAATCATACTAAAAAGTCAAATTTTACCATAAATCCATTTTAACTTTTAATATCGTACGGGCCTCCTCATTAAGCATTTCAAATTGAGAGAATGCTCCTTACAACAGAAAATATAGTTGTAAAATTTAGAAGCGAAATTAATTCACAAATAGTGGGCAATTAACCCAAATTTTTGCTGGTTCTTTAGTGGTGCTTCAAGTGGTGAATCACTGGGGGTAGCATTGGTTGGCCCCCCACAACTTTCAGATTAGTCTTTCAAATTAGTGCATTGTGTGCACACTGGAAGTTGCAGGGCCTCTCCAACCATCCAATAACGTCAAACATGTTTTCATTACTTGACTTCAAAGTTCAGCCCCATAGAACTGAACCTGCCACAAAACTCATGATTTAACCTTAAGTTCACCTTTCATTGAGCCTTCCTGACCTGTCATTGTCTCTCTGATTTCAGACATAATACATACAAAATAAGAACAGAAGTAGGCCATTTGGCCCTTCGAGCCTGTCCCACCATTCAATAAGATCATGGCTGATTTGTCTGTGTTTTGAATTCTGCATTCCCATCTACTCCCATAACTTTAGATCCTTGTTAGGCAAGGGAATAAATCTACCTCTGCCTTAAAAATATTCAATGACCCAGCTTCCACCGCCTTCTGAGGCAGAGTTCCAAAGTCGCACGACCCTCTCACCTCTGTCCTAAAAGGGCAACCCCTCATTTTAAAACCATGCCCCTAGTTCTGGACTCACCCACAAGAGGAAACATCCTTTCTGCGTCCATGTTGTCAAGACCGTTCATGATCTTATATACTTAAATAAAGTTACCCCTCACTCTTCTAAACTCCAGTGGAAATGAGCACAGTCTTTCCCTTTCCTCAAGACAAGCCGCTCATTCCAGGTACCAATCTAGTAAACCTCTTCTGAACTGCCTCCAATTCATTTACATCCTTCTCTAAATAAGAATATTTGAGATGTGGGCTCACCAATGACCTGTATAACTGAAGCATAACTTCCTTACTTTTAGTTGTTTTCTAGTACAGAACTTGAGTTTTACTGAAAAAAGAGACATGTCAAAGCTTTTTGTCTTGCACTCGTCAGGACACTTCGCAAGAATGCCAATGTAAGGGGAAAACAATAATTTATACATTATGTGAAGACAGTGCTGATTCTGTGGCAAGTGGACTTTGCTCGGTAGAGGTGTTGCCATGGAGAATGGACCAGTGATGATGACTGACAGTTAACTACCAAGTATTTTTTGAAATTTAAGAAGGTTTACTAGATTGACACCTGGAATGAGCAGGTTGTCTTACGAGAAAAGGTTGGACAGACTGGGCTTGTTTCCACTGGAGTTTAGAAGAATGCAGGGGGTGGGGGTTGACTCAATTTATGTATATACGATGCTGAAGAATGCGTCAGTGAATGGCTGTCACTTAATTTATTTAGCTGAAACAGGTGCAATGTGTGTATATGTTCTTTTTGTCTGCAAAGAACAGGGCCCTGTGTATTAGTATGTGTAACTTCAAGAATGCGCAAATGGGCCACACTGTGAGCCTGACTGACCATCTTATATTGGTTAACAGCATAATTCTTAGCACACAGGATTATTTAGCAAATGTTGTCCAGTCACGGAATCACATCTAATGTTGGACACTGTGTTTTGAGCTTTGCAAGCATGGGCTTGTTGGGTACAGTCTGTACCTTGCCCATTGTGAACAGCGGCTGGGACATGTGCCAGCCTTTGAGGCATCACACTGGCACTGAAATTCATATACAACATTACTCATTTGTGTGATAGGCAGAATGTATTTTTGGCTTGACGCCAACATCCTGCTAGTGGTGAATACTACTCGTGTTGCTATTGCATAGTGGCAGCGTGAAGCATCTGGCTTCACCTGTTGTTCAAGTTTTTGAGATACCTTGCCCTTCCGGGGTAACTTGAGGTAGACTGGGCCTAAGGCCATCTCTTTTGACCCTGAAAAATGCCCCCCAGTGCCAAGTACAGTGCGTTTACAGGCTCCTCTTAATCCACAGCACATGTTACTTCTTCAAAGAACTCCAATAAATTGGTTAAACATGATTTCCCTTTCACAAAACCATGCTGACGCTGCCCAATTACCTTGAGTTTTTCTAAGTTCTCAGCCATAACCTCCTTAATGATCGATTCTAACACCTTCCTCATGACGGGCCTCAAACTAACTGGCTTATCATTTCCTGTTTTCTGCCTCCCTCCTTGAATAGAGGGGTTTATATTTGCTACTTCCCAATCTGATAGAGCCTTTCCAGAATCTAGCTCATTTTGGAACACATCTGCTACCTCATTAACCACCTCTTTTAAGACCCTACGATGAAATCCATCAGGAACTGGAGACTTTCAGCCCACAGCTCCATCAGTTTGCTCAGTACCGCTTCCCTAGTGATTGTAATTTCACCAAGTTCCCCTCTCCCTTCCACCACCTGATTTACAGCTATTCCAGTAATGTTTTTTGTATCCTCATTAGAGAAGACAAGCAAGATATTTGTTCACTTCCTCCGCCATTTCCTCATTATCTACTATTAGCAGACAGATGAGAACGGAAGAAGTTGAAAAATACTTTAAAAGAAATTGATCGGTACAATGCAAGTATAAGTATATAAGTCTTAGCCTTCCTTTTGGTGGTAAAAGCCTAGATTGACTGAAATGTACCACCTCAAATTTTAGCTTGGAGAAGGACTGGCTAGTTTCAGCTATGGTGGACTTTCACTTTGCCTTTTTCCTAATGGCATATTATGGTTCCCTTTTATTCTGCATATCATCCTTTTCGAGGTCTTACCTTTGCACTTTACACTTTTGTGAAGTGGTTTTGTTTTGTATGGAGCTACAACTACTGCATCAATCCAGAATTAGGATCCAAACTGGCACTGGAACAATTCAAAGTGATACTGCGTGGAGGAGAGAGCCTTGTCCATTTTACTTCCAAACTATTTTGTGTTATAACACCCAATTTATATACCAGGTTTGCCTTGAACAAACACCCATGCCCTTACCAACTTCCAGAAAATGACCTTTTACTATCATCTCCCAAGTTTCTTCCAAAAAAAATTCTCATTCCACCCACAAGTTTGAAACATCATTCATATCTATTGCCAGCTATTTGTAACTGTGAACCTGAGTTTTCTGTAGTATTTTCAATTTATGCCTAAGCACTTCCTGCATGTGATTAAGAACTATTTAAGATTGCATGCTTCACAATGTTTAGCTCATGTGGAATTTGGCATTAACCTGAGGGAATGCAGTAAGAGCTTCCCGACTGAGTGATGGTAGCCTTTTCCTGCCCAAATTCCAAATGCCCATTCGAATTGTTCAGCTAACAGTCCAAACGGGCTTTCAAAGCTGTCTGTCATCCTCTTAAAAATTTGGAATAAGTTTAGGTTTAATAGTTATGTTGTGCTGATACTGATTTTCCGCCTCCTCATGCTCACACTAAGCTTCTCTATTTCCTGGCTTGTATACATTACTCCTTTTCGATCTTGTTTTAGTAATTCTGAGAAGATTTACATTGGCTGTTCCCTATGTCAGGCTAGCAAATTGTACTGTACCTCCTCATCTTTCTATGCTCTTGCAGTCTATTTACTAATAACTATCAGTGATTTATTTTCACCAGCTTGTTTGGTTTGTGACTGATATTCATCACACCTCTCCCACCAATTCTTATGGTTAGGTCACTTTTAATTTATAATTCCAGTTTTGATTTTCTTTAATTTTGCACTTCTAGTTTGTGCTCACAGCAAAACAGCAGCTTACATAAACAGACTTGAGTTGCCAGACTTTCTCCCTTATGTTTGTCAGGAGCAAGGAATACATGACATGATACAGCTGCCCTGTAATTCTAGCGGATCACCCCGGAGGCCAATTCTAATGTCCACCACATTCTCTTGTCTAATCTGGAAACTGATGTGTCAGACTTTCAGGTCATTATTTTCATGCTACAATTAAGAGTCTGACATATATACAGTGCATTGCATAGAAACAGAAAGTTAGATAATGGAACAGCACAATAATTAAATATAAATCATTTCAAAATGAGGAAACAGATCGTCACAAAGCCTTGCATTTTTCCATGGTATTTGGCGAGGTATCTTGATCAAATTTGTGGGACATAGATTGTTTTACCCATTTTATGTGGTTTAGGCAATGCAAGAATTGAAAACTGAAATGAATCACAAATTATATTTGATGTAAACTGTCTTTGTTGTCAGAGTGCCTATTGATATCTGACTGTTGAAACCACACCTTGTCCAATGGATAATAATGATCTCAGAAAAACGGGTCCTGATGGTTCACCCTTTTATCTGTTGTTAGGAAATCCATTGATCTGAGTCCCTTTGTATCCATTTGGAAAGAGACAGTCCAATGCTATTACAGTAGTTCTTGCCTAGTAACAAGGGTGGGGCCCGCTGTGAGTGTGTTGTTAGGTTCCCCACATCAGTTCAAGGGCCAGTAAAGAGCAGTTCAAGAGTCAATCAGTTTAAGTCAGCCAGTTGGTCAGGCACAGGTGAAAAAGGTGGCTAGCTGCCTACAGCTGAAGTGCTGTTAGCTCTGAGGAGCTGGGGACGAAGTGAAGCCATTTGGTAGCTCTGTGTAGTCGGGGCTCAGAAGAAGCCCATCGAGAGCTGAGAAGGTAGCAGAAGGTTGGTGGCTCTGTGTTTCTGAGGGGGCTAGGGCTCAGGGAAGCCCACGAGTAGTATTTGCTCAGTGCAACTAAGGGGACTGGAGCTCAGAGAAACCCTGGAGCAGTTTTCTACTCAGAGTAGCTAAAGAGCTGGAATTGTGCCAGTGATTAGATTCTGGAGTGAAAACTAGAAATCGCTAAAATGGGAGACAGAGTTTTAAAGAGTGAACTCTTTTTCAATCAGTTTGAGGTAATGGAGAGAATTCCAAGACAGGATCTTCAAAGGCGAAGATTGGAAACCCTTGTCAGAAAGACACAGTTTCAGTGAGATTGGTTGACTAACGTCTCAGTGGGTCCTTTTGAGATTGAAAACTCTGTCTTGGTTGCAACTGTCATTTAACCTGTAATGTGGTGTGTCCAACCACAGTTTGCCTGTTAATTCATATGCACCTCATGTTAATTCTGAATGTTAGAGTATAAGGTGTGTATACATCATGTATGTGTATATATATATGTTCAAATCCGGTGGAATCTTGTGGCTTTATTCCAAAAGCAGGTGTCTTTAATTTTAACCATTAACTATTTTAAGCAAAACATTACTGGTCCCTAACTGGACCTCCCCACACGTCCCGGGGTCTGGCCAAGGATTGTAACGTTAATTGGGGATCTCATCCAGGACTGTAGCACTGCACAAATGTTCAGACTTTTAAAATTTGCAAGCAGTTTAAATCATATCTTTGAAGGATGAACAAGAACTGGTGTTTGAATATCAATTAACCCCTGTCCCTCAAAGGATGAACAAATTGTTTCTCCTTGGCTGCTTTACATATAAACGACTTGATCTGTGGTATTTATTTTTGAATTTGGTAGGAAAGATGGTTTCCACTTTATTTGTAAATTTATATGTAAAATTAAACACATTTTGCATTTGATATAAGATGAAAAGTTTGCTTTTGTCACATGATTCTCTGCTAAAAGATTTTTTTTATATTGATGATGTGTATGTAATGAGCATATATGCACAACTTAAAGTTAGTTTTGCCATCTAGCATACAAGGAAATAACAGCAATTTGAGAAGACAGCACAAGCAGGGTTTTGGGTTGCAAGTCTGACTAGCTTGGGTTTGTACTCTGGAGAAACCATGAGACTCTCAATTACTTATTTGTAATCGGAGGATTTGTGCTGTTAATTGCAGTTTTTGTAGATTGCATTTTAGGATTAATCCTTTTTAGTCAGTATAACTGGGTATATCACTAGATAATTACTATTCTCTCAACAGGCTTTTGTGTTTTTTTTTTCAGGAAAGCTATGTAGCATTAACAAAGTTTGTTGAAAACAAGGCAATAAATTGGTGGAACTCTAGGCCACAGTGGCCTTGTTGAATTCTTTTACTAGTGAATCCTTCTTCTTTCATCAGCTATGGTATCCGGATTACCTTTGACTGTAGTGACTGCTTCAGACCTCAAGTCTTTGAAATGAAACCAACTTTGTGGGACTGAGAAGATCAATAAGTTACCTTCACAATTCTCTCACAATTTGTACTTTCACAATTCTGGTATGCAATAATGTGACAAAGAAGATCAAAATTTAAATTCATTTAAACAAACAAGGAAAATCTTTATTTAATCCTTTAGCATCCTCATAGTAACAGGAAACAGCAAAAAGATATTTTTCAGTGGCATGTTTACAAAAACTGCATTGTAACACACTGTTATGTAACATTCATCACTTGATGCCCTCTAGTGACCTTAGAAGCATACAGATGATCACATCTTCTTCAAGCTCTCTATGCCAAGGGAATGCCCTTTGGAATTCATCTTTCCTTCTTATAATCTTATGTTAAATAAACATCTGAAAAAGGACACAATGGGATGCTCCAGTGATGGAGGCATCAAGTATTTATCTATTTTGTGATCATTATTTGAAATCATTGTGCATCACCTTAGAAAAGCTGAGATAAAAAAAGCTGTTTGAAAAGATAAGCATCACCATCTCCAAATTCGAACGTCAGTTTGTACATGTAACAGTCATCACAGAAACTTCTGTGATGTTCAGGACTCCATGCAAAAAATATGAAATGAACTAAACTTTAATCGTATCCCATTGTAATCAACTGGAGGGAAATACTATCAAAAGGATGACCAGTCACTTTACTTCAAAAGGGAAATAAACAGGAACAGTTAGGAATTCACTTTCACTTGCAGCCAATCTTGATAACAAACTAGGACACCAGCCTCAACGACTGCTACCATGGTTTTGCGAGCCTTGTATCTTGCCATTCCTTTGTGACAACTCGATAAATTTTCTCAGGGTTATTGGCTACGCTTTGATCACATTCTTTTCCTTTCAGAATGTTTGTTTCAACTGCCTTCTAATGAATTATCTTAATTGCATTGAAGTTCATTTTTAAATGTTACATACTGGGTCCATCTTTGATGAAAACTAGAGTGTAATTGAATCATCACACAAAATATTGCTTTGATGTGTACAATGTTATCTCAGAATATATATATGATAGACATAACTATCAAATGGTAAAACAATTCTATTGTCCTTTACTCCAACATTCATACCAGGTCAATTTTAAACTTAACACTAAAATGTCTCCAGTATTGAAAAATACTGATATTAGCATGTCCTTTTGCTCACAATAGCTAAATTTCCACATAGTGTCAGAAAAGGCTGTTGCTTATATGAATTGGAAAAGGGAAACTTTGTGGATGGAATGGAGTTTGATACAAGTGCAAACTTAATCTGGATCCAGAGCTACTTTACCTTATTTTTTGGTACGATATTACAGTAACTTCACCAGTACATGTTTGGTTATTGTATTGGCCTAACCACAAAGTCACTCATTTTTCCCCCTCAGATGTTTTACGTTATGGAAAATGTCTGTGGTTTATTGTTCATTAAGGTAATGCACAGAGAATAAATTGGTTGGAATGCAATTTAATGTATTGAAATGCCATGTAGCGTTTTAGCATCTAGACTTTTAAGACCACTTGCTGCAAGTTGATTTTTAGCTTGTCCTTGCTGTATAACTAGCAGTTAAATATTAATATGGTTTGTTTCTTCAGTTCTTTAGACCTTGGGTATAATTTAAGTCACCCTGCTGCCCAATAAATTGAACCAATGAAACTTAACCATGTTAGTATGGTGCTATTTGAGGAACAGCTTGATTAATGCACAAGGACTATTTTTCTCCATTATTAATGCATATTTTCTTCCATTTTTCAATGCAGGAGTCAAAGTTTAAAGAGACTGGAGTAATTACCCCAGAGGAGGTGAGTGTGAGGAGTTTAAGTAAGTTGTTCAAATGCTCAAGGAGGAAGTAGTTTGCACATTTGATTCAAGTAGATTTTCTTATCTATAATAGCAACACCAATCCTCAGTAGAGAACAAACTGATTCTTGGGTGTCTCTGATTTAAGCAGAAACTCATCAAAACCTTACTCTGCTCAAAATTCTATGCTGTGATATTAGATAGTATAGCAAGTTTGTTGCCAGGAAGTGGCATCAGAAAGACGGGTCCTTTCTCAACTGTGCCTAAAGTTAACTCCAAATCTAAGCCATTTTGCACAATAGTTGATAAAATCTTGGATTTTAAAAAAAGGCTATTTTGGTATAGGTGTGATTGTGTAAATACATCTGGAAAGTTGTTGTGATGAACTATAAAAATCCATTAGAAAAGCGAATGGTGCTAGAGGACTGGAGGATAGTTAAAGTTATTCCTAGACTTAAAATGGGAGATAGAAAAATCCAGGGAACTATAGACCAGTTCTCTTAATGCTGGTGGTAGGAATTTTTACTCAAAAGATGTAATAGAAAAATATATAAAACTAGAACTTCTGGTCTCAGGGAGTTGTACCCTGAGGGACTGCTGGGGGACCCAGCAGAGGTCCCCATGGAAGGACTGCATGGGAAAAGCCCAGGAAATTTAAAATTCCGATCAGCCAATTACCCTGCACCTGGAACCCTATGATACTCCGATTTAAATTGGAGACTTCAGATGGTTCAGACTCTCAGAATAGTTATCGAGGAAAAGGATTAAAACTTCTTCTAACTCCTGGGTAACTATGGTACTGACCCGCCCAAGCACCAACCCCCACAAGCATGAGGGAGCACTGGCCATCACTCTCCTCTGAGAGTTGCTCAGCTTCGGCAGCTGAATGGTTTGGGTTGAGGGCTATTCAGGGGATGGGTGGCAGCATCAGACTTTTTGTAGGTCATATGGCTGTGATGGTAGCTTCATGCATGAATCCAGGGCAGAGTCTACCCCACCCCCTAGCTGCTCCCACAGGCTTGCCAGCACCACCCTCACTGCCATGTTGTTGTCAGCACACATACGCCACCCCACCAGCCAACCAACGCGCCCCCCCCCCCCCCAACCAATCCTATCTCATCAGCAACCTCCCAATGACGAAGTGTCCCATATTTTTCTTGCCCAGAGTTGGTCATTCTGACTAGGGGCCATAACTATAAGATAGTCACTAGTAAATCCAATAGGGAACCCAAGAGGAAGTTCTTTACCCAAAAGTGATAAAAATGAGGAACTCGCCCCACAAGGAATAGTTGATCTGAATAGCAAGATGCATTTAAAGGCAAGTAGAAAGATACTGATTGGGTTAGATGAAGAATGATGTGTGGAGGTTTGTCTTCAGTATAAACACCTCATAGGTCATTTGGGCTGAATGGCTTGTTTCCGTACCTTAGACTCAATGCATCATTTGTAAATTGATGCAGAATATTGTCCTGTGTAGCTTCTGACAGGATACTCATGTAATGACATGACAAAGTATGGGGATTATTCCTTTTTGACTGGAAATCTATATGTTTATTTTTTAAATGTTGTTAGTAAAATACTTTTATGCTGAAGCTTGCTTTGGTTAAACTCAGTCTTTCTTTGACAGTCAGATAAAGTAATAGATTAGTAAATTTCCCTTTTATTGTTACAAATCTCAATACATTCAGGAAATGAACACAGTAAGTTAGTAAAAACAAAAAAACTGCGGATGCTGGAAATCCAAAACAAAAACAGAATTACCTGGATAAACTCAGCAGGTCTGGCAGCTTCGGCGGAGAAGAAAAGAGTTGATGTTTCGAGTCCTCATGACCCTTCGACAGAACTTGAGTGCGAGTCCAAGAAAGAGTTGAAATATAAGCTGGTTTAAGGTGTGTGTGTGTGGGGCGGGGTGTGGGGGGGGTGGAGAGAGAGAAGTGGAGGGGGTTGGTGTGGTTGTAGGGACAAACAAGCAGTGATAGAAGCAGATCATCAAAAAATGTCACCAACAATAGAACAAAAGAACACATAGGTGTTAAAGTTGGTGATATTATCTAAACGAATGTGCTAATTAAGAATGGATGGTAGGGCACTCAAGGTATAGCTCTAGTGGGGGTGGGGAGAGCATAAAAGATTTTAAAATATTTAAAAATAATGGAAATAGGTGGGAAAAGAAAAATCTATATAATTTATTGGAAAAAAACAAAAGGAAGGGGGAAACAGAAAGGGGGTGGGGATGAGGGAGGGAGCTCAGGACCTAAAGTTGTTGAATTCAAGCCTTCCGGACTGAATATTGAATTCAACAACTTTAGGTCTTGAGCTCTCACCCCCATCCCCACCCCCTTTCTGTTTCCCCCTTCCTTTTTTTTTCCAATAAATTATATAGATTTTTCTTTTCCCACCTATTTCCATTATTTTTAAATACTTTAAAATCTTTTATGCTCTCCCCACCCCCACTAGAGCTACCTTGAGTGCCCTACCATCCATTCTTAATTAGCACATTCGTTTAGATAATATCACCAACTTTAACACCTGTGTGTTCTTTTGTTCTATTGTTGGTGACATCTTTTGATGATCTGCTTCTATCACTGCTTGTTTGTCCCTACAACCACACCAACCCCCTCCACTTCTCTCTCTCCGCCGCCCACACACACACACACCTTAAACCAGCTTATATTTCAACTCTTTCTTGGACTCGAACTCAAGTTCTGTCGAAGGGTCATGAGGACTCGAAACATCAAATCTTTTCTTCTCCGCCGATGCTGCCAGACCTGCTGAGTTTTTCCAGGTAATTCTGTTTTTGTTTTACAGTAAGTTAGTAGCCTTTCTTGGTTGTTAGAGCTACATGAAAAAAAAACTCATTTTCTAATGCAGTAAACTGATTAGAACACCTTGGGTATTTACGTTGAACCTTGAATGTTTTGTGAAATAATTAATGCTTTTTATCCATTGAATATTTATTCCTGACTCATTCTAATAGGCTTATTTACCTTGTTCTCAATTTAGAATATGTTTGCAATAGCTTTCCTATATATTATGCTAATTCGAATCTCTCTCTAACCAGTAGTGAGTGTTTTAAACAATTTTAAATGACTATTTTCAATTGGACATGTTGCTCCTTACTTACTCTCACAACTGCTTAAAGTATTGAAAAATAGAGGCAGTCTCAGAACACAACCAAACAGAACATGAGAATTCCAGTTAAATATACTTTTTCATAAAAATGCATTTTATTTTTGCAGTTTGTGGTAGCTGGCGATCACCTGGTCCATCACTGTCCCACATGGCAATGGTAAGGGTATAATGGATTGTGAAAAGTTAGATTAATAATTGAAAACAAATTTAGATCTAGTATAAATTAAATGTGTTTAGGCTTAAGCATTTTTACATAGTATATACTATCCACAGAAATAGACTGTCCGACCCAGCAGGCCTATGCAAGTGTTAGTGCTCCACACAAGCCTCCTCCCACCCTTCCTCTAACCCCATAAACATATTCCATTCTCTCTTGTGCTTATTTGATTTTCCCTTAAATGCACCTAGTCGCCTCAGCTGTTCCTTGGAATAGGGTGTTCCACGTTCTAACTACTCTTGGGTAAAGATGTTTCTCCTGAATTCCCTACTGGATTTATTAGTGATTGTGTTATATCTATGGCCCCTAGTCCTGGTCTCCCCTGCAATTGGAAACATCCTCCCTACAGCAAACCCTTTCATAATCTTTAAGACATTTGTCAGTTCTCAGCCTCCTTTTCTAGAGGAAAGAGTTCAGCCTGTTTAAAATTTCCCTGCCTAACTTCTCAGTTCTGGCGTTGTTCTAGTGTATCTTCCTTGCATGAGTCTCATATCTCGACTTTTTTTTTATAATATGGAGTACTCAAAAGTATGGTCTAACTAAGGTTCTCTACAAGTTTAACATAGTTTTGTGTTTTTTACATATAGCTTTATTAACTTACTTCATTATTTGTAATGACTGTGCAGCTGTAGGCCCACGTGTCTCTGTTTCTCTCTCTCTCATTTAGGCACTTATATTACCAACGGGTATGTGATCTCCTTAGTATGCTATGGTGCACCACCTCACACTTGTCTACATTTGAAATTCATATGCCAATTAAATTCCAATTCTGCAAGTTTATTGACCTTCCTGTATTTTGATGAGTCTTCCTCTGTATTAACTAGAATCCCCAATTTGGTAAAACAAAAATAAAAATACTTGGAAAAACTCAGCAGGTCTGGCAGCATCTGCGGAGAGAAACACAGTTAACATTTGGAGTCCGTATGACTCTTCAGAATTAAGTAAAAATAGAAAAGAGGTGAAATATAAGCTGGTTGGGGGGGCGGGGGGTGGGTGGTGGTAGCGGGTGGGATAGGTGGAGCTGGATAGAGGGCCAGTGATAGGTGGAGATAGACAAAAGGACAAAGAAGTGTTGAAAGTGGTGATATTATCTAAGGAATGTGCTAATTAAGGGTAGAAAGCAGGACAAGCAAGGTGCAGATAGCCCTAGTGGGGGTGAAGGGAAGGGATCGAAATAGACTAAAAGGTAGAGATAAAAAAAATAGATGGAAATACATTTAAAAATAATGGAAATAGGTGGGAAAAGAATAATCTATATAAATTATTGGGGAAAAAAGGGGGATCGGAAAGGGGGTGGGGATGGAGGAGAGAGTTCATGATCTGAAATTGTTGAACTCAATATTCAGTCCAGAAGGCTGTAAAGTGCCTAGTCGGAAGATGAGGTGCTGTTCCTCCAGTTTGCGTTGAGCTTCACTGGAGCAATGCAGCAGGCCAAGGATGGACATGTGGGCATGAGAGCAGGGTGGAGTGTTGAAATGGCAAGCGCCAGGGAGGTCTGGGTCATGCTTGCGGACAGACCGAAGGTGTTCTGCAAAGCGGTCACCCAGTCTGCGTTTGGTCTCTCCAATGTAGAGGAAACCACATTGGGAGCAACGAATGCAGTAGACTAAATTGAGGGAAGTGCAAGTGAAATGCTGCTTCACTTGGAAGGAGTGTTTGGGCCCTTGGACGGTGAGGAGAGGGGGAAGTAAAGGGGCAGGTGTTGCACCTTCTGCAGTTGCATGGGAAGGTGCCATGGGAGGGGGTTGAGGTGTAGGGGTGATGGAGGAGTGGACCAGGGAGTCCTGGAGGGAACGATCCCTGCGGAATGCCGCCGGGGGGGTGAAGGGAAGATGTGTTTGGTGGTGGCATCATGCTGGAGTTGGTGGAAATGGCGGAGGATGATCCTTTGAAAGCGGAGGCTGGTGGGGTGATAAGTGAGGACAAGGGGGACCCTATCATGGTTCTGGGAGGAAGAGGAAGGTGTGAGGGCAGATGTGTGGGAGATGGGCCGGACACGGTTGAGGCCCCTGTCAACCACTGTGGGTGGAAAACCTCGGCTAAGGAAGAAGGAAGACGTTAGAGGAACTGTTTTGGAAAGTGGCATCATCAGAACAGATGCGACGGAGGTGAAGGAACTGAGAGAATGGGATGGAGTCCTTACAGGAAGCGAGGTGTGAGGAGCTGTAGTTGAGGTAGCTGTGGGAGTCGGTGGGCTTGTAATGAATATTGGTGGACAGTCTATCACCAGAAATTGAGACTGAGAGGTCAAGGAAGGGAAATGTCGGAGATGGACCATGTGAAAATGATGGAGGGGTGGAAATTGGAAGCAAAATTAATAAATTTTTCCAGGTCCAGACGAGAGCATGAAGCAGCACTGAAGCAATCATCAATGTACCAAAGAAAGAGTTGTGGGAGGGGACTAGAGTCGGACTGGAACAAGGAATGTTCCACATACCCCATAAAGAGAGAGGCATAACTGGGGCCCATGCAGGTACCCATAGCCGCACCTTTTATTTGGAGGAAGTGAGAGGAATTTAAGGAGAAGTTGTTCAGCGTGAGAACAAGTTCAGCCAGACGGAGGAGAGTAGTGGTGGATATGGATTGTTCGGGCCTCTGAATATATTTCCATCCATTGTTTTATCTCTAACTTTTAGCCTCTTTCAATCCCTTCCCTTCACCCCACCCCACCCCGACTAGGGCTATCTGTACCTTGTTAGTCCTGCTTTCTACCCTTAATGTCATCATTGGCACATCCTTTAGCTAATATCACCACCGTCAACACCTCTTTGTCCTTTTGTCTATGACATCTTATGGCTATCTCCACCTATCACTGGCCCTCTATCCAGCTCCACCTGTCCCACCCACTGCACCCCCCCCCCCCCCCCCAAACCACCTTAAACCAGCTTATATTTCACCTCTTTTCTATCTTTGCCTAGTTCTGTTGAAGAGTCATACGGACTCGAAACGTTAACTGTGTTCCTCTCCGCAGATGCTGCCAGACCTTCTGAGTTTTTCCAGGTATTTTTATTTTTGTTTTGGGTTTCCAGCATCCTCAGTTTTTTGCTTTTACCCCAATTTGGTGTTGTCTTCAGATTTTGAAATTGTACTTCCAATTCTTGAACCCACATCATTTCTGTAAATGCTAAGCAAAATGGTCCTAGCATGGATCCTTGTCAAACATGCCTTCCACCTTTTGCCAGTCTAAATAACCATCTTTAACCCCTACTCTCTGTTTTGTGTTTTGTAGCAGCTAACCAGCCACTCTGTTAATTGTTCCCTGAATCCATATACTCTGACCTTCGTCATAAATCTTCTATGCGGCATCTTATTGAAGGCCTTTTGAAAATCCAAATATATACGTCCTTGCTTATTATCCTTATCTAATCTTCTTGTTACTTCTTTAAAGCATTCAATAAAGTTGGTCAAGCATCACCTTCCATTTTGGAATCCACGCTATTCTTTTTAATTATATTTTCAGTTTCTAGATGTTTTTCTACTACATCTCTAAAGATGCCATTATCTTTCCTACCACTGACTAAGCTAATTAGCCTATTGTTCCCCAGACTTGTTCTATTTCCCTTTTGAAATATTCACAATAGCTGTCCACCAATCCTCAGGCACTATTCCCTTTTTAATGAAGGTGTGTGCATGTACACACATGCTAGCACCTCTGCTATCCCTTTCCTCACTTGTTTTTCACATTGATGGATGCAATCCCTTTGGACTAGAGCTTTTATCCTCTTGTAATTTGATTAGTTTATGAATTATCTTTGCCACAACATCCCTCTCCACCCCTCCTCAAACATCCAACTTTTTATTTTAAATGCCTATCTTTTTTAATTTCTCCTAATATCAAATATCCCAAGTTAGTCTCCCTGGTAAATAGCGAGACAAAATACTTATTTAATAATGCTACCACTTTGCTATGATTACCTGTGAGTTTATCGTGTGTATCCCTTACCAGTTCTACCCTGTCCTGGTTCATTTTTTGCTGTTTGTGATTGTAGAATACTGCTTTTATATTCCTTGCTAATTTTTATTTTGCAGTTTTTCTTTGCCTTTCAGTTGTTTCTTTGATTTCTTTCCTAACCTTTCTGTTTTCTCTTTTGTTTGCCTCTCATTTGTTGGCTGTATACAATCGACATTAACAACTTAGATGAAGGGACCAAGTTGGCATGTATCCAAGCTTGCTGCTGGTACAAATCTAGGTGCAACAGTAAGCTGTGAGGAAACGGTAGATTCTGCAAAGCGGTATAGCAGGTTGAGTGAGCGGGACCTCTTTCCCCTTTTCTTCCCTATTTCATTGGTCCCCCTCCCTTTCCACTTGCTTTGAAATGTCCTTTACCTTAATTTTTCCAGCAGATAGCCTTCCTGAACTCTTGGCTGCTGTCATATACTGTAAAGGACACTGTGTATTTCCTAATGATTGAATATTCTTTAACTACATTCTGTTCTTTTTTCCCCATTTGGACTGCTTCCAACTACATAATTCCACGGTTAGCATTCTGGCTGTCCATCCAACAGCCTGCATGCTTCTTCTCACAGCTAGCAAATATATCGTACCTGTTGGACAGGACCAATGTCTGCAGGATTTCCTTATCTATCTTAGCTTCCCTTGCTCTACTATGTAACAATCCCTTTCCTGCACCTGGGCTTTCTTTGAGGTGTGGCTGCACACTAGTGAAAACTATCCAAAAATTCCTCTGCCTCCCTATTTGTCAAAATGTCTCCAACTCCCACAGCAGGCCAATAATTCTGAGGTGTTGTTTAGGTGCAATTGCTATACTCTAAGGGTTGCTTAAATCTTTGGGTCAAAAATCCATTGATCCAATATCTTATCTTTAAGTTAGACCAACTGGAGTCCCTTGTGACCCTGCCAGAATATTTAGGGAGGGGAGATTCCCTGATTTAAAAACGCCTGGTGAGTGCATCTAGGGAGTTGGATGAAACGGCAATGACTTGTCACTCGAGTTATAATGATAAGCCCAGATCTAATTTTGAATTTTATTTTAGTGACTTCATGAGGGAGATAATCAGCAATCAGTCACCGGCCGCACTCAAGTAATTTGGGGGCCAGACCAAGACCCAAACATGTTTCTCTGGGCCTCGTTTCTGCCGACCAGAAGTCCATTTTTGTTTGCAGTAGAGCAAGAAAATGTAGTTAGAATTTTGATTTTAAAATAATGAAACCCTAAGACAGTGCTCATGCAAACTGGCATTTCAACTAACAAATATAAGGTGATAAAGATAATTCATTTATAATGAAGTGATTGTAATCTATATGCTACTGTTTGCTTCAGGGGTACAGGGGAGGATGCCAAAGTCAAACCATACTTACCCAAGGAAAAGCAGTTTCTGGTGACTAGAAATGGTACGAGCTTGTTCATACTGAATCAATTAATTGTACTTTTTGAGGTAGTCATAAAACATTATTATGACCTGGTGTCTCCTTGCTATTTAAAATAATGTTAAGTGTCAGGTTGTTTCACCTGTTCACTTGTTCACTAATCAGAAATTCTTACCACTTTAATATTGTTAAATGGCCTACTTATTTAATGAACATGGTGATATTTTTGTTTAGTTTTGAGAAGTAGAGGAAACTAATAGCGATTCTTTTACTGTTTCACCAAGAGTGTTTTTCCCCCTCCCCATATAGTTCCTTGCTATAAGCGCTGCAAACAAATGGAGTATTCTGATGAATTTGAAGCAGTCATTGAAGAGGATGATGGTGATGGGGGATGGGTGGATACTTATCACAATTCAGGTATCATGATAAATCAAGAAGAGATGGTTTATATATTGAAAATGTTAATCGTCTAATCTTAAAACTGTCAAGAATCTTTGTGCCTCTAATTTGATAAACAGTTTTGAACTAAAGACAAGAGCCAACCAAAGTAAAATCTAGCCTTTTCTTGGTATTTGTGCTGGCGGTGTTAATTTATAAGGTAATAAGAATTGTGAAAAATGTTACTTGGTTTTGCAGAAAATGAGCTATAAAATAAAAAAGTTTGGTAAGCTGCAGCTTTTTGAGGAATTACTCTATAGTCACTTTTTTCCTGCACTTAAACTATGAACTGATCATTTGCCTTAGAATATAAAGATATCTCTGCCTTTAATTTGCTCAAAAGTCTGGGTTTCCTTTACTGATAATGCTTGCAGTACTGCAGTTATGTACCAGGATTTCAATTGATTGGTGCTTTTAAAATAAACAGAGAAAGAATAAAATGATTGAGTAAGGATAATTAGAAGATATAACTGAAAGAAACAGATGGCATCACAACCTCATTTCTGAAGCTCAGATGCGATAATTATAATCCCTTTCGGCTGTCCGTTTTTCTTAATGTATAAGTATATCGTAACGTGCAGTTATCTGTTGAATGTTTTAAGAATTTTTTTCTTTTGCTCATGTGAATTGCAAACTTTGCCTGACAAGCACCATCTGTTTTTTTACTGCATTTTCCTCTCATTGGCAGGTGTTGCTGGATTGACAGAATCTGTTACAGAGATTACTTTAGAAAGCAAAGACAACTCAAAGTGTATAGGCAGCACCACTGCATGTATGGATGATAATGAGGAAGATGATGATGAAGGAGAAGCAGCTGATATGGAAGGTGACAGCACAGCTACACTCTTAATAGCAGTCTGTTTGAATGCTCGTTTCTTTCTGGGTTCCCTGACCCTTGTTGATTCCTTTAGTGTCAATCTCTGACTTAAATATGTTCATCTACCGAGCATCCATGGCTCACTGGGTAGAGTTCCAAAGATTCACAACCCTTTAAATGAAGAAATTTCACAATTTCAGTCCTCATTCTGAGTCTGTGACCCTGTGTTCTAGACTCACCACCTAGGAAACTCGCTGCCACAGGTAGTGGTTGAAATATATATAGTGTAGACACATTTAAGGGGAAACTAGACAAGCACATGAGAGACAAGGGAATAAAGGGTTACGTTGATAGATTTAGATGAGAAAAGATGGGAGGAGGCTTGAATGGAGCTTAAACATCAGCATGTACTTGTTGTGCTGAATGGCCTGTTTCTGTGCCATATATCTGATGTAGTCCTATGTAACATCTACCCTATCAAACCCTTTTAAGATATGTATATGTTTCACTGAGAACACCTCTCATTCTTCTTGATTCTAGGAATTATAGGCCTAGTTTACTCAATCCCTCCTCATAGAACAATCCCCTCATCCCAGGAACCAGCCCAGTGAACCTTTTATTGGTCATCCTCTAAAGCAAGTATATCATTCCTTAGGTAAGGAGACCAGGCCAAATTGTATACAGTGCTCCAGGTGTGGTCTGACCAATACAATTGAAGTAGAACTTATTTACTCATTGCTATTATACTCTAATCCCTTTGTAGTGAAGTCTAACATACCATTTGCTTTCCTAATTTCTTAACAGAAGTCTTTAAAATTGTGAATGGGTTGGACAGGTTCGATGCGGAGAAAATGTTTCCACTTATGGGAAAGTCTAAAATTGAGCCGTGATTAGAAGATAGTTATTAATCAACCCGATAGGGAAATGAGGGGAAATTTATTCAGTAGTTAAATTGTGTAACTTGCTGCCACGATGAGGCAAATAGCTTTGGTGCTTGCAAAAGGAAACTAGACAAATACACGAGAGAAAAAGGGAATTGACATATATGCTGAAAGGCTGAGATGAAGTAACTGGAATGAGAGGAGACTCCCATAAAAAGCGGTGCAAACTAGTTGCATCGAATGGCCTGTTTCCATGCTGTATATTTTATGCAATCCTACGTAATTATGGCTGATCCTTATCTTAAGTCCGTTAACCTGCTTTGGCTTCATATCTTTTTATACCCACGTCTCTCAAAAACCTAAAGATTTCCAGATCTAAAATAATTAATTGAGGTAGCATTTGCTTTTTGTGGTCGAGTGTTCCACACTTCTACCACCCTTAGTGTGACAAAGTGTTTTCTATCTGCTTTCCTGTTTCTGACTTTAAGATTATGGCTCTTTGCCCTCAACTCCCCCACCAGCAGAAAATGCTTCCCCCTATTTAAAGTATAAATTGCTTTCAAAATCCTAAAAATCTCAATCAAATCAGCCCTTATTCTTCTACATTCCAGGGATTACAAACTTAGTTTATGGAACCTCGCTTCCTAATCTAACCCTTAGTGCCCTGCTAACTTTCTGCTTCCAAGGCCTATACATACTTTATAAGGTGGGGTGCCCAGAACTGTACATAGTACTTCAGACGTGGTCTAACTTTGTACAACCATAGTAAAACTTCCTCCCCTTCATATTCTACAGCTATAAAGTCTGACATTCCGTTAGCCTTTCTGATTTATTTCTTGTACCTACTACATTTTAGTGATCTTTCTACATCTCTTTGGACCTCTAGTGTTGCTAGTTTTTCAATTAATTATTTTAACAATGTTCAGACCACTTTTGGTCCAAGTGGATAAACTCACACTTATCTGCGTTGGAATCCATCAGCACACTTTTGCCCACACACTTAATCTATCAATCTCTCTGTAATTTCCTGCTCCCATCTAACAGATAACAGCTATTGGTGGACATGTGCTGACATTCTGCTGGCTACAGCCATTACAAATGGCATGTCAAGCAAGAATAACATTTCAATAGGTTTTGATTTTCTCTCTCTTGCTCTCCTCCTTTAAGATACCGCTTAAATTGGCCAAGCTTTTGGTTACCTGACCTAATGTATCCTTTTTTGGCTTGGTATGATTACACTCCTGGGATGCCTTGGGACATCTTGCAATGTTAACAGTGCTATATAACTGCAAGTTGTTGGTTTCTCAGTGAGAATGGTGAGTTGATGCAAACAAAAAAGACAATGGAATGATCTCAATGGTATCCACAATGAGCCGATTTTATTATGTACTATTGCCATTATCAGTGTTTCGAAGCGGTAGTACTCAGTCTGACAACTTACCTTTGAACAGCTGCATTCTTTTTGTGGACCTTATTTTGCTATTTTAGTTTTGGCTACCTGATGGCTGAATTGTGTTCAGAGTTGTAGCAGGTAGGTGAAGTTAAAGGAAAGCATCCTATTCAGTGCTACACATGTACAGATAATAATCTGGTGATCTGTTAATATGATTATATTGTTAAACCGATATATAATTTGTGTTCTTGTTCCAACATCTTGGTAAATGTTTCCATTTTTGCAGCCTATGAAGAGAGTGGCTTGTTAGAAGATGCAGATGATGTAAGTTACAAATTGCTACAATATGAGAGAAAAAAATATGCATGCTTTAACTGTCCTCATCACCTTGCTCAAGTATTGTGTAATAAACTCAGCTTATTGTCTTGAGAACACACTAGTCAAAGTGCACTGAGTGACACAATCTGTTCTGGCACAGGAGAAATATTAGGCCAATTCACTGGGAAGTTTCTCTGACCCCCGAAGGCAAGAGACTACAGTGATTAAAATCACCAGTCCCAGTTTGCCCACCTACATACTATAACTCGATGTCTTCAACTGATGGGAGCTTATCCAACTCCATTTGAAACTGTTCTGCAAATCACATTCACAACACTGACAACCTATTCCAGAGAATGACAACTCTACAAAAAAAAGTCATATGGACAAATGCAGCTTAATTAAGGAAAGCCAGCATAGATTTCTTAAGGGAGAATCATATTTAACTAACTTGCTGGTGTTTTTTTGAAGAGGTAAGAGAAAGGGTTAATGAGAGCAATGCTGTTGATGTGGCGTACATGGACTTCCAAAAAGGCATTTGATACCGTGGCGTACAACAGGCTTGTGAGCAAAGTTATAGCTCATGGGATAAAAGGGACAGTAGCAACATGAATACGAAATTGGCTGAGTGACTGGAAACTGAGAGTAGATGTTAATGGATGTTTTCCAGGCTAGAGGAACGTTTGTAGTGGAGTTCCCCAGCAGTCAATGTTGGGACCCTTGCTTTTCCTGATAAATATTAATGACCTTGGTGTACAGGACACAATTTCAAAATTGCAGATGACATGGAACTTGGAGGCATTGTAAACTGAGTATAGTGTAGATCTTCAAAGGGACATAGACAAGTAGGTGGAATGGGTGGACAAGTGGCGGATGAAATTCAGTGCGGAGAAATGTGAGGTGATTCATTTTGGTAGGAAGAACATGGAGCGACAATGTAAAATAAAGGGTACATCTCTAAAGGGGGCGCAAAAGCAGAGGGACTTGGATGTATACGTGCATAAGTCATCGAAGGTAGCAGGACAGGTTGAGAGAGTGGTTGATAAAATATACAGTGTCCTAGGCTTTATTAATAGGGGCATAGATTATAAGAGCAAGGAGGTTATGTTGAACTTGTATAAGACACTGGTTCAGCCTCAGCTGGAGTATTTCATCTCATTCTGGGCGTCACACTTCAGGAAGGATGTGAAGGCATTGGAGAGAGAGAGAGAAGGATTCACGAGAATGGTTCCAGGGTGAGGAACTTCAGTTATGAAGATAGACTGGAGAAGCTGGGGCTGTTTGAGAAGAAAAGGCTGAGAGATCTGATAGAGATATTCAAAATCATGAGGGGTCTGAGCAGAGTAGATAGGGAGGAACTCTTTCCACTTGTGAAAGGATCACGAATGAGAGGCCACAGATTTAAAGTAATTGGTAAAAGAAGTAAAAGTGACATGAGAGAACTTTTTATGCTGCGAGTGATTATGGTGTAAAATGCGCTGTCTGAGAGTGTGAGGCATTCAAAAGGGAATTAGACTGTTATTTGAAAAAGAACAATATGCAGGGTTACGGGCAGAAGGAAAGAGAATGGCACTAGGTGATTCACTCAGAGAGCTGGTATGCACACAATGTGCTGAATGGCCTCCTTTTGCGCTGTAACAATCTGTGATTCTGAATATTTCTATCCCTATATGTGCATATTTAAGTGGCATGTATCAGAGGCCTTAAAAGACTGTATAGTTTAACCATTATCCTTGCAAATAATTCCTTTAAGATTCACTTAAGCGAGCTTCCGACAGGAAGACAGGAAGTCGCCCACACTTCGTAAGTTAACCTGAACCCACAAATAAACAAGCTGGATCAGGTTACTAACAGCTGCTAATAAGCATCTAACACTTGAACAGAACCTGACCTCTGATATGTATGATTCCGAGGCAGTACCTTCTAGTATTCAGCTATTTTTCCTCCTATTAAAAGAAAGCCAGAGAACAGATTGTCCTAGCTTATTCCTAGGAGTAGAGGATTGCTTTCTCTTCTAGGGACTGACACATGGCTGTAAAGGTTAGGATAATATAATTCAAATGGAGAGAAAAAGGAAGATTTTATTTAAATGCTACCATAAAAGTGATACCGTTTGGATTTGAGTAGAGGCTATACCTGGCATTTTTTTACATTATGTATTGTACTAGGCAACTCTGGATACCAGTAAGATAGAAGCAAACAAGCCCAAAGCAGATGCTGCTGGAGAAGATGGGATTCTTCAGACTAGAACCTATGATCTATACATTACTTATGACAAGTATTATCAGACACCAAGACTTTGGTTGTTTGGTTACGATGAGGTAAATAACTAGTTCTTTTTAAAGCATTGTTACTTAAGCACAGCATTTCACAAATTTGTCTATGGGTTTTATCTCCTTGAGCATTATTTTGTAAAGGGTATGACTCAAGTGTGGAATATACCAAATTTTATTCTTTTAACGTAGTGCAAATTTTCTATGTTTGCAGATTAATATAAAACTATATGAAACCTTTGATATGGTAATTCTTTTATCCTGATGTCTTCCTCTTTTCAGCAACGACACCCACTGACTGTTGAAGAGATGTATGAAGACATTAGCCAGGACCATGTCAAGAAAACAGTGACAATTGAAAATCACCCTCACTTGCCTCCACCTTCAATGTGTTCTGTCCATCCATGCAGGTATTGTTTTTAATTTGCAATAGTCTAAAAATTATTTTGGGAATTAAAGATTTCTAAATGTTTGTTCAAATGAAACAGCACAATGCTCACTGGTAGCTTTTAAAACATCTGGTCTTCAATAATATCTTTAACCTAAGTTATTAAAATAAATATTTCAATTAAATTAACTATTGTCAAAAAATATTGGCATGGAAGGTGATTTCTAAATTTCTGCATGTAGTTATGGAAATTCAAATATTAATTTATCAAGCATCTAATATGCAATTGATAGGTAAATACTTGGCTGTCCTAAAAATGAAACAAGGATTAAGGTGAGGCTGTATTTTCTGTTATTCATATTTCTCAACATCTTTTGATGAATTCAATGCCAAATAATGTTAGCTATTAACGTAGCCAGTTCTACGATAAAATATCTCAGTGGAGTGGCTTACATCCATGGATTTTCTTGACTACACATCATTTGCACTTTGAGGCTCAGGTGCATTCAGTTGTCGCTCTGTTGACTATAAATCTATATGAAGGGCGCACTGCTGTTCCAATTGAGATGGAGATTTACTCTTCTGCCACTCATTTCATAGGGATCCTTGGTTACGTGACTCAGTTCGTCTGAGAGTTTTCAAGTGAAGCTGTCATGCTGAATTATTAGGAAAAAGGGAAACCAGGAAGAAACTGTATCCTTCTAGGTTCCCTATCACAGTACTTCAGTGACTAAGATTTTTCAGGTTTGAGGCTTGATATCAACATATAGTAGGATAGTTTGATAAAGCATATCAATTCAAATAGATAATTTATTTGGATGAAAGCATTCTTTTCCAAGTACTTGTGATTTGAAGACCACTGTTTCAAGACTATACCAAATCAGAGGGTAGATTATAATGGGCTAAAAAAAGCTCAAGAAAATGAATGCTATTTGTATAGTAACTTCTTAGAAGCTATTTTTTTGTTTATAACCTAACAGTTCTCATTCATTTATGCAATCTCCCAAAAAACCATAGCTATCATCAATTTAGAGGCATTTTGGCAAAACTAATGCACATACACCACAAATACTATAATATCTAAGGAGTTTGTCCCAAAATATTGAATAAGTATATAACTTAATATGTTTTTATTCTGAACTAGGCTAGTCCAAATACAAATTTTTGTGTTTTAAGATTATGCCATCTCCAACCTATAGGCAGTGCAGTGTCATTTATTTTTCTCACTGATATTCTATTTCATCTGATCTGCTGTTGATTGCACAACACTCTAGTTGTTCATTTTGTGCAGATTACAACTAGTTCCTTATCTTTGGTTCATAAATGTACGACTGGAAGTAGTTGTCAATAAATAGCAGTGCACTTTGTATGAAATAATTGATAACTGGCACATCATTTGACATGTGACCAACGATTATGGATTGCTTTTATTTCTGTCCTCTGTTCTGTCTTTTACATTTAATCTTTTATCTATGGCCTCCCAGCCTAGATGCTTCAACAGTCTGTTTATATCTGTGCAGTCCATCCTTTAATAATTTTAAACATTTTAAACAGCCCATTATCTGCTTTCTAATAATTAAGACCACATTGTACAAGGCTATCTGTCTTATTTGGATTTTCTCATACCAGAAAATATCCTGGTGGTTCTGCGCTAGAAACCCTGGTACCTCATCATACTTGTTATTTTATAGAGCCCTATACTGCACACGTTGAGGCCTAATTAGTGTGATGTTTGACAATGACACTCATAAATCATTCTTCACTTACAGGCAGGATCTGTGCTTTGTCATCTTGTCATAGCAGAAAATGTTGTTTAAAAGTATTATATTATTGGGAAAGATAGCACATTTTCATTTCCTCTTTCACCAATTCTGGGTACTGTGCAGCAACAAATGGCCAAAACTGGGAAGTGTTCTTTCCTGACACTTCATTCACATTGAGCACTCTCGGGGCAGTCCCATTTCTGGTTTCCCACGTAGACAACAAGATGTTGAGCAAATGTTTAAAATGGATCACAAACTCAATTATGCTTATCTGTTTACATTTTCAAAATAAATACTACCAACTTTCTGAGAATGAGCAAGGGTCCTTTATTTCATGCACATAACTGTCATTGTGTTTGCATCCAGAAACTCACTCAGTTGTGGAAACATGCCTGAAACTCCATTGCTCAGTCTAGTTTTCCAAATCTGTTTTCTTCCTAAAAGTTGCAATCTTGTCACTTGCTTGAATATGATGAGTGTAAGTGAGGAGGCACTCATGGGAGCAACAGGCAGTCACTGCAATAATGCTTCATTCCACAACCTTGCCAACGTTCCGCTAATTACTGCACTTGTTTCACAGACCCTAGTATGAGAACCATTGTTGTAGACTCCCCAGCCAGGGGGGAGCATTAGCTGTTTACCACTTGGCTTTAATCTTTTATCTTGTGATAAACCTAGACTTCCATCAAGTCCTTATTAACCTGAGATGCTACCTTTTAAAACCCTGTGAACCTGTACCCTAAATGTCTCTTCTCTTCCACAGCACTGAGCCTACATCCACTGAGTATAATTACTGATTTTTTTTTAAAATCAGAATGGATCATCTCTCAATTATTTGTAATGAATTCCATATTTTAGCTCATTCCCCACCTTATCAATATCTCTTTTGCAGCTTCCAAGGAATTCAAAGGAATTTTCAATTTAGGTATTGTCCGCAAATTTTGACAGCCCTCTAGGTTTATATCCAAATCATTAATGTACATATAAATCCAAATCATTATTATGCACGTGAACTGAAGTGCGCTCCTTCTTGTCCAATTTCTGTTAATGCTTCCAAGTCTAGATTTTTACTGTTTAAGTGACAATGCAATAATTTAACCTAATCATTCCTGAGACATCACTTGTATTTGGTCTCTCCTGTCAGTGCTCTTTGTATTTGTAAATATTAGTTTAAAAGTATCTAACTTCTTGTGTTACAGACACGCAGAGGTAATGAAAAAAATCATTGAAACAGTTGCAGAAGGTGGAGGTGAACTCGGTGTACATATGTATCCTTGGAGGTTAACAAACAACCAAAATGTTAATGGAAGCTTAGATTTTCATATTTTCTTTTAGTAACAAATTGCATTTATCCAGTGCCTTTAACACAATGTCTAACCATTGCTTTTCTCACCAGTATCAACTTCTCCATCCACTATTGCCAGAAGGTCTATAAAGCAGCTGATTTCAGCCTTGCTGATGTTGTCTCCTAATCTACTGTGGCTCACATTAATGTTTCAATGTATCCGTAGAAGAGGTGGCCAAAGGGATTATGGAGTAATTTTAGCCAGTCAGAAATCAGCTGAAACACAATGAATACATAGAGCTTGTTCCTACAGGAGCAGTTTGTCTGATTTATTTATAATTTGCTGAGGGGAATTAACCTCAGCAGAGAGTATAATGGTCTAGTTTCTAAACTCCCTTTGCTGGCATCCTGTTCCACTATGAAGGCAGGGTCATTGAATATTTTTAAGGCTGAGTTAGATAGATTCTTAATTAACAAGGGAGTCAAAAGTTATAGGGTTAGACAAGAAAGTAGAGTTGCAGCCACAATCAGATCAGCCATAATCTTATCAAATGTTGGAGTAGGCTCAAGGGGCTGAATAGTCTACTTCTGCTCTTAATCCGTTTGTACAAAGTTAACAGCAGTCTCATAAATCATACAACTGATCACTTGACCCATGGTCGAATACATAATCTGGATGCCAAGAGCCCCCACAATCTGGAGTTGACCTCTATGCTCTGTGCCTGTGTTTGAAACTCACAGCCAGGTTGCGCAGTGCACTTAGACATCAGTGTGGTATAGCTATCTGTAATCTTTGCTAGGCTGAATACCAAGGTCTTTACCTCCATCCTCTGCAGCAGGAATAGAGTGTGTGAAAGCCCTCCAGGGATATGCTTTCTGGATTGTATTATTGACTTGCTCTTGCTCCTGCCTGCTTCTCTTCTGTGAAATTTCTACACCTTGTCTTTTAGACTATGCAGGTGCCAATTCCTGGGCTGGTCTTTGCTTGTGTAAGGTTGAGTTATGCTATATCTTTTGGAAGGATACGGTCCTTTTCCACCAGTCAGACATGCTCTGAATTTTCAGGATTTGAGAGAGTCAAGAGTTAGCAGCTGGTGGCAAGGTTAAGCAGAGATAGAGGAGTGACTGCTGAAAGCAGTTTTTTTTTAAATTGTGCATTGTGTGTGAGAGTGTGACTTGAATGAAGGGCAAAGACAGTGAGATGGCTAAAAACCCTGTGGAATTTCGCCAGAAGCCATGCTTTTGAAGCTTGTTTCTCCACCTCCACCTTCCCACCCTACAAATCTTAAATGTCCATGATAGCCTCATGCAGAGAAGGCAGGATGTATGTCTCCTGGCTTCCCCTTGTTACTTTGTGTCAGCTTTTCCTACAAGAAATAAGTTCTTAGATTTAGACTGGCCAGATGTTTTGAGGATGTACATGTCAGGGTAAAATAGTGTTGCTAACATGTCAAAAGTGGTAAGGTGTGAGGAGGTGAGAGAATTAATAGTGAGAATAGTGGGTGCAGAAAGCTCCAGTATTTTCAGAAAGAAAAAGACACTGATGAACCTGTTCTTCCAACTGATGAAACCACCATATCATGATGAACGATATCAGTCCATACTGTGTTTAACATGACTTTGGCTATGTACTCTCAACTTTATTTCCTCATAACACCACTCATGTGGAACTCCTTGTACCTGCTATTTTCTAGTAAAGGCTCAAATATGTGTTTGTCAGTTATCTAATGACCAGCCTATAAATATACTGCTTGAGAGCTGGGAACTGAGAGGTGAGCAGTGTCCATTTGGGTTCAAGATGGGACAACTGTCTATGGAAGTTCAAAACTATAATGACCATCTTTGGCCAACTCTGTAATCCATTATCAGAATCGGGTAAGTCTGTATTACCCCGGGGTACTGGTGATAGTTGATCAGCCAGCCTGATCTAGAGCTGGACTTTTTCCCCACTTAGCTTGAGATAGCCTGCTGCAAGCAAGTGCTCCATAGGTAAGGTGGTCTTTGCTGGACATGCAAGAGGAAGCATAGCAGTGTTCCATACTATTGAGCTATATTATTTTAGATTAACCTCCAGCAGTGCATTCATACAGTTGGGTTTCCTAAAACCTTGGATCTGCCAACCTGTGCCTAAGCTCTCTGGACTTGTGCGACTGGGATGTGCCAGTATAGGGTGAAAATGTACCACCTGTAGGGCAAGAAGAAATTCTGCATGTGTAAATATCTCAGTAGCTTGACTTAAAGACATTTTAAAAACATAGCTATGAGATTCATCCTTGTTAGATACCCAGTTAACTAAAAGTGTCATCTATGTGAGTATTGCCATAATGGCTACAGCTCTTTTACATGTGCTAGCCTGTGTTTGACAGCCTTTTTATACAGAAAGAAAAACCATACATGGCAGATAAATCTTTTGTAAATAGCTCACTTACATTTAGTATATTTTGATTAAATTGACTTCATTTTGAAGTTAATAGAATCAAAAATTGAAAGCTGAACTATATATAATCATATTACACTTTTTCAGTTTGATACCTCTGGGAAGGCAATAAGACCATGAAGAAATCTTTCCTGTAAAACAAGAGTTTCAGGTTAGCCCCAATTCAGATTTGCCATGTCTGATTAAATACTTTGCCTGGTCAAGCTTTGTGCCTTGGAAATCAAGAATCATGCATAAAGAGACTGAGAAATGTAGCTAATGGTTTAAAAACTAGGAAAAGAAAGGAACATAAAGGTGAATGCAAACTAGTATGCAATGACATCGAGTTTGCCATTGAGCTTCACAATCCTCTGTACCCAACTGTGATGCCATTGGTGTGATGCGCTCTGCGAAGTGTCTTCTCCTTGGTTGCATTTCAATATTTTATGATTTAAATCTGACAAAAGAAAGATGGGGTAGTCACCAAGTATGTGTATCAGAATCTTTCCTTTATTACATTTGGGCTTATGTAGCAATAGGCGGTCCCCTTTCAATCTGATTTTTATACTATTTCTTTCTTCAGTTCACTCTACCCTTAGGACTGTATGATAGTTTGAAGCACCCACAATAAGAACACAATAATAGTGTGTTTCTCAATATTAACCTCTTCAGTCATTAAGGATTTCCAGAAGCCACCCTCAGGGCACAGGAGAATTCAGGTTTTTAATGGTTAAGTATTAATTTGTACCTTAAAAAAAGTAGTGCAATATTAATTACACTGACTTTTAGTGATGTTTCCTTAACCTATTGGTTTTCAGGTACCTTCTTATTTTTTTGAAATTTGTTCAAGCAGTCATTCCAACAATTGAATATGATTACACAAGACACTTTACCATGTAACTTCAAAGTTTACACAATCAGAATATTCTCAGAATATGTTCTGAGTTGATAATGTGCTGCTGCCTTTCAATTGTAGCTACTAATTCACTCAACATAATTCTGACCATTGCTTGTTCAGTTTCAGTTCCTTTTTACAGAAGTTCTGTAATGACATTGGCAAGAGCTTGTCTGTTTATACAAATGAAGAAGCTGAATTCAATTACAAAACTTTTTTTTCCATGAAATCCTCATTTTGTGCTCCCCTGTTCTACTTTTGAGTAAACAACTGAAACAAATACAAACTCTCTAATTCATGTTTCATTGCATTTTGAAAGTAAGATATATTGACTTCTATTAAACCCAATTTATATTTGCAGTATACAAATAAATGAAAAAGACTGACAAAGGTTTTCTTAAAACATTCTGTTTTTATTGCAAATGGGATTGTCACACATGTCAAATCTTGTGCATGTTTAGGTAAGAGACATCTTCAACATTTACCTGGAAAATAGTGAACATAATTAGCGTTACACAAGCAAGAAGGCGAACTAAATTCAGAGCTAGGTGCTGAGGAGGGTAGTAATTCTATTCCTCTGCCACTATGAAACATAAAAAATAGGAGCATGAGTAGGTCATTCAGCCCTTTGAGTCTGCTCCACCATTCAGTATGATCATGGCTGATCCTCTATCTCAATGCCATACTCCTGCTTCCTCCCCATATCCATTGATGCCTTTAGAGTCTAGAAATCCATCTATTTCCTTCTTAAATATATTCAGTGACATGGCCTCCAGCCTTCTGTGGCAAAGGATACCACAGGTTCACCAGCCTTGGTGTGAAGAAGTTTCTCCTAATCTCAGCCCTAAATGAGCTACCCTGTATCCTGAGACTGTAACCCCTTGTTCTAGACCCCACAGCCAGAGGAACCATCATCCCTGTGCCCAGTCTGTCCAGCTGTGACAGAATTGTATACATTTCAATGAGATCCCCTCTCATTCTTCTGGACTCCAGTGAATACAAGCCTAGTCGACCCAATCTTTCCTCGTACAACAATCCTGCCATCCCAGGAATCAGTCTGGTGAACCTTCGCTGCACTCTTTCTATGGCAAGTATATCTTTTCTTGGGTAGAGTCCAAAACTGCACACACCACTCCAGGTGTAGTTTCACCAAGGCCCTGTACAACTGCAGTAAGACATTCTTGCTCCTGTGCTCAAGTCCTCTTGCAATGAAGGCCAACGTACTATTTACCTTTTTAACTGCTTGCTGTATCTGCATGTTTGCTTTCAGTGATTGGTGTATAAGGACACCCAGGTCCCTTTTGTACATCAACGTTTACCAATTTATCACCATTTAAATAATCCTACTGAAGTGGATAACTTCACACTTATCCACTTTTTACTGCATCTGCCATGCATTTGCCTACTCACTCAACTTGTCTAAATTATCTTGAAGCCTCTTATAACCTCCTCACCACTCACATTCCCACCAAGTTTCATGTCGTCAGCAAACTTGGTAATATTACATTTGGTCCCCTCATCCAAATCATTAATATATATTGTGAATAGCTGAGGCCCAGGCACTGATCCCTGTGGTACTCTCCTGTCACTCTGAAAAAGACCCATTTATTCCTACTGGCTTTTTCCTGTCTGTTAACCAATTCTGAATCCATGCCAACATACTACCCCCCAATCCCATCTGCTTTAATTTTGCACACTAACCTCTTATGTGGGACTTTATCAAAAGCTTTTTGAAAATCCAAATACATCGCATTCACTGGTTCTTCCTTATCTATTCTGCTTGTTACATCATCAAAAAAACTCCAGTAGGTTTGTCAAACATGATTTCTCTTTCATAAATCCATATTGACTTTGTCTAATCCCATTGATATTTTCTAAGTGTCCTGTTATCACATCCTTTATAATAGACTCTAGCATTTTCCATGCTACTGCTGTTAGGCTAACCACTTTAATTTGCTGTTTTCTCCCACCCTCCTTTTTAAAATAGTGGGGTTACATTTGCCATCCTCCAATCTGCTGGGACTTTTCCTGAATCTACAGAATTTTGAAAGCTAACAACCAACACATCCACTATTTCTGTGGCCGCCTTCTTTAGTAACCTGGGATGTAGATTATCAGACCCTGGGGATTTATTGGCTTTCAGTCCCATTAACTTCCCTAGCATTTTTTTTTAGTAATCCTAATTTCCTTCGGTTCCTCCTTCTCCCCCCTTGGTTCCCTAGCATTTCTGGGAAGTTATTTGTGTCTTCCTCTGTGAAGACAGAACTAAAGTAGTTGTTTAATTGCTCTGCTATTTCCTTGTTCTCTATTATAGATTCTCCCATTTCTGTAAGGGACCTACATTTGTCTTTACTAATCTTTTTATTTTTACATATTTATAGAATATTTTAGTCTGCTTTTGTTTCTTGCAAGTTTACTCTCATACTGTCTTTTTCCCCTCTTTGCCAATCTCTTGGTCCTCCTTTGCCGAATTTTAAACTGTTCCCAATCCTCAGGCTTGCTACTTTTTCTAGCAACTTTAAATGACTCCTCTTTGGATCTAATACTATCCTTAATTTCTTTTGTTAACCATGGTTGGGCCACTTATTCTGTTGTGTTTTTGCACAAGGGATGTATAACTGTTGCAATGCATACATTAGTTCCTTAAATATTAGCCATTGTCTATCCACTGTCGTGCCTTTCAATGAAGTTCCCCAGTCTATCTTAGCCAACTCATGCCTCAAACTTTCATATGGTTTCAAATCGGACTACTTCACTTTCCATCCTAATGAAGCATTCTATCATGTTATGGTCTCTCTTCCCTAAAGTAACTCGCACACCAAGATCATTAATTAATCTCTCCTGCACAATACCAAATTTAGGATAGTCTGTTCCCTAGTTCATTCCTCAACCTACTGGTCTAAAAAAAACCATCTCATACACGCTCCTGGAATTCATCCACCACAGTATTATTGCTAATTTGATTTGCCCAGTCTATATGTAATTAAAGTTACCCATGATTATTGTAGCACCTTTTGTTACATGCATCTCTAATTTCCTGTTTAATGCCACTCCCTACCTTACCACTACTGTTTGGAGGCCTACAGACAACTCCCACTAATGTTTTCCAGCTCTTGTTGCTTCTTAGCTCCACCCAGACTGGTTCTACATCTAGATTTTCTAAGTCAACATCCTCTCACTATTGCACTGATTTTATCCTTAACTAACAATGCCACCCCACCTCCTTTTCCTTTTTTTCTGTCCTTCTTAAATATCGAGTACCCTAGGATATTCAATTCACAGCCTTGGTCACCCTACAGCCATGTGCATAATCGCAATCATATCTGCATTCAGATACAGTGCCTTTAGAATTGTCTTTTTAATCTTTTTACACATCTACTTTGTACTATGGCCTTGTTTACTGCTAGCCCTTGTTTCCTCTGCCTTCCACTTTTGCTTTCTACATTTTTTGTCTTCCATTCCTATCATTGTTTCCCTCTCTTGTGTCTCCCCACTCAGGTTCCCATCCCCTGCCATTCTAGTTTGAGCCCTCTCCTGCAGTACTGACGAATACCCGTGCGAGGATATTGTTCCCGGTCCTGCTAGGGTGCAACCCGTCCGGCTTGTACAGGTCCTATCTTCTCCAGAATCTGTCCCAATGTCTCAGGAATCTAAATCCCGGCCTCATAAATCATCTCTCCAGCCACGCATTCATCTGGTCTGTTCTCCTATTCCTGATCTCGCTAGCACATGGCACTGTGGGTAATCCTGGGATTACTACCTTTGAGTTCCTGCTTTTTAATTTATTTCCTAGCTCCCTATATTTTGCTTTCTGCTTTTTACCTATGTCATTGGTACCAATATGGACCACGACCTCTGGCTGTTCACCTTCCCCCTTCAAAATGTCCTGCAGCCACTCAGTGACATCGCTGACCCTGGCACCAGGGAGGCAACATACCATCCTGGTGTTATGTCCCCTTATGATAGAATCCACTATCACTATTGCTCTCCCACTCTTTTTTTTCTCCTCCACCACCCCGACCCCCAGTACAGCTCAACCACTCATGCCACGGACTTGGCTCTTGCTGCATTCCCCTGAGAAATCATCTCCACGTAGCAGTATCCAAAACAGAAAATCTGTTAGAAAGAGAAATGAGCCCAGGGAACTCCTGCACTACCTGCCTAGTGTTTTTACTCCAACTGGCGGTCACCCATTCCTTTTCTGCCTGAGCACTTTACCTGCAGTGCGACCCCTCACTGTACACGCTATCCACAAAGATCTCATCCTTGTGGATGCTCCACAGTAACTCCGAAACGTGGACTTTGAGTAGCTGCAACTGGAGACACTTCCTGCACATGAGGTCCCCCTAGACAGGAGGCGTCCCTGACTTCCCACATTACACAGGGGCAGCATTCCACTTGGCCGAGCTGCCTGCCGTGACTTGACCCTTAAATTACTCCCTTTACTTCCTCTAGAGAATATTAAGGACAGAAGAAATACTACCCAGGTCCTACTTACCAAAGCTGCCACTCTTCTTTCTGAGGAAATGTAAAAAATGAAAGGATCACCTTCCCTCTTCACTGAACTCCCAATCTCACCAAACTCCAATTTAAGCACTCTAATGCAGCCAAAAGCAGCACTGTCGATGGCCTGCTTATATTTCTCTGAATCTAGCTTCTGAAAATCTGTTTAAGCCCGTTATCTAATTAACTAGTTGCAACTGCAAGCAAAGCCGGTGTAACCCCTGTTTTAAAACTGGACTAAAACACACTTTCTCCCGAACCAAAGGGCAACTTTTAATTACTAAAGAAAGACTAGACTTTACATAGAAATTAACCCATAAAAGTCCCCCTTTCACCAAACTCCAACTTAAGCACTCTAATGTAGCCCAAAGCAGCACTCCTGTTTTAGAATTAAATTGCTCCATTGATTGTGAATATGCCATAATGCTTAACAACATTGCAGCAGCAATACATTAATGCTTGGTATATTTTTTTAATGCACCATATTGTGGACTGTCTGAGATGGATTGAAAAATTGTAAATTAAATGCAAGACCAAAGAACTCTGCAACTTTCTTTAATTTTTACTGCCTTTAAAATGTAGCACTGTTGAGTATCTTCTGCAATTCTGAACTATATAATTTCACAATGTTCTTACTCAAGAACATCCTGCCATTGCATGAACCATTTTCTTTCTTTCCATGACGTTTATTTCGACTTTCATCTAACAACTATAACTTGCATTTATACAGCACTTTTAATGTACCATTTGTGACTCCTCAGATACTAAAGCAGTCCATGTCCAAATGCAGTAAGATCTAGACAATATCCAGGCTTGGGCTGACAAGTGGCAAGTAACATTCGTGCCACACAAGTGCCATCTCCAGCAAGAGAGAATCTAATCATCTCTGGCACTCTGGCATTACCATCGCTGAATCCCCCCCATCAACATCTTGGGAATTACCATTGATCAGAAGCTGAATTAGACTAGCCATATAAATACTGGGGCTACAAGAGTAGGTCAGAAGCTCACAATCCTGCGGCAAGTAACTCACCTCCTGACTCCCCAAAGCCTGTCCAGCATCTACAAGTCACAAGTCGGGAGTGTGATGGAGTACTCTCCATTTGCCCAGATGAGTGCAACTCCAACAACACTCAAGATGTTTGACACCAGCGGCCTGCTTGATTGGCACCACTAACACAAACATTCACTCCATCCACCATGACACACATTAGCAGCAGTGTGTACCATCTGAAGGAACTTACCAAGGCTCCTTAGGCAGGACCTTCCAAACACACAACCACTACCATCTAGAAGGACAAGGGCAGCAGTTAGATGGGAACACCGCCACCTGGAAGTTCCCTTCCAGACCACTCCCCATCACCATCCAGACTTGGAAATATATCACTTCATTCACTGTCGCTAGCTCAAAATCCTAGAACTCCCTCCCTAACAGCAATTTGGGTGTACGTACACCGCATGGACTGCAGCGGTTGAAGAAGACAGCTCACCACCACCTTCTCGAGAGAAATTCGGGATGGGCAATAAATGCTGGCCTAGCCAGTGACGCCCACATCCCATAAATGAATTTTTAAAATAGTAAAACATCCCAAGGTGCTTCACAGAAGCAATATCAAACAAAATTTGACACCGAGCCACAGAAATATTAGGACAAGTGGAGACAGTGCAACGTCCAACAATTCATTGCTCAGCAGGATATAATCTTCATAAATTTCAATTTATTGTTTTTGGTAAACTTGTATGTTTATGAAGGTAAGCATAAAAGATTTTTGTTTTCCAGTGTCAGTATCAATTGTTTCCTGACCAACCCAAATGCAGATTAAAATTTTATTTGCTGCCTTAAAAATGTATTTAGTATTAATTTCTAGAAGATATTCCCGCTGCACCGATGTGATGTTTTCATTTCGTACACCAAGTGTTCTATGGCCCTTCTGCCTGAGATTTCCAATTTGGTGCCAACCTGTGCCAAAACCCTCCATTGTGAAATAAAACACATTAATAAATTTCCAACTAGATGCTCAAAACCTACAACAACATGATTGGTAAATAGTCGTTTGGTATGACAGAGCTTGAGTATTGCTGAAAAAAGAGATGTGTCTAAGCTGTTTGTTGGTATTCTTGCAAAGCGTCCTGATGAATGCAAGACAAAAAGCTTAGACATGTCTCTTTTTTCAACAACATGATTGGTATTGAATTATATATTAATAAAATGGATTGCAATAATACAAAGAATTAAATCATAAAAAAATGTGATCAGAAGTGAATGTTGGGAAGAAAAGAAACAGTAAGAAGAGCAGTGAAATAATAACTTAGCCATTTCAATTTTGGTTAAATGTTAATGCAAGTATTGCATATGAATGATTGAAGAATTGAAAACTTGCATCTTTGTGTAATTTCTTTCCGATCTCCCGTCATACCCTTTCCAAGCTTATATTTTCTATGAAGCCCACCTCCTGCTCCGTTGACTGTATTCACACTAAACAGCTGACCAGCCAACTTCCCCTTCCAGCCCACATGTTAGCTAATGTGGTTAACAGTCCTCTCTCCTCGGATACTTTACCCCCTCCCCTTCAAATTTACCCTCATCACCCCTCTCAAAAGAACAACCCTCAGACCTCTCTGCCACTGCAAACAAACTGTCCCATTTCGAACCTCTCTTTCCTCACCAAAGCCCTTGAACATACTGTCACCTCCTAAATCTTTGTCCGTTTTTCCCAGGCCTCCAGGTTTGAATGCCTCCAATCAAGTTTTTGTCACGGTCAGAGTAATGAAACGGCTCTTATCAAAGTCATAAATGACATCCTGTGTGGCCATGGTAAACTCTTCCTTCTTGATCTGTCTGTAGCAGTTGACCACACTAATCTGCAACCCCTCCTCCATCGTCCAACAGGGTGCAACTGCTCTTGCTTTGGCCCATTCTTATCTATTGAGTCCTAACCAAACTTCTCCGCTCCTACACTATTTGGCGTCCCCCCCAAGGATCTGTCATTGGCCCTCTCCTATTTTTCATTTATGTGTTGCTCTCAGCAATAACATCTGAAAACATAGCATCAGTATCCTGTGCACTGACAACACCCAGCCCTACGTCACCACCACCTCTCTCGACTTGTCCATTGTCTGTAAATTATCAGACTACTTGTTTGACATCCAGCACGGAATAAGCAGAAACTTTTCCAGCTAAATATTGGGAAGCTCAAAGTCATTGTTTTGATTGCTGCAGGAAATGCCATCCCCTAGCCAACAAGTCTATTCCCATCTCTATCCCTAGTTGAACCAGATTGTTCACAACCTTGATGGTGTACTTGATCCCAAAGTGATCAACCAAATATCCATACCACACTAGGACACTATTTCCACCTCCATAATATTGGTCAACTTCACCCTGCCTTAATTCATCTGCTGCTGAAAGACTCATCTAGGCATTTGTTACTTCTACATCAGACCACTTCACTGCAATCCTGGCCTATTTTCCACCCTCCATAAACTTAGCTCATCTAAAATTCTGTTGCCCATTCCCTAAACACTGCCAAGACCTGTTCATCCATTTCCCCCGGCTCACTAACCTACGTAGCTCTAGGATAAACAATTTCTTGATTTTAAAGTTCTCATTCTTGTTTTCAGGCCCTCCCATGCTTTGCCCTATCTCTAACCTCCTCCAGCCCTAAAACCCTCTGAAATACCTGTACTCCTCCAATTCTTGCCTCTTGTTCATCCCAGATTTGAGTTGCTGCACCTCTGGTGATTATGCCTAAGCTCTAGAATTCCCTCCCTAAACCTCCCCACCTCTTTACCTCTCATTCCTCTTCTAAGATGCTACTTAAAACTGACCTCTTCTGCCCTAATACCTAATATATTTGTTCATAGAATATGTCGTCTTTGGCAAAGCCAGCATTTATTGTCCATTCCTAATTGCTTTTTAAAAGATGGTGGCAAACTGCCACCTTGAACCACTAAGTTGGAACATTGGAGCAGGAGTAGTCCATTTGGCTTGTCGAGCCTGCTCCACCATCCAATCAGATCATGGGTGATCATCCATCTCAATGTACTTTTCTGCATAATCCCCATATTCCTTGCTGTTATTAATATCCAGAAATCTATCAATTTCTGTCTTGAACATGTTCAATGATTGAGCTCCACAGCCCTCTGAGATAGAGAATCCCAAAGGTTCACCATCCTCTGAGTGAAGAATTTCTGCATCTCTGTCTTAATTGGCCTGTCCCTTATTCTGAGCCTGGTTCTAGACTCACCAGCCAGGGTGAACATCCTATCTATATCTAGCATGTCACGTCCTGTAAGAATTTTGTAAGCTTTAATGAGATCACCTCGCATTCTTCAAAATTCTAGAGACATGGACCCAATTTCTTCAATCTCTCCTCTTAAGACAATGCTGCCATCCCAGGGATTAGTCTGGTGAACCTCTATCGCACTCCTTCTATGACAAGTATATCCTTCCTTAGATAAGGAGACCAAAACTGTACACAATACTCCAGACGCAGTCTCACCAAGGCATTATACAATTGAAGCCCCAAGGTATCTTTACTCCCGTACTCAAATCCCCTTGTGATGAAGGCCAACATGCCATTTGCCTTTCTAACTGCTTGCTGTACCTGCATGCTAGCTTTTAGTGACTCATGAACAAGGACACTTGGGTCCCTTTGGATATCGGCACTCCCCAACTGCTTATCTTTTAAGAAATAACATAGCTTTTCTTTGCTTTCTGCCAAAGTGGATAACTTCACACTTATTCACATTACATTCCATCTGCCATGTTCTTGCCCGTTTCCTTAGCCCGTCCAAATCCTCTTGAAGCCTCCTTGTGTCTCCTACAATTTACATTCCCAACTAGTTTTGTGTCATCAGCAAATTTGCAAATATTACAATTGGTCCCTATATCCAAACCATTTATATCAATATCCGGGGGGGTTACCATTGACCAGAAACTGAACTGGACTAGCCATATAAATACTGTGGCTACAAGTGCAGGTTAGAAGCTAAGAATCCTGCAGTGAGTAACTCACCTTCTAACTCCCAAAGCCTGCCCACCATCTACAAAGCACAAGTCAAGAGTGTGATGGAATACTCTCCATTTGCCTGAATGAGTGCAGTTCCAACAACACTCAAGAAGCTCAACACCATCCAGGACAAAGCAGCCCGCTTGATTGGCACCCCTTCCACAAACATTCCATAAACATCCACAGGTTGGTAGTGGATCCCAAGAAAAGGAATTTGTGGAATGTCTATGAGATGGCTTTTTGGAGCAGCTTGTGGTGGAGCCCACTAGGGAACAGGCAATTCTAGATTTAGTTGATGTGTAATGAGGCAGATTTGATAAGGGAGCTTAAGGTGAAGGAACCCTTAGGAGGAAGTGACCATAATATGATAGAATTTACCCTGCAATTTGAGAGGAAAAAGCTGTAATCAGATGTAACGGTATTACAGTTGAATAAAGGCAACTACAGAGGCATGAGGGAGAATTGACTGGGAGATAAGCCTAGCAGGAAAGACAGTGGAACAGCAATGGCAGGAGTTTCTGGGAGTAATTTGGGAGACACAGCAAAAATTCATCCCTAGGAAGAAGAAGCATACTAAAGGGAGGACGAGGCAACCATGGCTGACAAGGGAAGTCAGGGACAGCATAAAAGCTAAAGAAAAAGCATACAATGTGGCGAAGAGCAGTGGGAAACCAGGGGACTGGGAAGCCTACAAAGACCAACAGAGGATAACTAAAAAAGAAATGAGGGAGAAGATTAAATATGAGGGTAAACAAGCCAGTAATATAAAAGAAGATTGCAAGAGTTTTTTTAGATATGTAAAGGGTAAGAGAGGCAAAAGTGGACAGTGGGCCACTGGAAAATGATGCTGGAGAAGTAGTAGTGGGGAACAAAGAAATGGCAGAGGAACTGAATAGGTATTTTGCGTCAGTCTTCATGGTGGAAGACACGAGTGACATCCCCAAAGTTCAAGAGAGTTGGGGGGCAGAGATGAGTATGGTGGCCATTACCAAGGAGAAGGTGCTAGGAAAACTGAAAGGTCTGAAGGTGGATAAATCACCTGGACCAGATGGATTACATCCCAGAGTTCTGAAAGAGATAGCTGAAGAGATAGTGGAGGCGTTAGTGGCGATCTTTCAGGAATCACTGGAGTCAGGGAGGGGCCCAGAGGACTGGAAAATCACCAATGTAACCCCCATGTTTAAGAAGGGAGTGAGGCAAAAGACGGGAAATTACAGGCCGATTAGCCTAACCTCGGTCATTGGTAAGATTTTAGAGTCCATTATTAAGGATGAGATTTCAGAATACTTGGAAGTGCATGGTAAAATCGGACAAAGTCAGCATGGCTTCATCAAGGGGAGGTCATGCCTGACAAATCTGTTAGAATTCTTTGAGGAGGTAACGAGTAGGTTAGATGAAGGAGACCCAATTGAAGTTATCTATTTGGACTTCCAGAAGGCTTTTGACAAGGTGCTGCACAGGAGGCTGCTCAGTAAGATAAGGTGTTAGAGGCAAGGTACTAGCATAGTTAGAAGATTGGCTGTCTGGCAGGAGGCAGAGAGTGGGGATAAGGGGGTCCTTCTCAGGATGGCGGCTGGTGACTAGTGGAGTTCCACAGGGGTCAGTGTTGGGACCACAACTTTTCACTTTATACATTAATGATCTAGATGAAGGAACTGAGGGCATCCTGGCTAAGTTTGCAGATGATGCAAAGATAGGTGGAGGGACAGGTAGTCTTGAGGAGGCAGGGAGGCTGCAGAAGGATTTGAACAGGTTAGGAGAATGGGCAAAGAAGTGGCAGATGGAATACAACATGGGGAAGTGTGAGGTCATGCACTTTGGTAGGAAGAATAGAGGCATAGACTATTTTCTAAATGGGGAGAGAATTCAGAAATCTGGAGTGCAAAGGGACTTGGGAGTCCTAGTCCAGGATTCTCTTAAGATTAACTTGCAGGTTGAGTCGGTAGTTAGGAAGGCAAATGCAATGTTGGCATTTACTTTGAGAGAACTAGAATATAAAAGCAGGGATGTGCTGCTGAGGCTTTATAAGGCTCTGGTCAGACTACATTTAGAATATTGTGAGCAATTTTGGGCCCCGTATCTCAGGATGGATGTGCAGGCCCTGGAGAGGGTCCAGAGAAGGTTCACGAGAATGATCCCAGGAATGAAAGGCTTAACATATGAGAAACATTTGAGGACTCTGGGTCTATACTCGATGGAATTTAGAAGGATGAAGGGGGATCTGATTGAAACTTACAGAATAATGAAAGGCCTGAATAGAGTGGATGTGGGGAAGATGTTTCCATTAGTAGGAGAGACTAGGACCCAGGGGAAAAAGCCTCAGAGTAAAGGGAAGACCTTTTAGAACAGAGGTGAGGAGAAACTTCTTTAGCCAGAGAGTGGTGAATCTATGGAATTCATTGCCAGAGAAGGCTGTGGAGGCCAGGTTATTGAGTGTATTTAAAACCAAGATAGATAGGTTTTTGATTGGTAAGGCGATCAAACGTTACGGGGAGAAGGTGGAAGAATGGGGTTGAGAAACTTATCAGCCATGATTGAATGGTGCAGCAGACTCGATGAGTTGAATGGTCTAATTTCTGCTCCTATGTCTTATGGTCTTATTCACTCCCTCCACCATTGATGCACAGTGGCAGCAGCAGCATGTAGCATCTACAAGATGGGTGAGGAACCTACGGCCCATGGGCCCGATCTGGGCCGTTGCTCAATTTCATCCAGACCGCAGCAAGATTTCTAAAATTATAAACCTGTGACAGTAGCACCCTGAAATAGCATTTATCATCATCATTAGCCTTTTTCGATTCCTTCACCTCACCCCACCCCCACTAGGACTATCTGTACCTTGTTCGTCCTGCTTTCTGCCCTTAATTAGCACATTCCTTTAGATAATATCACCACCTTCAACACCTCTTTGTCCTTTTGTCTGTGACATCTTTTGGTTATCTCCACCTATCACTGGCCCTCTATCCAGCTCTTCTTCTCCCACCCCCCCCCCCTTAAACCAGCTTATATTTCACCCCTTTTCTATTTTTCCTTAGTTCTGTTGAAGAGTCATGCGAACTCGAAATGTTAACTGTGCTCCTCTCCACAGCTGCTGCCAGACCTGCTGAGTTTTTCCAGGTGTTTTTGTTTTATGACTTCTTCCCCTTTGTTTTTGAGTCTCTTTGATATAGAGCTAGCTTATTTTAGCCTTTTTGATAGCTATTTGTACCTATCCATTAGCTTTCATGACTTATATATGAACAATCAAATTTCTTTGTCCCTTGAAAGTTTCTAGTTTCTTATGATTTGGAAAATACTGAGTTATTTTTCTTAGCTCCAAACTGAATGAGTTTGCATTCTCCCATATTGAATTCTAATTGTCTGTTTTGCCTACTTGCTTAAATCTGCCTAGCTCCCTTTTTAACATCCTGCTTCTGTCAGGAATACTTACTGTACCTTACTGTCATCTACAAATGTTGACATGCAACCCTATTCCTTCATCCAAATCACTGATAAACACAAGGAAAAGCTGAGCTCTCAATACAGGGAACATCACTTATCACTTTCTATCTTCTACCTCCCCACCTATTTACAACACATATCATAAAGTTGCTTTCAATTCATTCATTTTTTCTAATCCCCTTGTGCAGAATTTTATCAAGTGCTTTCTCGAAGCCCATATAGATAACCTCTATAGAGATTTCCTAATTTCCTTTTCCTAATTTTATCAGCTCAAATTTGTCCAAGTGCTCAGATACCCTGTCCCTAATGAAATATCCTAGTAACTTCTCCACAACTGATGTTCGTTCCAGTTCCTCTCTTCCACACTTGTTAAATAATGGAGAGACATTAGCAATTCTCCACTCCAACATCACAGTTACCAAATCAAGAGAGCTCTGGAAGATTATTACCACTGCATCTGCAATTTCCTCCCCTTTAAATACCCTGAGATGGAAATAACCAGGTCTTGGAGATTTACCTATCTTAAGTCTCATTATTTTCTCCATTACCATTATTTGCTTATATTAAAAACAATAGGTTAATCTTCTTGATTTATTTTTAGTTTGTCTTGTATTGCTGGTATTGTATGCTTTTCCTTCACCATGAAGGCATACAAAATAGTTATTTAACAAACCTGCCACTTCTTTCTTGTCAATTACCATATCATCTGCTAACTAGCTAGAATTAATTATTCACCCCACACTGACTTCTCTGTCCTCTGACTCTGAAGCTCAACATAATCTTGAGGGACAGCAACTTATCTTTTGATTAGACATTTTACAGCCTTCTGGAGTCCACATTACATTTAACAATTTAGTGTCATAACCTCTGCCCTCTTTTTTTTCAAATGCAGCAGCTGTCGGCGATGATTCTGCTTTTCCCATTTACACTTTAGATCCATCTTTTCTTTCCTTAACATCTCCAATACAAAAGCAAAATACTGTGGATGCTAGAAATTTGAAATAAAAACCCTGGTCCACTCCTCAATCACCCCCAACACATTCTCCCCTTCCCACAGCACCTTCCCATGCAAGTGGAGGTGGTGTAATACCTGCCCTTTTATCTGTTCAGTCCTCACTATCCCTAAAACATTCCTTCCAGGTGAAGCAGTGAACTATGCGCACTTCTTTCAATCTAATGCACTGTATTTGCTGCTCAAAATGTGGTTTCCTATATACTGGGGAGATCAAATGCAGATTGGGTGACTGCAGAACACCTACATTCAGTCTACTAACCTGATCCCAAGCTTCTGGTCACTTATTTAATTGTCTGCCTTGCTCCCACGTTGACCTTTCTGTCTTCAGTCTCCTGCAGTGTTCCAGTGAAGGTCAATGCAAGCTCAAGGAACAGCACCTCATCTTCTGATTAAGCACTTTTCAGCCTTCTGCACTCAACATTGAGTTCAACAATTTCAGACAGTAGCCTTTGCACCCATGTTGTTTCCTATTTCTATGCTGGTTTTGGTTATATTCTCCCGTTTATCACTTTTTTAGCTTTTGGATGGCAGTTGTTCATCATTCTGCCATTTGCACCTTCTCTAGACATATATTTTGTTTCTTTACCTGTTGCACTACCACTCCATTTGGCCTTTCACCACTAATTCTTTTGCCATTTAACTTATTCTACCTTCTACCCTATCACAGACATTCCCTTTTGCTCTTTTTCTCACCCTCCTCCCTTTCATTTGCTTAAAACCTATTACATCCCTAACTTTTCCCAGTTCTGCAGAAATGCATCGACCTGAAACGTTAACTCTGTTCCTCTCTCCAAAGGTGCTGCAGGACCTTCTCCGTAATTCGAACATTTTTGATTTTATTCCATTACTATCTCATTTTTGCCTTGTATCATCTCTTTTGTCATTCCATCCACCCAATAGCAGACCTTCCCTTTCATTCCCCCGAACGCCCCTTCTCTGCCTCTGAACTTCGCTTAAAAGCATTCATATATTTGCATTTCAGATGAAAGGTCAGAAATAACTGTAAAACTTTTGTAAAGCCTGTCAAGTGGAGAGAGACAGACCGACAAACTCAGTTGAATTTACATTTACAAGCCAAAAGAATTTATGGCCAAAAATGTAACTCCCGAGCTCCCACAAAGCACATATCTGAAAAAGTGCTCCGCCAATTTGTGATATTCCATCCAATCACATCTATAGATAGCTGATCATGGGCTGAGCTTCCACGCTTTGATACACACTTCTGATGTGTACTGGCAGCAAAATGTTTGCCCTTATTTGCACAGCTGCAGTGGGTGAGTTAAACATTAATTGTTCTTGAATGAAAAATGCCTGAAACATGTGATTTAAGTTTTTTCCGTAATCTAAATAGGTAAACAATGTTGTTTCATCCAAATAAATATGCTGTCCTGTTATCTGCTTGGCGAGTCCAACTTTCCCAGGGACAAGACAAAGGAAAAGAGGATAAAAGCAAAATACAGCGGGTGCTTGAAATCTGAAACAAAAACAGAAAACACTGGGAAACACTCAGCGGGTCAGTCAACATTTGTGGAGAGAGAAACTGAGTTAACGAGAGGTCCATAACCTTTCATCCAATCTGGATAAAGGAAAGTTAGCTAATTTAAAATTACAGTTGAACTTGTAATTTATCAAACGTGTTTTTGACAACCGCACCTGAGATGTCCTAGCATTTTTTTTTAATTCGGCGGGGAGGTTCGCCCCGTTATTGCACTATTCCACGCGGTTTGTGCAGATGCTGCACCGAATCAGGAGGACCCATGCGGGAACTCAGCTCCTTCACAAGAGCGGTATCCCACGCAGTGGGTGACTCACCGGGCCAGTGTTTACCTAGAGGCTTGTGACGGGGTTTGCGCAGGTTGATGGCACGATATATCATTGAACGTTCCTCTACGGATGGATGGATAGATAGAATCTAACCCCCACCACCACCCCCCCACCCCAGGTCACCAGGGCCGGACAGCGCACGTCACATCCCAAATAAAACCGGGCAAGTTCGCGGACTTTGTAGAGAGGCATTTACAAGACAACGATTCAAAGCATGAATCACTGCTGCACTCTCCTGCTGTTCACTTCATGTGTAATAGGTGGCGGATTGACGGCGGTCAGGCTGCACCATTTGGCTGCTGTTGAAATCGAATGGGTTTATTCCAGGCATGGAGGAGAAAGGTACAAACGCACTTTTAAACAGCTGATTCTAGTGACGCGGATTTTTAAAATAATCCGTTTCTTTTCAGCCTCTATCAAAATGTTTATGTTTTTTTTTGGAAAACTTGTCAAAACGTATAAACCAGCAGTTTGAATTCACCCCCCCCCCCCCGCCAAACATTAACGCGTCAGTGTTTGTAGTGTTAATTAATTATTCGGCCCTTTTAAGATTACACTAATATTTCTGAAATGGTGTACTTTCAGTTCGTCTGCAACGGACACCTATTATAAGGTCGTATACAAGGAGTATCATGACCCTGATTTTACCATAGAAAAGGCTGGCCCAGACTGGAGAGGTAACTCATTTTCGTATAAAACCAAATCTAATACGAAACAAGCGACGCTCGTGTTGTTATTATTTTCCATGGTTGGTGAGAAGACGTTGATATTTTGGCTATGATTTGCTGTTGCAATCTTTCATTTTACTTTGTGGGGAATTGTTACAGGTCTCCTGGGTCCCACTCTGCGAGCAGAAGTAGGAGATACTTTAAAAATCCATTTCAAGAATAAGGCTGCTTATCCTTTCAACATTCGTCCACAAGGAATCATGAAGGGACAATCAGCTGACGGTAAGATTAGATTCAATCCTTGTGCAATAGGCTGAAATGTACAGGGCAATCAGACCCCACTCCAAGTTTATCACTGGCGACAAAGCACTGCGTTATTTTTCAAAAGATTGAACTTAATGATCTTTATTTATAGATTTCATTGTGAGGAATCTGCTTCTATCGGGCATGTAAATATGTGTTGTTTCAAAACAGTGACAGATCCTCCCAAGCTATTGTGTTAGGATCATTGATAGAAAAACCGGAATTTGAAAGCTATTATTTTTGTGTGCACCTAGCTGTTTTGGAATATGAAGCCAAGTGTAAGTTGATAATGGTGCAGTCATCTCTCAAAACGTCGATGTCCTTAATTTTCTCCCTTCCCATCCTTCCTGTCAACACCAACAACACCCCCCCCCCCCCCCCCCCCCACACACACACACACACACACAACGTGAGTCCCTGATTTTTTTTGTGTGTGCTATCAACTGGAGTTACGGAATGGTGACGAGGCTTACAAGCAGAGATAATGACACAATAGTCACTTGATCCATCTTATATTACTTACCAGCTTTACCATTTGGAAATAAAAATGTGTGAACACAGTCCACAGAGGTCAGTGGATTTATCACATGCCAGAGAAGTGTTATCTGCCCTTCAAGGAAGACAGCTGGAAGGACCACACTAGAATGGCATATTAGAGTCAGGTTCTTGTACTCTCTATTCAGCAGCTGTCCAGGAGATCTCGAAGACTGCCACTTACCTCAATAATTACCTACATTTGGTTTGGTTTCTACTGGATATATTTATGGGAAGGCACCTTTGTTCCCACACCTCTCAGATACAGCCAAATGTAACTTTGATTTTAGTGAGATGCATACCAAAAGCAAGGATGATATCTGATATCCCTTGCCTAGCACTTGGAAGGACCCACCAGTCAAAGACTCCTTTTAGTGATCTAAATAATGTATCCTCACAACCACTCCCCACTTCATAAGTAACTAGGAATATAAGAACAGGCAACGAAAGAAGGGAATTCATACATCTATGGTTGAATAGCCTTCTGGCACTTCCTGCTCAGGCTATGGTGTGAAAAATGGCTTCTTTGGTGAGGAATCAAAGGCCATGTGGCATCTTTCAATGAGGCTTCAAGAGACAAGAAAGGCAATTGTGGGAAAGATAAAAATAAGCAGATTTTAAAATTTCCAAGACATGTTCAGATAAATTAATTCCCTTTTCTGTTTCACTGTGTATCACGACTTATGCTCAATTGAAACGTTAAAGCTTTTGGAACCTTTCAAGTCGACATGATGTATATGTGTTGACAATTAATAATAAAGCTAAGAATACCAAAGTCCACACATAGGGTAGCCAATTATGTTGAACCATGAACCTGTAAACACTGCCAGTAGAATTGTGCAATTTGTGTATAATTGCCTTTATTCTATTTAAATACACATTTTTAAATGCAATGAAATTTAAGTGAAATAAATTTGATTCCCAGTAGAACTCAGTTGCAGAAACAAAAACAAAGATGGCAGGTAACTCTGTCAGGCAGAATCATTTTCAAATATACTAATCCCTTTCTGCAATACAATATCTGCTTTTGTTTTAAATTTTATTGAGTTTCACAAATAACAATTAAAGTGAACTTTTTTCCCCTTTCTTTTGGAAAATCTAGCCCATCATTGTTGGGGTAAACATCAGCAAAACCCTGGCCCACAAAAAACAATTTGTGCTAAGCAGTGCTTTGTTTGGGCCTCTGTGCTTTGATTTTGGTTGGTGGCTTTGATAGGTGTACCAGCACAGCTTTCAACATTTCAGTCAGTAGTCTGTGACAATGTAAGGTTGTCACTATTGGGAAAAAATATCCCAGCAGGATGCTTCATTGTCCTACTGCCAGGAATTTTAGCCCAGAAAGCCTCATCAGTGCAACTTTCCTCCCAATCCTCCCCATTATCAATGGTATCAACTTTTCCTTGGACTGCTTGCATTTCTTTTGAGAAGCAAAATGACTCTGATACAGCTGACTTCAGTTAGGCAGTTAGTGGAAATATACACTTGTAATTTAAATGGGTGTTCTCCTGACCTCCCATCATAATTTTGGTAGAACTCCACAAGAAGCAGTTTAACTTGATATTATCCCAGGGTTTTCACTGATCTTCCACCAAGGATACAGCAGATAATCTAGAAACCCCTGCATAAGTTAGGAAGGAAATTAAAAAGCAGAACCTCAAGAGCAATAATCTCAGGATTACTCCCAGTGTCATGTGTCAGTGAACACAAGAGTAGGAAGATCGAGCAGTTCAACACGTGGCAGGAGAAATGGAATAAGAGGGAGAGCTTTAGATTTCTGAAGAATTGGGACCAGTTCTGGGCAGGTGGGACTTGTGCAAGAAGGAGGGTTACACGTTAACAGGACTGGGACTAATGTCCTCATGGAGAAGTTTACTAGTGCCATTGGGGGAGGGTTTAAACTAGATTGCCAGGGGGAATGGGATCCTGGGGGAAGTTCAGAGTGCAGAGGAGATAAACTGGCAGTGGGAAGTAGTGAAGTATCAACTGATAATGAGGATATATCAGAGAGTAGCATCAAAGTAGATAAAATACTTGGAGAGTTTGATAGAATTAGAGTAGACAACAGTAAGTCATTAGATGGGGTCGGAATAAGCGGGAAAGTAAAAAAGCCTAAATCAGGGCTAATGTGCATGTATGCCAGTGCATGTGTAGTTAATAAATAGATAAAAACAAAAAACTGCGGATGCTGGAAATCCAAAACAAAAACAGAATTACCTGGAAAAACTCAGCAGGTCTGGCAGCATCGGCAGAGAAGAAAAGAGTTGACGTTTCGAGTCCTCATGGCCCTTCAACAGAACAACAGATTGACAAATGGAATTATAATATTATCTGCTTCTATCACTGCTTTTGCCTACAACCACACCACCCCCCCCTCCACTTCTCTCCCTCTCCCCCCACCCAACCCAACCACCTCCCCACCCCCCACCTTAAACCAGCTTATATTTCAACCCTTCCTGGGATTCACCTAGTTCTGTCGAAGGGTCATGAGGACTCGAAACGTCAACTCTTTTCTTCTCTGCCGATGCTGCCAGACCTGCTGAGTTTTTCCAGGTAATTCTGTTTTTGTTTTGGATTTCCAGCATCCGCAGTTTTTTGTTTTTATAATATTATTGCTATAACAGAGACCTGGCTCAAAGAAGGGCAGGACTGGGTGTTAAATATTCCTGGGTACAAGGTGTTTAGGAGGGACAGGAAAGGAAGAAAAGGGAGGGAAGAGCAGCAGTATTGGTATTACAGTACAGGAGAGAGAGGATGCCCCAGAAGGGTCAAGGACTGAATCCCTCTGGCAGAGATAAGGAATGGGAAAGGTGCAATATCATTGTTTTAGTTTATAGACCACCAACAAGTGGAAGGGAGAAACAAATTTGCAAAGAAATTAGAGAGGTGCAAGAGTAATCATAATGGGGGATTTCAGTTATCAAATATAGACTGGGATAGAAATAGCACAAAAGGACAAGAGGGGCGAGAGTTCCTGGGATGTGTTCAAGATAATTTTCTATGGCAGAGTGTTTCCAGTCCAACGAGAGGACATGCACTTTTGGACCTGGTTTTGGGGAATGAGTTCACCCAAGTGGATCAAATATTAGTGGGAGAGTCTCTGGGGGACAGTAACCATTAGGTTGACCATGGAAAAGGACAGAAAACAATCCAGAGCAGGGATAATTAATTGGGGGAAAGCCAACTTCGATGGGATGCAAATGCATCTAAGTCGAGTGAGTTGGAATTAAATGTTGGCAGAAAAAACAGTGGCTGAATAATGGGCCCCCTTCAAAGAAGAAGTATTGCAGGCACAGTCAAGGTATATTCCCTTGAAGGGGAAAGGTAGGATAAATTAATCTATAGCGCCATGAATGACAAGAGAGATAGAAGTGAAGATGAAAAGGAAGAAGTGTGCGTACAACAGATCTCAGGTAGAAAGTACAGTGGAGAATCAGGCTGAATACAGAAGGACCAGAGGGGAAGTGAAGAAACTAGTAAGGAAAGCAAGAAGAGAGCATGAAGAGAAGCTGGCAGTGAACATAAAAGGGAATCCCAAGATTTTCTATAAGCATATAAATAATAAAATGGCGGTAAAAGAAAGAGTAGTACCAATTAGGGACAAAGAAAGGGGTCTTGCACATGGAGGCTGGAGAAATAGCGTAGGTATTGAATGAGTTCTTTGCAACTGTCTTTACAAAGAAAGAACTTGCTACCCAGGCCGAGGTAAGAGAGGACGTAACTGATACCCTAGAAAACTTTACAATCGAGAGGAAGGAGGTGTTGGAAAGGCTATCTTTACTTAAAATAAATAAGATACCAGGATCGGATGAGATGCATCCAGGGGTTTTGAGGAAGTGAGAGTGGAAATTGCAGAGGCACTGGTGATAATCTTTCAGTCTTCCTTAGACAGAAGGGAGGTGCCAGAAGACTGGAGAATTGCAAATGTTACACCCTTGTTCAAAAAGGGATGCAAGGATAAAGCTGGCAACTACAGGCCAGTCAGTTTGGCCTCAGTGGTAGGGAAACTTCTGGAAACCATAGTATGGGATAAAATCAATAATCACTTAGACAAGTGCAGGATAATTAAGGAAAGCTAGCATGGATTCATCAAGGGAAAATCATGTTTAACTGACTTGCTAGAGTTTTTGGAGGAGGTAACAGAGAAGGTAGCTAAAGGAAACACTTGATGTGATGTATATGGATTTCCAAAAGGCATTTGATACAGAACCACACAACAGACTTGTGAGCAAACTTCTAGCTCATGGAGTAAAAGGGAAAGAAGGCACTTGGATAAGAAATTGACTGAGTGGCAGGAAACAGAGGGTAGTGATAAATGGTTGTTTTCTAGATTGGAGGAAGGTTTGTAGTGGAGTTCCTCAGGGGTCAGCGTTGGGACCCTTGCTCTTCCTGATATATATTAATGACCTAGACTGTGGTGTGCAGGATATGATTTCAAAATTTGCAGATGATATGAAGATTGGAAATGTCAACTGTGATGGGGATAGCCTTGAACTTCAAATGGTCATACACATCTTGGTGTATTGGGCAGAAAAGTGACAGATGAAGTTCAATGCAGAGAAGTGTGAGGTGATTCGTTTTGGCAGGAAAGATATGGTGAGACAGTATAAAATAAAGGGAGAGCCTCTAGAGGATGTGCAGGAGCAGAGGTGTACATGTACGTAGGGCATTGAAGATGACAGGGCATGTTGAGAGAGCAGTTAATAAAACATATAAGGCTGTAACCTCCGACCAGCGTCGGAAAATGCTGGCCCGCAGAAATTAGAAGAAATAAATATGTATTTACCAGGTCTTGAAAATTGCACAATTACTTCTGTTCACCGGAGCTGCTGGGGGCCTGCATTAAAAGAATTCTCGCAGGCCCTAGTGAAGTGTAGATCTGGCAAATTCAAGAAGGCCATGCCCCCTTTTTTTTTTACAGCACTTGCTGCGGTCAAGCAGGTAAGTTTAAAGGGCCAGGAAAATTGACAGGCCAGGGGGAAGGTAAGTGGCTAAGATAAGTAGATAGGATTTGTGGGTTGGGGGTGTGTAGGGGTGGTCTGGGGGCCTGAGGCCTTCTGCTCTGTAAAGAAATTGTGATACTGTGATAGAAATTCTAACCCGTGCGCGTTTGTAAGATCAATTACAAGGCACCAGTTGCGCAGAATTTGCCCTGACTCCCATTTCATTAATCATATTTTCATTCAGAACACAACATTTTCTCAATATCTCTCATTTCAGCAACTTTACTTTATGTAAGTATTACGGGTTTTGACTGATGAGATTTTCACATCTGTTGCACCAGCGAGTTTGCAACCCAGCGTGAAATGCAATCCTGGACTAATACCGGATTTAGAAATTTGGTCCAGTCATGTCTGATCAAGTTAGTTAATCCGATTGTGTTAATCCAAGTTTAGAAATAAATTAGTTAATGATGAAGTCTGAGTTTCAGTATTGCTGATTTGTAAAGATTTGTAGGAAAGGGGTGAACAAACAAATTCCACTCAAAGGACACAAGGTTTCACCACCCTCCCTTCCTCCCCCATTGTGATCCTAACTGGTACTTTTAGGCATTGGTTTGAATCCATTGCACAGTGGGTAGCACTGACCAATTTAATATTGTATGAATGTTATTCATTTATTTGTACACGTTCAATCATAAAATCTGTTGGATATTTCCATGTACTAAACACAGCACGAATGGCAGAACCCAGCCAATGCTAAAATTATTATAGATTCATCAACCAATAATCCAAGCAATCATCAACTACTTCATCATTGGCCTTCCCTCTATCATAAGGTCAGAAGTGGCGATGTTCGCTGATGATTGCACACTGTCCAGTTCTGTTCACAACTCCTCAGGTAATGAGATAGTCTGTGTCTCCATGCAGCAAAACCTGGATAGCATTCAGGTTTGGGCTGATAAGTAGCAAGTAACATCAGTGCTACACAGTGCCAGGCAATGATCATTTCCAAAAAGAGAGAGTCTAACCACCTTCCATGATGTTCAGCAGCATTACCCTCAGATTTCTCCACTATCAACAGCTGAGGGGTCACCATTGACCAGAAGCTTAACTGGACCAGCCACATAAAAACTGAGACTACAAGAGCAAGTGAGAGGTGGGATACTCTGCAGCATTTAACTCACATCATGACTCCTCAGATCCTTTCTACCATCTATAACACACAAATCAGGAGTGTGATGTAAGACTTGTTCATTTGCCTGGATGAGTGTAACTCCAACAATACTGAAGAAACTCAACACCATTCAGGACAAAGAAGTCTGCATAAATGGCGCCCCATCCACCATCTTAAATATTCACTCTTGACACCACCAACATATCACGGAAGCCTCGTGTGCCAACTACAAGATGCACTGCAGCAACTCACTAAGATTTTGACAACAGCATATCCCAAACTACAAAGTCTACTCCCTAGAAGGACAAGGGCAGCACGCACATGGGGGCACTCTCCCAGAACCACTCTCTCCGCACCCCCACCCCCTAGTCCACCCCAAACAACAACCCCCCCCCCCACCACCACCACACACCTGCCACCGACAGATTATTCTCCAGTTCATATTCCATCCTGATTAGGAAATATATTGTCATTACTTCATCGCCATTGGGTCAAATTCCTGGAATTCCCTCCCCATTAGCCTCGTGGATATACCCGCATCACATGGACTGCAGCCATTCAAGATGTCAGCTCACCACTTTACGATCCCAGCTGAGGTTACCCCCCTGGACAAGCCTGATCCCACACTGGAACTCAACTTGATAGATCCTAACTTTTAATTGTTTGTTTAGATATGTGGAGAGTGGTTACTGAACAGAGGCACAGGGGTCAGCTGATGAAATTTTAACAAAAGAATAAAACATTTATTCAACAAGAAAAGATGAACTATATTACAATACTCCTTCACCCATAACTATACATTTACAGATGTATACAGATTTGTAAGGATAACACAAGTAACAAAAGCTATCTTATACTCTAATGTACACGGTAATACACAGTCCATGTAAACCTATGGTCAGACACACCACACTCTGGAACCACCTCAAACACATGCTATGGATCTCTCCACAACTTTCCCCAGATGCTTGTCACACCATGAGCCAACCAGTCTCACTGAATTCCGTCCTTCACACAAGGGTTTCCAATCTCCACTCTCCAAAACTTCACCTTGGAATATTCTCCCAAACCGACGCTTTCTCTCAGATGCCTTCCGCAAGTGTCCACCTCCAGGGTTTCAAACTCTCCTGATATTCCTCTTTCTTGGGTCATCACATTCATTCAAGCTGTCTTCTACATACCCTGTCTCTCTGACTTAGCTGTCAACAGTCCGCCACTGCTTTTCCTGCCCATAGCAAAGAGTTACTGATTTTCAGTTGTTTCCTTGGACCTTCTTGCCTCTTGCAAGCTGTTCTTGCTTTAAATCTGCTGTCTGAAGCTTTTGTCTCTTTAAATCTGAAGCTTGGAGCCTTTCTCTCTGCCCCTCACTCTTAACTTCACTTAATAAGACCTTTTCCAGGGCACCTGTCATTCCCTTGACCAGAAAGTCTTCTTTGGACTTTCCCCTCTTCAACTCCCCTGGATTTTTGGGTATTTTCTTTAGCTTGGGACTGACTATCTGTCCCCTTTGCTCCAGTCTGTCCTGGCAGCAATTTTTAAAACCAACTGCACTCAAACAGCTTCCAAAACAACTGCTGTTTCTCCTCTTCTAGTGTGTCTGTGGGAGGGACCTGCCTCTCTGGGCTCCCTTGCTAGGCAACAGTCCAATCCTTCGACCCTTATATATTCACCTTCTCTTTAGGAGTGGTAAACTCTTCATTAGAAATGCAAGCACCTTTGCAAAGTGAGACTAAGACTTCATTTGACCTTTCCTAACACACATACTGAAATACAAATCAAACTTGAACTTTAAAGCTAAAACTCATTCCGAATACCCACAAATACTAATATAACTTACTTAAGCTATCTCGATTTCCTAACATAACCACTGCCAGCAATTAGGGATAAGCAATAGATGTTGACCTTGCCAATGGTCATATTATACTTCATTTTTTAATATTCATTCATGGGATCAGGTCATTGCATTCCTTTTAGACTTTTTAGCAGCTTGGTAGAACTGAATGACTTGCTAGGAGTGGCAGTTAAGAGTCAACCACATTGCTGCAGGTCTAGGCCATTCAAGTTTCCTTCCCAAAGGGCATTTGTGAACCAGATGGGTTTTTACAACAATGGTTTCATGGCCATCATTCAACTTTTAATTCCAGAATTTTATTGTATTCAAATTTCACCATCTGATGTGGTGGAACTTGAACCAGAATCCCCAGGGTATTACCCTGGATCTATTGGGTTACTAGTCCAGTGACAATACCACTACATCACTGCCACCTTTTCTATAGTGCAAGACCCATATCTGCTTTAAGGAATTTAAAGCTGACCAGTTGCCTTCACCACATTACCCTCTAGCCAGGGAAAATGGAGCATTTGTCCTACTATCTTCGGGCACAATTAATTAAAATCTTTCCAAGACCCTGTCTGCCTTCTCAGGTGGATGTAAAAGATCCCATGATGCTATTTCGAAGAATATCAGGGGCGTTATCCCTTGTGCCCTGGACAATATTTAACCTCCATTGATATCACACAAAAAAGATTATCTGGTCATTATCACACTGCTGTTTTGGGGAGTTTGCTGTGGCTGCTACATTCCCTACATTGCAACTGTGACTACACTTCAAAAGTACTTAATTGGCTGTGAAGCATTTTGAAACATCCGATGATGTTTCAGGTGCTATACAAATACAAATACAAATCTGTCTTTTTTATCTGAAGCAGATAACTTTTTAACATTGACAAGATGTTTAATATTAGTGTTAAGAAGTGTGTTTTCCCCAAAATTTGATACAAGGTTGACTGTCTGCTAACAACCAGTAAATATATTGGGAACTTCTCGAGCTTTAATCACAGCAGTTGCCATTATACTCTGAAGCTGAAATTTGCGAGACTGTCTTTTTCATCAGGTCTTACACATTGTGCCTAAATTTAAATTACAATTAACCAGAAGCTGCCAGATAAATACAAGAGCAGATTGGAGCCTAGGAATTCTGAGGCAAGTAACTCACTTCTTAATTCCACAAAGCCTGCTCCCCTCTACAAGGCACAAGTCAGGAGTGTGATGGAATAGTCTGCACTTGCCTGGATGAGTGCAGCTACAACAACACTCAAGAAACTTGACACCATCTAGGACAAGGCAGTCGGCTTGATCAACGCCCCATTTGCCAACTTAAACTTTCACTTCTTCCACCACTGATGCACAGTGCGGCAGTGTGTACTATGTTACGACTGGGTGAGGTGGGATGAACGGGCTCCCTTTTATTCAGCCCCCACAACTGGCTGCAATTTTTTTTCACACCATGCAAATTCCATGCAACATGTCAGGGCAGGTCTGCAGTGCAATCTATATAGGAACTTTCCAGAAAAGTGCTCAACTTACAATACCAGACATCAGGGACTGGTAGTAGCCATCTTTTGTCAGTGTCTTTTCTTGTATCTTTAAAAAAACACAGGACCTCTTTAAATAGTTCAATATGTTTCGTAAACTGGTGAAGTTATAAATGGACCTCACTTAACCACAATTTCCTGTTGTCGGGACAACTATAAACAAGATGCACTGCAGCAACTCACTAAGACTCCTTTAGTAGCACCTTCCAAACCCACAGCCTCTACCACCTAGAAGGAAAAGGGCAATAGATGTATGTAAAGACCACCCCTGCAAGTCATCGTCCAAGCCTCACATTGTCCTGACTTGGAACTATATCGCTGTTCCTTCAATGTCATAGGATCAAAATCCTAGAACTCCCTTCCTAACGATACTATGGCTATACCTGCAGTGGTACAAGAAGGTGGCTCACCACCACCTAGGCATTTAGGGATGGGCAACAAATGCTGGCGTTGCCAGCAATGCCCATTTCCCATGAAAAAATGAAAAACAACATGACACAAGTTGACACATCAAATTATAATGCTGAAAACTCAGTGCAGAGACACAATTTTAGAATATGTTGCTTATCTGCTGTGGTAGTTTTTAAATTTTCTATCAGTATATTTATGTTAAACAAATCCACTAGCATTTGAAATCATCATGTAGCTACAGGTATCATGTTGTTTCCTGGTAAATGTACAGACTTTCAGTGCAGTTGTTGTCTCCATGTATTACCATATTTAATTAATCTGTTGGTAGCACTGTGTTTGCAGATGTCCTGTGTCAATAACTCGGAAGCTATATTCATAGCTTTCTTAATGTTTAACATAACTGTATGTGTTAGAAAGGGGGCATATCAGCAAGAATCAATACATTTACCAAACTCTTACTTATTAATGACAAGATATTTTTGAACTTCTGCGGCATGTTGTCCACATAGATCTTCTGTGTAACTTCTGTTGAAAATATAAAGGTGCAGATATTGTGTGCAAATAATAGGTTTTGTCACAGCAGCATGGGAAACTGGTACTAATGGAAAATCTGATGGCCCATTCTCTGATCATATGGGAACACTGCCAAATTGTATAAACTGAGCTGCCTTGGTAAACAGGCCATTGATAACTTGCCTTACAGATTTCAAACATCAGTCTGGGAATGAAGAGGAATAAGTCTCCCTACCAAACTGAAAGTATGGTGCAATAACCCTGCCCACTCTACTCTACATATGAGACTTGGACTATGTATCAGCAACAGAAGCTCAACCAATTTCACTTGAGCTACTTTTGGAAGCTTCTGAAGATCAGATGGCAGGACACTGAGGTGCTGACCTGAGCTGGCATTCTAAGTATCCACACCATATTGAGACAGTCACAACTGAGTTGGGCTGGTCATGTAGCCAAAATGCCTGACACTTGCTTACCAAAGCAGGTCTTCTATGGAGAGCTTGAGTCTAGAGTGCTCTCTCATGGTGGCCAAAGGAGGCGCTACAAGGGCACTCTGAAGTCTCGATATTGACTTCAAGTCCTGTGAGAAGCTCATCAAGGATCATTGCATCTGGCACAACAAAATAAAAAATAGGCGTGCAGCCTCCTTAAAAAGGAAACACATATCAGAGGCAGGGATAAAACAGAAGGAGAGAAAATCCTAAGCCAGCAACTTGTCCAAAACTCAGTTGCCTGTGGTTCCTTATCCTGTTTGCAGCAGAATCTTCCATGCGGAGGTCAGCCTTAGCAGTCACCTGCATGCCCACTGGAACTCAGACTAGCACCCAAGATAATGGACATGGTCATCTTCGCTTTGAAGGAAGAACAAGAAAAAAGGCTTTCTAGAGAAATGTACTGTGAGCTGATTGATCTGGTAAAAAGGCCTCTGTAGTTCTCTGGAATTAGCAAATGGCATATAAATTCAGAGCTGCGTTTGCTTTCTCTGCAGCAGTCAGAGCTGCCCATATTGTGGATCTTGGTTCTAGACCTGGCTACAACAGAGCTCCTCTAGCTTCATGTCTGAAGTGTAGGTTTCTGAGACACAGCCCTCAATATTAACCCCCAACACCCCCCAACCAACACCACCCCTAGACAGACAAGAGAGGTGAGGGAGAGTTAAATTAAGGATGGGCAAGGTGTTGGATATCAATTAGACCCTTAACAAATTCAAATCAATTTCTCACAATGCAGTGCTTCCTAGTAAATATCAGGGTCACAGCTTCTGTGAATAGACTTGAGAGTGCACTTTCTGCAGATATCCTCCTGGATGGGTACCATCATGATTCTTTGGCTCTCTTCTGAAGGTGCTGGTTTCCCTTGCTCATCTTCCTCTCTGTATGCTCTCTCTGGCTCACACTGTAATCTGTACATTTGTAATATGACCTCAGAATGCATGCACCCTGGTTCATTTCTGATCTTGATTAATTAAATCTTTTTTATCTGCTTACCATAAGAATAAAACCTTATGAAAGGAATCTTTTGAACAATATTGTAAAATTGTTTTTTTTTCCAATTACTAGAGGCTTTTGACTTTGCAGACCATTGTGATACCTCCTTTGGAACTTGTTTGCAAACTAAACTAACCTTTGGAATGGTTGAGAAATGCTCTCCCACTAACTGTTCTTAATTGAAATGTCTACCAAACTTAAGCCTCACAGTTTCTGATTTTCCTGTTTGATTAACACAGCATGTAGTTTTCATTAGACTTCATGAGTACTGTATTCAGCAATTCTAATTTGGGTCATGACCAACAAGGTAAGGTCTAAAATGCACATTCTTGAATGTGGGACTGGGAAGAGCAGGGGCAATTGTCGACACTGTCTCCCCTATCCCCACAAAAGCCACCGCTATCTCTTGATATAATTTAACATCACATCAGTCTAATCTTGAATCTTTCTTTACCAGAGAGCTGCCAGCTATTGTCCACAGCTCACTACCTTGATGGAATTGATCCCCTGGGTCCAATATCAGATGTGTCTTGGAGTTCATCCTTTAGGTGCTGGGGTGGATCCCTGCATCCTCCATTGGCTCAAAAATGGGCATGTCCAAATTTCCAGATGTTGATGTCTTTTTGTTATATTGGCTTATCAACCACCAGAGATAATTTAGCTTTTGTTTTGCCAAATGTTCAGTTTGCATTGCTGTCATAGTATTACTAAGAAAATAACTTGTTGCTGGTAGAACACTTGAAAACATAGTGAATGGTTTCAGTCAGTGATTGGTTCATGGAAACCAGATCAATGCTGGGTTTATGCTGAGTTAGCTAATCTTATGTGAGCAACAACTAGCCTCAGTATACTTGAGTTAGGAAGAGGAAAGTCAGTCAGGGCTCTGATTGGTGATTACTATCCCAACCATCTGCTGGAAGTACTTATGTGTGAATGGTGGATGAGCAATATTGGGCAGTTAAGGGCCTACTGATAGTCATTATCAAGGTATTTGCATACAACTACTTAGGGGGAGGTATTGAAGGGCACTGCTCTAATTATGCCCTCTTGCCCATCCCCGATTTTCACCTCCCACCAGGGATGGCCATGCCTTCAGCTGCATAGCTCCAAGCTCTGGAACTCCCTTCCTAATCTTCTCCGCCTCTCACTTCTCCTTTAAAGACACCCCTTAAAGTCTACCTCTTTATCCAACTTTTGGTCACTGCCCCTAATATCTGCTTATGTGGTTTACTTGAATTTTGTTTGATTATGTTCCTGTGAAGTACATTTGAAAGTTTTAATATATTAAAAGCACTATTATTATTGTGATACTATGTCCTAGGACAGAGTCAATGTTTTCAGGATAGGAGAGGCTGAGGAAAAAGATGTTAGATATTCATTAAATTAATATCTTTATTGATGAAATCATTACCTAATGGTGCTTCATCATGTATTATGAACTTCACATTGTGTCAGCCATTAGATACAAGATCACTGCTTTTGAGCTGAATTTGAAAAAATATTCAAATAGATAGAATAGTACATCTTCCTTTTTTAAATAAAGGTTTGAGATACCATCCTAGATTCTCAAAGCAGGTACAAGCTCTTGATACTTGAGCAGATACTTGATACAAGATACTTGAGCAGTGTCAGAAGAGCACCTAAAATGGGAGCAAAATCAGATTCAGCTGCGGGATGCACAGCCTGGTCTGTCTGGTATCTTTCTGTTGTTCATTCCTCCTCCAAACATAAATACAAGGGGATTTCCACTGGAAAACTCATGGTGGTACTTGACTGTGGTTGGGGCAATATAGCTCTGACCCAACTGTGGCTGCAAAATTACCTTAATGGATAAATAAGAACAAGAAGAATCATGGTTAAAAAGGTGTGAAGCCTCCTATCAGTCTTCAGACAGGGCTCATTGAAAGCATATCTTTCAATAGCTAAATCCCTAGCAATCCTGGACGTCCAAATTACACAGTTGGGTGGATTATTCAGCAAAAACCTGACAGCAACATCAGCAGTATGTCATGTGAAGCTCATTTACATATCGAAGCTGTGGAACTGGAAACTGGTGACTGAAGGAAATGCCACCAGAAAATTGGATGCAACATACAAGCAGATAGCTGTCATAACAGATGCTGACCTTAATTGATAGTCAGTTTCATTCAATTTACCCATTTTGTTTTTAGTGAAGCCGAGTGGAAAATTTAAATTGTTAAGTTTAAGGATGTAACTGATAGTTTTCAACTTACAATATCGTACGAGCCAGGACTGTTGTGTATGTGGACAACAATATACACTCATGCAAATTTATATAGGAAAAGCTGTGCATGGACTCGTCAGCAGAGATATAGTTTGTAAATTCATCTTCATGGCCACCCCATTGACCTTACCATCTCACATGGTCTTGCTAGTCCTATTGTATCAATCACAGATAAAGCCATCTCTGACCACTGCTTTGTATCACTCTCCAGCCACATCCTCCTTCCACATCCCAACCCTTCTGTATTCATTCCTGGAAAAAACAATCCCCAATTCACTTTCAACTCCGCTTTCAAAATACCAGTTGTCTAGCCTTTGGCCCTCAGCTCACCACAACATTCTGTAGCTACCAATTTGCTCAAACACATCCTCCCCTCCATCTTTGATTCTCCAGTCCTCGATAAAACCATTAGTCTCTCTCACTCCAGCCACTCCTCCTGGTATGGCCCTCATCTTCACTCCCTGAAGTCCAAGGTCTGCAGACTTGAAGGGATCTGGTGGACAACTGGTTTAGCAACTCTGCCATCAGATCTAGCTATCAGGTGCTGCTCTCAGTTACTAAAGCTGCTCACTATTCCAGGATCATCCTGGATTGCAAAGATAGTCCTAGCCTCTATACTGTAGTGCAAACTGAATCTTAAACCCCTCTCTCCGCACTCCGAAACTAAGTGTGAGGAGAACATATACTTCATTGTCACTAAGATTGAGACCATCCGATTAGCTGCCTCTATCTTGTCCCTCCCTTCCACTTTTCCCACTTGGCCAAACTTCCTCTAATGTTCCTAGTCCTAGACCTGAACTCATACCTTTCTCTCATCTTTTTCCTGCCTCCCCTCATGTCCTCTCCAAGCTCATTGTGAGATCTCCCCCCAACCACAGCACTTCCTGGTCCCTATGTTATCCAATATGGTTAATCGTGTTCTCTCTTCAGGTGTTGCATCTCTCTCTTTTAAAATTGCCATCATTATCCATGTCCTCCAAAAGTCAACCCTCAACCTCACTTCACCATCTTTGCAAATTTGTCCCATTTCCAACCTCCCTTACCTCTTCAAAGTCCTTGATTGAATGTGTTGCCGCCTCCCAAATTCATGCCCATCTTTCCTGAAACTCCATTTTTAAATCCCTCCAATCAGGTTTCTGCCTCTGCCACAGTACCAAAACAGTTCATATCAAGGGCAAAAATGACATCCTATGTGATTGTGACAAAGGTACACTTTCCCTCCGAGATATCTGCACTTATCCAATTCTGGCCTCTTGAGCATCCCCAATTTTAATCGTTGTACCACTGGTGGCTGTGCCTTCAGTTACCCATGCCCTAAGCTTTGGAATTCCCTCCCTAAACCTTTCTACCTCACTTTCTTTCTTTAATACACTTGTTAAAACCTTTTGGTCAGCTGATCTAATATCTCCTTATGTGGTTTAGTGTCATATTTTGCTTCATATTGCTCCTGTGAAGTGTCTTGGGATGTTTTATTCAGTTAAAGGTGTGATATGAATATGTTGTTATATGTATAGAATGTCCATTAACTAGATAATGGATATAATGTAATAGCAGGTGTTAAATTTAAAGACAATAGTTTGATTATTCATGAATTTCCTTACATTGTGTTGGCTGAGAACTAAAACTGAAAAAGTGGGGGAATCACACCCAGCTCTCTCTGCTCCATGATGTCTCAAAAAAATCTGCCACTTTCCAAATGTAACCATTTAATGTGATTTTTAAATACCTTTCAAAATGCTTACATCAAATTCTATCATAATCATTTTTACAGCAGAGAAAGCATTGACATTGATGTTTGATTTTGTTTAGGATTCTTCCATGAAAACAGATTATTATTTAAAGACAGAAAAGAACCCATTGTACCTTCCCAAGAACATACCTATACATGGAAGATCACAGAAGAAATGGGACCAACAATATTTGATCCTCAGTGCCTTACCTACATCTATTCTTCTGATATTGACGTAGTGAAAGATTTCCACACAGGGTTGATTGGAACTCTACTCATCTGTAAACCTGGTAATTCATTTCTTTTCCTCTTTTTGTACTTCTGTTGAACCCCTTTGGCATGCATTCCTGGATCCATGCTATCCTGTCAGTTTGATGGACAGGACAGTTCAGTTTGCTAGTCCTCTGATTACTTAACAGTCATTATTCCCAACACAGGTTACTTGGGGAACTCCAAGAGGGAATACCAGCGGAGGTGTCTAACATGCCTGTGGCTCTTGTGCTTAAAAGTCTTTTAACGACAACAAACTGTAAACATGCTATAGTGCTTTACAGAGGCACAAAGGAAAGAAAATAGATAGCAAGAGGAGGAGATATTGGGGGAAATGATGAAAAACTTAGAGAGGTGATTTATTTTTATACCAGTCTTAAACAAGGTGAGGAGGGAAACATATTATAGAGCATGAAGCATTGGTGGCTGAAGGAAATCAATAGATGGGGAGAGGGAAGATGAACAAGACACAAAAACCAGAAGAATGAAGGGTTTTTGTTGGGGCATGGGGTGGTGGGCAGGAGGTTGTTGTAGTGGAAGAGACTAGAGGTTAGCACAGCCGTGGAGTGATTTCAACATGAGGATCTGAATTCCAAATTTATGTCAATGGGAAACAGAGGGCACAAGAATAGGCAGACTCTACAGTGAGAAGCAAGCTACCCATCTTACTGATTTCTAAGTAAATACCTGCTTTCTTAAAAGCATTATTTAAACCCTCTTTTACTTGCAGCATTTTTGAATTTTGAGTATTATATGGAAGTATAATTTAGATGTCAGGGGGAAGGGAGTCTCTGATTACTAACACATTTTGTAAATGGATCCTTCAGCCAAACAAGATTGAGAACCAATGACTTAACCACTGTGCTCCATATCTGGCTTTGATGTAAGTATAGTGTTTAGTTGACAGTGTCAATAACTGCAGAAGATTCAAGGAAAACAATGAGGGCTAATGCACCATGGTCAGTGCCACATATAGATCACCACTGTTATTTAGTTTGGGATGTTTTGGTGCCAAGGGAGGAATGATAAAACATGATAAAAGATAAGAGGTTTAGTCCTGTCAGAATGTGGCATGTCAGAATGATGAAACTAGATTGAAGAGTTTTTGTGCGGGTTACAAGACCTAAAGAGGCATCCTGCCCAGATAGGCTTCACAACTCCTCTTCCCTAATACTTATAGCTTTGTCTCAGCCACTAATCTCAAATTGGTTGTGTCTACCATTTTTTATACCCCTCACTAGGCCTTGGTCCTCACCCTTGCATTATATATTGCTTTATCCTGTAGAAAGAGAGGGTGAGAGTTAGCTTTTCAACAGCAAATGCCTAAGTAGAAATATGTAAGGCTTGTGAATATAATGCATGTAGTGAGAGATGGAGAAGTAAATTGGAATGAGGATGGGGAGTTGATGAATGTAAAGCTAATTGTGTAGACTATGAAATGGAAGGATTGCAGATGTAAATGCTAGGATGTGAGAACAGAATGGTGTCAGTGTATGATTTAAGAAGAGGAAGAGGTGAATATCTTTGGAATGAGAATTTTTAGTGTGCCCTTGTGATGGGATGCTGAAGGGTGTGATGAAGGGAAGGGAATTGTTGAGATTGCTGAGAGAGGAGGTGAATGAACTATTATCAGAAGGTATTAGAGAGAGAGAGAGAGAGACAAAGGCCTTCAATCATGCTTGCTGCTCTTGTGAGGTCATTGAACTTCTTCCGACACTGAGGCCAAACCCTGTCAGCCACCACGGAGTCATACAGATTTGAAATGTTAATTCTGTTTCTCTTTCCATAGATGTTGCCCGTCCTGCTGAGTTTTTCCAGCATTTTCTGTTTTTATTTCAGATTTCCAGCATCCACAGTGTTTTGCTTTTATCTCCCTAGGCCTGTAGGATAGTGGCCATAAGGCTGCTTCTCCTGGTGCTGGGGGATGGTCTCTCTCTCCTTGCCCAGACATCCCCCACTGGAAATAGTGTGCACAAAGTTGGCAAGTTGCCTGTTTCCTGGTATAATCAGATGGATAGCGGATCAATCAAAATTGAGATTCAGTCTAGGAGTTCAAAGTGTCTGGGCCTTATGCTGATGACATCAGGGTAGATTCTTGTGCACCTAGCCTTCCTCCATTTGCCTGATTCATGGCCTGAGTTAAAATTAAAATGAAGTTATTGGAGGTGAGAACTACTTTAACTAGGAACAGAAGAACAAATCAAATGAAGTGTAAATGGTACCAAGTATTTAATCAATCCCAGTAACAAGTTCCTTTTTCTTTTTGTGTAGGAAGCTTATCACAGAATGGAAAGCAAAAATACTTCAATGAAGAATTTTTTTTGCTGTTTTCCATTTTTGATGAAAGCGAGAGCTGGAATTATGAGAATAAAGTAAAGACTCCAATCAAAATGTATTCCATCAATGGATTTACAAATGGCACTTTACCAGGTATACGCTACAAAGGGATTATCATAGGACTGACAGAAGATTGAAATGCAGCCGCAACAGATCTCAGTACTTGGCATAAAGGTAGAGGTTTAGCTGAAATTACTGGAACTCTCAAAGTGCTGCTTCAGGTACAAATGTAACAGTGGCCTGGCAGCCTGCCTATAATGTCTCAGGAGGTGAACTTTGAAATGGACCACCATTGTGCAGATCATGGATTCATTTAGCTTTGGACTATACTGAGTCCAAGAGCTAAAGGAGGTTTTCAATTTGTCCTTCTCAAACAGAACAATATTATTGCACCCGATGTTGTTCTGGGTAAGTACACTAAAATTTCTGTGGGGTTCTCCTGATCTACTACCATGACATCAGCAGATATTGGGCTAGATTTTACAGGGGTGCATGCTGCTTTTCACCCCACCCCGGAAGTCCGTTCCAAACCAACAGGCTTTAAAAGGGCTGCCCTGCAATGATAAAACACTTCGGATGACCTAAACAAGCAGAGAGTGAAACTTCCAACCCTCTGTGGGAGGAAGTCCCGCCCTTGAGAGCTGCCAGTCAATCTGATTGACTGGCAGTCCTAGCAGTCATAGCAGTGCCAGAATCAGTAGTGGGCACTGCTGGGACTGCAAGAAGGCCCACAGAGATCAAAACTGGACACTGAACCCAGGTAAGTCTCGGGCTTTTAGGGTGGGGAGGGAATTGGACACCATAGGGAAGGGGGTGGGAGGGACAGGTTTTAGAGGCCAGGCAAGGAGGTGCAGAGGAGGAATAGCATCTTGGGGGAGATGCCCCAATGCACTCTGAGCATACCCTCCCCCCCACCCCCAATTTGATGTACCCTTTTCCTTCCCGTCTTTTCACCAAAGTTGTTAAAAAAAACAGCCTTCCCACTCTTGTCCACCTGCCACTGCTCAGTGTATTATGGCAGTGGAGGTGGATTGATGGCCTTCAGTGGGCAATAATTGGCCACTTAAGGCTCTCAACAGGCCTAAGGGTGAATGAGCTAGTAGGCACCTTACCCACCACTCAGACAGAATTTTGGCGTAGGCCAGAAAATGCTGCGAACTATTCAAATGTCCGTTGACTTCGGCAGGACCAATATATCCCGCCAGCAGATGAGGCAGGAAATTCCCAGCCCTCACGTTATGGGGACCTGATTGGGGGTGGGTGGGTGGGAAGGTGGTGGGCTAGCCACCCAACATATTTTACATGTCCCCAGCCAGAAATATGTCCACGTGTCCAACAGGGCAATGACAGTGGTGGGAGGGGTGGTGTGGTGGGGGGGGTCATAAAATCCAGCCCAAAAATCCAGCCCAAGGTCTAAATTACCATTTATGGGCTTTCTCCATGGTTTCCACCGATCCTGCTATAAATATAGCAAGAGATGAGGGGAACAGTCCCCAGTGGAAATTCCAGGTGACCATGTGATATAATCGCTTTCTGGGGGAAAAAAATATCTGTTCTCTTATGTGAAGCAGCAAATACACAACCTGTAAGCAGTCCCTGGCTGGTTGATTAGATCCTCAGGCTTAAGATATATGTTAATATATGTAAGATTGGCATTGCAGGAAGAGGTGGGGACCATCTAGAACTAATTTTCACTTTGAAAAGCCAGCCAGGTGCACAATGGGGTGAATTGTCATCTTAACACTTGGCTGATTTCCCACTTACTTTAGAAGCTGACAAATTTTTATTTGTAGTTCTTCTGTTTATTTTTCTTCCTCTCCCTCCCTCAATTTTCTCACCTACATAAGATATACAGAAAATTCCAAATTCAATTCCTAAATTACGCTGATTTAGCTAATCACAGCTAAAACCCAAAACGGGGCACTTCAAATGGTCTCAGTGTCCCAGGTTAGAAAATGGGAAAGAAATGGCCAAAGTTTACCTGCCAATTTTTATTGGCTTCTGCTGAAAGATGCATTGTCAAATCATCAAAGACCAATTTGACCCTCTCACTGTCTGAGTTTACAGATGGTGAATATCTGAAGCAGGCACTGGAGAACTGCTGGCGCTACAGGAGTTATAATCCAGCAGAAGTCAGTGCATTTCTCTGTGCTTAAGTAGAGTAGGTGAGAAAATTGAGGGAGGGAGTGGAAGAAAAAGAAGCAGAAGAACTACAAATAAAAATTTGTCAGCTTCTAAAGTATGTGGGAAATCAGCCAAGTGTTAAGATGACAATTCCCCCCATTGTGCACCTGGCTGGCTTTTCAAAGTGAAAATTAGTTCTAGATGGTCCCCACCTCCTCCTGCAATACCAATCTTACATATATTAACATATTTCGTAAGCCTGAGGATCTAATCAACCAGCCAGGGACTGCTTACAGGTTGTGCATTTGCTGCTTCACAAAGAGAACAGACATTTTTTTTCCCCCAGAAAGCGATTATAAATGCCATTCTAAATTGTCACAATTGTCATTATAAATATATAAATACATTTTCCAAGGCACACTCCCAGCATAGTGGAGGTGGAGGAAAATTGGGGACAACGGTGAAATTCAGGGTGTCCACTCTGAAAATTCACAATTGCTCATTTTCTAGGACATGGAGCTTATTATCAATGGAGACTAGTGGGTTTCTGGAATTTCCACAGCTGCTGCCTTTTCTCTGCTTAGTGATCTGGACACTAGGAATGACCCCTTCTCTCCTCTAGGTCATTGTATGGGTAGGCATGGAACCTAATGATACCTCCAGGTTTTGAAATAAACTTTCACTAGGGATTGTGCCTCTTGCCCGCTAGTTACAGTGGAAGATGGGGACAACCACTACCAAAGTTTCATGCCTCTTTATTTCATTACCCAGAATTCTGAGAAGCAGGGTTCTATGTTGACCATGTGCATCCTTGCCGAGAAAGCTAGCAACAGTTTATTCCCAATTGACAGATCAGCTGTTCTTGCCACAAAACTTATCCCAGTATCACTGACATGTATTTGTGCCTCTGCTGCAAGAGTGACAAAAACTTTCTGTCAGCACTTGACAGGCTTAGCTTTGAGATCAGCAATTAGATTCACCATGAACGATGCACTAATGTGCATTTCAAAAAGGAATTGCATATTAAGTCTCAACACTGCTCAATGTTGCTGCAATTGACTACTTATCCCAACCTTTGACAGAAAGGCAATGTCCGATGATGATGGGTGTCAGTCCAGAACTAAGATACCATAAAAAGAAGATATATATAATGAGAGAGACTATCCCATTCCCAGGAATCTTCAATATCTCTTGAAAAAATTATGTAAAATAACCAAGCTTCAAAGAATTGCTAAGTATTATGATATTTTGAAGCTGTTGGCTGTAGTAGGCTTCTAATTTCCATATTGTTCCTGTTGCAGAACTTGGTGCATGTGCTTATGATGACATTAGCTGGCATTTGATTGGAATGTGCTTGAGTCCTGAAATCTTCTCTATCCATTTTAATGGTCAAGTCCTATTGCACGATTATCACAGAGTGTCATCTATTGGACTGACTGCAGGCTCAACTGCCACAGCTCAGATGTCTCCCACTCAAGTTGGGAAATGGCTGCTCTCTTCTCAAGTACAGCATCATCGCCTGGGTAATAGCAATGAGGTTTTCAATGTTTTAAACTGGATCTTTTATTGAAAATAATACAATTTGTGAGGTGCAATATAGCACGACAGGAGAATAATACATTTCTTAATTTTTGCACCCCTAGTTCAAGTATACAATAGGTAAGAGTCAATTTGAGGGAGGCAGTAAGTGCTTTATGAAATTGTAATTAGTTCCAAGATCAAGAAGCATGAACATGGCTATAACATTTTTTCCATTGGCTCCATAGCGTTCTTTTTGACTGTTCACACCACCCAGGATTCTCCTCTCACTACTCCCACACCCAACAACCTCCTATCCCAGTGCTCCTGTACCCCATCACTACTGTCCCAGAGCACCCATATCCAAGGCCATCTTCCCACTGCAGCTACACGAGCAACCCCTTTCACTACTTCCACATCCAAAAACATCTGTTTGATCACTAAATGACCTAAGGATTTATTTATTGTGTTTAGCTTCCAATTGGCTTGAGCAGCAATCACCAATTTTTAAAATAATATATAAATGGGACAGAATAATCCAGCTGGGACCAAATTAGTATTTTACTTAGGTGTAGCACAGCTTCCTGGTTTTTGCACTCTACACCTCTATTTATAAAGCTAAGAATCCTATATGCATTATTAACAACTTTGTTAAACTGTCCTGTCACCTTCAAATACTTATGCAAAAACATCCTTAGGTCTCTCTGTTCTTGAATTCCCTTTAAAATAGTACCATTTAGCTTGTATTGTCTCTCCACCAAGATGTGTCACTTCACAATGACTGTATCTGTGCTGTTTCCTTCAGAAAACTTAATCAACTTAGCTTCCAATTTATCACCTCTACATGGTCCATTTCCAACTCCTCCCTTCCCTTCCTTGACTTCTTTGTCTCCATTTCTGGGGATGGGCTACCCACAAACATTCATTATAAACCCACTGACTCCCACAGCTACCTCGACCACAATTCCTTGTATCCTACACCCTGTAACGATTCCATTCCATTCCTCATGTCCTCCATCACATTTGTTCTAATGATGCTACTTTCCATACCAGTGCATCTGATGTCTCCTTGATCCTTAATCGAGGATCATCTGCCCCCACCCACCCCCACCACTGTTGTTGACAGGGCCCTCAACCATGTCCAATCCATTTCCTACACTTCTGCTCCCACCCTTTCCCTTCCCTGGCAGAACCACAATAGGGTTCCATTGCCTTCACCTTCCACCCCACCAGCCTCCATATTCAAATGGGTCATCCTCTGCTATTACCATCACCAAACATATCTTCCCCTCTCATCCCCTTTCAGTATTCCATAAGGATGGTACCTCCGCGGCACTCTGGTCCACTCTTCCATTACCCCAACTCCTCCATCCCTTCCAATGGCATCTTTCTATGTAAGCACAGGAGGTGTAATACCTGCCCTTTTATCTCCTCTTTCCTCACTGTCCAAGGCCCCAAATACTCCTTCCAGGTGAAACAGTGCTTTGCAGGTTCTTCTTTCAATTTAGGATATTGTATTTGTTGCTCACAGTGCAGCCTCCTCTACATTGGGCAGACCAAGCACAGATTGGGTGACTGCTTTGCAGAACACCTCTGTTCAGTCCACAAGCATGAGCCCAAGCTTCCGGTGGTCTTCCATTTTAATTCAGCTACAACACTGGCATCTACCTGGCAATGTGGAAAATTGCCCAGGTATGTCCTGTACACAAAAAACAGGACGAGTCCAACCCAGCCAATTACAGCCCCATCAGTCTACTGTCAAGCATCAGGAAAGTGGTGAGAGGGGTCATCAACGGTGCTATCAAACAACATTTGCTAAGCAATAACCTGCTCACTGACATTCAGTTTGGGTTCTGCCAGGGCCACTCAGCTCCTGACCTCATTACAGCCTTGGTTCAAAAGCGCTGAACTCCAGAGGTGAGGTGAGATGACTGGCCTGGACATCAAGGCAGCATTTGACCTTGTGTGGCATCAAGGAACCCTAGCAAAATTGGATTCAATGGGAATCGGGGGAAAACACTCCGCTGGTTGGAGTCATATCTAGCACAAGGAAAGATGACTGTGGTTGTTGGAGGTCAATCATCTCAGTTCCAGGACATAATTGCAGGAGCTCCTCTGGGTAGTGTCCTTGGCCCAAACATCTTCAGCTGCTTCATCAATGACCTTCCATCCATCATAGGGTCAGAAGTGGGGATGTTCACTGATAAATGTACGATGTTCAGCACCATTTGCGACTCCTCAGATACTGAAGCAGTCCATGTCCAAATGCAGCAAGACCTGGACAATAACCAGGCTTGGGCTGACAAGTGGTAAGTAACATTCGCGCCACACAAGTTCAGGTAATGACCATCTCCAACAAGAGAGAATCTAACCATTGCCCCTTGACATTCAATGGCATTACCATCAGTGAAACCCCACTATCAACGTCCTGGAGGTTAGCATTGGTCAGAAACAGAACTGGACTAGCCATATAAATATTGTGGCTACAAGAGCAGGTCAGAGGCTAGGAATCCTGTGGTGAGTAACTAACCTCCTGACTCCCCAAAGCCTGTCCAGCATCTACAAGTCACAAGTTAGGAGTGTGATGGAATGCTCTCCACTTGCCTGGATGAATGCAGCTCCCACAACATTCAAGAAGTTTGTCACCATCCAGTACAAAGCAGCCCGCTTGATTGGCACCCCACCCACAAACATTCACTCCCTCCACCACTGATGCACAATAGCACCAGTGTGCACCACCTGCAAGATGCACTGCAGGAACTCACCAAGGCTCTTTTGACAGCATGTTCCAAACCCACGACCACTACCATCTAGAAGGACAAGGGCAGTGGGCACATGGGAACACCACCACCTGGAAGTTCTCTTCCGAGCCACTCACCACCCTGACTTCACTGTCGCTGGCCCAAAATCCTGGAATTCCCTTCCAAGCAGCACTGTGGGTGTACCTACACCACATGGACTGCAGCGGTTCAAGAAGGCAGCTCACCATTCCTTCCCAAGGGCAGTTAGGGATGGGCAATAAATGCTAGCTTAGCCAGTGACACCTACATCCCGTGAATGAATAAAAAAAAATTCTCTCACTTCGACATCTCTATCCTTGGTCTGCCGCACTGTTCCAATAAAGCTCAATGTAAACTCAAGGAACAACACCTAATTTTTCAATTTACTTCCAGACTCAACATTGAGCTCAACAATTTCATGCCCTCTACAAATTTCAAAATTGTGCCCAAGGGAAGGTACTTAATGTTTATCAAAAAAAGTAGTGGTCCTAGTACTGAACTGTGGGGAACACCACTCCAGACCTCTCTCAAGTCCAGAAAGCCACCATTCACCACATCTCTCCGTTTTCTACCCCTCAGTCAATTTTATATCTATTCTGCCCCTGTCCCTTTTATCCTTTGGGCTTCAATTTTGCTGGTAAGCCGAATATGTGGTGCTTTGTCAGATGCCTTTTGAAAGCTCATATAGACAACATCAACTACACAGCCTTCATCCGCCCTCTCTGGTACCTCATCTAAAATCTCAATCAAGTTAGTCAAACACAATTTGCCCTCCGCATATATAACATGAAATAAAAACAGAAAATGCTGGAAAAACTCAGCAGGCCTGACAGCATCTGTGGAGAGAGAAACAGAGTTAATGTTTCGAGTCCATATGACTCTTCTTCAGAAACCTCAGCATATCTGTGCTTTCTTTTGTTAGTCCATGCTTTTCCAAGTGCCTGTTAATTTTCTCCCGCACTACTGTTTCTAAAAACTTCCCTACCACTGATGTTGAGCTGACTGGTCTGTCATTGCCAGGTTTATCCTCCTTCCCTCTTTTGAACAAGGGTGTAACGTTTGCAATCTTCCGATCCTCTGGCACCTCCCCTGTATCTAAGGAGAATCCTATACAGACTGTGGGACTTATCCAAATTTAGAATTGCCAACCTTTTCTGTACCTCCTCTTCACCTATTTTTAATTCATCCAGTATCCCTACAATCTCCTTGTTTACCATAGCTTTGGTAAAGTCCTGCTTCTTGGTAAACACTGATGATTGGCCTCTGGCAATCATCAGCAATTTCTTGTTGCACCATGTATGACTCTAACCTTTGCCAAGTTTAGCCATTGATTGCCATTGACATCAGTTTTATTAGGTGCCTTGGTGCCATACTTGGTCAAATGCTACTTGATGTCCAGAGCAGCTATTCTCACCTCGGGTATTTTTATTTATTTATTTGTTCACAGGATATGGGCATCACTGGCAAGGCTAGCATTTTTTGCCCATCCCTAATTACCCCCGAGAAGATGGCTTTCTTCCCTTCTTGAACTGCTGCAGTCCATGTGGTATAGGTACACCCTCAGCGCTGTTAGGAAGGGAGTTCTAAGATTTTGACCCAGCCACAGTGAAGGAATGGTGATATAATTCCAAGTCAGGATGGGTGTGTGTTTTGGAGAGGCAATTACAGATGATGGTGTTCCCATGCATCTGCTGTTTTTGTCCTTTTAGGACACCCTCTGCCAGCATTCTGACAGCCTTCAGCTGCTCAAAAGTTTACCAATATCTTACAGCTCCTTCTACTATGTAGGTGGCCTTATTCATTGCAGTGGAAGATGGGCCTCTCACCCAACATTGCTTTCAAATGCATTTATCTATTTTTTTGAGACTAATCTTTGCCATTCCACTGCGGGGGTCAGTTAGCTCAGTTGGCTAGATGGCTGGTTTGTGAAGCAAAGTAATGCCAACAATGTGGGTTCAATTCCTGTACTAGCTGAGGTCATCCATGAAGGCCCTGCCTTCTCAATCTCACCCATCACCTGAGGTGTAGTGACCCTCAGGTTAAACTCACCACCAGTTGTCTCTCTCTAATGAGAGAGCAGCCTGTGGTCCTCTGGAACTTTCATCCCTTTATCCTCTGCTTCTCAACCCATCTCTGCTTCTTTCAAGCCTTTTCCTGGCTGCTAGTTATTATCTATTCACCTTAAAACATGAAATGTGATTTTACACAATTTGCTAATTGCATATCAAACCACATGGCCCTTTCACCAGTATTTCAACATAGTTCCAAGCCACCTGGAACATTTTCATCATCATTTTGCTGTGTACCCTAGTCTTTTTTTAAGTAAAAATAAAAGTCTGCTCCATCATTCAATATGATCACAACTGTTCCTCGGCCTCAATTCCATTTTGCCACCTTCTCCCCATATCATTTGATCCCCTTGGAGACCAAAAAGCTGTCTATCAACAGGTTGAGAAAGAGATTAGTAAAGCCTGGGATTTATAAGTAAGGCATATGGTAAAAAAGTGAAGAAGTTCTGATAAAGCTGTATAAAAGACTGGTTTCACAGAATCACAATGCAGAAGAGGCCCTTCGGCCCATCGAGTCTGCACCGACACATGAGAAACACCTGACCTACCTACTTAATCCCATTTACCAGCACTTGGCCCATAGCCTTGAATGTTATGACATGCCAAGTGCTCATCCAGGTACTTTTTAAAGGATGTGAGGCAACCCGCCTCCACCACCCTCCCAGGCAACGCATTCCAGACCATCACCACCCTCTGGGTAAAAAAGTTTTTCCTCACATCCCCCCTAAACCTCCTGCCCCTCACCTTGGACTTATGCCTCCTTGTGACTGACCCTTCAACTAAGGAGAACAGCTGCTCCCTATCCACCCTGTCCATGGCCCTCATAATCTTGTACACCTCGATCAGGTCACCCCTCAGTCTTCTCTGCTCCAACGAAAGCAACCCAAGTCTATCCAACCTCTTTTCATAACTTGAATGTTTCATCCCAGGCAACATCCTGGTGAATCTCCTCTGCACCCCCTCCAGTGCAATCACATCCTTACTATAATGTGGCGACCAAAACTCCACACAGTACTCCAGCTGTGGCCTCACCAAAGTTCTGTACAATTCCAACATGACCTCCCTACTTTTGTAATCCATGCCTCGATTGATAAAGGCAAGTGTCCCATATGACTTTTTCACCACCCCACTAACATGCCCCTCTGCCTTCAGAGATCTATGGGCACACATGCCAAGGTCCCTTTGTTCCTCCGAACTTCCTAGTGTCATGCCATTCATTGAATACTTCCTTGTCAATTTACTCCTTCCAAAGTGTATCACCTCACACTTTTCAGGGTTAAATTCCAACTGCCACTTATCTGTTCATTTGACCATCCTGTCTATATCTTCATGTAGCCCAAGACACTCAACCACATTGTTAACCACTTGACCAATCTTTGTGTCATCCATAAACTTGCTAATCCTACCCCCCACAAAGTCATCTATGTCGTTTATATAAATGACAAATAAAAGGGGACCCAGCACAGATCCCTGTGGTACGCCACTGGACACTGGCTTCCAGTCATTAAAGCATCCTTCTGTCATTACCCTCTGCCTCCTACAACTAAGCCAATTTTGAATCCACCTTATCAATTTACCCTGTATCCCATGTGCCTTTGCCTTCTTTTATAAGTCTCCCATGTGGGACCTTGTCAAAGGCTTTGCTGAAATCCATATAAACTACATCAACTGCACTACCCTCATCGACACACCTCGTCACCACCTCAAAAAATTCAATCAAATTTGTTAGGCATGACCTCCCTCTGACAAAGCCATGCTGACTATCCCTGATCAAACCTTGCATCTCCAAGTGGAGATAGATACTCCCCTTCAGAACTTTCCCCAATAGTTTCCCTGCCACTGATGTGAGACTCAGTGGCCTGTAGTTCCCTGGCTTATCTCTACAACCCTTCTTAAATAGCGGAACCACATTAGCTGTTCTCCAGTCCCCTGGCATCTCCCCCGTGGCCAGCGAGGAATTAAAAATTTGGGTCAGAGCCCCTGCGATCTCCTCCCTTGCCTCCCTTGGCAGTCTGGGACACAAATCATCCAGACCTGGAGATTTGTCCACTTTTAAGCCTGCCAACACCTCCAATACCTTGTCACTCCCTATAACAATTTGCTTAAGAACCTCGCAGCCTCTCTCTTCCCAAGTTCAATACCTTCATCCTCATTCTCTTGAGTGAAGACGGTCATGAAGTATTAATTCAACACTCTAGCAATGTCTTCTGGTTCCACCCATAATTGCCCCTTATGGGCCCTACACTTTCCCTGTTTATCCTCTTCCCATTGATATACTTATAGAATATCTTGGGATTTTCCCTACTTTTACCAGCCAGAGCTTTCTCATATCCCCCCTTTGCTCTCCTAATTGCTTTCTTAAACTCCACCCTGCACTTTCTGTACTCCACTAATGCCTCTGCTGATTTGCTTCCCTTGTACCTGCTAAAAGCCTCTCTTTTCCTTTTCAATATCTCTGGTCATCCATGGTTCTCTGGGCTTGTTACTCCTTCCTTGGCCTCACCTGGAATATTGTGCCTAGTCCTGTGCACTGCACTTTAGGAAGGATATGAAGGCATTAGAAAGCGTGCAGAAAAGATTCACAAGAATGTTTTCAGGGACGAGGAACTTCAGTCTCTTGGATGCATTAGTGAAGCTGCAACTGTTTTCCTTGGACAAAAGAAGATTAAGTGGATATTTCATAAAGGTGTTCAAGATCATGAGGGGTCTGGGCAGAATAGATGGGGAGAAACTGTTTCTGTTTGCTGAAGGATTGAGAACCAGAGGACACCAATTTAAGGCAATTGGTAAAAGCAAAACAACATGAAGGAAAACTTTCTGATGCAGCAAGTGGTCAGGCTCTGGAATGCACTACTTGAGTGTGGTGAAGGCAGTTTCGATCGAGGCATTCAAAAGAGAACTGTTTCATTATCTGAAGAGAAAAAAATTTGCAGGACTACGAGGAATACTGATGGGAGATTGGGACTAGATGATTTGCTCTTGCAGAGAGCTGGCACAAATATGTTGGATCAAATGGCCTTCTGTGCTGGAACCATTCTATGATTCTATAAATGTATTCAACCACGGAGCATCTGCAATCTTCTAGGGTAGAGAATTCCAAAGGCTCACAACCCTTTGAGTGAAGAAATTTCTCCTCATCTCAGGTCTAAAATGATCAGCCCCTTATGCTGAGACTGTGACCCGTGTTTGAGATTCCCAGCCAGGGGGAGAACAACTATGTCCATCCTATTAAGCCCCATTCAGAATCTTGATTGTCTCAATGCGATAATTTCTCATTCTTCGGAGAGTATGAGTCCGATTTCTCATCATAGGACAACCCTTTCTCATCCCAGGGACCAATCTAGTAAACCTTTGCTGTTCCACCTGCAAAACTGTGCACAGTGCCTGAGGTGTGGTCTCACCAAAGCCCTATACAATTGTAGCAAAAATTCCTTATTTTTTTACTCCAATCCCCTTGCAATTAAGGCCAACATGTTATTTACTTTCCTAATTGCTTGTTCTACTCTATGATAACTGTGTGTTCCAAGTACAGTACACCCAAGTCTCTCTGAACACAAGATTTACAAGTTTCATATCTTTGAAAAAATATTCTGCTTTTCTATTCTTACTACCAAAGAGCTCAATTTAATCACATAAACTAGTATGTAATAAAAATGGAAATTTTAGCTTCCATGCAAAATAATTGGGCGTAATCATAGAATTCAAACCTAAAGACATCACGAATACACCCATAATACGGTGAAGCCAAAGTGAAATTTGGCAAATGCAGTTGCCCCGAGAATGTATTGTACATCAGATGTGATAAAATAACATATTGCCTGACTCCATGTAAGCAATGCTATGGGACATCTGTGGCCATTTATTTATGAATCTGCATGTGTATAAACTTATTGCTCTGTGTGGTTATTGCTAACAGGGACAAAATGACTGCGATATTTGGTAATCTGGAATGGTCTTCATTTGGAACTTTTCCTCGTCCTTTCCCATTCAGTTGAGATGTGAAGATGAGTAAATAAACGTCAGTCTTTCTTGTGACATCTACACCAGTGTTATCTTACGTTCAGCCAACAAGTTGCATACTTGATGCAATGCAAGATCACTGCTGTCTTTCTTCTCATCAGGCAAAATAGTCTCTGGCATGAACACTTAAATTAGTTTGTTAACAATACATAATTGTATGAATAAGTATGAATAATTGTATGAAATTCTTGTATTCTGACATGAAACAGCTGGAGTGTATGGATACCTCAACGTAGAAAAATGCAACTCTGAGAAGGCACCGCCAAGCTACAGTTCAAAGGGACGGCGAGGAAAATTTCGCCAATACTTTATTGCAGCCGAAGAAATTTTGTGGGACTATGCTCCTGATGTTCAAAGCTACATAGACAGGTAGCCTAATTTAGTCTCAAAAAACCTAATCCAATGAAAGACTGAAATGGATGGATGGTTTGTAGCTGTTCTTCTGTAAGTTAATGGTGAAGTATTTTTTAACATTTTGAACATGTTTGTATGTTTTTTGTGTGTCTGTATGTATTTAACAAGTAAGAATGGAGAAAGACTGCTAAAATATTGTTGTTGTCACTTGTAGCCTTTTGATCTAAATTCACTGTAGAAAGGAAGAATACAAGTATTTTCTCCTTCTATCTCTGTAACATGTGTCTATCTAAACCCTGCCTCAGCTCATCCGTCCCTTGAATCCTTTAAGCATGTCTTTGTTAGCTCTAGGTTTAAGATTTGTTAAGCAACAGTGAAATTGAACACATTGGTTGGTTTCCCATGGTATTGCCATGGAATCAAGCCCATGGGCACTTTTCAGGTCAAGTAGGAATTAGAAGGCAAGGAGATGATGGAAAGATAGGTTGAGGAGAGTAGTCATCTGGGGAGGAAGTGAAGGAAAGGGTGGAAAAGGGGGAGGTAGATTGCAGATGGGTTGAGGGGGAAGAGGAAGAGTGGAGTGAAAGGAGAGGGAGAATCTGGAGGGTGCAAGTGCCAGAAAGGGAGGAGGATGGCGAGACACAGAGAAAGTTGGTGAGGGGAGGGAAGAGTGAGGGATGGCAGAAGCAAAACGGGGAGATGAGGAGGCAGTAGGTAAAGGGGAGGCAAAGAAGAGGGAAAGGAAGTGGAGCTAGGGAGAGGAAGGGAGAACAGGGGCAGCAGGTGAAGGAATAGGGGAGATGCATTAGGCAGTACTGGAAGAGGACAGGAAGAGAGGGAGTTTGTCTCAGTGGGGGCTATCTGAGTGCAGTTGCCTTGTGGGGAGCCAGGATGCTTAATGGAGAGGAGGGAATGGGTGCCCAGATTTTATATTTTTGCTTCAGTAAGAATGTAGGAACAGTATCAAGATTTTGCCTTGACAAGGGTGGTGGTGTAGTGGGCTGCTGGTGCCATGACTTGATTTCTCGCTCCAGTGGAGTTGTCCATGGCTTGATTCCATCTCAGTTGCAGAAAGGTTACCAGCAAGTTATTCCTCAAAAAACTAGGTGGTCTCAACAGATGTGTCCTGGCTCTGTTTGGTGAGCAATTTCAACTTCAGAGCAGCGGGTGGGATTTCTGTTGGTGGGTGATTTCTGCCTCTTCAGGTCTGTGTCTCACTGAGGGTGAACTTGTGCTTTAGTTGCCAATGTTTGCTTTCAGTTTGATTAGCTGGTTATTTAATTGATCTCTCCAAGTTATAGAAATGTGTACCCGTCCACAAAATACAGAACAAATAATCTTTCTCTAATAGATAAAAGATCACGCAACTGAGTAAAAATGAGTATTAGTAGCAATTTGCTACACATCGTGACGTAGCCTGAAAACATACAACTTCAACTGAACACAGGGAAAGCACCTGAGATTAGAATTACCAGTCAAACATTCTGATCTAAAATCTTCTTTACCATGTATCATTTCTAACTCTAACTCTACTCTTATTGCCCTTAGCAATTTTAAGACCAAATATTTGGAGTCAGGGCCAAGCCGTATTGGCAAAACATATAAAAAGGCAATTTATGTAGAATACACGGATGAAACTTTCACCACACGTAAAGAACCAACAGAAGAACCAGTTTCTATTTTACAAGGCGCAATTGGGGCTCCTGTTATAAGAGCTGAAGTCAGAGATGTAATTAAGGTATGCAATTTAAATAAAGGTACTTATGTTTAATTAACTATTGCCTCGGATGCTAACAGAGATCAACATTTTTGTATGATTTGTTTGGATTATTTTTGCAAATGCAACCTTCAAAAGTGAAGTAAAATACACATTCATACATCATAGGCACACCAGGCACACAAGAATGTCCTATTTAATTATTTAATCTTGGGAAAAATATGTAGAATTGAGAGAATCAGTCTGCTCTTCCATTCTTTTAGTTTAAAAAAAAATCACAATTTTCACTTTCTTTTGCTCTTCATCTTTTTCTTTTTATCTTTCGCATTCTGTCTCCCTTTCTCTCACACACACACCTTTCTTGTGTTTTTAAGTTGAAGGAAAACAGTATTGTGCACTGAAACAATTTAAAGCTTTGGGCTCCAAATTTCATTCCAATGTGCTGGTATTTTCAACTCATAGGTGCCAGTTTATTAAAGGGATGGCATCTGCACCATTCCAGTCCACTCCAGCATGGCCTGCCCAGAACACCATCTTGTTGATGGTGTTATCATAAGTGTTACATGCCAGTGCCTAAAGAACAGCAATGTTATTATGTTAGTCAGTGTTTAACGCTGATTTGATGCCTGGCCTGCCATTTTTGACCTCTCTACTCTACTTAATGCCCTGTTTTAAACACACACAGCTGAACATGCATTCAGCAGCATAAGAACAGCCCCACCTCCACTATTTAAAGGGATCACCAGCCAACTTGCAGGTTAGTTGCTTATTAGATTCTCCTGGCTCTTGCTGAGTTTGTGGGAGAGCTGGGTATTTGGGAGGATTCTTAAAAGTTGGTAATGTCTGCAGGGAGTGGTGCTGAATGTTTGGAAGACATTGGTTGCTACTACAAGTATTCTGTGCCCACCACTTGCTCCCAATCATGAGGCTATAGTCACAATCACCCTTGGACTGCAGCATCAAAGTGAGATAGAGCAGAGGCAGCAAAGAAAATGAGCTGCTGGGAGAGTGAGGAGGGAGAGAAAGGCTGTGTACAGGGAGGCCTTACCCATGCTAGGTTCTTCAGGAAGCACTTCTCCTATCTGCACCTAAATCAGGAGCAGTGTGCTCGGTGACCGGCTTCACTAAAGAGGTGGTCACAGAGTTGTTCCACTTCTTGGAACTAGACCAGCAGCCAGAAAGCAGGGGAAGGACGGCACTTCCAGTGGCTGTAAAGGTGATTGTGGCTCTGAAGATTTTTGCATGTGGATCCTTTCAGGCTGTCACAAGTGACATAGCAAACTTCTCACAGTTCACTGTCCGTCTCTGTGTCGGGGAGGTGCCTCTAGCCCCATATGCCAGGGGAAGGAGTATCATTGCCTTCTCTCTGAACAGAGAGAAGCCGGAGGAGTGCTCACATGGTTTTGTCAGATTACCAGTTTCCCCATGGTGCAGGCTCGACTGCACATACGTGGCTTTGCAGGTGCCAATTTTCAAAGAGAAGATGGACTGTAACTGCAAAGGTACCACTTACTGGCTGTGGCTTGCATGTGAACATGCTCAGCACATCATGCCAATGAATACCCATTATCCTTTTTGAGGTCAAGATTCTTGATTGACAAGGGAGTTAGAGGTTATGGGGGAAAGTAGAGTTAAGGTCACATCAGATCAGGCAGGATCCTATTGGCTGGCAGAGCAGGCAAGAGGCCAAATGGTCTACTGCTGCTCCTATTTCTTATGTTCCTATTCTGGCAGCAGTTAGAATTCATTCATTCTGCACCAATCTGCTGTTCCAGCAATCTCTCAGCCACTATATTAAAACCACATAGTCTGCTTGACGACAAGGGCTATCCACTCTATACCTGGCTGAAAACTTCCCTCTATATCCAAACCACTTGGCCAGCCACGCTGCCATGAGAAACAACATTGAGCAGACAGTTGAAGTGCTGAAGCAATAGTTCCATTGCTTTGATCACTCTGGAGGAATCCTCTCATATTTGCCGAGCAGGTGTCCTGATTCCTGCAGGCCTGTTGCATCCTCCACAGCTCTTGTTGTCATGAGGAAACAGCCCTTGCCGTCGCTGATTTGGCGATGATTTAGAAGGTGGTAAACATCCATCTTCCTACAGGCTCTCCATAAGCAGATCATCATTCCCCTGAATGAAACCACAGATCCATTTTATTCAATAGTTCCACACTTTACCATCCCTCTGGGACAGGCCACGCTTTATTATCTCTCTGGGACAGACCACACTTTACAATCCCTCTGTGATAGGCCACAATTTATTATCCATCTGTGACAGGCCATAATCTTGGCCTCAGTCCTAACATAAAAGACATCACAAAGCAACAATTCCATACCAACTTATCCAAGAACACTTTCACCATTCCGCACAATACGCAATGTATCAACCTTGTGCAATCCCTTTGTTCAGGTGACCTGTGCCTGAGCACTCTACCCATTGCTACCCTTGTAGCTGCAGCATGGCTGGTGGAAGGCTGCTTTCTCCCAGTTGGAGGTGATGCAGATGGCCTTGCTGGAAAGCCATGAGCAGTCTGGGCCTGAAGGACTGGCTTCGGACTGCACCACATCAGCATTTGTGTCAGCAGTCTGGGCTGGCTGATTGACTGGCAGGAAACAGTAAGGGTATCACAGAATTTTAATAGCACAGAAGACGGCCATTCAGCCCATCATGTCTGCACCAGCTCTCTAAATGAGCATTATGACCTAGTGCCATTGCCCTGTCTTTTCCTGGCAGAGTGGGGGCATGGAAGCTACCCTCCTGACAGAGCACTGTGGGCTTGGGACTCAGTGGAACCACTGCCACTCACTCAGGGTGTCACCTCAGCAATCCTTGTAATCAGCTAGAGCTCAAGTTGGTGGATTGCTGCAAGCCTCTTTGAGCACTGGTATCTGTAGTGATGATGGCAGCAGTGTGAGCTTGCACAGCAGCAAGTGGAGATTTCATGACCTCAGTCTGAGCTCAAATTGCAGCAATCATGCATTGCCTGATTTCTGTTTGTGCTGCAAAGGAAGCTGAGATATCGGCCGTCAGACTGTTTGGATCCACAAGTATTCTCATTGACTTGGCCACCACTTCCACACTGGAAAGAATGGGCTCCAAGCTCTGCACAAAGCCTTGCAAAAAGTTGGAGACGGACTCCTCCATGCATCTTAACAGTGACAACAGACTCTATGGTAGGCTTGCCAACGTACCAAGCATTTCTGTGTTTAAAAACCTATCAGCCTTTACCTGTACACACCCCATTGAAGTCCTCATCTCAGTCCTCTGCAGCAGGACCTGTGTGCAACCTCATCCTTTGGGGATCTGGCATCCACACATTATCCTTTTCCTCCTGGCCTGGTGGCACATCAGTTGTACCTGGTGGCTCATCACATGTTATCCCACCTCCATACTACCCTCTGAAGTACTTGCTGTGCCCATATATGAGAGTCTGAGATTGACTGTATTTCATCATCATAGGTCTCTTCTTCCCCTTCCACTTCTTGATCCTGCACTGCTGCCTCACCAGGAGGAAGTTCTTGGGATGTCTGAAAGGAGAGAGACACAAAGCTAGGGTTGCAGTGAGGATAAGCATGGAATGCAAGAGGTGTGTGCTTATGCTCGATGCAGCTTGAGTCTGTGATGAGGTGGAAGTGGGATGTGTGTGTGAAGGAGGATTCGATAGAAGTATACAACACCTTCAATCCTTTCAGCCCCACTGTTGATCACATCCTCAGTCATGGCTGCTCCAAAAATAGCACCATCTCTTCCATTGGGATGGTAACATGTAACCATATCCACTGCCCACCGATTAGCTGCTGCTGCTGCCTACAGCTAAGTGTGTGTGAGGGTGAGGTGAAGCTATGAATGTTGAGTGTGAGTTGTGATTGGAGGTTGTTGGGTAGTTGAGAGAGAGAGATGGGGGTGTGGTACATTGAGCAGTGTCTGGGGCAAAAGGTGCAGATGGTGGGATGTGACATTTGAAGATACATTCACGAACCTTGGCCACATGTGAAGTCAGCGAACTTCTTTCAGCACTGCATCCAGTCCTCAGGGCTGTACTGCTAGCAATCTTCTGCCTTTATCTGTCCCCATTGCCTTCTAAGTGTTTGTCTGAAGGGTCTGCTGGCCTTCTGTGTATAATGGACCTCTCTCCTCCTGTCAGTCTCCTGCAGCAAGGCCTCCGGTGTTGTGTCAAGAAATCTTGGAGCCCACTCTCTGCAATGTTATGCCATTCCATCATCTTTCCCGGGCCAAAGTTATTTGTGGAACAAATTCTGCGCCTGTCTGGCATCCCCCCACCCTTTAAGAGGTGCAGGTTAACTTCATGCAGTCCAGGCCAGATTGAACTTGTGATGGCATTTCATGATTTTGCACCCCCAATTCAGGTATCCAGCCATTCAGTAGCACACTTAGCACTGGCTGCATATTGCAATCATGGCAATAAGCAATCTCATTGTAGTGGTATTTTCACTGGGCTAGTAACACTCTGGGGACCCGGGTTCTAACCCTGCCATGGCAGATGGTGGAATCTGAATTCAATAAAAATCTGGAATTAAAAGTCTAATGATGACCATGGAACCATTGTCGATTGTTGTAAAAACCCATCACTAATATTCTTTAGGGAAGGAAATCTGTCGTCCTTACCTGCCCTGGCCTACACATGACTCCAGACCACAGCAATGTGGTTGACTCTTAAATGTCCTCTGAAATGGCCGAGCAAGCCATTTAGTTGTAACAAACCATCACAAAAAAGGAATGAAACCAAACGGACCACCTGGCATCACCCTAGGCACGACAATAGCAATTGTAGCCCTGTCGACCCTGCAAACTCCTTAATAACATCTGGGGGCTAGTGCCAAAATTGGAAGAGTTGTCTCACAGACCCCATGAAGCAACGGCCTGACATGGTCATCTTCACGGAATCATACCTTACAGATAATGTCCCAGACTCCATCCTTGGGTATGTCCTGTCCCACCAGCAGACCCAGCAGAGGTGGTGGCGCAATGGTATACAGTCGGGAGGGAATTGCCCTGGGGGTCCTCAGCATCGACCCTGGACCTCATGAAGTCTCATGACATCAGGTCAAACATGGATAGGAAAAGCTCCTGCTGATTTACCACATACCACCCCCCACGCGCCCTCAGCTGAAGAATCAGTGCTCCTTCATGTTGAACACCACTTGGAGGAAGCGCTGAGGGTGGCAAGGGCTCAGAATGCACTCTGGGTGGGGGACTTCAATGTCCATCACCAGGAGTGGCTCAGTAGCACCACTACTGACCAAGCTGGTCGAGTCCTAAATGGACATAGCTGCTAGAGTGATGAGGGAACCAACAAGGGGGAAAAACATACTTGACCTCATCCTCACCAACCTGCCTGCCGCAGATGCATCTGTCCATGACGGTATTGGTAGGAGTGACTACCACACAGTCATTGTGAAGACGAAGTCCCACCTTCACATACCCTCCATCATGTTTTGTGGCACTACTGCCGTGCTAAATGGAATAGATTTCGAACAGATCCAGCAACTCAAGACTGGGCATCCATGAGGCGCTGTGGCCATCAGCAGCAGAAGAATTGTACTTGAACACAGTCTGTAACCTGATAATCCGGCATACCCCCCTCTCTACAGGATCAATCCTGGTTCAATGAAGAGTGCAGGAGGGCGTGCCAGGAGCAGAACCAGGCATACCTAAAAATGAGGTGTCAACCTGGTGAAGCTATAACACAGGACTACTGGTGTGACAAACAGCATTAGCAGCAAGTGATAGACAGAGCTAAGCAATCCCACAACCAATGAATCAGATCTAAGCTCTGCAGTCCTGCCAGATCCAGTCATGAATGGTGGTGGACAACTAAACAACTCACTGGAGGAGGAGGCTCCACAAATATCCCCATCCTCAATGCCAAAGTCATCATAGACTTATTTATTATTTATTTACCTTTGTAAATAAACATAGGCCAGAATATAATGCACGTCAGGTGCATGCCCGACCTGACCAAGCATAAAATGACGTGCGATGACGTTGGGCAAGTGACCCGACATCATCGTATGCTTGCGTGATATTTCGGTCAGTGGACTAGCACGGGAGTCGGCGATGTACTTGCTGGCGATTAAAAGGCCTATTAAGGCCATTAAAAAGTTAATTGAATGAAATTTTTCACTGCCCGTTCAACCTTACAGTTGGCGGGCAGGCGAAAAAGCCAAGCGGCCTTTGCACTTTTTAGGAAGCCTCATCCATGGGTGGGATGAGGTTTCCAACAGCAAATAAAAATTAAATAAAAATAAGAACATTTCATTAATAACATGTCCCTGCTCATGTGACAGAGGCGGGCGATAGTTCATCACAGTCGGCAGGCTACCTCCACCTCCACTGTGGATGTCCAGGGAGCACAAAGATGTAGCGACAAGTTAGGACGGTTAAGGAGAATTAGCTGCACAGCCTGGGCTCGGGTGTTAATGACTTGTACATGATGTTCACTATTGTCAATAAATTCCCAAGAATGTCTCCCTGCCTGTGTCTTCTCGTTCTGATGAGCAGTGTTCTTGTCACTCAGATGTGAGATCTTTCTGCACAAGGTAAAGGCAGGTGTCTCAGTCCAGGGCCTCTTCCCTGTGCTCTGTGCAGCCTTCAGACCACAGTGATAGTCCAGCCTCACACTCCCTGGAAACATTACTGATGCCTGCACCTCAGCAGTGCTGGTCATAGTTGCCAGAATGCAGTGGGCAGGTGCCACAGAGTTCTCTCATACTGCCTGTGTGCTCTCAGCACCTTTAAAGTGGGGATGGTTTCCATTACACCAGCATCTGTGACCAGTGATGCTGTGCACCAGCTCCTGAAGGGCTGAGGGTCTGAAGGTGAACACAGCATCAGATGCATCTAAAGTTTCATGGCTGTGACTGAGATGGCCCTGATCATGGAGCACAAGCAAGCTGCCCTCGGCCAGTCAGGAGTTAGACATTCTCAGAAGGTATGTGAAGATCTATGGAGTGTCCTCGCTGCATGTTGTCATCATCCTCCAGCGATCAAGTGACTATTAGGGCCTCCAATGCGTCTCCATGACAGAAGCATTCTCACTGAGGGTATTGGTGATGCCATAAGCCAGACTGGAGTCAAACATTCACAACTGCGATGTGAGGATCTACAGGGACTTCTCACTGCATCTTGTCATCAGCCTCTACAAATCTGGTAGCTATGAGGGCCTCTCGAGCGCCTGCCTCATCTAGCCAGTGCAAGAGCCTCATCCTCATTATCGTCACAACCGAGGACCCTTCACCCTCATCCCCGTCAGCGTCCTCCTCTTTGGAGGAGACCTCCAGCTCCTCCATCTCCTCCTCAGCCAGCTCCTCGCCCCGTTGCAGCGCCAGGTTGTAAAGTGCGCAGCAGACAACGATGATGTATGGCACCCTCTGCGGACTGTAATGCAGGGCTCCACCAGAACAGTCCAGACAGCGGAACTGCATCTTCAGCATCCCAATGGTCTGCTCCACCAAGTCACGAACTGCAAATTGAGCTTCATTATACTGTCGCTCTGCTGCAGTCTGAGGCCGCCGCATGGGTGTCATCAGCCACGGTGTCTGTGGGTAGCCCTTGTTCCCAAGGAGCCAACCCTGCAGCTTCTGTGGACCCTGGAAGTCTGCAGGGATCTGTGAGTGACTCAGGAAACCGTGCACACACCTGCAGGATGCATTTCTGGTGGTAGCATACCAGCTGCACATTCAATGAGTGGAATCCCTTGTGGTTGATGAACTCCACAGAGTGTAGCGATGGAGACCTGAGTGCCACATGAGTGCAGTCAAATGCACCCTGCACCCGTGGGAATCCCGAGATCAGGGCGAATCCAATGGCCCTGGCATCCTGGTTGTTCCAGTCCTGGGTGAAATGCACAAAGTTGTGTGCCATGGAGAAGATGGCATCCACGACCTCATGGATGCATTTGTGGATTGTGAAATCCCACAGAGGTCACCTGTGGAGCCCCGAAAGGAGCCACTGGCATAGAAATTGAGCACCACGGTCATTTTCACAGCCACTGGCAGTGGATGCCCTCCATGTCCCCTTGGTGCTAAGTCCTGCAGTAAGTGGCAGATGTGAGGGACCAGGTCCTTAAACATGTACAGTCATCAGCAACACTGGTTCTCAGTCATCTGCAGGAATGACAGGTGGTGTCTATAGACACTGGGTGTCACTTGGCACTGACCAGCCACGGCTCGCTGTCGCTCCTAGGCAGCGTGTGCAGGAGCCCTGCTGCCCCCTCTTCATGAGGTTGCTGCACCTGCCTTTGTACAACCAGGAGCCTCAGTTGCTCTCTCCTCTGTCTTCTACAATCTCTGTAGGCCATCAGGCACACAGCTAGGTCAACAGGATCCATGATCCTGACGTGGTCCTCCTGCAGCATGAAAGAGAGAGAGAGACCTGGTTATCATGGCTATACTTAGCACCTTTCCTGGCCCTGTGTGACTGCCCCTTAATGCTTCCTGGAGAGTGCTGGTCAACCCTTGGATGGCCAGAGATAAGTGTGCTGCATGGCTGCCCTGTCAACCTGTGACATGGGGGACACTGGTCTAAACCAGGATGCTGAGATTGCAAGGGGCTGTGAGCACCTCCAGCAGTAACTGCTACATGGCCAGCGTTGGTGAGAAGATTGTACAACGTGTGCAGTCCAACTGCTCTGCAGTCCAATAAAGTGGTGGTGGACTCGAAGTCTGTGCCGCATGGGTGGGGGGCCTTGGGGTAAGTCATGGAGCGCTTGGTGGCCCTTTGGTGCCTTCACGAAGCTTGCATGGGTGGGCAGGCTAGGAGCTTGACCCCAATCATATCTCTGTAGCTGCGTATGAACTGTCTTAGTTGCAGAGGCATGGTCAGTTTATATAGGTATCCCTTATGCGTGACTACTTCCCTAGCTTACCCTGCCCATCACCTGTGCGCATGGGCTACAGCGCCAGGGCAGCACTTGACCCCCCTCCCTCAGCAGTCGCCTGCGAGGCTGGCCAGTTCTTGCCCCCAGACACCCCCCACCTCTCAGCAGTCACCTGCAGGGCCAGGCATCAGTTCCCCCTGCCCCTCGACACCCCTGAGGCCTGTAAACAACGGGTGAGCTATGGAGAACGCTGCTGCTCACTCACCTCAGTTCCCCCAAAATGAAGGCTGCCAAGTGCACTTTGCCTGTGTGCTGTTGTGAAACACATCGATGTGCTTTCCCGCTGACGTGGATGGAAGATATGTGGGGTTCCAAGAGCCTGGCAGTGGCCTTTTAATTATATGCTCATGTATTACAATTAGCTCCCCACCGACCGATGGTGGGAAATGCACCCGCCATTGGCGGACTGAGCGGAAGATCGCGACCTGCCTTCACGCCGTCGTGAAGTGGGTCCCACCGTGGTGGCGCACACGTGAAGTGGGTCACGCACACCACCTATCAAGCTCTCCGCCAGCGGGCTTGGAAAATTCTGCCCATAGTTTTGAATGTATATTTTAAAGTTTGAGAGGTGACACCGTCAGGATGTTTGGTAACTAGAGGACACAGATTTCAAATATTTGTCACATAGGAACAAAGGACTTAGAAGTAAGAATGGGCCTGCTCCACCATTCAATAAGCTCGTGGCTGATCTGATTGTGGTCTCAACTTCACTTTCCTGGTCTGCCCCTCATAACCCTTGATTCCCTTGTTGATCAAAAATCTGTCTCATTCAGTATTGAATAAATTCAATGACCCAGCCTGCTTTCTGGGTTAGAGAATTCCACAGACCAATGACCCTCGGAAAGAAAAATATTCTCCTAATCTCCATTTTAAAAGGGAGACTTCTTATTTTTAAACAGCGTCCCTAGTTCTAGTCTCCCCCACAAGAGGAAACATCCTCATGGTATCCGCTCAATCAAGCCCCCTCAGGATCTTGTATATTTCAATAAAATCACCTCTCATTCTTCTTTTTTGTCAAAAGAACTAGAGGTGATTAGAGTTGGTTTTTATGCAGAGAGTTACTATAATCTGGAATGTACTACCTGAATGGGTTGTGGAAGCAGATGCAGTGGGACATGGATATATATGCTTGAAAAGGGAAGCGTTGCAGTGTTATGGTGAAAAAGCAGAAGAATGGAACTAATTGGAAAGCTCTTTCAAAGAGCTGACACAGCCATGATGGGCCAAGTTGTCGTCTCCTGTGCTTTAAGATACCACGTAATGCAGTCAGACATACTTAGTAACACAAAGATTTCACAGCCCTTATTACAGTGGAGAACACGGCATGGACTTCTGTTTACAAGATGTGAAGGTATCTTGAAAGGCAATATAACAGTTAATAATTTCTTTCAATGATTGCCCTTTTGTCCTGTTTTTTAGGTACATTTTAAGAATCTGGCTAGTCGCCCCTACAGCATCTATCCTCATGGTATAACAGTCAATAAGCAGGATGAAGGAACTAATTACCCTGGGAATTCCACAAGTAAATTTACTATATTTAAATTATTTACAACATAATTATTTGGAATTAATAACATTTTAAGTCAATATATACTGTCACACTATAGTGAACTGTGTTATAGCCACATTCGGGGAATAATGTTGTTCGAGGCCTGCCTGCTACATGCAATTCTGAAGGACCTTTAAAATAATTTTATAATTTCAAAACAAAAACATTTTCCCAACATGTTTTAGTAAGTTTTAGTATAAAAAATGGCAAAAATTAAGGGGGGTGCGGAGTTTGGACCAAAAAGAACCCAGATAAATTTGGAGAAAAAAAACATTTTATTTTGAATATTGCTACAACTCAGGACAACAAGCTTTAAAAAATTGTACAGCCAAGCAAGTGGCAACCCATAATTATTTTCATAGTTCAGACACCATTTTTATGGAGCTCAGCATCAGATTCACAACTAACCCCAAGGTAGTTATTTTTCTCAATCAAAAATAAAATTGAAGGACTGTGCTTGGTGTCAGGCTTGACTCAGTGGTAGCACTTTCGCCTCTAAGTCAGAAGATCATTGGTTGAAGTACCACTCCAGTGACTTGTACATATGATGTAGGCCACAGTCACCATAGGGAGTTGGCGCTTAACCAAAGCCTTGTCTGCCCCCTCAGACAGATACATTATACTTTTCAAAAAGTAGCCAACAATTATCCTTCAACTAGCATCACCAAAACAGATCTGGTCATTTATCATTATTTTACAAATTAGCAGCCGCAGTTCCTACAACAGTGAATTTACTCCAAAAGTACTTTGTTAGTTATAAAAAGTTTGGAATATCCTGAGTCACATAATGGGCCTTGTTTGTTTGTGCTTAATGTTATGGTTCCATATGCACCTATCTGCCAGTACAATAGTGTTGGAAGATCATCCACAGGAGCACAGTTGCGATCATGTGTTAATAAATAACATCTTTGTGTGCAACCAGCCTTTCATTGATAGCCTCAGCCTTCAGAGGGCTGTCAGTATGGTGTCTATGTCAGTGCACTGCTGTCCTTGCTCTGTATCTAATTAGGAACGAAGGACTGACAGTATAAAGAAAATAGTCATCACAACAATACCTGATGTCAACCCAGGTCCTCTCAAAAATAAATCCAATTCTCTATTTCTGTTTGCGCTGAAAAGCAGGTGGACAGATACACGTGTATCACATAAATAAATTCAGCATGTTGCATACGCCATGTGAACTATGTGCTGATGTCAAAGATGTAATTACATGCATCCCTTGACCTGATTATTTTGTAAGAAAATTATGAGACATGTTTTTTCCCCTCAAATACACAAGTGAATTCCTTTAATCAATTTGGCCCCCTTCCCCTTTCCAAAAGAAATTCAGAATTTGTTATTGCTCCATTTGGATTGTCTTATAGGTGAGCTATATCAACCTTATGATATGACTCATTTTTTGGCTTCTAGTGGAGTTATTTTGGTAAAGTGAAAGTAACAACAGCATCACACTTTTGCATCCCAATCAGCAATCAGTTATGTCTGTGCCTCACAACTCCCACATGATAGTCTCTGTGATCGTTAAATAGCAGCTCAACTTCAGTGCAGATTCCTAACACTGATTTGAAATTGGAGACAGCCCAATAGGATTGATCCTGGCTGATGTTTAAGATCAAAATAGACTCAGGACTGAAATCAGAAGGGAAAGTTACAGGACTGGAGTAACAGATGACAGGAATACATGATTTGACATGATAGAATGAGGGAAAAATGTATTTGTAGCTATCAGCCGGTGTGAATGAGTTTTGGTGAATGGAAGCTTTGTAATATTACTTCTTATCTCTTGTAAGAATCATGTTTTTTTTGGTGGGAAAGAGTTATTTGGATGGCATTTAGAGATGGTATATATAAATGTGCATGATACTAGTACTGTGTAACAGCTCATGATTTTCTGTTTTTAAGAAACCAAGGGAGCTTTGTTGAAAGGAGATAGAAGATTGAGAAGTATATATAGAATAGTGATGACCTTTGTAAGAGATGTTAGTGCTGGGCGTAGAACATTTTCCTATTTCAGACATTCAATAACAGCAACAAGAACACCAGGTCAGGCACAACATAGACAATTGGAAAGTAAAACTCTGCTACTCCTCTACAATGCAACCAAAGCCACAGAAGAATACCTCCACTGTGCTACTGTGACTATTTTCTATTTTTAACATCATTTATCCTTGTGGCCCCTCTCATTAAGATTGCCAATTCGCAGATGTGTGCTGCAGGCAATGACCACTGGGAACTGGGTCGAGACTTCCTAAGCTTATTTTACATAGTTCTCTTAAAGCCAGCAAAATTAAGAAACTTCATCTGGGCTGAAATCAAACGTGTCCCTGCTGAAAGAGATGTACTGCCTACTGTACTGTACTGACCCAGTACAAATGAAGTTTATGAATTATGATTTGTACCTTCTTCACTACATACTTTGGGAAACAATTTGGTTCTTCATTTGGGTTAACAAACTAGTTAACATCAGGTGATATTTTTGTTCTCTCTGTGTAGCTTGTAAACATTTGCACAATGAAGTATCCTTAAAGGAGAACCGTACATCAAATTGTATTGTACACTGGGAAATCAATTGATACTGAGATTTTACCAAGAATAATCAATGGCAAAAAATGAATTTGCCTTGTAAAGCTTTTAAATATGAAAGCAGAATAGCATTCCTGTTTGCGTCTTTTTGAATGTGGGCCTGTGCAGAGTCCAGTTGCATTTCCCTATCAACTTTTTGATTAGACCCCATTTCTAAGGCAGCCTAAGACACAATCAGAGTTTCAATAGGCATAACATCGTTGGACTCACAAGCTCAGCTCACCTGGAGATAGGGTGAGAGGAAATGGTCCTAAAAAAAAGATGTAAAAGGAGCTGAAAACATTTCTGAATGATTATAGAATTAATTATATCGATGAAATGGTCAAATAGTTCATGAGCACCAAGTATTCTGTATTGGCGGAGGCAGGATTGTTATCTCTATCTGCCCTGGTCCAAGTGAACAATGACCAGATAATGTTTGGTATTAACCTTGCAGATTCCACGAAACAGGTTGATCCTGATCAAACCTACATTTACACTTGGAAGATTTCTGAAGATGTTGGACCAACATCCCTGGACCCCAGGTGCCTGACAAAACTATACCATAGTGCTGTGGATATCACACGGGATATTGCTTCAGGACTTTTTGGACCCCTTTTAATCTGCAAGGGCCTATCACTGGATTTCAGGAATTTGCAAGTAATGTAGCATTAATCTGTTAACCATTGGAAAACCATCATTTATTTTATGTATGCTATCTGATTTGTTGTGGCATTGTTCATAGTAAATGATAGTATTTGATTTTTTCTAATGAGTGGTGCTCTATCATTATCAGGGCTACTGATTTACAAAGGTAACAGTCTTTGGGAGTCTGAGGAGGTGCTCTGGAGTTTGGTAGGGCTGAAGTCTTTAATTACAGCAAAGTGCAGAGAGGGAACCTGGGCTTCAGTGGAACTGGAGGAGTCTTAGGATTTGGTAACACAAGAATTCAAGAATTAGGAATATGAGTAAGACTAACAACGTTGTCCTGGGGTTTGACTGTATTTAAATGGGAGGGTCGAGAAATCCTGAATTTTGCAACACTCGCTGAGGCTCTTAGACTTTGGGATTACAGGGATGAGAAGGTTTCTGTGGCCTGGCAGATTGAGAAGACCACAACGTTGGATTTCAACAGCATCATGGTGGCCTGGGTTCAAATCCCACCACAGCAGCTGGTGGAATTTAAATTCAGCTAATAAATCTGGAATTGAAAACCAATCTCAGTAATGGTGACCATGAGATTATCATTGATTGTCATAAAAACCCATCTAGTTCACTAATGCCTTTTAGGGAAGGAAATCTGCCATCCTTACCTACATATGGCTCAAGACCCATAGCAATGTGGTTGACTCTTAATTGCCCTCTGAAGTGCAATCAGGGATTGGCAAATGTGCCAGCCTTGCCAGTAATGCCCACATCCCATAAAAGAATAAAGAAAAAAAAGGCATCACCCCGAGAGACCTCTCCATCATCTGTGCCAACTCCTGGCACTTCGCACTATCTGCCATTCCCTCAGTGCCTCAGCATTGGCAGGCAATAGCCGATAACTGATTCTAATTAGGACAAAATTGCCTGCGTCAGATTCAAAAGTGAATCATTCTGGTTGCTGTCAGGGGATATAGTTACAAAGCAGATGACACACACTGTATGCTGTTTAAAAAAAGGGAAGCACGATGTAAAACAGCTGCTCAAAGATGGGCAAGGTTAATGAAGTTTGCCTCAAGTAGGATTGTAGGGTACTATTTAGGAAACATTTACATCATTGAGGATCAAAGCATTGCTCTTCATGTGCATTCAAATAAAGATTAGAAAATGGCAGAGAAACATTTTCTAAGGGCAGAATTTTTTGTCCCGCGAGTGGGCACACACCCGACCTGAACAGGGGTGAATTGGTGTGCGATGACATCAGGCGAGCGTCCAGACATCATCGCGCACTCTCACGATCTTTTGGTTGGCGGACATGCGCTAGTGTTGGCAGTGCGCCTGCCGACAATTAAGAGGCCTATTAAGGCCCCTAGGTAATTAATTAAGCAGCATTTTTTGCTGTCCGCTCAACTGTTTGGTTGACAGGCAGGCGTGTAGGCCAGACGGCCTTTGCATTTTTAACAAAACCTCATCCACAGGCAGGATGAGGTTTCCGGCGTTTATTGAAGAAAAATTTTAACATCCTTTTCCACATGACCCTATTCATGTGACTGAGTCACATGTGGGGACATGTTTATCTCATATGTTGAAAGTTTATTTTTGTATTTAAAATCCATCAGCTCCCTGAGGCAGCTCTGTGCCTTCAGGGAGCTGTCAGTGCATGCTCCCCTGTGCATGCGCTCCTCCCATCCCCACCCTGCCAGCGCTGAGACTCCCAGCACACATATCATGCTGGCTGGCCATTAATTGGGCAACAAGACTCCCAGACGGTGTTAACTTGTTCCCAAGCCTAGTGTCACATTGGTGAACTATACGCCAATTGAAAGACAGCATATTGTCCAATTTCCTTTTGCTGTGCATGGCCCTTTAAAAATGTCAAGTGGCTGTATATGCGAGCACCACGGTGCCTGTGGTCGGTTTCACGGCCACTCCCAGACTCACCTGCCGTGCCCGCCCAATGAGGGAAAGATTTTGCCCTAAGAGTATTAGACACGTTCAGTCGGTTGTTGTGCATGAGATATAAGTAAAGGCATTATCAATGAGGGCCATCTTATGACTCTTGTTGAGTGCATTAATGACTAAATGTTATCACGATATGTGCAGTTTATCTCCATTTAAAAATAATGAGTAATAGTAATAAATATTGATCAGGATTAACCTACCTTAAGTTTTACACTTGCACCCTGAAAGGTCTTAATTTTATTGACATTTGCTGAGTTTTCACTCCAGAAGGTAGAAGGTAGTAACCGAAACGGGGAGACAATTCTGTGTTAGCACCTGTACATTAGCTCCCCCTAGCCAATATATAAACTATAACAAGGTCCACGGGCTATACAATTGTGGAAGATATCACAGCTAAAGCTGATCCTTCCACAGCCAACCCGATCTTGTTCTCAGCTTGTGTTGCTGTGTGTGCGTGCACACTGACACACTTTCCAATGCTGAGCTGACACCTTGCTGATCTGTATGCTTCAGTGTCATACAAGGCAATTAACTTATTCTCTGAGCCATTATTTTCAAAATTGGATGTATTTTCCTATTTTCTGTGCAATTTAATAATGTCCAAAACAAAAGGTTTATGGCATGCTTGAAGAAATTTTTTTTAAAAAGGCCCAAAATCCTGGTGTAAGTATCAAATGTGCCCACTTGTGATTTTCAAGATGACACTGACAAAGTAGGGTCAGAGCAAGATCTGCCCTGTCCAGCATAAATGGCGGTTGCCCACTTCAATTGGGGCCCATTCTGTCCTCTCTATAAGGGGACTGAAAAATCTTCAAAAATTCCAAACACCTTCAAAACTGCAGAACAAGTCCCAGCCCCACATCACTTAGGTGAGCCCTACATTCACTATTTGGCAGACAGCATCAATACTCCTTCAAAGTTGCACAGGCCACGCACAGGCATCCTGGTGCTCGCATGCATGGCCATTCGACATTCTTAAAGGGCCATGTACAGAAAAAGGAAATTGGACAATATTCTGTCTTTCAATTGGCATATAGTTCACCAATGTGACACTAGGCTGGGAACGAGTTAACACCATCTGGGAGCCTTGTTGCCCAGTCACAAGCTATCTTGTGCTAGTGTGATTTAGCATTTCCAGCCTGGGCCTAATCTGTAGCTGTGCGATGGCACTCCTGCAATGCTTTTGTTGGGAGGTGGCAGGGCCAGGGGTGGAGGGGGCGGGGGAGTGGAATTGCATTAAATGTGCCACAGATTTTTGGCTGCCTTATCTTTTGTTAGGAAAATACTGCTACTTAAGTGATAAAATGTTGGATTTTCCTCTGCTATAGAATCCAATTTGGGAAAATAAAGGAAATTTGAGCAGGGGAGGCTGACATCACATCTGTGTCCTTACCCCCACTGCTGACCTGGCCATCCCTCCTTCTTCAACCAAATGGAAATAGATTTCATGAGCCCAGACTGCACTTCTGCAAAAAAGATAGATTTAATTATGGAGACAGAGAGGTGTTAAAAGATGCATGGGGGTTGGGGGACATGTGGTACAGGACACTCAAATTTCCTTCCTACAACTGCTTCTGCCATCAGGGGATTATTGACAGCACACCCTGAGACAGTAGCATCATCGCTACTGAAGAGGATGGTGGGTAAGGTCTTAGTAATGAGACCCATTCCTTTTTTTTAATGCCCCTCTTTCTTTATGTTGCTCATCTCATGCAGAGCTTGACCAAAGTTTCTAAGAAAAAGACTCTTTAGGCGCTCTCACCTAGGAAAATAAGTCAGAGTCACAGTGGGGTAAGGTTGAAATGCAGAAGTCTCTGACCTTCCTTCATCATTGAGCCGCCCAAGAGGAAAATCCAGCCAAAATTGTCATATTAGAATCTCTGAAGATATTCTGGCATTTCATTCTATTTGATTTAGATAAGAGTGGATGAAGAGCAACACATCATATTTGCAGCATTTGATGAGAACCAAAGCTGGTATATTGATGAGAATATTCAGTCATGCCAGGATCCTTCCCTTGTCGACCCCACAGACCCTGAATTTTACGAATCAAACATCATGTACAGTGAGTAGAGGTGCTCTGGTTTCCTTGCTCTTCAAGTTAAGAGGTTATTTAAAATTCCTAGGTGATTAGATCTGTAACTGGTTTCCGGATCCATAAAGTGTCATGTGTTTTAGTAGACTCGACATTCAACATACACAACCAACGTAGAGCAATTATCAACAAAGTCAATAGTGTGTTAAAATGTACAGCAAAACCAGTCACTCTTAAAGGCAGCACCTAACATTTTCAATTCCTTTCACCCTAGTACAGTACTCTCATATTACACAAGAGTTGCACTCAGCCAACTTCAGTGGGCAAGCAATTGAGCTGATTCTGGTTGCTGGTGTGTAAGTGGATCCACCTGATCCCATTGCACTTCCTTGCCATAGTTTCCCAGAGTTGTGCAATTCCAGAGCACCTTCAGAGTAATTGAGCTTGGCCTAAATAGCCAAGTGGTTATGGTACTGGGTTTGTAACCCCAAGATCAAGAGTTCAAATCTCACAATAGCAAACTATGAAACAGTGTAACTTCATCTGTATAAACAGATGGAAACAGGTTTGTACTCGAAAGAGTTTCAGAGTAATTGAAATCACTTTCACTGCTGTTTGAAATCAATCAACTCTTTGGGCTCTCACTGTAGTTGATGCACTTGGAGTTTCTTAAAACATCAGGAATTCCTGACAAGATCATCATCTATGATGAACAGCTACCTCTCTACATTTTGTCTTATTTATGCTTCCTTCCCCTTAAAGGAGAAGCAACAAAAACATATATTTTGGGTCTCAGTGTTTCTCTAAAAAATGACCAGGCCTTTACACTGACACATTGTGTCTAGATGTCAGTGACAGATTATATATTTTTTTGTTGTTGGCAGTTATTATCCGTGGCAACATCAAGCTTTTCCAAGCATGAGTATAAATAGCATTGGCCAGATGAACATTAGAGCTACTTTTATCCAGGCATCATCAACGTGACACAATTCCAATCTTCAAAGTCCACCTTTTAATGGACAAATACAGCTTTTCTTCTTCTTTGATCTTATATTTGACCAACTTATTTCTATAAAAATTCTGAGAGCTGTTACGAAGAGAATTCCGAGGAATAAGACACCTCAGCCATTATTGTGGAATGGATTCAAATTCAAGATCCAGAAAAATACTGTGGCAACCCATGACCCAACCCAGTCCCATAAGGACTGAGCATTTTACACTATTATGCTTCAAGCTTTCTTTCATAAAACAGTAATTAAAACCACATTTTAACATTTGCATCTATATTCGACTGCAGGACTTCCCAAACTGTGGGTTGCGACCCCAGTGGGGTCACAAGGCATGATTTTGGGCTCGTGACTTCCAAAGCATCAATGGTTGCTGCGGAGCTCGGACTGATTTCTGACAGCTGCAAGGCCCCTTTAAATTTTTGCATTATTTTTCTAGTGGACAGCATGGCCTAGTGGACTGCTCTCTGAGGCCTGATTCCTGCTGCAAGAAAAGCCTGTGAAAAGGTTAGGTGTTTGTTGCTTTTGGAGAAACTCTGCCTTTTCATCAACCCTTAGATCGTTCAACTCCTATTTTCAGCCCACCCCCAACCCTGGTAAAGAACTAGAGCTCCCCCGTTCTCCTCTCAGCAACTCAAGCTTCACCGCCACAACTGCTGAAGCCTTCACCCCACCACCCGCACCCCCCCCACCACCCCTTGCAGCAATTCAAACCCACCCCACCCCCACCTTCCTCAACAGCTTTCGTACTGCACCCACCCCAGCCTCCCAAAACTTTCACTTTGGAATCCTACAAAGACTGAGGCATTAAAATGGGACCACACCAGGAAAAAGTTTAGGAAGCACTGTTCTAATGTTTAAATAATTCTTTCTGGATGTTTTCAGCAATAAATGGTCTTGTGTATGAAAGCAAAGAGTCTATACCGTTATGTGAAGGAGTTGTCACATACTGGCATGTTTCGAGCATTGGTGCCCAAGATCACATGCAGGCAGTTTACTTCCATGGACATACCTTCAAACACAGAAAAACAAATAAAGATGTGATACACCTCTTCCCTCTAATGGGTGAAACTCTAACCATGCAGATGGACAGTTTGGGTGAGTATGTTCATTTCTACCATATCCTGTACAGAGTTGTTATGACCACAGCCAGTGTTAATTGCTGGGCAAACCAAATCCCAGAAAGACGCTTGGCCTCAGGCTTTTTGTTTGTGTATTCTGCTAATGAAAAGAAGACGTACTGATCTCAGCAGCAAGAGGTCCAGTAACACTTTTGGATTTAAAAAAAAATTAAAAGTATAAGTTTTGTTGAACAAAGATAAAAGAAAACTTCAGCACATAAGATTACAGAATTAAGGTTATTCTCACAAAACATTCCCCCAAAGCTCTACTTGGTCAAATCCACAAATAAACACCTTCCAGGCAACTGTGCCAAATCGATGTTAGCTATAAAAAAAATCCAGTAATATTACTCAAGACAAGCTTCTGTAGCTTCAATAAAGGCATACCACATGACCTTTACCCTCTTCCACTCTGCAGTGGAATCCACTTCAGAATAAGAACTGCCTGCTGCAGCCCAAGACTTTTCTAGCTTGACTGGATGGGTGATTCAAACTGCATCCTCTTTCAGCCCAGTGCTCCAGCTATCTCCAGCCACTTCTAGATAAACAGCTATACAGCCACCTCCACCTCAAAAGCTACCCACGGTAACTCTAATATACCATTTTTCCCCCTTTCATCTCACTTCCATTGTTCTCACACCCCTTTGAAAATCGCACCCTTCCAAATACAAGATTTTTCATGTTTCCATCTTGTCTTTGCTTTTGGGTCAATAAAATATCATATCCCCACTGTTTGTTTACCTGTGAACTCCTGCAAGATGCAAACATTTTCTTGTCACCTCTGATTCCCCTTTGCTATTCAAAAAATCTCGTAACTTATCTAAAAATACAGATGTTAGATCTAACCTATTTACTTGTACCTCAAACTTAACACCTTTATTCTTTTCATGTTTCCAAAGCCCCCAGACAACCTGAATCCTATCAAAACTCTGCCCAGTTTAATTAAATCACACACATACACACGCAGACACCAGCCTTTTTTACAGAATAACACAATATTCTCCAAAATGTTAGAAAGAAACATCCATTCTCACAGAGTGTCTTTCACCAGATCATTTATAATTGAAAAAATGGAAAGCAAACAACCAATCTATGACCACAGAGTAATTCATTATATTTAACATTAAAACAGCACCACTCCTCAGCATATCTTTTTTTGTTAGCCTCAAAAGGAATTAAGACAACAAAAATGCTTCAAAAATTAAACAAAATAATCACTACTTTTGCATTCCTGTCTTAATTGAACACAGGAAGTGCAACTTAATGGGCTGCCTCAACAACTGGAGGTAGGGGAGGGGCAAATAAGCATTATTGGTATAGTTTGGAGAAGTGACTGAATGCCTGGCCAAAAAGGGTGGGTTTTAAGAAGGATCTTGAATGTGAACGAAGTAGAGACACAGAGAGGTTTAGGGAGAGCATTCCACAGAGAATATCTGAGCTAATTGCAACAGCATTGGGGTGAAAAGAAGGCTAAAGTCAGAAGGCCAAAGCATGCAACAGTAGATGTAAGGTGAAGTGGTGCAAGGCCATGGATGGATTTAAAGTTGAGGAAGAGGGATTTAAACTTTGTGAGGGACATGGGTCCAGTGTGGATCAGCAAATATAGTAGTGATGGGCTGGTAGGACTTAGTGGAGGACAGGGTTTGGCCAGCTGCAGCCTGCAAGAGTTTTGAAGAATTGAAGTTCAGAGGTAACAAAAGCACTAACAGAGAAGTAGAAAAGCAGCTGCAGGAGTGATGCAGGGCAGAGTTAGAGAGCAGTCCACCTCAATTTTATTAACACACTCTCTAAAAGTGGTGGGGTCTGTAGTGAAAAAGACTTTACACCCATCACTACTGCCCTCACTTTAAATGCCACAGAATCCTTCTAGGTTCCAACAGGGGACATATTAGGAGTCAGTTACTTTGAATCATATGTTTGATGATTTTATCAAAAATGTTGATGAATGAAAAAGGGTGTAATAGTGGAAAACACTGGTTGACTTTTCATCCATGTTTAGTGCTGCTTTAATGATTCCCTCTGCCCAAACATTGATGCAGTTCAAATCAAGCAGTTTGATTGCCCTCTCTTCCTGACCATTGTACTTGTCTTTTTAATGCTCTTACTATGAAACTGTACATTGTTTTACTGCTATTAGTTTGTAGTTACTGTGATGAGGCAGTTTGGTTTCTGCTACTCCTTGTGCATTGTTTTGTAGGTGAATGGCTTCTTGGAACTTTAAGTTCCCGTCAGGTGACCTATGGGATGAGGATAAGAATTAAAGTTTATCAGTGTGGGGATGAAACCATTTCAGGCCCACTATTTTACTTTAGGATTCAACCTGAATCAAATAAAGTGTTGGTAGAGGCGACTGAGGAATCCGTTGAGGAAGATATTGATGCCGAGACGCTTGAAATGCTGAAAGAACTTGGATTGCGATCATTCCAAATACCACACGAAGTAGAAGAGACAGAAGATATTTTACAATTTATTGAAGATGAATCTGATGATTCACGAGAACTCAACGTTAATATATCCAAGGAGCAAGGCGGCAAGTTGCATTCAAATATCAGTGGAACTCAGAATAAAACATCCATCGATGCAAATAAACTGATCAGTTTACTGAACAAAAGAATATCAGATGACTTGGAGTTTGATTCGGCTGAAGATGAACTTGAACAACCTGAGAAATTAAGTGAAAGTAAAACTGAACAGCCATTAAAAGAAGTAATCAGTGAGGTGGTACAAATAAATGAAATGTTATCTGACTCACATGAGCTGAATTTCACATCCACAGATACTCATTTAAAGCAAAATACACCAGATATGATGGAGGGAGATATTAACATGGAGATTTCTGGACAAAATTATAAAGCAAAGTGTGACAGTAGTGTATGTCAACATTCTGCGCTAAGGTCTGCTGCCAAAGATACCAACTTCCTATTTAATGGGAATGACACTGATACTATAGTTAATCTCATTGGGAAGAACAAAAGGAATTTAGCTGAGATTCCTGTATCAGCACTAAACCAAAGTAATTTTCAAGTAACTGCAGAGAATATCAGCCTTGTCAATATTACTGAAGGCAACAGAGAAGAGGAATCTGATTTAGTCCCACAAGAAAAAAGTGCAGAAACAAATAGTCAAACTGGCAAAGCTGAAGCTTTCATTATAATAGAAGGTGACAAAGTTGGAGAAACACATACTGGCAGTGAAATGGGTGACAGACAGAAAACCTACAAAGAAAAAGGAAGGGCAGTCAAAACAGGAACTAGTGTGGAGTTAGAATTGATTGATGAAACATTGTTACTGACACAAAATCAGACAATTGAGCATCAACACAGCTCCAACTTCACCCAACAGGCAAATGCCACCCAGCATTGTTTGGGTGAAGACTGTGCCCTAGATGAGATGATAAGCACCAATACCTTTAGTGAAACAGTCACAGTATTAAATGGTTCAGACAGAAAAACAAAACATCCAGCTACTTTGTCAAGAGAGAGCACAGCAGCCTCTTCACAAGCAACTAATTTTTCAGTCGGTTATGAACAAAATCAAACTAACCCCAATACAAATAATAACAGCAAAAATAAAGTGACAGCTGATAATGAGCAGGGTAATTCGTTCAATCAGTTGTCTGGTGAGGTTATGGAAAACTTCACAAATACCTCCAAAGGATCAGGAATGGAGAGCAGAGAAAATTCTGAAAAGGTATTTATTTACTTAAAGCATTCATCAGGTAACCATATGGTTCGATTTCAGGGAGCGCCTCTAAAACCTGAAGAACGCTATTTGTCATACAAAGTGGAGGAAAAGGGTGTTAGTGTTTCAAAGCTAAAACATTTGAGAAGATACATAAAGCTCACAACACAAAACAATTCTACAAAACAATTCAAAACTGTAGAAAGTGTTGGAAGGCGAGCAGCAGTTGAAGCTATGCTGAAACACAGAAAATTATTGCAGGAACAAATGTCTCCAAGAGGATTCAGACGTGGTATTAAACAGAGAATGCATATTCCTTTAGGCAAAAATCATACATCATCAAGAAGATTTCAATCTAAGTCTAAACATTCTGTAATTTATCAAGATGACAGCTCAAACTCTATTATAGTTGGAATTCCAAAACGTAACAATGGTGTTACACTTGAATATGATGAATATATCGCAAATGTGGATGTAGACCTTCCTGAAGCTAGTAGAAAACTGGATGAAGGGGAGACAAAGTTTGATTCTATGAACCCTTATACTAATGACAGACGAACTCATTCAGATATATCCCGGGATCCAGAAATGATTGTCGAGCATTATTTACGGAGCCACAATGGGAATGTGAGGTACTACTTTATTGCTGCAGAAGAAATATTTTGGGATTATTCCAGAAACACCATGTAAGTATAGAATTTTTTGCCATTTTGGATTTTTATTTAAAGTATTTTATCATAGAATCATAGAATAGTTACAGCACAGCTTGTTGTGCCCCTGCCAACTCTCTGCAAGAGCTATTGATCTAATCCCAATCCTCTATGCTTTCCCCATAGCACTGCAATTTTTTTCTCTTCAGGTGCTTATCCAACTCCCTTTTAAAAGCCACAATTGAATCTGCCTCTATCACACTTTCAGGCAGTGTATTCTAGATCCTAACCACTCACCGGATATAAAAGTTGGTTCTTTTGTCATTCACTTAAATCACTGTCCTCTGGTTCTTGACCCCTGTGCCACCATGAACAATTTCTCCCAATCTGCCCTGTTGACTCTCCTCATGATTTGGAACACCTCTATCAAGTTTCCTCTCAAACTTCTCTTCAAGAAGAACAACTCCAGCTTCTCCAATCTATCCAGTAACTGATGTTTCTCATTTATGGAACCATTCACATAATTCTTTTCTGCATCATAAAGCTTCAGCTGAGGCTTAATCAATGTTTATTTTTATATGATTCATCATAACTTGCTTGGTTTTGTTCTCTGTCTCTATTCATAAAGCCCAGCATCCCATATCCCTTTTTAGACATTTTCTCAACCTGCTCCGCTAAATTCAATGATTTGTATACAAATATCCCCAGCTCCCTCTGTTCCTGCATCCCCTTTAGAATTGCACACTTTATTTTGTATTGCCTTTCCTCATTCTTCCTACCAAAATGTATCACTACACATTTCTCTGCATTAAATTTCATTTGGCACATGTCCGCCCATTCTGCCAGCCTGTTTATGTCCTCTTAAAGTCTCTCATTATCCTCCTCACACAATGGGTCATAACTTCCTTGGAGTGGCAATCAGCATCGATTGTCACTCTGTGCCCAATTACCTTCGGGGATTTTCTTCCATGCCTATCTCACTCGACCTTCCGACTCAGGCCAGGCTAGATTCAGGCAGCACAGTTTGTCCCTGAGGCCCAGCATCAAAGTCCAGCTCTGTCTAATTGAAGGAAGACATGAGCCCTTTTTTACGGCAGTAGCTGCTGTAAACCAGTCAAGTTAAAGGTCCCATTAAAATTAACAGACCAAAGAGAAAGTAAGTGTCTAAGGTAAGTGGATAGGATTTGGGGAATGGCGGGGGGGATCGGAGGTTGGGTGTTAGAGGCTGGGACGGGGTGGGGGCTGGCGGAGGTCGGGGTGGGGGGAGTCAGAAGTCAGGATGGAGTCGTGGTAAGTCAGAGGTTGGGTAGGAGAGGAGAGGGGGTCAGAGGTTGGAATGGGGGGATGGGGTGGTGGGATGGGGTTAGGGAAGGAGATCAGGAGGCGTGGGGTTGGGGTCGGACCTTGCAGGGGATGGGGTTAGAACTTGGGGGCATGGAGGTCAGGTGTGCTGAATGGGGTGTTGGAGGTCAGGTGGGGCAGGGCAGGGTTCAGGTTGGGGGGGGTGGGGTAGTTGAGAATCGGACCCACGGAGAGAGTGAGGAGGCCAGTGCAGGTTGGGGGAGGGGGGGATGCAATCCCATGGGGGCATTGGGGGTGGGGTAGGGAATACCTTCAAGTGTTGGTTGGTCTGGGGACAGGGGTGTGGGGGGATTCCCCTGGGGGAGGATCAGGGTGTGCAAGGGTCCTGTGAGGGGCAGGTCAGGATTGTGTGGGGAGTCCCGTGGGGGGGGTTTGGCCTACGCCTTTACCATAGTTATCCAGAAGTTAGAAGAGGTTTTAATTCTTCTAACTCTTTCTGGGTGGCTATTGGTATAACTCTGTTGAAATTATCCAAAGTTTGTGATTTAAATCACATTTTTGGATAGTTCTCAACAGAGGGCAATTGCCCAGAGGAAGTTAGCACTTCTGGGCAATTGCCATGCAAACCCTTACCTGTGAAGTTCCAAGAGGAATTTCCCAGAGCAACTTTGGTAACCCCCCCCCACAAATCTGTCGCTGGGAAGTTCGGAAGTTACAGCCCTGGACTTCAAAGTTTTGTGTCATCCACAATTTTGACATTGCGCTCTATGTGTCCAAGTCTAGGTCATTAATATAGATCAAGAAAAACAGTTGTCCACATTCTGACCCTGGGGAGCCCCACTATAAATCTTCCTCCAATCTAAAAACCAACTGTTTGCATGACTTTCTCTCTCTCTCTCTTAGGAAGAAAAGAAAATTAATTAAATTAAACTGGAAGCAAAAGCTCACAAAACACCATTCCTATGCACCACTTAACACTGCTGTTGATAGATTATTTATCAATATATTTGTAAATTCTCTTTGCATTATCTTTTATGGGGCACTGTGTATTACAGTTGAGCACAGTTTGTTCTCCATTGAACTCTGAAGCCCAAAATTCCTATGAGTTTGAGTTGTCCACACAAATGCATTGCAATCAAACCTTTAACTGTTCATTGTAAATTGCAAGACTATTTCCATAAAGGAAAGAGAGACTTGCATTTAATATTGTGTCTTTCATAACCTCCGGATGTCCAAAAGCACTAATTAAATACTTTGAAGTGTAGTCATTTGCATTGCCGGAACGAGTGCATTATGCCTGCATGGTGTTTCAGTCAAGCCAAGATGCCAGCTAAAATATCGGATGAGCACTATGCTGCTCCAATGGATGAAAGGACTAGATAAAACAAGTATCTGCTTCCAGTCTCCTGATCTCAACGCAGCAAGTGGGATTGATTACTTTTCCATTGCAAAGGTTTACACTCTCTTCAGGGCTTTAGTAGGATCCATGCCCAACTAGCCAATGAGAGTTTCCACTAAGGCCTTTTATATTTGAATTCCAATGTAACCAGGTCCCACCTAGAATTCTTGACCCCTCTTCCCCACCAATGTTCCTGTTAAGTTCAGTTTGCAGTGCGTGGCCGGCTTGTTGCACAGCACGGTCCCTTCAAATTTGGCATGTAGCTGAGCATGCATGCATCTTAAAGGGAGCATTGCTTGTGCGCATAGCCTGTTCGTTCACTGGTGACACATTCCCAATTATTTAGCAGTGCAAATTCAAGGGAATATTGTTCCCCACTGAACCCCTACCGGCAACCTGAGCCAGAAATTTCTCGGTCTGAGATTTTTACATTAAAACTGAACTAACAGCATGTAACTATTTTCCCAATTTCCTTAACTGAAGACACATCAAATAAAGCAGACTGATGTCACAGACACTGCTCATTGGCACTAAGTTTTCTATATATATGTCCTAGGCCCAAAAATTTTCAGCTGTTTTGTCAATGGCCTTCCTTACAATCTAAGGTCAGAAGTGGGAATGTTTGTTGATGATTGCACAATGTTCAGCACCTTTCTCGACTCCTCAGATACTGAAGCAGTGCATGTCCAAAAGCAGTAAGATCTGGACAATATCTGGGCTGACAAGTTGCAAGTAACATCTGTGCCAGGCAATGACCACCCCAAAAAGGCAAAATCTTGACATTCAACAACATTACCATCGCTGAATCCTCTACTATTAATATCGTGGGTGTTACCATTGACCAGAAACTGAACTGGGCCAGCCATATAAATACTGTGGCTACAAGAGCAGGGCAGAGGCTAGGAATCCTATGGCGAGTAACTCACCTCCTGATTCCCAAAAGCCAGTCCGCCATCTACAAGGCACAAGTCAGGAGTGTGATAGAATACTCTCCACTTGTCTGGATGAGTGCAGCTCCAACAACACTCGGGAAGCTTGACACCATCCAGGACAAAGCAGCCGCTTACTTGGCATCCCATCCACAAACATTCATTCTCTCCACCTCTGATGCAGAGTGGCAGCAGTGTGTACCATCTACAAGATGCACTGCAGGAACTCACCAAGGCTCATTAGACAACACCGTCCAAACCTACGACAAATACCATTTAGAAGGATAAGGGCAGCAGATACATGGGAATACCACCACCAGGAAGTTCTCCTCCAAGCCACTCACCATCCTGATTTGAGAATATATTGCCGTTCCTTCACTGTCGCTGGGTCAAAATCCCGGAACTCCCTCCCTAACAGCACTGTGGGTGTACCTACACCACAGGGACTGCAGCTCACCACCACCTTTTCAAGGGCAATTAGGGATGGGCAATAAATGCTGACCAAGCCAGCGATGCCCACATCCCATTAATGAATTTTTTAAAAATGAGGCTGGCTTTTGGGCCACACGGAATGGGTGGAAGGGTAGAACTTGGCACAGGGGCATGAGGAAGGACCTTTTGAACTCACCTTTTAAAAGCTCCCTCATGCAGACTACGGTTCTCTGCTGCCACTCTGCGTCAGAGGTGGAGGGAGTGAATTTTTGTGGATGGGATGCCAAGTAAGCGGCTGCTTTGTCCTGGATGGTGTCAAGCTTCCTTGAGGGGCCGTGAACCACGACTCTGTAAAAATCTGGCCCAAGTCCATGAAAATTGCAGATAAGTAGCACATGCCTAACTCCACATTAGAGCCACCCAGGTTGAAAGTGCCAGGTGCAAGCTTTTGACCGGAACCAGCCCGCATCCTTTAAAGGCATTCCCAAAACTCAGTCAGCCAGGAATGGGGTTGGGAATTTGTTATTTTTAAAGGGTTCCCAAGTCATCCTGACTCAGGGAAAATCCAAGCCGTAGAATTTTTATACTGTCTCATAATAGATAGTACAGGCAAATCAAATTTCATGTTAAACAGAAAATTAAAGTATAATGGTATATAGGTCTTGATGCCTTGTCTATCACCTCAGAGACAGTGTATTGATGGTACCAATCTTTATTGGCATTTTTACATCTATTGCAAAAATTATTAATATCAATACGTAGCATAGATAAAAATTGATACATGTATTTAAAAGTTCCTGTCCATTATTCTCTGCCCTGCGGCAAGCCTTTATTCATCTCTTACCCATAAGAATCTTGAACCACTAGGCTCACTAGCAGTGAGTTGAAGTTGTTGGCCCCTGTATTCCTTATGCTTTTTATCTTTGGAATGGCTTTCCCTATGCGGGCTGCAGCCAAGGAAAAGAGTTCCATCTACCCATACAATGCTGGAGTGGGTGGTGAAGGGGCAGGGAGCAACCTACATCCATCAACCACAAATATCCCACGAGAAGTAAATCCAGTATTCCAAGCCAGCGCTCCAGTCTCTGCTCACCAGGGCAGTCTGGACTGGTGCCTGAATCCAACCCTTATGGGAGAGAGACTTCCTACTTCCAGACACAAGTGCCCTGCTAGATATCAACACTGTATTAAGACATCATATTCTAGCTGCATTCACTGTAGCTGTCTGGAGTGAGGTTTGAGCCCTTCACTAGGGGCAGGAATGTTACCATTAATTCAAAGGCCCATTGCAGAAAAATGTATAAATGCCAGATAACCTTAAAGTATCAAACCTTGAAATATGTCGATATTTAGCTAAATTTTGTAATTAACGATCACTTAAATATTGCGTAAAATTTCATGTACATAATATATTTTATATCTTGAAGGATCATTGTTACCAATGATATATACAGATATATACAGTCATCATTGTCAGTACAGCTTATATATGATTTCCATGTGTGTCCTGACATATTAAACTTAATGGGAGTCTATTCCACATATAATATTTTCCAAATTTGTTATCAGAGATGTTAGAAGTTCAGCAGAACAAAGAAATACATTGTTTAAAAAAGTCATTTTTCGGAGATATACCGATGCATTATTTACGAAACCCTATGAAAACGGAGAAAGATACAATCACTTGGGAATACTTGGACCTGTCATCAGAGCCGAAGTTAATGATGTCATCAAGGTATACTGTAATATTCAAATCAAAGTTCACATTACCTCAAACACAATATATAACATATACAAATTAGTAGGATTCTGCTTCCAAGTTAATTTTAAACAGTACATTGTTCATTCAAATGTCACTTTGACTCAATGACTCGCCTCTGTATCAAAGGATCATAAGTTCAAGCCTCAATCCAAGGGCGGAATTTTTAGCTCGGCGGGCAGGCGCGTGCCCGACCCAACCGAGCGTGAAAGGACGCACATTGACATCAGCCAAGCGTGCCAACGTCAACGTGTAGTCGTGCGATAGTTCGGTCAGCAGGCACATGCTGAAGCCAGCAGGGCATCCTCCGACAATTAAAAGGTCTATTAAGGCCATTGGTTATCAATTATCCTGAATTTTTCACTGTCCGTCCAACCTAACAATTAATGGGCAAGGGCACAAAGGCCAAGTGGCCTTTGCCTTTTTTTGGAAACCTCAACCACGGGAGGGGTGAATGAAATAAATGATATAAATGTATTAGAAGCCGTCCAGAGAAGGTTTAAGCGACTGATACCTGGGATGGTGCTGTTATTGTATGAGAAAAGGTTGGACAGGCTGGGCCTGTATCCATTGCAGTTTAGAAGACTGAGAGGTGATCTTATTGAAACATATGAGAACCTGAGAGGACTTGACAGGATGGATGCTGAAAGGATGTTTCCCCTTGTGGGAGAGGCTAGAACTAGGGGACACAATTTAAAAATAAGGGGTCTCCCACTTAAGACACTTTTTCTTTCTTTCAGAGGTTCATGGATCTTTGGAACTCTATTCCCAAGAGACCAATGGAGGCAGGGTTATTGAGTAATTTTAAGGCAGAGGTTGATAGACTCTTGACTAACAGGGAGTCAAAGGTTATCATGGGTAGGCGGAATGTGGCATTGAGGCCACAATCAGAAAAGCCGTGATCTTATTGAATGATAGAGCAGGCTTGATGGACCGAAAGGCCTTCTCCTGCTTCTAATGCATATGTAACTCAAACAGATAGATTTTCTTGAATTCGAACAAATAAGGGGTCAGCTTTTATTATGCTAAAAATGCACCCAGGTAAAAATACTAGAAAAAAATTTTAAAGGTAAAAACACTTTCCAACTGTTGCAACACAGACATGTGCACACACATACACACACACAAGCATGCAAAAATATGAGCTACAAAGTGAAGGAGGCTAACTTTTGGCCTAATTAAGATTCAACAAGAAAAGACAAATAATTAGAAAGTTTGCTGGTTATAAGTCCTGTTGTCCACAGCTGAAGCAGTTTTTGAAGCTGTAGTCCTTGGTTTTCCTCCTGGAAACACTGCTGTGGAATTTGTAGTCTTCTGGTAGAATAGTCGCTGTTTGCTGCCCTCAGTCCAATATAAGGCAAATAGCGTCCAAACTTAGTTGAGAGTGAGAAAGAGAAGAGGCAAGCAGCTTTCTGCTCTGCTGCTGGTGTGATTTCCTAGAAAACAATCCGCGTCTTTCTTAAAAGTATTTCAAAATGTAGTAGGCAATTTCAGACACATGATGAGTGTCGATTGATCCACACTGGGAGGCAATTAACAGTCTGCTCATGGTAATGATGAAGATTGCACCAGATGGCCAAACCCATTGAAAGACAATAGAGGCTAATAGTTGATTTTAGCACTTCATTGTGCATAACCAGTTTTTAGTAGCTGCCTTTGGTTACTGGACCAGACTTGGAGTCAAGAAGCCTGGGCTTATGGTTTTTTATGGTCTTGGAGTAATCCTTGACATCATCAGTTGTGAAGTCCCCCAGGAGGGTTGCCTAGGTCTGTCCATTTGTAATCCACTCTGGAAGCTTCCAGAAGCTTAACCAACTGGCAGTTGCAGAATGGTCAGAAGACCTCTGGCAGTCATCCCAAGTCAGTGTCTTTGTTTCAACAGTTGAAACTGCCTTTTAAAAAGTTCCATATGTGAGTTCAGCAAATGAAACTAAAATGTAATATTTGACATCAACATACCTCCATAACAGCACTATATTTAAGCTTATCTCCTGCTTTGATTGCACTAATTATTACAATCCTGCACAATGCATTCTCAATAATAAACGTTCGGAATGATTATCATTCCCAGCATCAGAATGGAGGTCCATGTTCCCTTAGGGATAAAATTTGAAGGTGATTCAAAATGGGCTGACCTTTGATATCTGTTCACAGGCATTTTCAAACTGTCAATGCTTTAGGATCAGGTGCATAGAATAAGGGGATAAGGTAAAAATATATATGAAACTTACTTAATGCAGCATTGACTTTGTAAACAAAGTGTGCATTAATAATCTTCTAAAACCCATACTTATTCATCAGGTTATATTCAGAAACTTTGCTTCAAGACCATACTCCATTCATGCACATGGAGTGTCATATGAAAAATCATCTGAAGGAGTGGGATATGAAGATTTCTCCACTGATTGGTTTAGATCAGATGATGCTGTTCTCCCAGAAAGCACATACACTTATGTGTGGAATGTGCCACCTCGGTCTGCACCAAGAACCACTGACTCAGTCTGCAAGGCCTGGGTCTATTATTCCAGCGTGGACTATGTAAGTGTTCTACAGACAAAATGACAGAGGAGAATCTAAGCATTTTTAAACTACAAAATGAAATATTTTCACTTTGCAAATATTTAAAGTATTGCTTCTTTCCTTATAGGTGAAGGATATTAACTCCGGTTTGATTGGGCCTTTGTTGATCTGTCAGAACGGAACACTAAACAACATTAATGAAATTCCCAACAATGCTCGTGAGTTTGTTTTGTTCTTCAACACTTTCGATGAAACTAAAAGTTGGTACCTGAATGACAACAAGGACCAACTTTGTAAGGAGCCCTGTGAGATGAACAAAAATGATTCCAGTCTTATACAGCACAATACGTTTCATGGTAATTACTCCTTTCCCATTATTAAAATGCCTTTAACTTTAAAACTCTTTCAGTAACCACAGTGGTACAGCTGCCGCTTTTTCCAGAAAATCAGGAGTGATAACGAATTGCAAACTTTGTAATTGAATCCCAAGCTATGTTTTTGTTGAAGGCATTTCTTCTAGTTATTTCCTTTTTTTTCTGTTAGATTCATCCTTCTATTACCAAATAAAGTGAATAAGTGGACTCCACAGTACCCAGAAATACCTGTTGACCTGCACCCCCCCCACCACCACAAGCCCCATTGCCTTCCTGAGTTGAGACATTTCTTCAGGCACTATATCCTATATTCAGATTATTTATTTCTGTGGGTTTAATACTGGCACTGGAATTTCTGCCCCACAATAGGTTGCTAACTCTAGTTGGACATATTCCTGGAGGTTTCATCACGTGGCCTGTTGCCTTCAACCCCTTCATTCAGCCAAGCAGCGTTTTAAACCTATCTCCATTATTGTAAAATAAAATAAACAGAAGTGTTTAAAGGATTGAAAAAATGCACAATTTATCTAATCCCCCTATGATCTTTCTTGTGTGCTGTTTCAGCATTGTCCGCTAGATTAACCTTTCATTCCCGGAGATGCCAGGACAATCCTGAAAGGTTGACAACTTGAACCTATAATCAGTAGCTATTTTAATTCAAGTAACATGCCAGGAAAGCTAATTATTTTCCCCATTAGAGACAGTTTTTGAAGGGATTACTCCTTTCAATATACCCAGTGATATTTCCACAGTTTTTTCTTGGTAAATAACCAGTTTGTTTTTTCAGCTATAAATGGATTTGTCAATGCCTCTTTAAGGGGTCTAGTGATATATGAAAAAGAACTGGTGCGATGGTATTTGGTTAACATGGGAAGCTCAGGGGATGTGCATTCCATACGTTTCCATGGCCAGACATTCATTGAAAGGAGGGAGAGCGAACATCGCCTGGGCATTTACAATTTATATCCAGGTAAGGGAAAAAGTGTATGTGCTATTTCACTCTACATGGAATAATACCATTAAAGAACTAAGAGAATTTAACCATTTCTGTGTTGCAATCAAGTACACTTCTTTTAGATATAGAAAATGCTGGAAAAACTCAGCAGGTCTGGCAGCATCCGTGAGAGAGAAACAGAGTTAATGGGCAGAATTTTACGAGCTGGGGCGGGGCTTGCTCACCAACATGTAAAATGACATGTGGTGACGTTGGGGGAACTCCCAACATCACCGCGCCCAATTTAAATTTTCAGGAAGGCGGGAGCGCAGCAAAACCAGCTGCAGGCCGGCCGACCTGTCAATGGCCAATTGAGGCCATTGACAGGTTCAATTAAGTAATTAAAGGACCTGCCCATCCAACCTTAATGTTGGCAGGCAGGCCAGGAACTCCGGCGGGAACTAGAAAGAACACGAAACCTCATCCACGGGTGGGATGAGATTTCATGTAGGCTTTAAAAAATTTTAATAAAGATTTTGTAAAAATTATAGACATGTCCCAACTCATGTGACAGTGTCACATGAGGGGACATGTAAGGGAAATTTTATTTTTCTATTTTTATCTTTTTTACATGCGTAGCCAATCTCCCTGAGGCACAATCAGATTTTTTGCTTCTGTGCGGACGTCACACTGGGTGGGCCTTAATTGGCCCGCCCACATAAAATGGTGCCGCGCCTCCGATTGGAAGCACGCCCATACACGCCCACCCATCAATTTCCCCCCCCCAATGGGGGGAAAATTCAGCCCAATGTTTCAAGTCTGTATGACTCTTCTTCATGTGGACTCGAAACATTAACCCTGTCTTTCACTCCACGGATGCTGCCAGACTTGCTGAGTTTTTCCAGCATTTTCTGTTTTTATTCCAGATTTCCAGCATCTGCAGCATTTTGCTTTTACACTTCTTTTAGATTTCTATTATTTTGCCTCTATTGATTCATATTATAGTAGTATAATAAACTGATAATAAAAGTGAGAACAGAATTATTTCTATGACACAGCTTTCAAGGAATTGTGTATTTCTAAACTCATCAGATATCCTATTTCTTCTAATCAAACACTTGCACTGAAAACATAGGTGCCTTCAAAACCATTGAAATGCGTTCATCAAAACCTGGCATATGGCTATTAGATTGTGAAATTGGAGAGCATTACAAAGCAGGGATGCAGGCACATTTGCTGGTTCTCTCACAAGGTATGTACACATATATAATTATTCAAGTGCAATAATGTATACTACATTGTTTTCTGTGACCCAAAATGTACAGGGTAACATCATGGGAAATAAAATCTAGTGTAAACCACTTCAAAATAACACTTCAAACTCCTGTTTCAACCAAGTGTTCCTGCGGTTCCTGACTGTCTGCTGGGACAGCTGCCAAACGCAAAAGCAGAAAGGGCAGGGCATTGAATATAACTGTAGCCACAAATTAGTTCAAGGATATGTAATGTCTGAAGGCACAAATAACATTGATAAAACATTATAAACTTTATTCTTGCAATTTAAACCTTGCCTGAATTCCTCAATGGTGTTGTTCAAAGTCAAAATAAAAATAAAACTTAGGCTATAACTTTGCATGTCTCCCACTTTCTAATTTCTCCGCTCTGTCTATATTCTTTCTTTCTGCCTCCTTCCTTCTGCCTTCATTTCTCTAGCCTTCATGTACTTTCTCTTGCTATGTCTATTTTGTTCCTTATGCCTCTTGTGATCTTGAGTAGATCCATGCATTAGTAATATATTGAAAGTACAAAATAACCACTTAGACCACTTAGGAGAAAAATACTTAACTTCCCGATTAACAAGACAAACAAAAATATTTGGCACGGACACCAGGCACTGAATAGCCTCCTACTGTAACTATTCTATGATTCTGTGATATGTTGCTGGATATTTGTAACGGATACTGCAGCATGGAAAATTATTAGATCAACAGATTTATCAAATATTCTTATGACATCCATCATGTATAGTCATATCCCTTAAATCTAACATCACTTTCATTGCTGCTCAAAGTGAACGAATAAGTTTCACTTTTAGTCGTTTGGTACTACAGAACTTGAGTATTGCTGAGAAAAAGAGACATGCTGTCAAAGTTTTTCATCTTGTACTCATCAGGACAGAAGCAAGAATACCAAATCTCACTTTTCCTAGAGCATCTTCATTGTACCGAAAATCAGGACACAAAGAAGTCGGAAGTATGTCCATATTCAGTAGCAGACACAACTTCAAATTTACCGTATATATGGGGCAAAGGTGTCCACTCTCCTCTTTCCCTGAAGCATAATTTCTGCCAGAGGATATGTAATAGAAATTCAGCAGATCCTCCACCCCCCCACTGCACACACACCTCCCCCCCCCCAACCCCCGCCAACCCGAATTGTATCTCCTGCCAAGAGTACGCTGACATTCTGCTGCCTCCCCCTTTCACCCAGTATTATTCTTCATTGGTGACTGATAGTGATTGATTCTGGACAGAATTTTGCTGTCGGCGAGCAGGGGGCGGGGCCCACTCGCCAATGCATAAAATGACACGGGATGTGTTGGGCGGAACTCCCGATGTCATCCCGCTCCATTTAAATTTTCAGCAAGACGGGGCGCAGCAAAATCAGCTGCGGGCCCGCCGACCTGTCAATGGCCAACTGAGGCCATTGACAGGATAATTTAACCAATTGAAGGACCTGCCCGTCCAAACTTAAGGTTGGCGGACATCCAGGAGCCCCGGTGGCAAATAGATAAAACATGAAACCTCATCCAGCAGTGGGATGAGGTTTCATGTAGGGTTTTAAAAATTTTAATAAAGTTATTCTGTAAATTATGAACATGTCCCAACTCATGTGATATTGTCACATGAGGGGACATGTAAGGGATTTTTTTTTTCTATTTTTCAAAGTCCAGGCAATCTCTTTGAGGCTGCACCTAGCCTCAAGGAAATGTGCGCTCTTTTGTGCGCATGCTCGTCCAGAAGTGCTGAGCGCTCCCTGTGTGGGCAGAGGGGGATTTCCTGAGTCAAGGCCAGCGCTCTTCCATGCATGCGCGTGAAAGAGCACAGAAATCTCCCTGAGGCGCCTCTGTGCCTCAGAGATGAGTTTGATATTTAAAAACTGAAATAAAGTGATTAAAAGCTTTTAAAACATGTCCCCTCATGTGACACTGTCGCATGAACTGGGACATGTCAAAGAATTATTTTTTAAATTTTCATTGGATTTTAAAATACTTCATGAAACCTCATCCACATTTCATGAAAAACTCATAGGCCGCCTGGGCTCTTCGCCTGCCCGCCAACCTTAAGATTGGACGGGCAGCTCATTTAATTGTTTAAATTAGTTTTTAACAGGCCTTAATAGGCCTTTGACAGTTTGGTAGGCATGCAGCTGAGTCGGCTGCGCGCCCGCGGAACTGGAAATCTAAATGATGCACGGCGATGTCGGGACGCCCACCCAACGTCACCATGCGTCATTTTATGTGCCAGCGAGGGGGCCCCGCCTCCGCTCACCAGAGCTCATGGAGAATTCAGCCCACTGTTTGCAGTAATCATAGGAATTTTAATCTTTCAGTCACAACTTCCAAAAAGCAATTGCATTTGGGGCTTTCCTTTTTTAACAGAACTGGGGTCTACCTCCCTTTCTGTGCCATATCCCCATTAACTCTGTTTCTCTATTCAAAGATATCTCCAGCGTTTATTGATTTTATTTGAATTTGTACTGATCAGTGTAAGTCAGCTTACTTTCCACTGTGATTCCCATTGTGTTGAGCACAAGAAGGGATATATTTTATAATTTGATGTACACATGCAGAATTTATTAACGGAAGCAGGCCATTTAGCCTCTCCAGCCTGTTCCATCATTCAATAAGATTGATCTGCAACTTAATTCCGTATGCCCTCCTTTGCCCCATAATCCCTTAATACCTTTGGTAAACAAAAATCTAGACATCTCAGATTCAAAGATTAACAATTGGCCTAGCATCAGTTGCAGTTTGCAGAAGAGAGTTCCAAATTTCTACCACTCTGTGTGTAAAAGTGTTTTTCAATCTCACTCTCTAATTTTTAGAATATGCTCTCGAGTTCTAGACTTTCCAACCAGCAGAAACAGTTTCCACCTACCTGTAGTATCAGGGTCTGGCATATACAGGGTTAATGTGGAACTGAGTACAGTAACGCCCACACAATGATGTAAGAAGGCACATGACCCAGAGCTAGGGTCAGTGTGGTGTTGGCTGGAGGTGGAGATAGTTCCTTTTCTATAGATATGTATATAGTTACAAATAGTTAATAAAGACTTGCTATTAACATACAGAAGACTACGAAGGTTTTCTTAACCAACACCATTACTTCACTGCCCTATCTATTCCCCCTAACATCTTGAAAACTTTGATCAAACCATCCTCTAACCATATAAATTCCAAAGAATGCAACCCTACTTTGTGTAATCTCTTCTCGTAATTTAACCCTTGGATTCCAGGTATCATTCTGATAAATCTACACCACACTCCCTCTAAGGCCAATATATCCTTCATAAGGTGTGGTACCCAGAACTACGCTCAGTGCTCCAGGTGTGGTCTAGGTCTAACCATGACTTTGCATAGCTGAAGCATGACTTTACCTAGCATAAAGCTTCGTGTGATAAAAATGCAGATAAAGAATTTGGGAGTGGAATGATTTCACAAATGATTGTCTGCTGGCCTCTTCATTTTTAAAAACATTTTTAAAAGCCTGACAGACTTGGAATGCGGTTATATGGCTGTTAGATCAAAATACTATCATATATTGGAAATTTTTACAACATTTTATATGTTCCTGCTGGCATTTTAACTAATGAATGAAATATCCAAGGTTGTGGTATATCAAATTGTACTCTGGTGAGATTATTTTCATAGGGGTTTTGAAATGGTTTCTCTATTCGTGAGGAACCATAAATAAATGTGTACAGTCTATCAAAGGTGGCTTTTTAATCTCCCATTTTCTTCCAAAATTCACCTTGTAGCATTCCTCAACCAACAGTGCAGGTATCTTTCTTGCTATTATTAGCTGTCCCAGGACCTTACCCCATTTGTCTTACCTTTCACACGGTGACTGTTGTCAAATTCTCAGGAGTTTAGCCTTCTCATGTCACTCTTACCTCTTTCACTGACCCCTCCCCTGCAGACATTACCTCATTCAGTATCACTTTCCCTCATAAATAAGGTCCTTGTCATTTTCCCCATCTCATTGTTTCCAGTCCATCACCATCCTCCTACACATGCTGAAACATTTCCTCTTACAATATATACTTGAATTTTACTAACCAGCCTCCTATCCAACATCTTATTGAGCAGCTTCTGAAAATCAGTGTACATTACATTTACCATATTCCCTTTATGTAGCTAAGCGACCACTTCTCTTTTTAGAAAAAAGGACCCAATGCAATTTGTCAATATGATTTTCCTTTAACAAATCCAAGCTGGCTGTCATAGATTAAGCCATACATTTCTAAATGATCACTAATGTCATTTCAAATTTTGGATGCAAAGAACTAGGATTTTAGACTAACTGGTTTGTAGTTACCCAATTATCCCTTCTCTCCTTTCATGATTTTGCCACTGACATTAGTAAACAAAGAAACAACATGAATTTATATTTCTGTAGCACCCGTTCACATGTAGAAATGAAAAAAAATGGTCCATCCATAACTAACTAAAGGCTTAAGACAATACCAGGAGAGTCTTAGATACCAATAAAGGGTGACCCACACATTGATAAAGAGGGAAAAAATAAAATATGAGAGTAAACTAATCGGAAATATACAAACAGATAGTAAGAGCTTCTACAAATAAGTAAAAAGGAATAGAATAGTGCAGGTAAACATAGGTCACTTTGATGCTGAGGCAGGAGAAATTATAATGGAGAAAAAAGAAATGGCAGAGACATTAAACAAATATTTTGTGTCTGTCTTCACATTGGAAGACAAAAACCATGCCAGAAATGATGGGGAACCAAGGATCCACTGAAGTGCAGAACTTAAAATAGTTGTTAGTAAGGGAAAAACACTTGAAAAACTATAGGATTAAAATCTGACAATCCATTGGATCTGGTGGCTTACATCCTGGTGTTCTAAAAGGAATAGCCACAGAGATAGTGAATGCACTGGTTTTGATCTTGCAAAATTACCTAGATTCTAGAACAGTCCCAGTGAATTAGAATTTAGATAACATAACACCACTATTTGAGAAAGACAGGGAAATACAGGCCAGTTAGATTGATATCAGTTGTTGGGAAATTGCTGGAAGCTATTATTAAGGAAGTGGTAACAGGGTATTTAGAAAATCATAATATGAATAGGCAAAGTAAACATGGCTTTATAAAAGGGAAATCACATTTGGGAAATCTATTATAAGCTTTTTTATGGTGTAACTAGTAGGGGAGATAAAGGAGAACCAGTGGATGTAGTATACTTGGATTTCCAAAAGTCATGCAAGATGTGTTCAAGGGGTTGGATGTGACATATTAGTATGGTTAAGAGTATTGGTTAAAGAACAGAAAAGAAACAGTCAGAATAAATGGTTCATTTTCAGGTTGGCAGGCTGTTACTAGTGGGATGCCACAAGGATCAAAGTTGGAGCCTCTGCTATTTACAAATCTATATTAACAACTCAGATGAAGGGACCAAGTGTAATGCTTCCAAGTTTTCTAATGATACAAAGCTAGGTGGGAAAGTATGTTCTGAGGAGGGTAAAAGAGTCTGCAAAAAATATATGCAGATTAAGTGAGTGGCGAAAAAGGTGGCAGATGGAGTATAATGTAAGGCAATGTGCAGTTTATTACCTTAAGTAGGAAGAATAGAGAAGCAGTATATATTTTAAATGATGAGAAGCTACTAAATGTTGATGTTCAGAGCAATTTGGGTGTCCTTGTACAAAAAACACAAAGTTAACACAAAGGTGCAGCCAACAATTAGAAGACACATGGTATGTTGGCCTTTATTTCTGGGAATTAGAGTGCCAGAGTAAGGAAGTCTTGCTTCGATTGTACAGGACTTTGGTGAACCACATGAAGAGTTTTGGTATCCTGACCTAAGGATGGGAGGGATGGAGGGAATGCAGCAAATGTTCATTAGATTGGTTCTTGGGATGAGGGGCTTGTCCTTCGAGAAGAGATTAAGAAGACTTTGGCCTTTATTCCCTGGAGTTTCAAAGAATGGGAGCTGATCTCATTGAAACACAAAATTCTTAAGGGGCTTGATGGGGTGGATGCTGGGAAGATATTTCTGTGGTTGCAGAGTCTAGAACTAGAGGTCACAGTGTCAGAATAAGGGGTTTGTCATTGAGTGAGGAGAAAGTTCTTCACTCAAAGGGTTGTTTGGCATTCTCAACCCCAGAGATTTATGGATGTCCAGTCATTGGATATTTTCAAGACAAAAATCAAAAGATTTTTGAGTGCTAAGGGCACCGGGGATATGGGGATAGCATGCAAAGCTGGAGTTAAGGTAGAAGTTCAACCATGATCTTACCGAATGGCAGAGTGGGCATGAAGCTGAATGGCCAACTCCTGTTCCTATTTCTTTTGTTCTTACATTACATTTTACACTGTCCTTGATTATTAGAGTAGTAGATGAATCAACATCAACAACATGGAATAAACAAAATGCTTCAGAAAAAAGGAATAATTCGAGATTAAATCTAATGCAATACTCTCTTTGCTTCTTGTATAGATTGTGATTATCCCTTGGGTATGGCATCTGGAAGTATAACTGATCCACAGATCACTGCATCAAGCTATGTAGGTAAGTACTTTGCTACCGCTAATTTGAATAATTGAACTTGTTTCTAAAACATTTGTAAATGGGAGAACTTGGTGATGCCATGAATCAGCCCAGTGTTCTTCAGACCCCTGGCCTGTCTTGGATCTTGTTCAAACTAAGATGAAAACCTTATCCCTTCAATGTGCTTCATAAACAAAGACTATTTTGGCAATTCTAGGTTAGAGCCTAGACAGTGTGACTGCTCAGCATAAAACAAACATAATCTAGTATGAATTTTCATTTAGCAAAATCACAAGAGCGGCTGATGTGGTAAATGGGAAGCCTCACACTAGATAACTACAGGGTGTTTTTTTTGGTACGTTAGAGTTTGTACTTGATTCTATAATCAAGGCCATTGGAATCTTGTGACCTTTCAAAACCAGTTTCTATTTCTGTTCTCTAGTTCTGGTTCATTTCTGGACTAGTTCTGATGAAGTCATACGGACTCAAAACGTTAACTCTGTCTTCCTTTCCACAGATGCCGTCAGACCTACAGAGTTTTTCCAGCAATTTTTATTTCTGTTTCAGATTTCCAGCATCCGCAGTATTTTGCTTTTATTCTATTTCTGTTCTCCTGTCTGCTGTTCTCCACTTTTGTGCATCTCTCTCTTTGCATCTGCAGATCCCACCACAGCATGTCATTGTTGGCATTGATGGTGATTTTCTTCATTGTTCAAAGTTCTATCATAGCAGCTTTCAAATATTTTTGTTGAAGGGTTCCTTTTCAAATGGTTCACAGACCTCCCTTTTAAATTATATTACAGCATAATACTTATAATATGAAATTGCTGCTTGTAAAAAGTGTCTTAATAATTTCTTTTAAGAATACAGATACTTACAGTTATTAGAGAGATGGGTATTCCTGCTTCTCACTGCAAAGTCTATAAGTTTCAGAGGAGCATCGGGGGAACAGGAGCCTGGAGAGGGCAGGAGCACGTTGGGAGGTGGGGGAACAGAACACATCTCCGACAGCCACTCATTTGCTTACCCGTAACCACAGCACGTTCACAATTTGCAGATTTCCTGGAAAGTCTCTTAAGGAGCACATGCACCCCAGCTTGAGAAGCGCAATTTTATCGAGAATGTCCTTAGCACCACTCTTGATCCAGTCCATTTGAAGACCTCCAAACTTCTGAACACATCTATAATCACAAGAATTCTCTGCAAAGCATTTGCCACAGTGAGCTGAGAAGCTGCAAACAGAGACTTTATTGAGATCAGACAATCTGAACTTTAAACATTCCAATGAAGTGCCTTTCAATCTTGCCTCCTTTTCATTGATGAGTTTCCCAAACCCTGGGAAACCCATATAAGAGGTGCTAAATTCAAAGCCCTGCTGAAATCTCTGGTTGACTCTGAACTGCCCTCTGTAATTGCCTAGCTAGCCAGCCAGCCAGTCAGTTGTATTCAGGGAGGTGGCTCACTATCACCTTCTCAATTAAATATGGATAATAAATACTGCCTTGTCATGGATGCCCACATCCTGTAAATAAATAGTAACAAAAAGTGCGTCATTAGGATGTGATAACGACCGACCCTCCACCAGTGTGCAATTAGTCATCTGTACCCCAACCTCAGTTAAATGCCAAAGTGGGAACTTTGGAGGTGGATTGAGAATTCTGAAATCTTTACCTTCCCATCTGCCCCCAACCCACCCTCTTTGGGGTTTAAAATCCCCCCTTGTTTAAAGTACAAGTATATACAGCATCATAAACATTTTCCCATTTCAAATGGGAATTGAAAATTATACCGTTGTCTCCCCTCGAACCTTTAAAGTGTCATGGGGGCAGCAGTTGTTGACAGATGCAATAACCAAGTGGTATTACACTTAACAATTGCTGAATGCATTAATCAAACCAACAGATATAAAACTGTAATTATAAATGGAAAATGCTTAACACTGCAGCTCTTATCACCATACTAGGAACTACAGTTCATAAACACCATACAAACATATGGACAAAGAGCAGGAGTAGGCCATTCGGCACCTCGAGCCTGCTCCGACATTCAATAAGATCATGTCTGACCTGATAGCAACCTCAAAGCTACCCCCAATAACCTATCACCCCCTTGCTTGCCAGGAATCTATCCACATCTGCCTTAAAACTATTCAAAGACAAGGATGTATTCAATGCATTTCACACTGCAGGCACTTGACTTGATTGGTGGGCCATTCTTTTTTTTAGATGAGAAATACAACAAATATTTCATTGGATTTTTCCAATAAGTTGGTGCCAATTCGCCACATTCACAATAGCAGGAAATTGTTATTGAGCCTTATTCCCAGAGAAGTGGGGTCCCTTCCATTAAACTCACAGCACCAACACTTTTAAATGAAGGTTTACATCGTGGCTTTGAATGTTGGGATAGCTTTGTCTCCATAGTTGCTTTCTGATAGATTTTCAAGGGTACAGCAGAAATATTTTGATAATTTTTTGGATATTAGGGGCATCAAGGGATATGGAGAGAAAGTGGAAATATGGTGTTGAGATAGAGGATCAGCAATGATCATATTGAATGGCAGAGCAGGCTCGAAGGGCCGAATGGCCTACTCCTAGTTTCCATGTTATATGTTTCTATGTTATTCCACCCTGGGGGTGAACCCAGCTGTCAACTCAGCTGCATGGCTTGTAAAATGTAAATCTATCACCTACAATTTGTTCAATGTTCATGCTCTGGGGAGCATCAATCAAAATAAGTGTGGATTGCTTCTCGAAATAAAGAGCAGGCCAGCTAGTTAAAAAAGTTTTGACATTATTCAAAATTCTGAATCCATTCTGTCCAAGTAAATCTTTAGTAAAAGGTGAAAGATTTATATGACTTGAAGAGAATTCCCACTAATCTCAGCTACTGAATTAGCTGATTTATTCGAAGTAAGGTTAACAGGTCATTATTCAAGATATGAAATGAATGAGCATTCACAAATTCCAGATCAGTGGGTATTGAAAAGCTATTATTAGCTTTTTTTAAGTTGAAAATACTAGCGTTCATTATAATACAATAGTTTTGGCAAGGAAAGTTTCAATGCTGCTTTCTATGCCTTTGCAGTCTCGTGAGCACTAGGATCCTTAGCTATACCAAACTTCTTGTGTGCTTGATACTGTCATTGGGTACAAAATTGGAAAAATAATCCCAATCTCTAGTATTGGTAAAAAGGGAAAGAGTAGGAATAAACGGGTCTTTTACCGAATGGCAGGCAGTGACTAGTGGGGTACCGCAGGGATCGGTGCTGGGACCCCAGCTATTCACAATATATATTAATGATTTAGATGAGGGAACTAAATGTAATATCTCCAAATTCATAGATAACACAAAGCTGGGTGGGAGGTTGAGCTGTGAGGAGGATGCAGAGATGCTTCAGTGTGATTTGGACAAGCTGAGTGAGTGGGCAAATGCATGGCAGATGCAGTGTAATGTGGATAAATGTGAGGTTATCCACTTTGGTAGCAAAACAGGAAGGTAGATTATTATCTGAATGGCTATAAATTGAGAGAGCGGAATGTGCAATGAGATCTGGGTATCCTCATATACCAGTCGCTGAAGGTAAGCATGCAGGTGCAGCAGGCGGTAAAGAAGGCAAATGGTATCTTGGCCTTCATAGTGAGAGGATTCAAGTACAGGAGCAGGGATGTCTTGCTGCAATTATACAGGGCCTTGGTGAGGCCACACCTGGAATATTGTTTGCAGTTTTAGCCTCCTTATCTGAGGAAGGATGTTCTTGCTATAGAGGGAGTGCAGCGAAGGTTTACCAGACTGTTTCCTGGGATGGCAGGACTGACATATGAGGAGAGATTGAGTCAGTTAGGATTATATTGGCTGGAGTTCAGAAGAATGAGGGGGTATCTCATAGAAACCTATAAAATTCTAACAGGACTGGGCAGGGTAGATGCAGGAAGGGTGTTCCCGATGGTGAGGGAGTCCAGAACCAGGGGTCACAGTCTGAGGATACGGGATAGACTACTTAGGACTGAGATGAGGAGAAATTTCTTCACCCAGAGTGGTGAGCCTGTGGATTTCGCTATCACAGAAAGCAGTTGAGGCCAAAACATTGTATGTTTTCAAGAAGGAGTTAGATATGGTTCTTGGGGCGAAAGGGATCAAAGGGTATGGGGAGAAAGCGGGAGCAGGCTATTGAGTTGGATGGTTAGCCATGATCATAATGAATGGTGGAGCGGGCTCGAAGGGCCGAATGGCCTATTCCTGCTCCTAGTTTCTATGTTTCTATGAAAAAAAACTACATACGCTGAAAATAGACAGATTCTGATAGCTTCTGAAAGGTCAAAGATGGCGTGAATGTTTCAGATGTACCCCTTCAGCAGAACCTGGGCCTGAATCTTGCATTCTGAGGTCGGGCGTGTGTCCTACCCGAACGCATGTAAAATTGCGCAAAATGACATCGGGCATGTGTCCCAATGTCATTGCACATGCGTGCAATGTTGGAGTCGGAGCCATGCCCGCCAACAATTAAGAAGCTTATTAAGGCCGTTAAAGTATTAATTAAGTGCGATTTTTCGCTGCCCATCCAACGTTATGGTTGGCAGGTGGGCGAAGCAGCCATGCGGCCTTTGGATTTTTGAGGAACTCTCCACAGGTGGCAAGAGGTTTCCAATATTAATTTAAAAAAATTAAAATGTTTCAACAGAATTTTTATAATCTGTATGTTCATGTGAGGGAGTCTGATGTGTGGATATTCTTTCCTGCATTTCCAAATCTTTATTTCATGGTTTAAAATTTTTCAGCTCACTGAGGCAGCTCTCTGCCTTCAGGGAGCTTTCAATGCATGCTCCCCCGCGGCCACACAGACTTCAGCACTTGCCCTCCTTCCACCCCCACCCTGGCAGCACTGGGCCTTTCAGCACCCGTTTCATGCTGGCCGGCCGTTAATTGGTCGTTAATTGGCCAGGCAGCGTGAAATCGCGGTCGGGAGCCGATTGCGGGCAGCATTTCCGTTTCCCGGCTGCTCCCCAGCCCGACGACCCCAAAATTCTGCCCAGAGAGACAGCGTGATACTGGTGCAGGTGTGATGTCTTCCTCGGAGCTCAGTGGGGTCCTCTGGGTTTGCCGGTGGCTCCTGCAGATGGCACATCTGCGGAAGGAAGGCAAAAGATCAGTGCATTCAATCATCAAAGTCACTATGCATGCTAGGCAGGCTAAGGAGACAGAGGAGACCTACTGCATGGTGCTATCTCCATTGGAGCTTCAATGGGCTCGCTGGCTATGACAGTTCAGTTTCTGATGAGAGAAACCCATTATGTTTCCAGTCCCCACCGCACACGTATCTATCATCTGCACTCTTAGCTTCACCTGAGACCCCCCACCTCACCGGAGGAACGAGCTGGCCGGTGACGTTCCAGCTCCAGTGCATCGCTTTCGTGTTTCGTGAGGATGCACAGATTTGGCACTCCTCCACCTGTTCTGCGGTGCTCCACAGCATTAAGACTATCTTCTCCTGACAGGGAAAGATAGAAAGCCTCATTATTGCGCCGTCTTCCTGAAAGTTCTTTCCTGGTTCTCCCCACCTGGGCATTAGGCGGGCTGTGTGACTGTGGCACATCTCACCCTGCAGTGCACTGAGGCCAGTCGTGCTGACATCCCAGCCTTGGCAGGGCAGGCTTCGGTGCCAGTTGGCATACACACTCTTAGACCCCTGAACATTCCGAGCAACGGGCACCTGACTAAAGTTCTCCTCACAGGTCCATGCCATTTATTTACATACCCTTGCTGACCACAGCAGATCACTGAGTCTTTTGTGTCACTGAAGGCACCATATCGTGCCAACTGACCTGGGTGACAACCTACATCCAGACCTTCTTGGTCAGGTGGGGCAGCCTTCTCCTGCCATCCCTGAGCATTAGGATATGCCGCTTGGCACTGACCTCCTCCAGCACTCCCAGGCACTCATCTGAGAAATGGGAGGCAGAGTGTCCGCCTGACTTGCCCTCCCACCTTCCATGACCACCAGGTGCTGAGGTCATGACTGCACACCAGGACATTTCATGGGTTTCTTCAAAACAGCTCCCTCAGCCTCCCCGACAATTCCTGGCAGCCTTCAAGGAGCTGCCTTTTCTGTTTTTTGAATGCTCCACCGGGTCCCCATTGGACCAGGCGCCCGACGCGTTCCTACCCCCGCACCGGAAAACACATCCGGCAGTCGCGTTTCACGCTGGGCAGGCCTCAATAGGCCACCCGGCGTAAGATGGCATTCACAGCGCGAACACAGCCAGGAGCGGGTTTTACATCCATTTCCAACCACAGCGACTTCGGGCGCAACCCATGAGTAGAATTCAAGCCCTGAAATATTAAACTAATTATCTTTTCTCTTTTCAGACTCTGATTGACCTAATAAATAATCGCAGAATTTCTGTTTTTACTTCTATTTTGTGTCTCTCGTTGAAAAAGCTAAATGTTCATATTTCTTTCCCTCACTTACATGCACACACAGCATGAAAGGTGTGGTATTAGGCAAATGTTATATCAGAAATTAGGGCTATTTTAACAAAGTAGATATTTAGCCCCCAAAGTTAGTAGCTGTGATATAAAATTTGTGTCATTATATGATGTTCCTATTGCTGAGTGCATGACTGATGAGGATTTTAGTAAAGGCAGTAACCTGACATAAAAGGGCTCTTTTTTTTTTAAATCCCTCATTTGCAAATGTGTGGTCGTTTACTTAGATGATGTCCTCTTCACTGGACAGACTGAAGCTGAACACTTAGCCAACCTTGAAGTATGAGAAGATTTATGGAAGCAGGCGTGTGTTTGGAGTGAGAAAAATGCACATTCCAGGTATCTAAGGTAACCTACCTGGGTCACAGAGTGGACCCTATGGGGTTGCATCCTGCTGAAGACAAGATCCAAGCCATTAAAGATGCACCATCACCCTCTAATGTGACAGAGCTTAGATCATTCCTAGGGATGATAAATTATTACAACCGTTTTTTTTATCTAATCTGTCCACTGTGCTTGCACCACTCCACCTGTTGCTGAGGAAGAACCACCACTGGTCATGGGATTCATAGCAAGAAGAAGCCTTTGCAAGAGCAAAGAAATTGCATCATTCATCATGCGTGTGGTACATTATGACCCAGCTAAAGAGCTAGTGCTGAAGTGTGATGCTCCTCCCTGTGGCATAGGAGCCGCATTGTCACATAAAATGGAGGACAGGTCAGAAAAGCCCATTGCCTACTTTTAAAGAACACCCTCCCAGGCTGAAAAAGGCCACTGCCAGCTGGAGAAAGAAGGACTTTCGGTTGTATTTGGTGTCAAGAAGCTTCACCAATATCTACACGGGTGACATTTTACCATTGGTCTGAGCATAAGCCACTGACAGGTTTGTTCAGCGAACACAAAGCTATTCCAGTGATAGCTTCAGTGAGAATCCAACTTTGGGCTTTGATGCTATCAGCTTGCGAGTACACATTCCTGTACTGCCCTGGCTTGCATATAGCTAATGCAGATGCACTTAGTAGTCTTCTGTTACTTGGCAGTCCTGCTAACATGTCTGTTCCACAAGAGTTAATGTTGTTAAATTTTTTGGACTCATCACCTGTATGTGCTAAACAGATCAAGAATTGGACAAGTAGAGACCCAGTACTGTCAAAAGTCAAAGACTTCAGGTCAAATCATCCTTGCGCGCTAATGTCGGGAGTGCCCAGTGTCATGAATGGTCAATATGGCGAGAAGGCCAAAAATTGGTTTCACGACGTTATGAAACCAGCTTGCAATCGTCCGTTCATCCTGTCGTTGGGGGGCCACATTCCCCGCCATCGGATGTTGGGAAACTCATTGTAATACATCAGCATATCATTATAAGGCCTGCCCACCAGAGTCATCCCTCCTGTTGGATTGTCTGCCCACGCTGGCGGGAAAACATGCCGGTGCAGAACACATCTTGACAACAGTGACGTGCAAAAGTCAGGACTTAGCACCAGTGCCTTGTTCATATCGTGGACATCCGAGAAGGAGAAGATGCTGGAGCTCGATAGCAACGGGATCCTGGAGGAACGCCCATGGCATGCTGGGTGGATTCTCATGGACATGGCTCCGCCGCGAAGCAGCTCACAGCAGTTAGAAAGTCACCGTTGATGCTCACAACAGATGATGGTCGAGGGGGTGGGGGAGGAAGGTCTAGGATCAACTGGGAGAGGAAGGGGTGTCGGGGGGCGTGAGGTTGGGAGAGGGGGAATGAAGGTGTTGGGGGAGGTTGGGAGGGGGAAAGGAATATGGGGCAGAGGGGGTAACAGGGGAGAAGATGGAAACTGGGGAGCTGGGGGGGGCACGGCTGAAGGTGTAAGAGAAGGAGTTCAGAGAGGGGAAGGAGTGCGGAGAGGGGAAGGAGTGCGGAGAGGGGAGGGAATAAGGGTGGAGGAAAAAGTAAGGGTGAAGGAAGGAGTCCAGAAGTGGAAGGAGTAAAGCTGGAGGAAGAAATGAGGTTGCTTGAGGGAGTCAGGAAGGGGGAAGGAGTAAGGCTGGAGGAAGAAGTGAGGCAGGAGGAAGGAGTCAGGAGGGCGGAAGGACTATGACAACCTCCCGGGGAATGAACTGAGGGTGGGCGCGGAACAAGAGAATGGTGAGAATGACCGAGGGCAGAGTGAAGCGGTAGGGTGGGAGGGTGAGGGTTTGATGGTAGCAGTAGAAGGGACGGCCAGGTTGGTTGGTGGGGACTCGGAGACAGACTCGGACCCTGGAGGTGGGAAGGAGGAGGCTGGGGAGGTGAATATGGATGGGGGTGGGATTTTCAGGAAGGAAGTGAATGCGCATGTTCACCGTCCACTAAGGTTGGGGCAGGTCGGTCACGGAGGGGAAGTGGAAGGTGATGCCAGGAGGGTTAACTATGAGGGGGGAGATGAAATAGCTGGCTGGGGGAGGGGAAAACACAGGGGAGCTGATGAAAAAGCGAATCCACACCATGCTGTCTAAATGGAAAGTAAAACAACAGTCGTGGTGGGCGTGATCAGGTGCTGCTGGGAGTGTGAACATTGGCTGAGAGGAGATGCAGGTCAGCTCAGATGGACAACTGAATGCAAACCCCAGCAGGTAGCATTGAAAATGCTCAGGACATTGAGGTGAGTGTGATACGGGAAGGATCTGTGTATGTGGGAGAGAGCTTGCATGAGGCTCCAAAAGGCCCTGCCACACACACACTTCTCCCTCCCAAATCACTCATTGGCCAGCTGCCCTCTCTGCAGTGACAGAGAATGAAGTTGAGGGACTCACAGGCAAAGGAGACTCGGAGGGAGAGGACAGCCTCTGAGATTACTGAATGGATGAACCAGGGATGTCCAGCTGCCGCTCCTCCTCCCTTTGGGTGCTCGGGGGCCCCGGCCTGACTCCTTGAGGGGAAGGAGCACCTTGGGGGACGTCGAGGTGACCCGCTTCCCTCTCATGTTGCCACTGCAGGAACTCACCCATGGTTCCTATGATGGAGTGCAGGTCTGCACACATCTCCATGTTCTGCTGGACCAGGGTCCCCATGGCGTCCACTATCCTTCCCATACGCACACATTTGGGAACCACTTCATCAAAGAGCAGCCGGATGCACTACTCTGACTCACATGCCACTATGTTGGGGGCTTCCAAAAGCTCTTCGTGAAGTTCCCACGCCTTCTGCTGACTCTCCAGGATGAGTTGGAGGGCCAAATCTAGAGGCTTGTCATCTAACTCGGAACTCACAGATGCCTCTTCCCCAGCAGCCCTTTGAGTGCCGGGGAGCTTGCACAAACCTGCCTCCTGCAGCTGTGGACATGTGTCCGTGCGGTGACCACCAGATTGTGAACCCGAGCCTGCTCCAGATCTAGGTCCCACCGAGCTGTGTGTCTCTGCGCTGGTGGAGGGTATGGGTAAAGGCTGTGACGGATCTTCCAGGCTGCTTATTTCCAGCTCTTCAATGGAGGAGGTGTCCTCTTGGCTGGAGGTGAGGACATGGATGGAGCTGAGGGACTGGCTGGTTGAGGCTGTCGGTTGCTTGGCAGAGCTCCCTGTGAACCAAAGTAGGGAAGAGTAGTGCATGGATCAATAGCAGGAGAGAGAGAGCACTCACATTTGCGTTGAGAGAGGGATGATGTAGTTCAGGATCCTCATGTGGGTGTTCACTGCCGACATCACCGTCACCACAGGCAGGGTCTATGTCCTCACCAGTCAGCATGATAACACACTCCTCAGAGTGAGTGAGGGACCTAATGTGGGCCACTTCACCCCCCATCTGGGACCTCTCCCCGCTGATGTCAGCAGGCTTCTTCTGCATGAAAACAGATGGAGAGAGTGTGAGCAGGACACATGACACCACATGAAATCTTTGTGTGGTGAGCAGAGCCATGGGCAGGATGAGGACGCGAGCTCCAGGGGATATGAGCCTGATGAAGATGTGAGGGTGTGTGTGAGAGTTAGTGGTGTTGTCCCTTGAGGTGTGAGATCCCTGTGGATGTGTGATGGGTTTGTGAGTGTGTGAGTTGAGAGTGATGAGAAGAGTGAACTACCTTGGCAGAACAGATAAGACCATTCATTCTGTAGCAGCACTGGGTGACAGTCCTCTTTTGCAAGGCATTGGCGCTGATCACCGCTGCCACCACCTCCCATGCTGGTGATGTCGCTGCCGGTCCTGCAGCCAGAGCGGGATCAGAAAACATCATAGCGGGTCTCCACGGTGTTCAAAAGGCGCTCAAGGGACGTGTCAATAAACCTGGGGGCTGAAGTCTTTTTGCCTCTTGGGCCATCGTGTCTTCTGTGAGCAGTCATGGGCTGGAAGCACTGAGAGGTGTGCACGTGGCTGGACTTTAAATACGGCATCCAGTATGTTGAAGTGGCGAGGTGATGGCATGGTAGGTGAATGAGAGCCTGCCCACCATCGAAATGGCATATTTCCTGGGTATGCATAACTAATGCGGTGGGTTTGGGACAATACAGTGTGAAAAGCCGCCATTGCGGCTGGCGGGTAAAACATCATTTTATCCACCCGCTACCACACTTGATGCAAATCTGGGACGATTCTGCCCTTTTTTACAAGACTAGCCAAATACATTTGTGTCTGATGACCTGCGTCCCTTTTATTCCAGAAGTACTGAACTGCGTTGTCAGGATGGAATCTTGCTGTGGGATTCCAGAGTCATGGTCCCTTCCTAGGGCAGAGAGTCACTCTTGGCAGAGCTCCACTGCGCACACCCAGGCACGTCAAGAATGAAGACATTGGCACGTAGTTATGTCTGGTGGCCAGGAATGGATGGTATCTTTGAGAGCATGGTTAAATATTGTTCCCTTTGCCAGCAACACCAGAAGCTACCTGTTTCAGCTCCTCTTCACCCATGGGAATGTCCTGGTCGACCTTGGGTCAGACTGCATATTGACTGTGTGAGTCCGTTTCTCAGCACCATGTTCCTGTTACTCATCGATGCACATTCGACGTGGCTCGATGTCTACGAAGTAAAAATGCCAACTTCAGCTGCAACTATTGAGAAGCTGCGTCACCCCTTTAGTATACATGGTTTGCCTCAGATTATTGTCTCTGAGAATGAAACAGCTTTCACCAGCATTGAATTTCAGAGGTTCACAGACCTGAAAGGCACCTGACGCATAAAGTCTGTTGCCTGGCATCCTTTGCTAAATGGTCTCGCTGAAAGAGCTATCCAGACCTTTAAAGCTGGTATGAAGAAGCTGTCTGGAGGTACTTTGGAACCTCATCTTTCCAGATTCCTTCTGAGTTACCGCACAACATCACATACTACTACAGGCTCGACTCTGTCAGAGCTATTGATGAAGCATCACTTGCACATGTGTTTGGATTTGGTGTTTCCCAATTTGAAGGGAAGGTGAGATAGAAACAAACTACTCAGAAGCTGAACCATGACCTACACAGCAGTATTCATACATTCAGAATAGGTGACCCTGTGTACGTGTGTAACTTTGAATGTGGACCATGCTGGACTCCAAGAGCAGCCATTTCAGAGACTGGCCCACTATCATTTCGAGTTCAAGTCAAGAACAGAGTAGTGCACAAACATGTGGATCACATGTGAGCAAGAGAAACATCCCAACAAATGCAAGCTCAACCTGTGATTGATGTTTCGCTGCCAACCTCTGAAGTGTGTGATCGCCCTCCAGCTGCTATTCCTGACACACCCAGTGAGCTGCTGAATACAGAACAGCCCACTCCAAATGATGCATCTTTTTGCGCAGCTCAGGAGCCCATTGTTTCTGTTCAGGAACCACCCTCAGTAGAGCTGCGTCGCTCTGACCATCTCTGCAGAGCACCTCAGAGACTTAATCCGTAGTCACGGGAGACATTACGAATGTTTTGTTAATTTTCAGACATGATATTGTTGTTAACAAAAGGAACTTAAGGGGGAGGAAATGTAGTAACTAAATTTGTTGTCCCCCCACCTCCTGTCAACCAACCACCGTGTGACGTGGTTGTGGAGGCTTCTTGCGCGGGTTATGCTTTGGGGTGTGGTTTTCTGACAGGGAGATGGCCACAAGCTTGTAAGCATCTCTACATGTGCTCTGAATAAGCATTAAGCTTTTTTGCACCAAACCTGCTCCTCCAGGATCAAGTGCCAATTATTTACTATCTATATTGATGACTTGGCGGAGGGGGCAAAGTGTAATGTATCCAAATTTACTGATGAAACAAAAATAGGTGGGAGGGCATGTTGTGATGAGGACATAAGGAATCTGCAAGGGCATCTGCAAGGTTGAGCGAATGGGCAAAAACTTGGCAGGTGGAATTTAATGTGGGAAAGTGTGAGGTCATGCATTTTGGTAGGAAGAATCATAAGGCAGACTATTATTCAAATGGAGAGAGACTCCAAAAAAGTGCAGCATAGAGGGATCTTAGTGTTCTTGTGCATGAAACAAAAGGTTAACATGAAGATGCAGCAAGAAATTAAGAAGGCAAATGGAATTTTGGCCCGTATTGCTAGGGGGCTGGAGTTTAATTAAATGGAAGTCTTGTTACAACTCTAACTGGTGAGGCTGCACCTGGAGTACTTTGTACAGTTTTGGTCCCCGTATTTAGGAAAGGATATACTCGCATTGGAGGCAGTTCAAAAGAGATTCACTAGGCTTATTCCTGGGATGAATGAGTTGACTTATCAAGAACGGCTAAACAGGTTAGGCCTTTGTTCTTTAGAGTTTAGAAGAATGAGGGATGATCTTATTAAAACTTACAAGATTCTGAGGGGGTTTGACAGGGTAGATGTTGAGAAGATGTTTCCACAAGTGGGGGAATCTTGAACTAGGGGACATAGCTACAGAATAAGGGGACACTCACTTAAAACTGAAATATGAAGGAATTTTTTCTCTCATAGGGTAGTGAATGATTGGAATTCTTTACCCAGGGGAGTTGTGGAGGCTAGATCACTGCAAGTATTTAAAGAGGAGGTAGATAGATTTTTGAAATATCGGGGAGTTGAGGACTATGAGGAGCTGGCACGAAAGAGTTCAGGCCTGGGGCAGATCAGCCATGACCTTATTGAATGGCGGGGCAGACTTGAGGGGCCGAATGACCTACTCTTGCTTCTATTTCTTATGTTCCTATGTTCCCTCAAGTTATTACGGATTTCCTATTATGAAAGCAGCTAGCACATAAAATGGAGGCTGCATTTTTTACAAAGTTCAAATTGATACACCAGAGATATTCCAGCTACAGCAAGATAGCTCTGCACAAATTAAGTGACAAAATATTTGCTTTGGTATTGGGGTAACGCAATCAAAATGTTAATGGGTTTAGCATATTATAAGAAAAAATGCAATTTGTATGAAAGCAGCCCGATGAAAAATTCCAGAAGGAAATGTAACTTGGTGCAGGTTACTATCTCATTTAAGAGCAAATATTCTTACAGCTCAGACTTCTTTGTGTGTTTTACAGTCTACTTTGACTTGGTTCTCAATATGTTTATAGAAGTGTCTCTGTAAGTCACACTTGTGCAAGTATCACCAGAGATTGTCATGTTAAATATTCACTGGGAGAAAATGGAACAAAGAAAAAGATCCAGTTTGTATGTAGTCTAGCTGCTGGTGCTGTGTGATATCTTGCTCTTTCTGCATTTATGAACCACTATATTTGTGTAATAAATATGGTTCAGCAGTTTAGCCTGTAGCAGCAGATTTTATGATCAATTTTATGATTCCTCTTCTTGGATCTATTGGATCATCTAGTTGCAGCAAACAAAGGAAAACTGGGCAGGAGGAGCATGTGCCTCTAATGGGGCTGATTAAATGAGTGGAAAGTTTGGTGGGCTTCTTGGATTCCTTGATTCTGATCAAGATTGCACACCCAAAACATCATAACATCTTCTCACTTTACAGATGTTGACTGATCTGTTGCGCATTTTGTTATCTTTGTTTCAAAAGCATTTGTAGTTTTTACTTTTATTTTGTTATACTATGTTCCTTCTTTATTAGATAACTGGGAGCCAAAGCTAGCACGATTGCACAACAGAGACATGGTCAATGCCTGGAGGGCTGTAAAGCACAGCCAAGACCCTCTTTGGATTCAAGTATGCCTTAATTGCTACAAATAACAATGTCATCTTTTCTTAAAGTTGATTATAGAGTAATCAGTAGGGAAGCTACCTTCAAACTTGTAAATATAATCACACTTTTGGACATAAATGAATATTACATAAAAAAGATTTTTAAAAATGAGGAAGATAATTTGGTTTCAGAAGCTTTCTTCTTTAAAAGCAATGTACAATCTACCATTTCATGGCTCAACCTACCCTTTTGATATTGTTGAAATAATGCCCTAAACTACAAATTCACACAAGCAAAACTCCTTTTTTCAACCATCTGCACTATTTAGCTTGACCTCTCTCAACTGACAACAACCTCTGGGATTCAATTTGTGGCCTATTCAAGCTGTGGATGTTGCTTGAGCTATAATTTAACATTGCCCATTCTTTCCTTGCTCTTTAGCAACAGGCTGCCAGATCAATGAGCAAGTGAAGTGGACCCTTTTAAAATAGAACTATTGGTCTCCACTAACACAGGAAACATCACATTCCATGCACTATTTCAGCACGTCAGTCAATACATCCTCCACCTACAGTCACACATCCTCAGCACGGACATGATGGGCTGAATGGCCTCTTTCTGTGCCATAGCTTTTCTATGGTTTATATGGTTCGATACCTATCCCTATCAGATCCATTCCCATTAAATAGTCACAAACAGGTCTTTCACAAGCAATTTTACAATGTAATACTCCTTAACCTATTGCCAGTCAGGGAATTTGCACATCAAATCCTGGTATACTAAATACGGGGAAAGTTAGATGTAACCCTCTTTACTGAAACTCTACTTTCAGGTATAAAGATAAACTTTATAAATTTAAGATTCCAGCTTCCAAGCTTCAAACAATGGATGTAGATATTGAGAATTAAGATGTCGGGATCATCTTGACTCACATGATTTTCTACCCATGGGAAAATATGTGGGACACGCTGATCAGTGCAGCGGATCTGAATTCTCAATAAATGTTTTTATCATGGAAAGCTCTGCACCTGGTGTACTAATTCATAAAACTAATTCTACCAATTGAAATGTTGAATTTTAGATTTTATTATAATTTTAAAATTCTATTTATTTATTACTGAACCTGTTTACTTGTGGTTTACTAGCTTTGTGGTTCATATGTTCAATGTAATCGAATGGCTGATTGTTTACAGATGAATGAGTGGACCCTCCTAATTATGATTACTAAGCATGCAGATGTTTTGACATTGATCAGCAATTTGTGGAAGTTCCTGATAATTTTTCTATGATTGTCCGATATCAAAGAGTGAAAGACATTAGAGTTTGGTCCAATTGGGATCAGCAATTTATTGATAATTAGTATCCTTTTTTCCTGTTATTTAACTAATGTATATACACTGTTGTTGCATCACAGGTTGATCTGGAAAGGCCAATGGTGGTCACTAAGATTGCCACCCAAGGAGCCAGTGTGTTTTTTGCGCAAAATTATATTACAGCCTTTTCCATTGAATACAGTGGGGATGGGAAAAATTGGACATTTTACAATGGAAACAGCAGAAGCAACAAACAAGTGAGTGTCTGAATAATTTATCAAACCAACAGTAGCTATACACCAACTTCTCCTCTCTCAATCTCCTGAGTGATGAACTGGGAGTAATATCAATTGCTGCAATGTGGGCCTGCCTCCTCTGTCAATATATTTTCTGCTAAACACTGAACATTCTTTTCCTTCAGTAGTAATATTTTGCACTTACAATGTACGTTATTTTACTGGCGCCTGTACACTTTCTTGCCTTCATCTGGCATGCAATCTTGTGATCCTGCCATTCACCAACAGTTGTGATGATAGAATATGGCTCAGTGGCTTGAAGTTGCCCACTTGATGAGTTAAAAACTTTAGGCATGCAATTATTGAAAGAGGGAAAAAGGTTATTTTTAAAAAAGGACAGACTGAATGAGCATAAAATACAAAAGTTTAATTACCCAAAGCCAATTTGCCTAAAAGCCGATTACATGACAATATAGGCAGGGTTCAACAAATATGGAGTAAGTTGTGCAGTCTCATGGTTGGAGTGTAAGCGTGGGGCAAAAACAGGCTAGAATATGCAATGTTCAAAATTATGAAGAAATTTGACAAAATAAATTCAGGAAGATTGTTCATCATGGTGACAGGGAACACAAGTTTAAAAGTTTAGCAAAAGAATGGAAATCCAGCTAAATTTTGCATCGCAAGGAATAATAGAGTAACAGAATAAGTTACCAAGAAAACCGGTGAAGTGGATTGTCTAAATGAGCTTGAGACCATAGGTTAGGTTTCCTTGTACATCAGCTTGGAAACTGCCAAAAGCTGACAACAGACCTAAATATGAGCCTGTGACATGTGGTCATTAGAGCAAAAGCTTGACATAATCTATAGCTTTACTCAGCATTCCATCACTAATTTGGCAGAAAGTTGTTGCTAAAATTGCAGAGATTTTTCCTAATTTCTTTGAGAAATTGTAGCATGCTGTTGGTAGTTTCAGCCTTAGCTCAGTAGATGCACTCTTGCCAAGGATACAGAAGGTTATAGGTTCAAGCCCCACTTCTGAGACTTTAAGACACCACATAGGCTGGCACTCCAGTTACAATATGAGAGATTTTTTTGGATAAGTGTTAAACTTGTTTGCCCCCTCATTTGGATGTAAAAGATCTCATGGTACATTGTGGAGAACAGCAGAGAGTTCTCCCCAGTGTCCTAGACAACATTTATCCTTCAACCGGCATCACTAAAACAGATAGTCTGTTCATTAAAAAAATATTTATCTTATTGTTGTTTAGAGGACCTTGGAGACAAATGGTCACATTTCTCTACAACAATAGCCACAGTTCAAAAGTACTACTTCAACTGTGAAATGCTTTGGGATGCCCTGAGTTTATGAAAAGCACTATACAGATCAATTTTTTCCCCTTTTATTATTGGAACTCTCTGCTGATTTCTTAAAGTTGTTGCAAAATTGTTTAGATAGTTACCATAGTAACATAGAGGCACTGTTTTTCTGTTCCTTCACTCATTAGCACTTTTTGCATTCTTTATGCTGACATTTTTCCCTTTCTGTATACAGATAGGTGCTCAACATCTTTTACCCCCTCAATTCAACCTAGCATTCTCACCACTCCCTTTTGTTCTTACCAGCACTCTTATTTATCCTCCACCCCTTTCAAGCTGGCTCTTTTATCTACCTTCAGTTCATGTTGGTATTCTCTCCCAAGAAAGAGCACAAGAAGAATCCCAAGAGAATTCTCCTATCTTCTTCAAATTGGTGCCAAGGGATCTTTTACGTACACCTGAAAGGGAAAACAAGACCTTAGTTTAATGTCTCATCCAAAAGACCTCACCTCATACAGTGCAGCACTCCCTCAGTACTGCATGCAGTGTCAACCAAGATTTGGTGTAAGACTTGAACCCACCACCTTGTGGCTAAGGTGAAAGAGCCACCACTGAATCATGCTGTAAGGTTAAATTGTAGGGAAACAGGTAGATGGGACTGATCTATGAAAAGTGTTGTTTGAGCCTATTGGTTGACTTATTATTTTTAAAACTTGTTTGGCCGAGTCTTCTGAGGAGCGGCAATCATTGTCGGATTACCGCTCTCTTCCTTGCATTTCCCATCTAAACCTCCAAACTGAGAAATGTGGAGCGTACTTATTCTGGGAGTCCTCCTTTGTAGCGCAGGAAGTCAAGCCATGCCCGCTTTTTACAGCACTACCTGCTGTATTCCGATAAGTAGAGAGTTTAAATGTCCCAAAGCCACTTTGAGAAGCTACAGGGAGAAGGTAAATATGTAAGGTAAGCGGGTGAGGGGGTAGGGTGCCAGATGGGTGGGTGAGAGTGTAGGGTTGCAGGTGGGTGGGTGTGGGGGTAAGGTGGCAGTTGAGGGGTTAGGGTGGTGGGTAGATGGGTGAGGGAGTAGAGTGGCAGATGAGTAGGTGAGGAAGTAGGGTGGCAAGGCAGTGGGCAAAGGTGTTGGTGGATTGGTGGGAGTTGGGGGTAGAGAGAGGTCGGGAGGGTAGTCAGGTGTCCAGTGAGGAGTCAGAGGTTGGAGAGGGGGGAGGTGTTAGTTGGGTCAGGGGTTGAGTACTTGGGGGTATCCAATGGGGAGTCGGGGGTCAGTAGTATAGTTACCTGGGGGTTAGATGGTTTTAATCCATCTAACTTTTCCAGGGTAACTATTCTAGTAAGTGAGTCAGAACCATCCAAAGTCTCCAACTCACTCAGCATTTCCGAAGGTTCTAGTCACAGAGGAATTACCCTTCGGAAGTCCAAACTTCCCAAGAGGGGAAGTGTTCAAGAGATGAACTCAACATGAGTAGAGGTTGATAAACACAAATGCTTTTTAAACGTGGAATGTATAAAATAGTTTGCCTTCAATTTGTTTCATTAAATATCAAAAGCTTTCCGAATTGTTATGTGCTCTTGCTCTCGATGAAAACTTGTTTGAATTCTTTTTTCTGTTTATCCATCTGAAGATTTTTGAAGGAAATTCTGATGGTACAGGAATAGATTTTAACAGCTTCAACCCTCCCATTATCGCAAGATATCTAAAGTTATATCCAGTATCCTTCAAAGTCACACCTACTCTTCGCATGGAGTTATATGGTTGTGAAGTAGACTGTAAGTATAACTGCAGGTAACATTTTATTCATTTTTCTCAGTATTCCTCTCCACTCAAGCTGGGGAATGGCTAATGTCAGGGAAATACAAACTGGTATGAAAAGAACCTAAAATCAGTAATTAAAATAAAAAGGTGTTACTCTCCCTAACGATTTTATTGACAAATGGCCCAGAATGGTACTGAACACATGCAGATTTGAAAGCTCTCGGCTGAGTTAGCTGGTCTCTCCCGGAGCAAGTGTAACAGCACTGCACTCAGAATGAGGTGCACAGTGTCTCCCCACAAGACCCAAAAATGGTCCCATCTCTCCCAGCCACTGACCACAAGCCTGTGTGGCCTCCTTCTACAATGTCATTGATATGGGCATGTGATCCAAGGCCCAATATCCAAGGTTCCTCCAACTGAACCATTTATGTGTGGAGTAAGCACACGGCACAGGGAGCACGTAAGATGGTGATAATTTCTGGTTGTAACCTCCATCATTCTATCAACTGAATATTTTACTTAATTGTGATGGCTCCCATGATTAAATATTCTGACACTCACTATCCAGGCTTGTGTATGAAAAATGACCATGTAGGCAAAGAACTAGAGGACAGCTGATACTTGTGAAACAGTGCAGATGATTAACAACTCCCTTCTGGAGAGGAATATAAAAGGAATATAATAGGATGCAAGAATATAAAAGGAAACAAATCAGAGGCCAAAATGTGCAAACCACAATATTGTGATGGATCTGGGTCTCGGAATTAAAATTTTTAATTGCGTTAACATGTATCACTTTTAATGGGAGAGTTCCAGACTTCTACAATCTTGTGTGTGAAGAAGTGTTTCCCAACATCTCTCCAAAATGACCTCACTCTGATTTTAAGGTTATCCTTGTCCTAGACTCCTCCCAAGTTTCTCTCTCTTTACCCCATCAATTCCTTTCAAAATCTTAAAACCCTTAACCTTCTCTCCTCATAATCTAACCTTTGGAGCACTGGTAACATTCTGGTAAATCTGCACTGCTCTCCTCCCAAGGCCAATATGTCATTTTTAAGGTGTGATGCCCTGAACTGTCCATAGTACTGCAGATGTGTTCTAACCAGGGATTTGTCCCAAATAGCAAAACTTCCTCTCTTTTATGTTTTAGCCCTCTAGTTATAAAAGCTAACATTCCAGTAGCCTTTGTGATGATTCTTTGTATCCAACTACTAAACTTTAGTCATCTGCATACTCAGACCTCTTTGGGCCTCATTGTTGCTAGCTTTTCACCATTTGATCTGTCCTTTTTATAATCCTTGTTTACCAATCCCTCATGGCTTCGCCCCTCCCTATTGGTGTAATCTCCTCCAGCCTTACAACCCTCCGAGATATCTGCACCCCTCCAATTCTGATCTCTTGAACATCCCTGATTTTAAATCCTCCACCAATGGCAGCCTTGCCTTCAGCTACCAAGGTCCATTCTGGAATTCCCTAAATATCTGTCTATTCTCTTTCTTCCTTTAAGACACTTCTTTAAGCCTACTTCTCATCTGCCCTAATATGTGGCTCAGTGTCAAATTTTATTTGATGATTCTCCTGTGAAGCACTTTGGGACATTTTACTATGTTAAATGCACTGTATAAATACAATTAAGCTTCTTGTTGTTTTCTAGTCTAAAATGGATGGCTTCACATATTTCTTCATTGAAATCCAGCTGCCACAATGTCGCCCATTCCTTTAAGCTAGCAATGTCTCCTCGTAATTTTACATTCCCAATTACACCATCCATAATGCCAGCAATCTTTGTATCATTCAAAAAATTCAATACATGGCAGCCTGTTGTGTTATCAACAGTTATTAAAAGAAATATAGTGAATGTGAAGCCCCAGCATAGATCCAAATGGAACACCACAGGCCAAATTTTATTTCTGTACCAATGAGTGAATTTTGAGTCAGTCAAAATTTCTACTCACTAATCATTTTCTTCTAATTCGAGTGCACACCCATTATTCCTACTTTTTAGTTTCTATCAGTTAACCAATCACATAACCAGGTCAATAATTTGCCTTCAATTTCATCAGTATCAATTTTTGCTAAGATTCTCATGAGAAATCTTATTGAATGCATTCTGGAAGTCCAAGTAAACTACATCCATAGACATTTCTCTGTCTAGTACTTCAGTTACTGCTTCAAAGAAAAATTCAATTACATTTGTTAGATATGTTCTTTCTAATCATTTAAAATATCTCTAAATGCTCAATAATGCTTCATAAAAAATTGGGGCTGGATTTTTATGAACTGTCGTGACCAGAAGAAAGAATTGGTGTTGACGTTTAACGCATCCCCCTATGGAACGGGAGCAGTGCTCTCCCATCAGATGGACAATGGCACAGAACAGCCTATAGGTTACATATCAAGAATGCTTACCAAAGCGGAAAAGGGACACTCATACATAGAAAAAGAAGGCCTGTCAATCATCTTTGGTGTCAAGAAATTTCATTAATAGGTATACAGCCACCATTTTACAATAGCCATTGGTAGGATTGTTCAGCGAGGACAACGCTATACCACCATAACCTCGACAAGAATTCAACAATGGGCTTTAATCCAGGCAGCATGTGAGTATACTTTCATCCATAGGCCTGGTAGTCAAATCGCAAACTCTGATGCGCTTAGCCGTTTGCCTTTACAAGAAAATGATGCGGATGTCCCAGTTTCACAAGAACTTGTTTAATTGTTAAATTTCTTAGATTCCTTGCCGATATGCGCTCGACAGATCAGAGACTGGATAAGTCGGGACCCAATCCTATCTCAACTATGAGAACAAGTGCTTCATAGTTGGTCACAAGAGCCTGTATCTGTTGAAATGAAACCGTACTTTAACAGAAGACATGAAATAACCAGCCAGGGTGATATCTTATTGTGGGGAGCACGAGTGATGGTACCTCCAAAAGGAATGGAGCCACTTCTAATGGAACTGCACAGCGCACATCCAGGAATATCCCAAATGAAGGCCATAGCACGCTGTTACCTATGGTGGCCTGGGATGGATGGTGAAATAGAGAGTTTAGTGATGAATTGTGTGCAATATCAGCAATTGCAAGAGTTACCTTCAACAGCTCTATTACACCCTTGGGTGTGGCCAGTAAGACCCTGGGTGTGGCTACACATTGACTATGTGGGACCTTTCATGGGAACAACGTTTCAGCTCATTGTTGATTCTGATTCAAAATGGATGGACATAAATGAGGTGAATTCACCAACATCTGCTACAATTGAGAAACTACTTCAAACTTTTACCATTCATGGACTACCAGACGTAGTCATTTCTGATAATGGCATGGCATTTACGAGTGCTGAGTTTCAATGGTTTATCAGCCTCAATGGTATCACTCACCGTACCACCCTTCCTCAAATGGAATAGCCGAAAGAGCGGTTCAAACATTCAAGGCAGGCATGAAGAAGCTAACTGGAGATTTCTTAGCAACCAAACTAGCACACTCTCTTTTTCATTACAGGACTACCCCTCACACAACAACAGGTGTTACACCTGCGGAGTTATTGATGAAATACTGTCTCAGGATGAGATTGAACATAATAATGCCAAATTAAGAGGGGAAGGTGGAAAGGAGTCAGGGAAGCCAGAAAACTAGACACAACTGGCATAGTTGTGAGAGGAAATTTACCGTGGGAGAGATGGTATAAATGAAGAACTTTGGAGAAGGACCAAAGTGGTTACTAGGTGAAATAAGTGCAGTGATTGGACCTCTGTCTTATCATGTGGAAGTGGAAGGCCTAGTCACACTGAGACACGTGGATCATCTAAGGAAGAGAGAAACGAATCACCAAGAATTGATTCCACCAGTGTTCACAACAGGGTTAGCATTTCCTGTTGAAAGTATTCAACTCAGTATAGACATGTCTGATTTTCTTGTAAGAGTTGACACAGAACTGCAGAAGGACCTCATGTTCAGGCAGCTTTGGAAAAGGAGGTTCCTGACTAAGAATCTGAAGTTGTGGAGCTGAGACACTCTACACGCCTAAGGAAATCCCCAGAAAGACTAAATTTGTAAATTACTTAGCTGTGTAAATATTTTGCTGTCTTGAGAAAATTGAACTTGTAAATATAAAGTGTATATCCGAGTAAAGGGAGAGTGATGTGGTAATTATTGTTTCATTTAATGTGTAATATACCTTTAAGAAGAATGCTTGTTAAGGAACATCACATATCTTTAATACTCAATAGGACAGTAGCGTGAGCTACCTCAGTAGTTAGTAGAGTAGAGATAGAGTTTGAAGTGAAAGCACACGTGTAGTTGCTGCTGAGTACCTTTGTAAATCGACTAGAAGTTTTCCACCTAAGAAGTGTCTGCTGATCAACTCTATCAATAATACCAACTCAACCACCACTCACAACACCCCTGATAGGGTGAAAAAGCTAGAGGATATTGGCCAAGCGGTCTTAGCAGTCAGGCCCCTGTCTCTTCCTCTGGTAAGGCCACAGCAGTTGCACCATCTAGGAGTAACAGAAAGAGAAAGAGTAAACAGTTGTAGCTGCACAAGGTAATGCACATTGGGTTTGGCTGCATCATGCTAGATTAGACAGCTTCTGTTTTATTTTTGAGCCACATAAATATTATTTGTTCCCAACACTTCCCCACGTTGGTTGTGGTCTGAAGTATGGCCTTTTTGCTTGCAATGAATAGTAAGATGAGAATTGTTGTTGAGCATTGGGGGTGTTGTGAAAGGATGCTTTGTTATATGTAGGACAGCTTTGTGTTGGGGGAATGGAGGAGGTAGTTGTGGTTGTCAGATGGATGGACTAGTGAAACTTAAGGAACCTTGCATAATGAGGGCATTCGGGCAGCTGTGTGCTCCATTGCTGGTGCTTTGCTGCTGTGCAATGTTGTGCAGAACGCAGTACACCATGACCATTCTGGAGACTAGCTGGTGTGTGCTGAATGGCACCTCCAGATCTGACCAGGCACTTGAAGTGCATTCTCAACCTGATGACGGCTTGCTCAGCGACACATGTGGTGTTCATGTGGTATTGCAACTACGCCTCATTGTTTGGATTCCACACAGGTATCATCAACCTAGGCCCAGCCATCTTCAGCTGCTTCATCAATGACCTTCCTTCAATCATAAAGTCAAATGCTTCCTTCATGTCAAGGCCAGTCACTGTCACCTTACCTCTGAGCTTCAGGCTCTTTGTCCATGTTTGGATAAAGGTTGCAATGTGGACTGGTGCCAAGTGATTCTAGCAGAATCCAAACTGAGCAGCAGTGAGTAGAATATTGGTTATCCTAAATATATGTAAATAATAACTAGTTTGAATTTACAGTCTCATGGTTCTTAAAGTACTTTCAGAAAATAAAATTATATAGCACTTTCCAAAACGTCAGGATATCCAAATGCACGTTCAAACCAAGCCAAGAATGTGTAATCAGTGCTGCAACGCAAGGAAACAAGGGAGCCAAATTGTGCAGTGAAGTCTCACAATGATTTAACAACAATCTGCTTTTGCTGGTAGTAGTTATGGGATAAAGTGTCTGCATGTTTTGTGAAGGGTGGGTCATGTTTTCAGGTTACTAAAAGATGGATTGGATAAGGAAGTGTCTATGGATGTTGTCTACATGGACTTCTAAAAGGTATTTTATAAAATTCTGCACAGGATGAGCAAAATTGAAAGCACAAAGAATTTGTGTTAAGTTTGTGACATGGACTGGTAATTGGTTGAGAGGTAGAGGCAGAGTAGGGTTAAATGGAACATTTTGATTTATGGGATGTAACAAGTAGTGTTCCCAAGTGATCTCTTCTGGGGCCTCAGTTTTTCCTTCACTCTATTATATAAGACTTGGATGAAGGAATACAGTTTTGTATCGAAGTCGGAAGATGACACAAAACTAGGAAAATAGTTAGGTACTTATTTGACCAGCGCAGAATTAATGGGCCAAAAGGCCTTTTTCTGTGCTGTAGACCTTTATGACTCTATGAGAAGTGGGGATGTTTGCTGATGATTCACAATGTTCAGCACCATTCGCAACGCCTCAGATACTGAAGCAGTCCATGTCCAATTGCAGCAAGGCCTGGACAATATCCAGGCTTGGGCTGACAAGTGCCAGTAACATTCACACTACACAAGTGCCAGGCAATGACCATCTCCAACAAGAGAGAATCTAACCACCACCCCTTGACATTCAATGGCATTACCATCACTGAATCCCCCACTATCAACATCCTAGGGGTTACCATTAACCAGAAGCTGAACTGGACTAGCCATATAAATCCTGTGGCTACAAGAGCAGGTCAGAATAGAAATCCTGTGGTGAGTAACTCACCTCCTGACTCCCCAAAACCTGTCCACCATCTACAAGGCATAAGTCAGGAATGTGATGGAATACTCTCCACTTGCCTGGATGAGTGCAGCTCCAACAACACTCAGGAAGCTTGACACCATGCAGGGCAAAGCAGCCTGCTTGATTGGCACCCCCTCCACAAACATCCACTTCCTCCACCACCGACCACCAGTAGCAGCAGTGTGTACCATCCAAGGCTCCTTAGACAGCACCTTCCAAACCCACAACTACTACCATCTAGAAAGACAAAGGCAGCAGGTAGATGGAAACACGACCACCTGGAAGTTCCCCACCAAGTCACTCACCATCCTGACTTGGAAATATATCGCCATTCATTCACTGTTGCTGGGTCAAAATCCTGGAACTCCCTAACAGCATTGTGGGTGTACCTACACCATGTGGACTGCAGCAGTTCAAGAAGGCAGCTCACTACCACCTTCTCAAGGGTAACTAGGGATGGGCAATAAATGCTGGCCTAGCCAGCAATGCCCACATCCCATGAATGAACAAAATAATGCACACTTTATATGGGTGCCCCTTATTTCCAAGCAGCCAGCTGGTAACTCTGTTTAGATGCGAAGAGATCAGCGAGTGTGGACTGCTGCAGGACATGAGCATGTTGGCAGTTGCTGATGAATCTTGTGCACACCTGCATAAATATCTTTCTATGGTTCCGCACCAGCTGTAGCATTGATGGAGTGGAGGCACTTGTGTTGATCAATACTCCTGGGTGATCTGTGGGTGCCTTAATTGCCAGATGCATATGGTCAGTGACCTATCTGAAGGTAGCCAGAGCCACAAATCTGACCAACCATTCATTCTGACTGGCATCAATAGCAGCAAAGTTGACACAATTGCTTACCCTAGCGGACAAGCCATCCATCACCCAATTGCAAACTCTCGGAAGGATCCTGAAGCAAAGCTGAGGGAAGTCATGACTTTGACAGGCACTGATAAAGTGTGGCCACCACAGCCAGTTGGCAGCGGGTCTTGCTCTAACAGGCTGCAGCTGCCTGCCACAACCTGATGCAAGACCCTGAGCCGCCTGAGACACTGGTGTTCCAGCATGACGCGGAAGCTTATCCTCTAACTATATACAGTGTGTAGGGTAAGTCCTCCTGAGCTGCACCTATTTGCTGATCCCCTCGCTAGAGCTACAGGTCTGTGAGGATTGTTGCCAGGTGCCATTGCTGTTCCTGCTAGTGCTGTTCCTGCTAGTGCTGTTCCTGCTAGTGCTGTGAATGCTGCTGGACATCTTGGTCCTCAGCTCAGGTCCAAAGTAAAGCAACATAGTGGCAGTAATATTGATCTGATTGATCAGAGCTCCAAAGTGGAGAACAGACATAATGACTTCTAAAGCTACAAAGAATAACCTCTCAGCACAAGTACTGTGAATGAAGCTTTTCACACAAGCAGGCAAGAAAGCACCTGTGAAGTTTCGTAATTATTAGCAGATTGCCCTGTTATACCTTCAACCCCCTCAATTGCCACTGTGTTCTCATCATGCCGTCACTGGTGAATTCCAGGAAGCCCGGAAAATCCGTGGACCCACAGTTAACTTGCAAAAGCCATGTCAATATTACTGTAATTGGATGATTAACATATTGACGTTAACAACCTGCCGTCCCTGAGAAGGAGTTGCTCACACACAGCCTAACGTGCTGCAGTTAACTGCAGAAATTGGCAGGTTGGAGTCAGTTTCCTGCTGTGCCTGTTTTTTCTGCAGGAGTGTGCGATACCGCACCTCAGCTCCTACAGGCAATGGTCACGATGGTGATCCCACGGGCCATCGATCTGGTTGGGCGGAAACGACTCTCGTTCCTCTGGCCTGGTATTCTGCTGCGGGGAGGCAACTTCACTGTCTCCCAGGTTAAGGAGGTGGTGGGCGGGCGCCTCCTCGTAGCAGACGTAATGTACAAGAATGCTCCACTCCAGTTAATTAACGTGTACGCCCCGTCACAAGGGGCTGAGCGGCTGGAGGTTTTTCAGCAGCTCCCACTGCTGCTGGCGACCTCCAAGCCGGTCGTTCTGGGCGGTGACTTCAACTGCATCATTGATGCGGCTGGACAATCCGGCAGGGCCGACAGCACATTGGACGCTACGTCCAGATCCCTGATGGAAACAGTAAAGGATGCCAATCTGCACAACGTCTTCAGCAACCCTGCAGACGGAGCACAGGGTAGATACACCTGGTCGCGGCCAGATGAGTCCATCTATTCCAGTTTGTGTCCCGAGCGTTTGCAGTCAGATCCACTAACGTGTTCTTCTCTAACCACTGCCTCCTACTGGTTGACTGCCACTTAGATAAAGAATAGAAGGTGGGCAGAGGGGCATGGAAGCTAAACGTGCAACTGCTGACCCCAGAGAACATTGAGGAGCTCAAGAGGGATTACAAAGGTTAGAGAACTGTGAAACCCCTCTTTGAGTCCCTGACACGCTGATGGGAAGCGATCAAGGAAAACATCAAGAGGTCTTTCATCCTCAAAGGCACCCAGAAAGCTAGAAAGGAACAGAGGGAAATGTCTCGACTCCAGAAAAACATGCAGAACCTGCTCCGGCTGCAGTCGATGGGGGTCGATGTCAAGGAGGAACTCCAAGAGGTGAAGAGCCAGCAAGCCTCACTCTTTGCCTCGGAGACCTCCAAGATCATCTTCTGTTCCAGAGTCCACTCTGTGGAGCAGGATGAGACATGCTCACGTTTCTTCTTCCAAAAGGTACACAGAGAGAGCTCTGTGATCAGCAGCCTGAAGGAAGAAGATGGCTCAGTAAAGTCATCACAGTCCGACATTTTGAGGATCAGCAAATCCTTTTATGCCGGATTGTATGACTTGAAGCCCACAGACAGCACGGCCTCCCAGTCCTTCCTGTCCTCTATCACGGAGGTCTTAGATGACAGTACACGGAAGAGCCTGGACAATCCGCTAACTCCTGACGAACTGATTAAGGCCCTTGAGTCCTTCGAGAAGAGTAAAACTCCCAGAAGCGACGGCTTGCCGGTGGAGTTGTATTCAGCTCTGTGGGACTGGATCGGCCCAGACCTGCTAGAAGTGTACGAGAGTATGCTCCTGGCCGGCAGTATGTCAGAATCCATGAGGAAAGGCATTATCACCCTCATCTACAAGCGCAAGGGCGAAAGGGAGGAAATTAGAAATTGGCGACCCATTTCACTGTTGAATGTGAACTATAAGATTCTGTCCAAGGTCATCGCCAATTGGGTCAAATCCGCTCTGGAATTGGTGAACCACCCTGACCAGATCTGCACTGTGCCGGGCAGGAAGATCTCTGACAGCCTAGCACTGCTCAGGGATACGATTGCCTATGTGCAGGATAGGGCGGGGGGTGGACACCTGCTTCATCAGCCTGGATCAGGAGAAGGCCTTTGACAGAATATTGCACACATACATGGTGGATGTGCTCTCCAAAATGGGGTTTGGGGAGGGAATTCACAATTGGATCCAACTGCTCTACACTAACGTCTGTAGCGCAGTCTCAATCAATGGGTGGGAATCAGATAGCTTTCCTATTAAATCTGGAGTCAGGCAGGGCTGTCCTCTCTCGCCTGTTCTTTTCATGTGTTGCATAGAACCCTTTGCTGAGTCCATCAGGAAGGATCCGGGCATAAGAGGAGTGATGATCCCAGACAGTGGAGGCACTCAGATCAAAGCCTCCCTGTGCATGGACGATGTCGCCGTCTTCTGCTCGGATCCGCTGTTGGTGCGCAGACTGATCCACATCTGTGACCAGTTCAAACTGGCCTCGGGAGCCAAGGTAAATCGTGGGAAGAGCGAGGCCATGTTCTTCAGGAACTGGGCTGACCGATCCTTTGTCCCCTTCACCATCAGGGCTGACGGCCTGAAGGTGCTGGGGATATGGTTCAGAGGGACCAGGGCATGTGTTGGGAATTGGAAGGAGCGAGTGTCTATGGTGAAAAGGAAACTGGGCATGTGGGAGCGACGTTCCCTCTCCATTGCGGGTAAGAGCCTGGTCATCAGGTGTGAGGCACTCTCGCTGTTGCTGTACGTGGCGCAGATCTGGCCCATTCCACACTCCTGCGTGGTGGCGATCACCCGAGCCATTTTTCACTTTATCTGGAGGTCAAAAATGGATCATGTCCGCAGGGACACAATGTACAAGCCTCTAGATAAAGGGGGATAAAACGTGCCCAACGTCACCCTCATACTGATGGCCACCTTTGTGTGTGGCTGCATCAAGCGGTGCGTAGACCCTCAGTACACAAACACCAAGTGTCACTACATGCTGAGGTTCTACCTGTCCCCAGTGTTGCGAAGGATGGGTCTGGCCACTCTGTCACAGAACGCTCCAAATAGTTGGACCGTGCTGTACCACCTGTCCCTCGTGGAAAAATTTATGCAGAGAAACACCTTTGACCACAAGTCCATTAGGCAGTGGTCGGCATGTAATGTCTTAGAAGTCCTGCGGGAAAAGGAGAGGGTCGATCCTGTAGGATGGTTCCCCGAGCAGACTGTCAAAGTCATTTGGCAGAATGCCTCATTGCCAGAACTTTCCAACAAGCACCAAGATGTAGCTTGGCTGGTGGTGAGAAAGGCCCTCCCCATCAGATCCTTCCAACACGCCAAGAGTCTCACCCTCTCTGCATGTTGCCCTCAAGGTGGCTATGGTGGGGACAAGACCATTGTTCACCTTCTTGTGGATTGTGCCTTTGCAAAGAAGGCCTGGGAGAGAGATGCAGTGGTTTCTGTCGAAGTTCATCCCGAGCAGTCCTGTGACACAGGACTCTGTGCTCTACGGGCTGTTCCCAGGGACACACACCAAGACAAACATCAACTGCAGCTGGAAGATCATCAATTCAGTGAAAGACGTTCTTTGGTCTTCCCGAAACTTGTTGGTCTTCCAGGGTGAAGAGTTATCCCCGACCGAGTGTTGCAGACTGGCACATTCCAAAGTCCAGGACTACGTGCTGAAGCACTAAAGCTTGGGGCAGCCGCCACAAAGGCGCAATGGGAAAGGGTCACTGTCTAAGACCTTTCTGCCACAGAGTACCGAGGGACTTGGAACTGTTTAGAGCCCCTCAGGCTGTACAGCTCAAAATGAATGTCTGCAAATGATTGTAATATTCATTTATTGTATTGATACACCCCGTGAGACATGTTGTAAAAGTTGAACCTGATTGTACCTTTGTGAGGATGATTTTGAAATGGTTTGGTATGTTCTTCTAGATATTTTATGAATAAAGTATATTTTTCCAAAAAAAAAATCAATTTCCCTGGTTTTAACCCTGCCCCACAAATTCCCAATCCCCTGCACTCCAGCACATTAAAATCCACCCCTACGTCTCAGTTTATAAAATCAAGGGTCCCTGCATGCTTTGTTAACAGGCTTCTCAACTTGTCTTGCTACCTTCTAAGATTTGCATACCCCCATGTACCTTTTAGTTTTTGTTGCCTTAACTCATTGTTCCTACAGAAATGCATCACTGCACACTTCCGTGCCTAACTTCATCTGCCATGCGTCCACCCATGTCCTCCTGAAGTCTACTACCTCTCTTACTGTTTAATCCATTTGTGAGTTTCATGTCATCTGCAAACTTTGAAATTATGCCCTGTTTTCCCAAATTAAGGTCGTAAATAAAAGAAAGGGCAATGATGGTAATAATGACCACTGGGGACTACCACTCTATACTTCCCTCTAGTCTGAAAAACAACCATTCACCACCACAATCTGCTTTCTATTTAATAACCAATTTTGAATCCATGCAGTCACTTAGCTAATTTATTATGTGGTACTTAATCAAGCACCTTCTCATCAAAGAACATAAGAACTAGGAGCAGGAGTAGGCAATTCAGCCCCTCAAGGCTGCCCCACCATTCAATACAATCATGGCTGATTTAATTTCAGCCTCAACTCCAATTTCCCACCCTCTCCACATAATCTTTCAACCCGTTACTAACTAAAAATCTGTCTATCTCCTCAAATTTATTCAGCGTCCCGGCATCCACTGCACTCTGAGGTAGTGAATTCCACAGATTCACGATGCTTTGAGAAAAGTAATTCCTCCTCATCTCTGATTTAAATCTACCACCCCTTAGCCTAAAACTATGGCCTCTCATTCTAGAATGCCGCACAAGGGGAAACATCCACTCCACGTCTACTTTGTCTATCCCCTTTAGTATCTTATATACCTTAAATAGATCTCCTCTCATCCTTCTAAACTCGAGCAAGTATAGGCCTAAACTGCTCAATCACTCCTCATAAGATAAGCCCCTCATCTTTGGAATCAATCTAGTGAACCACCTCTGAACTGCCTCCAATGCATCCTTCCTTGTTAGTCAAATAAGATATGCCTCCAAAAAATCAGGGTGACAGTTGTCTTTCAGCCTCAAACAATGCACACTAGTGCATGGGAGGGGAGAATATAGGGCAATAGTTTCATCTCTTTACTAACTATAAAGTAGTGTAATGTATATTTTTGATAAAATTAGTGAAAGGAAAGATTGCAGAGTTTTGGTTTTATTTATTTACACATACACACACAACTCCTTGCTGTTTTTCAGTCTGTTCACAGCCGCTGGGAATGGAGAATGGAACTATTGCAGATGATCAGATAACTGCGTCATCCTTCCTGAGTTCGTGGTGGGGTTCTTGGAAACCATCACTTGCACGTCTGGATCAGGAAGGCAGAATTAATGCATGGAAATCAAATGTATGCAGGAATAAGAGCTCAAATTGTCTAATTGCCTGATGACTAAGTGAATAATTATTATTAACATAATCTCACTGAATTAATACGTTAACTAAAAATTTGCATTTATATCGTGCCTTTCACGACCATCAGATATCTCAAAGCACTTTACAGCCAAAGAAGTAGAGTCACTGTTGTAACATAGCAAATGTGGGAGCCAATTTACACAAATCAAGCTCCAAACAACAGTGTGATAATCAAATAATATTTTTTGTGACATTGATTGAGGGATAAATATTGGCCAGGACATCAGGTATAGCTCCCCTGTTCTCCTTTGAAATGGTGCCATGGGATCTTTGCCACCCACCTGAAAGGACAGACAGTGTCTGAGTTTAGTATCCTAACAGAACAATGCAGCACTCCTTCAGTGATACACCGGAATGTCAATTTTTTCAGCAATACTCAAGCTGATTTTTATGCTCAAGTCCTGGAGTGGGACTTGAACCCGTAACCTTCTGACTCAAAGGCAGGAGTACTACCTACTGAGCCCCAGCTGATACTCACATTTTGGTAATAATTAGGGCTCAGCTTTAGAATTGTATAATATTCAGTAATAAATATTAGCATGTAATATTCAAGTTTAATGCTGAGAATCAGTAAATATTTTATGAGTCATCACTACAGTGGGTCATCTGTCTTATTGTTTATGATGAGTTGGAGATGTTTTGTATTATGGGTCCACTGAGCTCTAATAGTAACTATCCCTCAGGCTCACAGCAGAAAAAGAGATCACCAACGCTTTCTTTCCCTTCTACAGGTTTCTCCCCATGACGTGAAAATTGATGTATCTTTTGCTTGTTTCCCAGATCCAAAAAGGGCACCACATAGTCAAATTTTGCAGTGCAATGCATTTGTGAAGGTCACCACAGTATAAATCTTTTACACAACGTATCTTTCCAAGCCATCCTTGGTACTGTGACACAGTAATCAGTCTTAACCCCACTGATGCATAAAACACTGATAAGGTATTGTTTGTCAGTTCAAACATTTTCATCACTTGGATGGCACAACTTCATTTGAGTGGGATGGAAGGAAAATTGATACAGGAGAGAGTTGAACTCAAGGGCATGATATCGATAACACACAAAATTTTAGTATAAAGTATAAAACAACTACTTAAATTATAGTATTATGTAATATTAAACCATCCCTAAAAATCTTATTTTTGAATCAGGAACAACACACAGATCAGTGGCTTCAGGTTAACTTTCTGGAGAAAAAGAAGATAACTGGCATTATTACACAAGGGGCCAAGTCCCTTACCACCACAATGTTTGTGCAAACCTATGCTGTGCATTTTAGCAATGATGGAAAAATATGGCTACCATATACCAATCAGCCAGATGTGGATGAAAAGGTAGGAGCAAATTTGTTGAAGGTTGTGAGGAAAGGACAAGAATTTAATGTCTGCTTTGTCAGTGATGGTGTAGCATTAGAAGCATTTATCCACATGGAGTGCAAAAAATTATTTTTATGCAAGGGTGTATCACATATAGCACAAAATGCACTTCTGCCTTTGGTGATAAATAAGTCAAGTTCAGCTGTAACATTACTTATGATTAAATAGGCTGCACAGGCTCTCAAGTGACAATGGCTGTTTGAACACAGTGCTGGAGAGCTGCCAGTCTGTGTCTGTGAAAATATATGAGGGTGAATTAGTACCTTCAGCATTATAGTATCTAACCCACATGCATGCAGTGGTTCAAGAAGGCAGTTCACCACCACCTTTTCAACAGCAATTGGTGATTAATGCGGACTTTCCCAGCAACACTCATGTCCCATTAATGAATTAAAAATTCCATAGAAAAGGAGGATTTTTTTTGCTGAGTTATTGCCAAGGGAAAATAGCAATAAAAATAGTTCATACTGTCTTGAACACAACTAAGCAATGGGGTGAATAAATTACTTTCATCTTCCCATAATTCTCAATTTCTCAGGATTGCTATCCCATCAGATTAAATAATAAGCACTCTCTTAACCTGCTTTCTTTCCTTTTTAATTTGAAAGTGGGGGTACAGTGATCCCTAATGCAAAATTGTCAATGAGTTCTTATAAAAATAGTCTTCAGTAAAACTGCAACACAGACCAATTACAGTATGTTGGTGAATTTTTTAATCCTAGTGTATCTTCAAAAAAGAAATAAAACATTTTTTCTTATTTTATATATGACCAGAATTATTTTTGTCACATAGAAATTAATTTGTTTATTAAAAAGCCTAACCTCTTGGTTCATTATGCTTTAATATTATTTTTCCCTCTAATAAATCATAACATATTCATTTCTTCCATGGCAATCAGCATAATTTAGTTTGAAAAAACATATTCAAAGGAAAAAGTATTGTATTTAAGTTATATCAATTTACAATGAATAAACTCTATTAGTAATAATTTTCAATATTTTACCAAAGAAATAGATAACTCATTTATAGTTAAATTATTAGTAGGAATTTTGATTTGGGAAGATAAAGCAAGGCCTCGTGTACAGGGGATGTTAATCCTGCCTACTTATGTGTACAAATACTTCACTAAAACTTAATTTTTAATTTATATTATCTTTAATTCACAGATATTCATAGGAAACACCAATTATTATCAACACAAAAAAGGCCACGTCAATCCACCTATTTTTGCCAAATATATCCGGATTATTCCAAAAAGTTGGTACAATTACATTGCACTTCGACTAGAATTCATGGGATGTGATTCTGAATGAAGATATTTTCAAGGGCATTCACAGGAGAAAGTAGAACCTTTTGTAAAAAAAAAGCTTTTCTAACTAAAATGATGCCTTTTTAAGAAGGACTCAAAATACACAAAGAGAATGAAAAAAAATCTGGTGTGACAAAACATTATTTTAATTACTAGATATTTTGGTTACAACTAATTTATAAAATGTCAAAATATAATTCAGTATCAGGTTGGTTAGTTGGATCTAAATCATTTATTGCATAGTCTGTTGGTTTTGTCAGTTTTTTTCCAACAAAGTTCTGTAAAATGTATGTTACTTTAGATATCTTAAAAAACAGATATTGTTCCAACTATTGTGTGGAGTTTACCTATATTAGTGGTGAGTTAAGAGTGAAGGGAAGAGGGGACGTAGTCAGGGAAAAAAGAACGAGGCCAGAGAGAAGAAAAGGGGGACAAACAGGGGTATAAGTCAACAAATTATCTCAGCAAGGGTGGGGAATATAACGTGTTGATTACTTTTGTATTGTTTAAAAAGGACAAATAATATTAACTGAATTAAGTGAGTCTGATTATAAATGTTTGTTATGAAATAAAGAGGTTTAATAATTCATATCTGTCCTCACCTCACCGAGTATTTACCTTCAAGAAGAGTGAAGAACATGTGAAAGGCACTAAATCTAGTTATGATCAGAAGAGGACACTATTGTTACACTCCGTGCTATGCTATTGTATATTTAGCATGGGCATGATCTAAATGTAAAAATCTGACTATTAATAGAAGTGACTATCATTGCTATATCTGACAGAATCTAAGGCAAGACTCTGAGCCTGTAATAATAACATGACTGTCCTCTAAAGTAACAGGGCCCAAAGCTGTGGCAAGATCCAATCATGCCTGTGGCCTCATATATCCCTGTTGTTACTAACTGCTCCCTATTTCTACGATTTCAACCTACTTTCAACCCATTCAACTATTTTCCCAAATGCAATAAAATCTGTTTTTTCCTAATTGCCTTTGTTTAAACTTTATCAAAACCTAGAAATTCAATTCCATAAAATCCAGAGAAGTTCCAGAGAGCTTATTGAGGAAATTACTGATCAAGTTAGTGAAACATTAACAATGCTCCTGAAACCATGCTATGCATCTTCAATGCAACTGGAGATATATTGCTCTCTCAATGATCATTCCTAGCACCTTGTATAAAATCTTCTTGCATTGTCCCTGTATAAGTTAAGTTTTGAGGGGCCAGTTTCTTTCCTTAAAACAATATTCAGTAACATCTTGGGAACGAGGTGAGAAACAAACTGCAAATAAAGTTATCAATGAAGTGTCTCATAATACAGAATCAGACTTCTTCCTCAATCTGCAACACCTCTGCTTGTCTAAATCTCAGGAAATATTTGTGAAAATGAAAAATATGAAAGGTGTCTCACAATTAGTCTGTCAATGGAGAAATCACACTGACATCAATAACGAATGCTGATATGATTCAATGAAATCCCTTTGAAATGTATCGTGCCAACAACTCCTCTGTTTTTCAACAGCTGCAAAGGTTTTTAGTTAACGATTACAACAGTGACCACATGTCAAAAGTACTTAATTGGTTGTAAATCTTCAGGGAATCCTGAGGCTGTGAAAATTTCTATATAACTGCAAGCCTTTTTTCTTATATTAGTCAAGAATTGGAATGCATTGTGAAGATATGTGGCTCATATACACTACATTTCTTTTTATTATTCCAATAGGGGGACAGGTCGGGCAAACAAATCCAGAGCTCCCTCAATGATGAAAGAGGTGCAATGTAAAATGAAGTGGAAAGTATGGCCGTTGTCAGGTGGATAATATAGTTGAAAATCTGGCTCTATATAGAAGACTCAGAGGGGAAATGAAAAAAAAAAGAGAAGCAAAGAGAGGGTATGAGACTAGTAGCTCACATTAAAGGTGGGGCACATTTCAGAGAAGCTGAAGTTGCAAGAAGATGTGATAGAGCTGTTCAAAATCATGTGAGGACTGGACAGAGTAGATAGGGAGAAACTGTTCCCACCGGTGGAAGGATTCAAAACCAGAGGATGCTGATTTAAGGTGATTAGCAAAAGAAGCAACACAGTATGAGAAAAAACTTTTTTTGTAAGTTAGGATCTGGTGGCTTTCAAAAGATTCACTTGTGGCTTTCAAAAGATAATTGGATCAGTATTTGAAGAGAAAAAAATTGCAGGACCTTGGGGGAAAGGCAGTGGAGAGACATTAGGTGAGTTGCTCTTGCAGAGATGGCACAGACATGACAGGTCAAATGGCCTCCTTGTGAGCTGTAACCATCATATGATTCCATGATTTTAAACATCCTTTTCCACATGTAATTATAATGTGATGTAAAAATGTAAGTTTATTTATCTAAAGCTCAGGAAATAGTTGTGAAAATGAAAACAAGGAAGGTATAAGACCATAAGACATAGGAGCAGAAATTAGGCCATCGGGTCTGCTCCGCCATTCAATCATGGCTGATAAGTTTCTCAACCTCATGCTCCTGCCTTCTCCCCGTAACCTTTGATCCCCTTAGCAGTCAAGAACCTATCTATCTCGTTCTTAAATAAACTCAATGACCTGGCCTCCACAGCCTTCTGTGGCAATGAATTCCACAGATTCACCACTCTCTGGCTAAAGAAGTTTCTCCTCATCTCTGTTCTAAAAGGTCTGAGGCTATGCCCTCGGGTCCTAGTCTCTCCTACTAATGGAAACATCTTCCCTACGTCCACTCTATTCAAGCCTTTCAGTATTCTGTATGTTTCAAGCAGATCCACCCTCATCCTTCTAAACTCCATTGAGTATAGACCCAGAGTCCTCAAACGTTCCTCATATGTTAAGCCTTTCATTCCTGGGATCATTCTCGTGAACCTCCTCTGGACCCTTTCCAGGGCCAGCACATCCTTCCTGAGATACGGGGCCCAAAATTGCTCACAATATTCTAAATGTAGTCTGACCAGAGCCTTATTATGCCTCAGCAGCACATCCCTGCTTTTATATTCTAGTTCTCTCAAAGTAAATGCCAACATTGCATTTGCCTTCCTAACTACCGCGTCACCCTGCAAGTTAACCTTCAGAGAATCCTAGACTAGGACTCCCAAGTCCCTTTGCACTCCAGATTTCTGAATTCTCGCCCCATTTAGAAAATAGTCTATGCCTCTATTCTTCCGATCAAAGTGCATGACCTCACACTTCCCCACGTTGTATTCCATCTGCCACTTCTTTGCCCATTCTCCTAACCTATCCAAATCCTTCTGCAGCCTCCCCGCCTCCTCAATATTACCTGTCCCTCCACCCTCTGCAAACTTAGCCAGGATGCCCTCAGTTCCTTCATCTAGATCATTAATGTATAAAGTGAAAAGTTGTGGTCCCAACACTGATCCGTGGAACTCCACTAGTCACCGGCCGCCATCCTGAGAAGGACCCCCTTATCCCCACTCTCTGCCTTCTGCCAGACAGCCAATCTTCTATCTATGCTAGTACCTTGCCTCTAACACCATGGGCTCTTATCTTACTGAGCAAACTCCTGTGCAGCAACTTGTCAAAGGCCTTCTGGAAGTCCAAGTAGATAACATCCATTGGCTCTCCTTTGTCTAACCTACTTGTTACCTCCTCAAAGAATTCTAACAGATTTGTCAGGCATGACCTCCCCTTGATGAAACCATGCTGACTTTGTCCTATTTTACCATGCACTTCCAAGTATTCTGAACTGTCATCCTTAATAATGGACTCTAAAATCTTACCAACGACCAAGGTCAGGATAATCGGCCTGTAATTTCCCGTCTTTTGCCTCACTCCCTTCTTAAACAGGGGGGGTCATATTAGCGATTTTCCAGTCCTCTGGGACCTTCCCTGACTCCAGTGATTCCTGAAAGATCACCACTAACGCCTCCACTATCTCTTCAGCTATCTCTTTCAGAACTCTGGGGTGTAATCCATCTGGTCCAGGTGATTTATCCACCTTCAGACCTTTCAGTTTTCCTAGCACCTTCTCCTTGGTAATGGCCACCATACTCACCTCTGCCCCCTGACTCTCTTGAACTTTGGGGATGTTACTCGTGTCTTCCACCGTGAAGACTGACGCAAAGTACCTATTCAGTTCCTTTGCCATTTCTTTGTTCCCCACTACTACTTCTCCAGTGTCATTTTCCAGCAGCCCAATGTCCACTTTTGCCTCTCTCTTATTCTTTATATATCTAAAAAACTCTTGCAATCTTCTTTTATATTACTGGCTAGTTTACCCTCATATTTAATCTTCTCCCTCCTTATTTCTTTTTTAGTTGTCCTCTGTTGGTCTTTGTGGGCTTCCCAATCCCCTGGTTTCCCACTGCTCTTCGCCGCAATATATGCTTTTTCTTTAGCTTTTATGCTGTCCCTGACTTCCCTTGTCAGCCATGATTGGTTCGTCCTCCCTTTAGTATGCTTCTTCCTAGGGATGAATTTTTGCTGTGTCTCCCAAATTACTCCCAGAAACTCCTGCCATTGCTGTTCCACTGTCTTTCCTGCTAGGCTCATCTCCCGGTCAATTCTGGCTAGCTCCTCCCTCATGCCTCTGTAGTTGTCTTTATTCAACTGTAATACCGTTACATCTGATTCCAGCTTTTTCCTCTCAAATTGCAGGGTAAATTCTATCATATTATGGTCACTTCCTCCTAAGGGTTCCTTCACCTTAAGCTCCCTTATGAAATCTGCCTCATTACACATCACTAAATCTAGAATTGCCTGTTCCCTAGTGGGCTCCATCACAAGCTGCTCCAAAAAGCCATCTTGTAGACATTCTACAAATTCCTTTTCTTGGGATCCACTACCAACCTGATTTTCCCAGTCTACCTACATATTGAAATCCCCCATGATCACTGTAACCTTGCCTTTCTTACACGCCTTTTCTATCTCCTGGTGTATCTTGTGCCCCACATCCTGACTACTGTTCGGAGGCCTCCCATTATAGTTTTTTCACCTTTGCGGTTCCTCAACTCTACCCACACAGCTTCTACATCATCTGACCCTATGTTATTTCTTGCTATCAATTTAATTTCATTTCTTACTAACAAAGCAACCCTACCCCCTCTGCCAACCTGCCATCTTTTCAATAGGATGTATCTCCCTGGATATTTAGCTCCCAGTCCCCTTGCAGCCATATCTCCGTGATGCCCACCATATCATACCTGCCAATTTCAAACTGCGCCACAAGCTCATTTACCTTATTTTGTATACTGTGTGCATTCAGATACATCTTCAGTCCTGTATTTCCCGTCTCCTTTCTCATTGTTGTCCTTTTATCTGATGTGCTTGAAGTTAGATTCCTAGCACTTTTTAAACATCTGTCCTATTTTGTGTTCTGGAGACTTTAATAGCGTCTCCTGGGCTCTCCTTTCTTTTCAGTTTTTTCATAATTTTCCATGAAGTTGAATCCACCCCCCCAACACACTAACCTGCTGCTTTGTTTCCCATTAGTCATACTTCTTGGAGTTTTACCCTTCCCTCCCCCCCACCCCCCCCCCCGCCACTTTCTAAAGTCCTGTTGACCACCCTATTTACCCTTTTCGCTAGAACATTGGTCCCAGATCGGTTCAGGTGGAGACCGTCTCAATGGTACAGATCCCTTCTGTTCCAATACTGATGCCAGTGCCCCACGAAATGGAACCCCTCTTTCCCACACCACTCCTTTAGCCATGTGTTTACTTCCCTTATTCTCGCGTCCCTATGCCAATTTGCACGTGGCTCGGGTGGTAATCCGGAGATTATAACACTTGAGGACCTGTTCTTTAATTTAGTTCCTAGTTCCTGATAATCCCCAAACAGGTCCTCTTTCCTAGTCTTACCTATGTTATTTGTCCGACGCGGACCACAACAACTGGATCCTCCCCCTCCCTCTCCAATATCCTTTCAAGCCGGTCAGAGATGTCCCTCACCCTGGCACCGGGCAGGTAACATACCATGCGGGACTCTCGATCCTGCTTACCAAAGATGCTATCAATTCCCCTAATTATAGAATCACCCTACAACTACATGTCTTTTTGCTCCCCCCTCTTGAATGGCCTTCTATGCCATGGTGCCATGGTCAGCTGGCTCATCCTCCCTACAGCCCTATTCCTCATCCACACAGGGAGCAAGTACCTCGTACCTGTTGGACAAGGTCAAGATCCCTCTACCTGCCTCACTTGCAGTCACACCCTTCTGACCCTGACCACTGACCGAACTTGAAGTACTTAATCTACCGGGTGTGACCGCCTCCTGAAGCAAAGCGCCCAGGTAACTCTCCCCCTCCCGGGTATGCTGCAGCATCCGGAACTCGGACTCCAGCTCATCAATTCTGAGCTAGAGTTTCTCCAGCAACAAACACTTGCTGCAGATGTGGTCACTGTGGCTCGCAATGGGGTCTGCCAGCTCCCACATCATACAGCTACAACACATCGCTTGCCCAGCCATCTCTACTTAGGTAATTAATTCATTAATTCGCTTTGCAGTGTTTTTTTTTCAAATTTGGTACAGATTTCCTACCAACCAATCAGGTCACAGCTTTTCTGTGATGTCACTTTTTCAGTTTTGGCTTCAGTTACTCTGTGCCCCGAGGTCACCGCTCCGGTGCTCCTCCCTCCAGTCTGCTCCCTGGAGACAAGGCCGCGAATCCCCAAGGTAAGCTAGATTTATACTCACTGCTCCGGTGCTCCTCCCTCTGAGACTGTTCCCAGGATTTACTCACCAATCAGCTGCTTTTTCTTTAAAAGTCACTTTCAGAAGACTGTCCCTTGCAGGTCTGGTGCACTCCTGAAGGCACTGCCTCTTCCTCTCTCTCTTTTTTAGGATTGAGGAGGAGGGAGGGATGGAAACACTACAGCAATGTAATGTTTAGGGCTATTCCGTTCTTTGACAGTGGGTCCTCCTCAATTCCCTCCTGAGTCGCGATGGCTGCGATGACTTCTCCCAGAATGCTTCAGTCGTTCTCACCAGCGCCCTCTGTTAGATCTCACAATTAGTCTGTCAATGGAGCAATCACACTGACAACAATGACAAATGCTGAAATGATTCAATGAAATCCCTTTGAAATGTATTGTGCCAACAGCTGCAAAGATTTTTAATTAAATATTACAACAGTGACCACATTCAAAAGTACCTAATTGGTTGTAAATCTTTGGGGCACCCCGAGGCTGCAAAAACTTCTTTATAGTTAATATAATAATGTCTAATATAAGTTGTTGGATAGTGTGACCATATTTTCTAAACCAAATCTGGGGAGACACAGCCTGACATTCACCCCCAGCATCTGAGACAGTGGAACACACCTAATCTGGTTCCCAGGACATCCACCCAGCATGACTCCCACATCCACTCATTCATCCAGCTGCCAGCAGCCCCCATTACTCATACATTTTGGCTCCAGGGCTGCTCTCTCTTCAATAGAACTTCACAAGAAAATTGCATGTGACCCTGGAACCTCAGTCTGGGGACTGTCTCCGGAAAATGGGGATGTACTGTCACTCTAATTTTAGAAGATGTTAAAACCCACATTAGCCAATGGCATCCAGAGGAATTCACAATTTGCTGCATTGATTTTTGAAATGTACATTAAAAAAAAATCCTGAGTTGTTTAGTATTCTTGAAAATCATTCAGTAATGAATAAATCACCCTAATGCTGGAGCATTAGCCATAAAGCAAGTGGAACATTCATAATGTGTTTCAGAATTTAAGAAGCTTTATGCTTTATAAGCTTGTTTTTAATTGAATGGGTTTGGTGGTGGGAGGGGGAAGCTATGAGGATACAGCCTCAAGGTGCCCCGAGGATTTACAACTAATTAAGTACTTTTGACATATGGTCACTGTTGTAATCTTTAACTAAAAACCTTTGCAGCTGTTGAAAAGCGTAGAGGATTTATTGGCACAGGTCATTTTACTGTAAATTGAAAACAGTCCCAAAACAGCAGTCTTATAAATCTCATAATCATAACATATCTCAGTGACAGTGTATCAGGCTCTTAATGTTGCATAGTGTTCACTCTTATTTGTCAACAATGACATTCAACATTTTCTTAGTTTCTTTAAGGATTGTAAGACCAATTTGTATATCTGTAAAATGGTCAATGCTTTAAACAAAAAGTGCCCTCATGTCCTTGCCTGAGAGCAAGCCTGGGTTGTTTGATTGTTAGAGATTAATTGGGGCCCAGGCTGTCTTACTGGGAGGAAGATGCAAGTTGTTTACTTTTGGAGACAATGGCCAGCAGCACGTGTGCTGACAGTGGATAGACTGTAAGTCTCCAAAGTCCCAGAAAAGTGTTGAGAATATCAGGTTGTGCTGTAAACTGACCATTTAGTTCGAAGATGAAAGAAAACAGGACTCTCAAAGATAGCTAATCAGCATCTCTACCTGAATACTAGGTCCATGTGATTCACTTTGCCATGGTAATGGGCTTCAAGATGGGAAGGGTACAGGGGAAGCCATTGTGATGTTGGGTTACTGACTTTCCTAAAGTATCACTGAATATCAGTGATACTTGAAAGAGAGATAGTTAGAGGCCAAAAGTCTTTATGGTTCACTGCACTGGAATGCAGGAGGAAGCTTAAGCTCAGACTGAAAAGACCAAATTCATGAGGAGTTAAAACGTGACTGGAGGATTTGCCAAGCCTGTGTGAGGAGGATCTCCCTGAAGGACAGTTCTGGGCTTAGCAGTTACTAGGGTGAGAAAGGAAAAGTGCAGAGTTTTACCCCTTGGGAGCTAAGAATCTTTTTGGACTGATTCTGGGAGAATTGAAGGTCTACTGAAAGGACAGTGTTTAACAAATACCTGATAGTGGGATTTTTTTCAGCTGTTAAAAGTTCTGTTCTACAACTTAAAATATAAATTCCATATATAAATCGTATTTAATGGTGATTTTAATCCGTTTCAGTAAACGCCGTAAAACGTTAAATCTTCTTGTGTCATCCGTTCATTATTAACTGGAACTTCGAATTTCTTTTCTAAAATTTATAAACCGATTAAGGGCATTGATACAGGAATAAGAAGTTCAATCTCAGGGAAATCCTGCCGACAGCTTTACAACTCTGGAGTCACGGCTTGGTGTTGCTGCGCCACACCTCCGGGTTGCGAGTTGCTATTGGCTGTTTGTTGCGGTTGCTCGGTGGAAGGGGACGGGTCCAAATGGAACGTGGGCCTGGAGCGCGTGAGAGAGAAACCGAGCGACAACTGGAGCCGGGGTAGAGAGAAGTCCGGGGAGAGAGGGAGAGGGAGAGAGCGAGAAGTGGAGCCGGGGTAGAGAGAAGCCTGGGGAGAGAGGGAGAGAGCGAGAAGTGGAGCCGGGGTAGAGAGAAGCCCGGGAGGAGAGGGAGAGAGCGAGGAGCCCGGGGAAGGGGAGAGCCAAGCGGAGCCCGGCCACAGGGGTCTGTCGGCAGCGACTACAGAACCATGGAGAGTCCTGGCACCAGCTGGCTCTACCCCACCGCCCTGCTGTGTGTCTGCGGCTTCTTCTCCAACGTCCGGCCATCTGAACCTTTCCTGACTCTTTACCTTCTGGGACCGGATAAAAACCTGACCGAGCAGCAAGTGAGTGAGAAATCAAACAACGAAGGCGAGGAATTACTGAGTTTTCAACATCCCCTCGTTGTTTTGCTATTAAAATATCTTCATTTTTACAAAGTTTGTAGTTGTGTTCAGTGTAGTTCCTTTAATCTTTGTTTTTAAAGCCACATTATCCAAAATGGGCCTCATGGTCACTCCTTCAGCTAGTGAATTAACTTTAAAGGAGAAGTGCATGCTCTGTATTTCTATTGAGCAATGCTTTCTTGTATGTCCTGTATTTGCAGCAGCTTTGCCATTTCAATGCTGTGTTGCTTAGTCCCTAAATTCCCTACACTATCCAAGGTCGTCTTGACAGCGAGATGCAGTATTATTGAGTTTCGGTGCATTGGCGCCACCAAGGTCATCACCATGAGGCAGCAAAAAAAGCTTCACGTACAGGCAAACTTTCGAATCGGCATCCTTGTGGTTCCTGTTTACTTTTCGCACGAACCTTAATGTTTCACCATGCATAGTGACTGTGGGTCTGAGGAGATTTAACAAAAGTAATTCAAAGGGTTACTTAAATGGAACCAAAAGGCAAAACACAGGATGCTGAAAAATCTGAAATGCTAGCATCTCGGTGCCTCCACAGCTGCAGTGTCTGAACTACTGAATGCATCCAACGTTTTTAAAGTTTGATTCTCATTTTCAGTTTAAGTAATTGGGTAATCTGATACGTAGTATACCTTTAAGAAAAATGTTATAGTGGAAGATCACATGATCTTAGTATCTAATAGCAGAATGAAGCGGGCTATCTTAGGCGGCAGTGAGTAGTCTAGAGTTAGTCTGTAATGTAGAGACAGGGTTTGAGTTGTAAGCACACAAGTGTAGCTGCTGAATTTCTTTGTAAATAAATGGATATGTTCTACATAAGAACTGTCTGTTGATCTAATCTGTCTATGGTATCGACTCAGCCACCCTGAAACAAGCGTGTAACCCAGATTCATTAGTCCAACTAAACTAATGACCAGGATCCAGCAAATTGGCGACGAGGAAAAAGCAAGGAAGGATGGAGAAAAGGCGAGGAAGAAAATCAACCGAAATCGGGCTGTATCTTGCACGGTAATTGTGAGTAGAATTTCCATCCTAATCTTCGAAGCAGTCCTCTCGAAGCATGCTGCCGTTTAGAGGAGTTGATCCTTCCGACCCAATCCCGGGGGATTGGTCTCATTATGTCGAACGCCTTGCGTTCTTTTTCCAAGCTAACAACGTTGCTGGGGAGGAGAAGGGGTGAGCGAACCCCTTATCCACGTATGGGAGTAAGACCTACGGACTGATTCAAAGTTTGATGGCACTCAGTGCCCCAGATGCAAAAAGTTTTGATGACTTAGTGAACCTTGTGAAGAGTCATTACCAGCCCAGGCATGCGGTAACAATGCAATGGTTCAAATTTAACTCAAGAAATTGAGCCCCAAGGGAGAGGGTTGCTTGTTATGTGGCAAGACTGACACAGTTAACAGAATATTGCAAGTTTGGTACATCTATAAATGATATATTTAGAGATGGGTTGGTGTACAGTATAAATGAAGATAAGATTCAGAAAAGATTACTGTCTGAAACAAATATGAATTTTCTGAAGGCGCTAGAAATAGCACTGGCCATGGAAAGCGCAGTGAGGGACTCGAAAGCCATACAGAAAGTGCAAAATGGCACTGTCCTCCAGGTTGGGCAGGGAGCCTCAGCCAAAAAGAGTGCAAAAATGCACAGCTCTGATGAGAAATGGGAAACAGCCACCACTTTCAGACAAATAAAAAGAAATGACTTAGCAGCAAAAACATGGAATAATGGCAACAGAAGTGGAAGCAGACAACCTTGTAATGAATGGAAGTTTAAAAACATCAATTGTGTTTTCTGTCATTGAAACAGACATCTCATAAAACATTGCAAGGATAGAATCAGGCAGACTTTAAATCAAAAGAAAAAACTCCGCAAGATCCATAACGTAGAAGAGCCTGAAGTAACAGATTCAGATTTTTATTAATTGTATAATTTAAAGGTAGGACGAACAGAACCAATCTATGCAACAGTGAAGGTGAATGATAGACCTATCAGAATGGAGGTGGACACAGGAGCTTCCACTACGGTAGTAGGTGAGCATACCTTCACATACCTAAATTATGGAGAATGTCAATTAAATTTGGAAGAAACAGATGCCAAATTGAAAAATTACATGGGAGAAGACATCAATATCAAAGGCATAAGCAGAGTTTCAGTACAGTTTGAAAGTCAATCAGTAAACTTATCCTTGATGGTGGTATCAGGTGAGGGGCCAAGCCTCCTTGGATGAAACTGGCTGAAACAAATTAAATCGGATGGGGCTGAGATCTTCCAGTTGATAGCCAGTGGGCTACCTGATCTACTCCAAAAATACATCTCAGTTTTCAAGGATGAACTTGGGAAGATCCAGGGGCTGCAAGTAAAAATTCATGTGGATCCAAACCAGATCCAAAGCAAGACCAGTACCTTATGCAGTGCAGGAAAAGATTACTTGTGCAGTTTTCAGAATGGGCAGCACCAATAGTCCCTGTATTTAAACCTGACCAAAGCATTTGAATTTTTGGAGACTGCAAATTGACTATTAATTAAGTGGCTAAGTTTGACAGACACCCAAGACCAAAAATTGAAGACTTCTATGCTAAGTTGGCAGGTGGGACCGTCTACACAAAGCTTGATATGCTTATCATGACTTGCTTATCAACAATTGGGGATAGAGAAGGCCTCCCAAAAATTTTGTCTCAATAAACCCGTTTGCCTTTTGGTGTATGCTTAGCTTGAGCCATATTCCAGAGAACAATGAAAAGTTTACTGCAGGGATTGCCTCATGTTGTAGTTTTAGATAACGTTCTGGTGACAGGACTCACTGAAAAGGAGCATTTAGCAAACTTGGAAGAAGTTTTGAAAAGTTTCTCTTAGGTGGGAGTGTGTTTTTAAAAAAAAAAGTGCGCATTCCAAGTGAAGAGGTAATTTATTTAAGTCACGGGAGGTTCACAGGGTTTCCACCCAGTTGAGGAAAAAATGAGAGCCATTAGAGAGGCACCAAAGAACACCTCCGAGCTCAAATCATTATTGGGGATGATCAATTATTATGGACACTTCTTGCCTAATTTGTTGACAGAACTGTATTACCTACACAAGAGAAACCAACGTTGGTTTTGGCAAACACCACAGAAGCTTTCACAAAGTTGAAACAGCTGTTACACTCATCCACCCTATTAGTACATTTTGACCAAAGGAAAGAGTTAGTTTTGACATGTGACGCATCGCCCTATGGAGTAGGATCAGTGCTCTCCCATCGAATGGACGATGGCTCAGAAAGGCATATTGGATATGTATCAAGAATGCTAAACACAGCAGAAAAGGGGTACTCACAGAAAAAGGCTTGTCAATCATTTTTGTCAAGAAATTTCACCAGTATGTACACAGTTGTCATTTTACTATAATTTCAGACAACAAGCCTTTGCTAGGATTGTTCAGCGAGGACAAGGCCCTCCCATAACCTCAGCAAGAATACAGATGGGCATTGATCCTGGCAGCATATGAGTATACTTTCATTCACAGGCCTGGAAAATCAGATTGCAAATGCTGAAATACTTAGTCGTTTGCCTTTCAAAGAAAACAATGAGGATGTTCCAGTTCCTCAAGAACTCATTTCATTATTGAACTTCTTACATTCATCACTGGTATGTGCCAGACAGATCAGAGATTGGACAAGTCGAGACATTGTCTTATTCAGGGTATGAGAACAAGTTCTTCACGGTTGGTAACAAGAACAAGAATCTGACGAAATGAAACCTTATTTTCACAGAAGATATGGGATAACCAGCTAGGATGGTACCTTATTGTGGAGAGCTCAAGTGATTGTTCCTCCAAAAGGACAAAAGCCAATTGTTAACTAAACTACATAGTGCACATCCAAGTATTTCCCGAATTAAGACCATAGCACACAGCTACCTATGGTGGCCTGGAATGGATGGAGAAATAGAGAGCATAGTGAGAAGTTGTATGTAGTGTCAGCAAGTGCAAAAGTTACCTTCAACAGCTCCATTACACCCTTGGGAGTGGCCAGGAAGGCCATGGGTGCGATTACATATTGACTATGTGGGACCTTTTTATGGGATCAGTGTTTCTCCTTATAGTTGATGCTCACTCAAAAAGGATGGACATATATGAGATGAAGTCACCAACATTATCTGCTACATTTGACAAACTACATCAAAGTTTCACTATCAACGGACTACCAGAAGTGGCCATATCAAATAACGGCACAGCATTTATGAGTGCTGAATTTCAACAGTTAATCAGCTTCATCGGTATCACTCGTAAAAACTTAACCTACCACCCTTCCTCAAATGGACTGGCTGAGATAGCGGTTCAGACATTTAAAACTGCCATGAAGAAATTAACTGGAGACTCCATAGCGACCAAGCCAGCACGTTTTCTTTTCCATTATAGGACCACCCATCGCACAACAACAGGTGTCACACCTGCAAAATTGTTGATGAAACGCCATTTCAGGGCGAGATTGAGCTTAATGCGAAATTTAGTTTGGGGGAGATGGAAAGATGGAAAGGAGTCAGGGAAGTTAGAAAGCTGAACATGACTGGCATAGTCGTGACAATAAGTTTACCATAAGAGAGACGGTGTCTCTGAAAATTTTTGGAGAAGGACCCAAGAGGTTATCAGGTGAAATAAGTGCAGTGACTGGACCGCTTTCTTATCACATGAAAGTGGAAGACCGAGTTATACAGAGACACATAAATCATATAAGGAAGAGAGAAACCAAGTATCAGGAAATTATTCCCCAGTGTTCACGACTGCGTCCTGTTGAAAGATCTCAGCTGAGCACAGATGTGTCTGAAGGCTTGGCTGTACCTTCAAGAGTTGAGGAAACAGATTTGCAGGTGCCCACTGTAGAACCTGATGTTCAGACAACACCAGAAAAGGAGGTTCCTGGCAAAGCATCTGAAGCTGTAGAGCTGAGACGTTCTACACGCATAAGGAAATCCCCAGAAAGACAGAATTTATAAATTACTTAGCTGTGTAAATAATTTGATATTTTGAGAGAAATTGTAACTGTAAAATGTATTTCGGAGTAAAAGGGGAGGGATGTGGTAATCTGATGTGTAAAATACCTTTAAGAAGAATGTTATAATGGAAGATCACATGATCTTAGTATACAATAGCAGAGTAGCACGGGCTACCTTAGTAGTTAGTAGTGAGTAGCCTAGGGTTGGACCCTGTAATGCAGAGACAGGGTTTGAGTTGTAAGCACACAGTGTAGCTGCTGAGTTCCTTTGTAAATAAATAGGATCTGTTGTACATAAGAACTGTCTGCTGATCTACTCTGTCTACGGTACCATCTCGGCCATCCCGAAACAAACGTGCAACCCGAATCCGTTAGTTAACTAAACTGGTGACCAGGATCCAACAGTAATACAGAGTGGGTGCTATCTAAGCGTCAAGGTGGGTGTTACCATCACACTAGTCTGGATTTTGTGGTCAAGAGACAACAGTGATTACTGTTCATGTCACTTATCCCTGTCTGACATTTTTGTGGCCCTTAAGAGTGCAAACACTGTAATTCGGTGCCCTCTACAGGGCATCCATCTATGGGTCTGAACCAGGCAAGAAACAGTTAAGGCTGCTCAACCATTAGATTGAAGGTTCCTCACCTGAGACATACAGGGCCTTGACCAGGAAGTATAAAGCAGAAGAAAGAAATTGGATCGAAATGATGTTCAAGCAACTAAATGAAGATTAGGAAAGACAGGTTTAAGGGAGAAAGATGAGACAGAAAAACAAAAAAAAAATTCAAATCTCCAACATTAACTTTCTTAGAGACTGAGGCCCTGGTGTCTCGTTAATTAACACTTAATTGCGTTGTTAAAAACTCAGTCTAAATGCACTAGTGCTACAATTTACAGCCTTTTTAGTGCAGAGCTGTTAGGCAAATATCCTAAATTCAAGCTCATTTCAGTGCCAAGTCTATCAGTGAGGACTGTGACCCTGCACCTTGTGGAGGAGCAAGATACCTCTCAACTTCTCAATTTCTGCTATTAGCCTCACCATTATTCATATCACGTAACCTGGCCCACTGTTCTTTAACTCTCACCCTGCAAATTGTGGTTCAAGAAACTAGAAAACCTGCTTTTTAAAACTGAAGATGGAAAGTGATTGTGCCCCTGACATTTGATGTAATTCCTCACCTCGATGAAGACCATACCCGATTTTAAATTACATTGAACAGTACATCACCTTGAAGCGGTTTAATTGGAAGATGTAAAGGGAGTTTCTTGAATGACTGCTTTGCAGTGACTTGTGTTTGGAAGGTGCTGCCTAAGGAGTCTTGGTGAATTCCTGCAGTGCATTTTGTAGATGGCACTGCTGCTACTGTGCGTCGGTGGTGGAGGGATTGGATGTTTGTGGATGTGGGGCCAGTCAAGGGGTTTGCTTTGTCCTGGACGCTGTCAAGCTTCTTGAGTGTTGTGGGAGTAGCACTCATCCAGGCAAGTGGGGAGTATAAGAGCATAAGATGTAAGGGCAGAAGTAGGCCATTCGGCCCATTGAGTCTTCCGCCATTCAATGAGATCATGGCTGATCTGATAATCCTTAACTCCACTTTCCAGCCTGTTCCACATCACTCTTGATTCCCTTACTGATTAAAAATCTGTCTATCTGAGCCTTGAATATACTTAACGACCCAGCCTCTACAGCACTCTGCGTAAAGAATTTCACAGATTGACTAGCTAATCTCTGAGAGAAGTTATTCCTCCTCATCACTTTTAAATGGGCAACCCCTTACTCTGAGATTATGCCCTCCAGTCCTAGACTCTCCCAGAAGGGGAAAGAACTTCTCAGCTTCTACTCTTTCAAGCCCCCTAAGAGTCTTATGTTTCAATAAGGTCGCCTCTCATTCTTCTAAACTCCAATAAGCATAGGCCCAACCTACTCAGCCTCGCCTCAGAAGAAAATCCCTACATACCTGGGATCAACCTAGTGAACCTTCTCTGGACAGCCTCCAATGCCAGTATATCTTTCCTTAGATAAGGGGACCAAAATTGTTCACAGTATTCTAGGTGTGGTCTAACTAGTGCCTTGTATAGTTTTAGCAAGACTTCCCTATTTTTATGCTCCATTCCCTTTGAAATAAAGGCTAACATTCCATTTGCCTTTCCTATTACCTGTTGAACTTGTATGTTAGCTTTTTGGGATTCATGCACAAGGACTCCCAAATCCGTCTGTAAGACAGCCTTCTGCACTCTTTCTCCATTTTTAAATAATATTCAGCTCCTCTATTCTTACTGCCAAAATGCATAACCTCACATTCTCCCACATTATATTCCATCTGCCAAGTTTTTGCCCACTCACTCAACCTGTCTATATCCCTCTGTAGACTCCTTGTGTCATCCTCACCACTTGCCTTTTCACCTATTTTTGTGTCATCCACAAACTTGGTGATAGTACATTCATTTCCCTCATCTAAGTCATTAATATATATTGTAAATAATTGTGGCCCCAGCACTGATCCCTGTGGTACTCCACTAGTTACAAGTTGCCATCCTGAAAATGCCCCCCTTATCCCAACTCTTTGTCTTCTATTAGTTAGCCAATCCTCCATCCATGCTAATATACTACCCCCAACACCATGGGCTCTTATCTTATTAAAGTAATCTCATGTTCAGTACCTTATCAAAAGCCTTTTAGAAATCCAAATATATTACATCTACTGATTCCCCTTTGTCTATCCTGCTTGTTACCTCCTCAAAGAATTCTAATAAATTTGTTAGACATGATTTCCCCTTCATGAAGCCATGCCGACTCTGCTTGATTAGATCATGTATTTCTAAATGCTCTGCTATTACATCCTTTATAATAGACTCCAACATTTTCCCAATGACTGATGTTAAGCTTAGTTATCAATAGTTACCTATTTTTTGTCTCCCTCTCTTTTTGAATAATGGTGTTAAATTGGCCATTCTCCAATCCTCTGGGACTTTTCCAGAATCTAAGGATTCTTGGAAAATTACTACAAGTGCATCCACTATCTCTGTAGCTGCTTCCTTTAATATCCTAGGATGCAACCCGTCAGATCCAGATGATTTATCGTCCTTTAGCCCCATTAGTTTCCCTAGTACTTTTTCTCTAGTGATAGTTATTGTATTTATTTCCCCCCCCCCCTCCTATTTTGCCCTTTGATTATTTAGTATTTTTGGAATGAACCTGCTAGTATTTTCTACTGAGAAAACTGAAGCAAATTATTTATTCAACTCCTCTGCTATTTCTTGGTTCCCCATTATTATTTCCCAGGCCTCATTCTCTAAAGGGCCTATGTTCACTTTGGCCTCTCTCTTCCTTTTTATATATTTAAAGAAGCTCTTACTGTCTGTTTTTATATTAGTTACTAGTTTACCCTCAAAGTTTATTTTCTCCCTCTTTATTATTTTTTTGGTCATCTTTTGTTGGTTTTTAAAACTTTCCCAATTCCCTGGCTTACCACTAATCGTTGCCACGTTGTATATTTTTTTTCTTTCAATTTGATACTTTCCTTAACTTCCTTAGTTAACTATGGTTGGTTTATCCCCTTCCTTGAATCCTTCTTCCTTACTGGGATATATCTTTGTTGAGAGTCATGAACTATTTTCTTAAACGTCTGCCATTGTTCATCAACCGTATTTTCTGCTAAACTGCTTGGCCAGCCAACTCTGCCCCCCATTCCATTGTAATTACCCTTACTTAAGTTTAGCATAGCTGGTTTCAACCCAAGTTTCTCACTCTCAAACCGAATGCTAAATTCTACCATGTTATGGTCACTATTTCCGAGGGGATCCTTTACTCTGAGATCATTTATTAAACCTGCCTCATTGCACACTACCAGATCCAAAATAGCCTGATCCCCGGTTGGATTCACAACATATTGTTCTAAAAAAACTGTTCCGAATCACTCTGTGAATTTTTCCTCATGCCTACCTCTGCCAATTTGATTTTCCCAATCCACATGAAGATTAAAGTCTTCCGTGATTAACATACAATCTTTTTTACATGCCCTCATTATCTCCAGATTTATTCTATGTCCTACAGTATAGCTACTGTCAGGGGGCCTATAGACTATTCCCCAGTCTCGTTTTCTCCTTGTTATTTCTTACCCACTCATATCGATTCTACATTTTCCAATCCAAGATCCTTTTTTGCAATTGTACTTATTCCATCTCGTACTGACAAAGCTAACCCACCACCCGTTCCTTCCTGCCTTTCCTTTCGAAAAGTCACATACCCCGGAATATTTAGCTCCCAGCTTTGATCTCCTTGTAACCATGTATCCATAATGGCTATAAGATTATACCCATTAACCTCTATTTGTGCCATTAATTCATTTATTTTGTTCCGAATACTATGTGCTTTTAAGTAAACAGCCATTAATTTTGCCTTTTAATCATTTTTTTCCCCTTTGACCCTATTTGCTGCTTTTTTTTAATGTTGTACACTCTGTCTCTTGTCACACTCTGGGTATCATTACCTAAAAAGCTGTCCTGCAAGGCTGCCATATCTTTTTGCTTTGTAAGCCTATGTATCCCTTTTCCAGAACCCTCCCCCCCTCTATTTAGTTTAAAGCCCTCTCTACAGCTCTAGTTATTCGGTTCGCCAGGACTCTGGTCCTAGCATGGTTCAGTGAAGCCTGTCCCACAGAACAGCTCTGTTCTAGCCCAGTACTGGTGCTAGTGCCCCGTGAACTGAAACCCATTCCTCCCACACCAATCTCTGAGCCACCTGCTTGACTTTATTTATCCTGTGCCAGTTTGCCTGTGGCTCAAGCAGCAATCCCGAGATTATTACCTTGGAGGTTCTGCTTTTTAATTTAGCTCTTAACCGTTCAAATTCTTTCAGCAGAGCCTCCCTTCTAGCCCTATCAATGTCATTGGCACCAACATGGATGTTGACAACTGGATCCCTTCCCTCCCACTCCAAGTTCCTCTCCAGCCCTGAGGAGATGTCCTTAACCCTGAGACCAGGCAGGCAACACAGCCTTTGAGACTCACACTCACGGCTGCAGAGAACGGTATCTATCCCCCTAATTATACTGGCTCCTACTACTACACTCCCATTTCCTCCCCCCACTTGAATGGCTCCCTGTACCACGATGCCGCGGTCAGTTCGTTCATCCTCCCTATGGTCTTCATCTACATAGCTAGCTAGAACCTTGTAACTGTTGGACAGTTGCAGGGGCTGAGGCCTCGAATACTACCCCCTGGGTCCCCAAATCTGCAACACATGCAGTCACATTCTCCTGTCCCTGATCACAGACCAAATTTGAATAACTTAATCTGAGGGGTGTGATCGCCTTCTGGAGCAAAGTATCCAGGTAGCTTTCCCCCTCCCTGATGTGACACCAGCTCGGACACCAGCTCCTTAACTCGGATGCAAAGTTCCTTGGCTGCAAACACTTGGTACAGATATGTTCGCTCTGGACCATCTTTGGCAGGGGGCGGGGGGGGGGGGGGGGGGGGGGGGGGGGGTGGTGGTGGTTGTGACTTAATTGAATTAGAGGCAGCTAGTCTGGATGCTTTGATGTAAGAAGAGAAGTTAGGTTTGAAATGTTAATTAGGTAAACATGGAGAAGTTTAGAAACATGGATGTCAGGAGAACGTTTGCATTTCTAAATAAACCAGGCTAGATTGTTTTCAAAAGAGGGAGTAAAATGTGTCACCTAGCCAGGTGAAGTTTAGAAAACGTGTTTATTTTTCCCAAAGATTACTGGTAAAACTTAGTGCTAAGAAATTTTTATCATCAAAAAGCTAAAGTCCAAAGATATAGTGAAACAATGGGAATTTACGTTCAAAAGGGAAAATATGGATAAAGGAGAGAAGATTATTTGTAAGGGGGGCAGTTTAAGATCCAACAAGTGTGAAAAATCTGCAGCCTGCATGTACCAAACTGCTACCTCCAGGGACTGAAGTTAAAAGAACTCACTTTGAATCCGACTTGTTCAGGATATCATGTGTCTTTGCTTGGGTCTTTTAAAATCTGTGTGCCTTACTGATGCCTTAATGAAAGTGTAATTGGGAGTTAGATTGATTAGGGGATTTGGAAGTTATCATAGTAATTTGTAGATCTATGTATGTATTTAAAAATCATTTCTCTTATAAATGGTTAATCTAGTTTTTGTGAAACCTATAAGATTTGGTAGTCTTATTACTACTGAACACATCTTGAAATAATACAAAGTGCAAAACAAGTTGTGACAGTTGTTTCAAGTTTCTTTTGGGATTTGAACAATGCAGCATTTACCATCAGCTGTGCTATAACAGTGGGCAGACTTTGGGGAGTCAGGAAGTGAGTTACTCATCACTGGATTCCTAGTCTCTGACCTGTTCTTGTAGTCACAGTATTTATATGGCTAGTTCAGTTTCTGTTCAATGGTAATTCCCAGGATGTTAATGGTGGTGGATTCAGTGATGGTAATGCCAATGAATGTCATGGGGCGATGGTTAGATTCTTTCTTGTTGTTATTGCCTGACACTTGTGCGGCGTGAATGTTACTTGCTACTTGTCAGCCCAAGCCTGGATATTGTCCAAGTCTTTCTGCATTTGGACATGGACTGCTTCAGTATCTGAGGAGCCACGAATGATGCTGAACATTGTGCAATCATCAGTGAACATCCCCATTTCTGACCTTCTGATAGAAGGAAGGGCATTGATAAAGCATCTGAAGATGGTTGGGCTGAGGACACTAAACGAGGAGCTCCTGAATTGATGTCCCAGAGCTGAGGTATCAACCATCTTCCTTTGTGCTAGGTATAGCTCCAACCAGTGGATAGTTTTTCCCCTGATTCCCATAGACTCCAGTTTTGCTTGGGCTCCTTGGTGCCACACTCGGTCAAATGCGACCTTGATGCAAGAGCTGTCACTCTCAACTCACCTTGGTAGTTCAGTTCTTTTGTCCGTGTTTGAACCAAGGCCCTGGCGGAACCCAAACTGGGTGTCAGTGAGTAGGTTATTGCTAAGCAAGTGCCACTTGGTAGCATTGTTGAAGACGACTTCTTGTGGCACTAGCTTGAGGGCAGCAAACAGGTCAGGAAGAAACAGCTAGAGTTTCTGTACCTGATCACTACCAGTGACCCTCAATTGGAAAATGTATGGAGGTCTTGGGTGAGGTGAGATTCTAGTTGTGTTGCCTTTCCTGTAGCTATAGTAACAGCTGGCTTGATTCTCAGTTCTGCCAAGAATGGCGACTTGTATGGTTTTTGGTGCCAAGGGACTACAGCATAAGTTAGTGTGTCCAGGGGAGGAAGGGCAGTTAGGAATGGGAAATAAATGCTGGCCTAGCAAGCATTGAACAAATAAAAAAGAGAAAATTTGGAAATGAGTGGGATTATTGGAGTAATTGTTATTTTCATAACTTTTGAGCTTTTTCTCAAATTAGTCATCAAAATATGAAAAATATAAATTCAGTTTCAATTTTAATTTTGGTTTCTCATCAGTAACAACTTGTCCATCTACTGTATTACATTATAAACAAAATTGTTAGAAACTTCAATAAAGTAAGTTTTGAATTTTGAGAAATCAGTGATTGTAAATTAAAATGAACTTTCTGGTCTTAAACCTGTTGGACTTCTATTTTTCTAAATAGGTGAATGAGATTTTTCCAGTGTGGACTTACTCCTACCTAGTGCTGTTGTTTCCCATCTTTCTTGCGACTGATTATCTCCGATACAAGCCCGTCATCGTGCTACAAGGTGTAGCTTTGATCATTACCTGGTTCATGCTATTGTATGCCCAAGGACTGCTGGCAATGAAGTTTCTAGAATTTTTCTATGGATTGGTAACCGCATCAGAGGTGGCTTATTACTCCTATATCTACTCTGTAGTGGACTTTAATATGTACCAGAAAGTAACTGGATATTGTCGTTGTGCCACATTGGTTGGGTACACAGTGGGATCTGTTACAGGGCAAATCTTGGTCTCATTTACTGAGATGTCCCTCTTCCACCTCAATGTTATTACCTTGGTTTGTGTAGCAGTTGCCTTTATTACATCGATGTTTCTTCCAATGCCACAAAAGAGCATGTTCTTTCACAGAGTGAGAGGAGATTGTAATGGAAAGGAAATCAAAGATGAATCTGTAAAGTCATCGTCCGAAGAACTTGAATCAACATCAACAACGCCACTGAACTGTAGCCGTGATGATACTGAAAATTTGAAACATGTTCATCTGCCAGAACCAATGGATAACACCTCATACACCCATGAAGTTATGGTAATGTCTGTTTGTTATGTATGCTGTTTTGCTTGCTGAAGTCAAGCACAATGCTATGGTGACCAACTAGTGTGAACTTATAATTGCACATACCTCCAGATTCCTACAATACAAAACCAACCCTCACCTGCTAAGTAATGTATAGAGAGTGGTATGTCCACAATGAGCATTAAATCCTTGCGCTGCTAATACTCTTACTCCATATGTTATAAGACATCTTTCTACTCTGACTCACTGTGATAGTCACACAACACTCCAACAGAAACTATAAAGAGAAAGCATATTTCAATAAATCACAAAGTTTTACTTAAACTTCCATGGCCTGAAATTCTTTGAATCCTTGTGAGGAGAAGTGTGATAGGCAGCACTTTCCCTCTTTCCATGAGACCAGGCATCTAACCTGCTTTCTCTTGCTCTTTCATCGCTCTGCTTTTTCTCATTGCTCTCCTCTTTGTCTCTCAGCAGCAGGGTGTCAGGAAAAAGGATCAAGCCTGTGTTGCAGCAGTAATGGTGTTGAGTGTTAACGTGCCATATTGTTTTTGCTTTTAAAGTGAAGGGCAAACCTAGCTATCTGCAGCCTCCTTCCAGATCAGCTGAAATGTCACAGCAATGTTGTGTCAATGACTGTACTATGTGCTTCTGATGAGAATATTGCTGTACTGTGCTTATCCTGCGCATGCTTAAAATGCTTCACTTGAAACAAAATATATAGTTATATAAAATAATTGTCAAGTAATCTTATTTGACAAATTTCTGGACATATGGATATATTTTTTACTTTTTTATTTTTCAGAATAAAAAGCCACTCAAAGGTATCTGTGTTGTTCTTACAAGGCTGTGGAAGACTTTCCTGCAGTGTTATTCCTCTTGGCCACTACTCTGCTGGTCAGCATGGTGGGCATTGTCTACTTGTGGCTATTTTCAAATATTGAATTACATTCAAATCCTGTGGGAGAAAATTCTTCCTTCTCAGAATTCCCAAATTTACAATGGAGTGGTGGAAGCTGCATCTGCATTGTTGGGTATGTTCACACGAATAATTTGATTGATGAAAGTAGTTGAGTTTGTGTATAAATTGCCAGGAGATGTTAATACTTTAGTTCGACAAGGAAGTCAACATACTTTTGAAAGGAAAACTGTGCTGCAGCAAAAGCTGGAGTTCCTTGCAAAAGAAGAACTCAAGATATGTGACGCATCTAGGTTTTGTCTTATTACTAAGTCTTTGTCCCATATGGAACCAGAGGAACTATGGGTTTGTAATACAAAGAAAATCAAATGGATTATTGAAGCGAAGCAATAAAGATTAGATAGGCTAAGAGGGTATGAAGATAGATTGGAAGGGAATAGAAAGGAAAACAGTAAAAGATGTTATTAATTACAAAGGGTTGACTGGAGATGAAAACAATAATTAATAGATGATGGAAATACTTTTTGCCTCAGATTTCACTGTTGGAAATTTGTTGGGAATAAAAGGGCCCAAGGTAAAGAGGTGTAACATAGATAATTAACTAAGGAAGCTGTACAGAAAAACAAGATGGAACTCAAGTGTAAAAGAGACTAAATTCTGCCGGCATACAGCCTAGCATGCTGATGGAGATCAGAGACATCAGACATCTTTACAAACATAGATTATTGGTTGGTCCATCAAACCATTCCAAGTTGGTGCAGCTTGCACACACCTACCAACTTTCTCTTTACCATTTCCCATGCCATGGATGCTACCTTATTCAGTTATTCTTATAGCTTTTGTCTAGAGTGCCTCATCCTGGTGATTCCATTGTCTTGGAGGCCCATATAAAAGTTATACTAGAAGACAATACATTGACAATATGATAAAAAAAATGAGAAGGGGATAAACCAGTCATTCTAACAGGATCAGGTAACTAGACCAGTCAGCCCAATGTTGGTAGTGGGTAAGATTCTAGAATCCATAATACAGGGTTAAATTTTAATATAGTAGTAGCAAGGGATGTGTAAAAGGAAACTCATATCTGATAAATGTGAAATAATGGTAAAAAGGTATTTGTTAAGGTTGCTATATGGACAGCTTATTGATAATACTGACCATTGGTTTTTGAAAGGGAATGTGGCAGCATTTGGTTGAAGAACAAAAGCAGTGGTTAAATGGATGTTTTACATCAGAATTAATCTAACAGTGGAGTCATGTTGGCAGTATTGTTCGTAATGTAAGTAATCTGGTATTGGGTATGGGCGTATTTTTTTAAATCATTTTAAAATGGTTGTCATGGCTCACTGAGGACTATACAATTTCTGGAGGAAATTAGCAGATGGAGGTCAAATTAAATTAATGTGGGAAGAAGCAAGGTGATACATTTTCAGAGGGAGAGAAGAATGAGAGGAAACCTACACAATAGTCTACACAATAGTAAAATTTGAAGCAGAGAACCTAGGGGCTGAGGAGGAGATGGTGGTGTTCAAATACAAATTTAAGTAGAAGGATAAGTTAGTAAATCAGTATTTAAAAATAATTGGATGTTTTAATACTCTTTGCCCCAATTTATAAAAAGACAATACTAAACTGGTCATATTTAGAATCTTGTGACATCTTGAGGATGTTCTTAGGAGTCATTGCTGCAAGTGAGACACTTCAGCCAAGAGCAAAGACTAGAGTAATTGGAGTTATTTTCATTAGTACAGCGGGGGTTTAGAGGAGATGTGGTGGGCGATGTTCAGAAATATAAAGGGCTTGAGGTTAGTAAGGAGAAAACTGTTTCCACTGTTGGGTTCCAAAGGGCACACATTTAATAACTTCAGCAAAAGAACAAAGGGAGAGGTTAGGAGAATTATTTTCAGGCAGAGGTTTGGTTAGGACATGGAATGCCCATAAAAAACATTGGTGGAAACAGAACCCACAATAACTTCCAAAAGCCAAGTGGATGAATATTTGAAAAGGGAAGTGGGTATGGGGAAAGGGCAGAAGAATGGCACTAAGCTCTTTCAGAGTCTGCCAGGGGAGCCAAATAACACAATTCCAGCAGTGTCTGTTGGAAATGTGAAATGAAAATGAAGGCTACAATCCCAGTCTTTCACTGATAATAGCAGTGATTGTCTCTGTCAGAGTAAGGCTGAAAACTTTTCACGCCCCGTAATGTTTAATACTTTGCAATGCCTTTGCATGTTTCCCAGGTCTGTTTTAATTCCCTTGGGGTGACCAAAGATATCTGAAAATGTAATTTTAGTTCCTTGTAAATTTAACTCTTGGGAGATCATAGTTTACTGTATTTGACCATAAGTATAAGATGCTCTTTTCCTCCCACCTGCACTATCCTCCCCGCAAATATTTTAGAACCACTTTATTTGAATTTGGTGTTACAGACAGGAGTGGGGGTTAATTTAAACAACACTAATTTCTCCTCTCTCCACCCTTCCATAAACAAAAAGGTGTTTTGATTTGCTTCCTTCCTTTATAAGCGGTGACATATTTTCCAACCCCTTGGTCTTGGCGTGATCCAATTCCTATTAACCCACAGCACACTCAAGAGGGATGAACTCAAAGGGTTAATTTATTTGCACACAAACACACGGTGGTGGGGGTGGGGGTGTTGCAAAGTTTCCCCCTTTGTAGTCATACAGTAAAAGAGGGATAGAGAAAAGAAAAATTTACAGTGCAGAGACGACAGAGAAGAGAATGCTGTTTTATATGGGTTCTAGAGTCAAGAGTCAAAGTCCAATAATAGATCCCTTCACACAGGTTGAAAATGACTGCTGTATAATTCACTTTTCTGGTGTGGTCGACTTCACATGTTGAGATGGGCATGCAGCGATGAATCAGCCTTGTAGGTGATGGTACAAAATTCCCAGTAGTAATGGTGTAGATCAGGGCCTGGTGTTCAAACCTAGGCAGAGCTCCTATTTTGTGGGGCTGTTTGTAGGATGTTAAAGTGGCAGACTGATCCACAAGGCAGTATTACTGGTTCCACAGGCTAGGTCCATGTCACATGACCCTCACTTCTCAACATTGTCTTTGACAAGGATGTACATCGTTTGCCTGGGTCACTGAGATGGTTAATTGTCTCACCCACTAAAAATTGAAAGGAAGATTGTGGGGTTCTTTGCCCTAGCAGATGAAAAGATTCCAGTTGGCCAGCCTGGCTTATGAAATGTAGGTGGCCTTTGTATAGTTCTCTTTGAATTTGTTCTCTGTAGTCCACAATGTGTCGCTAGTGTCTCTTCAGAGATAGCGAGGTGTAAGTTTCTTCAAAATTGCCAGATGGCTCCTTTTGTTCAGGGGTCACAGGCATAGATTCAGCCATTTTAAAAGGGCTTTGTCCAGTTTTTAAAATTTTAAATATTGATATCTATTTCATAAAAATATACAGGCCGAGGTTTTAGTCCCTCAATAGTGTTGTACTGGAATTGGCAGTTGAGAAAAATCGGTTGAACAGTAACCTACAACAACAACTTAAACAGCACATATATCATCATAAAACGTTCCTAGGTGCTTCAGGCAAGCATTATAATATTTGACACGGAACCACATAACAGGTTTTACTTTCTTCTTTTAAGGCACTTATTAAGGTAGAGAGGTGTAGAAAGTGAATTCCAGATCTTGGGACCTAGGTGATTAAAGGCACAGTCACCAATGGGGAGCAATTAAAATTGCACCTAGTTAAAGTGAACATACTAATTGCTTGTGCAATGCATTACTATGTTAAATATTTGAAAAGGAGAAAGAAATTAAGATAAAAAAGAAAAAGTGTGCTTATGACAGGTGTCAGGTAGAAAATACAATTGAGAACCAAGAGGAATACAGAAGGTTCAGAGGGGAGGGGAAAAAGCGTATTAGAGAAGTGAAGAGGGATTATAAGAAAAGACAGGCAGCCAACATAAAGGGGAATCCCAGTCTTCTATAGGCATATAAATAGTAAAAGGGTGGTAAAAGGAGGAGTAGGGCCAATTAGGGACCTAAAAGGGAATTTACACATGGATGAGGGGCCATGGCTGAGGTATTAAATGAATACTTTGCATCTGTCTTTAACAAGGAGGTAGATGCTACCCAGGCCATGGTGACAGACGAGGGAACTCTGTCACTGGAAGGGTTCAAAGTTGATAAGGAAGAATTGTTGAATAGACTCAGTACCTAAAGCTGACAAGGCAATGGGACCGGACAAGATGCACCCAAGGACATTGAAGGAAGTGAGAGTAGAAATTGCAGGGGCACTGGGCATAATTTTTCAGTCTTCCCTAGACTCAGGGGAGGTGCCAGAGGACTGGAGAATTGCAAACATTACACCCTTGTTCAAAAAAGGTTGTAAGGATATGCCCAGCAATTACATACCAGTCAGTTTAACTTAAGTGGTGGACAGGGTTCTGGAAACAACTGTTCAGGATAGAATTAGCAGTCACGTGGAAAAAAATGGGTTGATAAGAGCCAACATGGATTTCTAAAGGGGAAATCATGTTTAACTAACTTGCTGGAGTTTTTTGAAGAGGTAACAGAAAAGGTTGATGAGGGTAATGCTGTTGATGTGGTGTATGTGGACTTTCAAAAGATATTTGATACAGTGCCACACAACAGGCTCGAGAGGAAAGTTATTGCTCATGGAATAAAAGGGACAGTAGCAATGTGGATATAAAATTGGTTGAAAAATAGGAAACAGGGAGTAATAGTCAATGGATATTTTTCAGCTGGAGGAAGATTTGTAGTGGAGTTCCCCTGGGGTTGCTATTGGCACCCTTGCTTTTCCTGATATATATTAATGATCTAGACCTTGGTGACAATTTCAAAGTTTGCGGATGATATGAAGCTTGGGAGTGTTGTAAACTACATGGAGGATAGTGTAGAACTTCAAAAGGACATAGACAAGTTGGTGGAGTGGGCAGATAGGTGGCAGATGAAGTTCAATGTGGAGAAGTGTGAGGTGATGCATCTTGGTAGGAAGAACATGGACAGAAATAAAATAAGGGGTGAAATTTTGAAGGGGGGTGCAGGAGCAGAAAGACATGGATGTATATGTGCATAGATCATTGATAGTGGAAGAGACAGGTGGAAAGAGTAGTTAATAAAGCATATAGCATGCTGGGCTTTATTAATAGAGGCAAAGAGTACAAGAGCAAGGAGGATATGCTGAATTTATATAAGACACTTGTTGGACCTCAGCTGGAGTATTGTGTACAGTTCTGGGCACTACATTATAGGAAGGATGTGAACACATTGGAGAGAGTGCAGAAAAGGTTTACAAGAATGGTTCCAGGGATGAGAAACTTCAGTTACGAAGATAGATTGGAGAGAGGTTGGTGCTGGTCTCCTTGAAGTGGAGAAGGCTAAGAGGAGATTTGATAAATATGTTCAAAATCATGAGGGGGTGGACAGGGTAGATAGGGAGAAGCTGTTCCCGCTCGTAAAAGGATCAAGAACGAGAGGACACAAATATAAAGTGATTTGCAAAGGAAGCAAATGTGATGGGAGAAAAGACTTTCTCACACAAGTGGTTCGGGTTTGGAATGCACTGTCTGGAAGTGTGGTGGAGCAGGTTCAATCGAGGCATTCAAGAGGGCATTGGATGATTATTTGAATTGAAAGAATATACAGGGAAAAGGCAGGGCAATGGCACTAGGTCATACTGCACATTTGGAGAGCCAGTGCAGACACATTGGACTGAATAGCCGCCTCCTGTGCTATTAAAATTCTATGAAATCCAATCGGGATGAATTGAGAGTGATATGACTGGCTTCACAGTCCAAATTCTTGCCCTTCAGAGTACCAAGGTGCTAGCACTGATATTCAATCACTTTTGTTTCATTTATGCTATAAATAATTTCCACATTGCCAGTACCAAATATTGTTCCAAAAAATAAGCAATGTTTTGTCTGGCCTGAATACAGACCATGAAGTGTTTTGAATTAAACTTTATTTTAATTCTTTTTTTCTCTCTCTCTCTTGGTCTATGTTTAGGTGCTTTGGCAGCATTTGTCATAGGTTATGTAAAGATTTCATCCATCTGGAGTGAAGTTGCACTTCTCGTCTTTTCTTCTATTATTGCTGTTTCAGTGTTTCTGATGAACACTGTCCGAAGCATCTGGGTGTGCTACATCTGTTACGTTGCTTTCAAAATTATCTACATGATGGTTATAACTATAGCAACGTGAGTCGACTTTTTTGTTCAAAAGCGTGATTGATTCAAAATTTAATCTTGTAGCAATAGCAGAGTACTAATTGCCTGTCTTTCTTTTTAAAGGTACAAGATTGCTGCAAATTTAAGTGTGGAACTGTATGCTTTGGTGTTCGGCGTAAATACTTTTGTTGCCTTAGCCCTTCAGACTCTTTTGACCTTGATTGTAGTCGAATCTAGTATGCTGAATTTGGACATACTCGGACAGGTAAAGTATCAATTTGGTCATGCCATAGCCGCTATCATTGCATTTTAACTAGAGGGGAAGAGGAGAAAATGTCAGATGCTCAGTATTCACAGCAAAGTTAAAGAACCCATTTGATTTGTGCATTAAATAAACAAATTTCCCCCTCCCTTCATAATTGTGGATACAAAGAAAGGGTAATCTAGCTTTGGTTGAGATTTAAAATTAAAATCACATACATAGTTGGCTACTTTGAAGCGCCCTAACCCCTTCCCCCGTTCTGCATTAGTGCTGCAATGATATCAATGGGGAAGACAGGGAAATAAGCCACACATCCCATTGTAGAATAATAGTGCACAGAAGCCATTTGGCCCATTCTGCCTTGTGCTAATTATCCAATTAACCTCATGCCGCTGCTCTTTCCCCATAGTCCTGCAAATGTTTCCCCTTTCAACTGTTGCTATTGAATTTGTTTCCATCTCACTTTCAAGCTGTGGACTCCACATCATCGTAACTTTTTTTTTCGCTCATGTTGCCTTTGGTTCTTTTGCTAATTGCCTTAAATCTGTGTCCACTAATCTGGAAAAAGAGTAAATAAGGAGAACCTATTAAGGTCCAAAGCAAAATGTCTATTGTTAGATGTGATTGAGCAACAGTTGCTGACAATCCTGAATATGCTAAAAGCTAAAGTAACCAATTTAAGATAATCAGTCAAGCTTGTAATTGTGGCTCAATCACGCTTGATAGAAGTGATAAACATTTGTATACAGGGACCTGTTCTCTGCAAACAAAAGGACTATGTTCCAATCTTGGGCCTTTTTTGAATTAAACGGGAGTTTGGGGAGCCAATAGTTCCTCGATGGCTGACACATTGCCATGGAGAAAGCAATCAGTTGACTTGCCAATCAAAAAGCACCCTTTTCTCCTGTAGAATAAATTGTGATTGTTTGAAGTTTGGTATTCTTGCGTTTGTCCTGATGACGAAAAGCTTTGGCAACATGTTTCTATTTTCAGCAATATTCAAAACCCTTAATGATATTGAACTTCTCCATCAAATTTTCTCTTACCCTTCTTTGCTCTAAGGAAAATAACCTCAGCTTCTCCAATCTCTCCATGTAACTGAAGTCTTTCATCCCTGATGTGATTCAAGTAAATCTTCTGCACTTTGGCCAATCCTTCCTAAAGTGTGGTGCCCAGAATTGGACACACACTGCCGGCTGAGGCCTAACCAGTTTTTTATAAAGGTTTAACATAACTTCCATGTACTCCTGTAATATTATGCTTTTACATTACACAGGTCGGAAAGTTTACCAGCGGCCTGTGGCATAGCATGTTCAAGATTTAAATACAATTCATACTTACCTTTAATGCTCTGTAAAATGCCCTCCTCAGAACTTGATGAACATTGAGCCCTCAGGATGGGAGAATTTTTATTATTTAGTATCCTTTACTAATTGAATAACGTTTTCATTATTTTAAATTGTTTGCGATGAGCTGTTTATTAAATTTAATACTTTTCTCTTCTTTCCAGTTTCTGGCTTACTCAATTTACTTTGCAGCAGTAGCAGTGTTGTTCCTGATCTTTGGTGTGTGCAACATTATAAAGAGATACAGAGAAGAGTCACAAGCAACTGAAAACATCTCTGGTTGTTTGGACAGCAGGAATGAAGTGTCACCAAAGACGTCTTGTGAGCAGATGTCATGCTTGCAGTGAGGCTGACTAAAGACAACTTAATATGTGTAGTTGTATGTGATGTGATTCAGTAACTATATTCATTGAAGTAGAATGATCTATTTTTCTACAGTGTCATTAACCAGGAATTTCCTCGGTCATAACCTCATGAGAAATGCAGCAGACTCCCTGTTTTTACACATGAAGGCTTCCACTGAATTTGGAAGTTGCTGTGGTGGAGTGCAAGCAGTTTATTGCTTCCTCTGTGTCAATGGGTAAACTAAAATAAAAAAATAAAATGAAATGAAAATGTCTACTGTTAGATGTGATTCCACGAATTTGTAGCACTTATTGAACAACCTTGAGTGTGCTAACAGCTACAGAAACTGAAGGCAACTTATTTGAGAAAATCTATCCAAGTTTAGGAGCCTTGAACTCTAGTTCTAAATTTGAGTAATACTGTATGAGAGTCAAATGCAAAAGGGGATGGGGGAGGGTAAAGATTCTACCAGAGGATTCTGGCTGAAATCTAAATATTGAACCATACTAAAGTTTTCACTTAAGCTGCTGAGTGCAACTATTTATAGATACCAGCATCTTGATACTGATTTGCTATCTATCATTACAATTTGTAAGCATATGTGTTAGACATAAATTATGCTTTGATACCGATATATATTTATAGCCTCTGGTAATGTGGAAATATAGTATGAAAAAAAGCATGTTCAGTAACAGTTACAAATAAAAAAATGTGATGCTCAAAATCACCCCCACCGGTTGCCTTACTTTTATGATGGTGCATCTGTCTGCCTGGTTGTAGCAACATTCTACAGATGAACAGGCCAGGCCAAAAAAAATATACTTGAAGATGGAAGATTTGCAGGGCATTTTGAGAGAACTGAAGCAAGAATGATGGGCTGAATGGCCCTTTCTGTGCTGTATCGTATCTGAACATAACTAATGACAGCACAAAATTTTAACATAAATAGTACCAGGTACTGAAGTAAAGTTAGTCTTTTATGCAAGTCTGTTGCAAGTTAGTTTTGGGTACTGTTAGAAAACACTGGTGGTTTTATGCCACATGTAATTTACTTGACCTGATGCGAATTATGTACCAAATACTGATACTGGGGCGTGTGTGATGGAAATATGCCATGTGATGAAGTGACTAAATGTCTACTGAGACTTGCTGAATAATGGTCAGTCTCCTTTCTTAATGTAGCAGTTATTTGTTTCCTGTGTTATTTTAAGTGTAAAACTGATGAACATTGATACAAATGTATACTCTTCACCAAATATGTTCTTTCCTTTGAAAGATGAAAATTCAGCCCAGGTCAGGTGCTGTTGTTGCACACCTTTCAGTATTGATTAGAGGCCTTGGCAAGGGTTGCCAGTCAGTTCCATCAGAGGTACAGGACCTTTCTTTTTGGATTGGGTGTGGAAGAGGAATTTAGAAGTACGAGAAGACAGGAGTTTGATTTTTTCGATGACTTATTAATGTAATTATTGAGGGAGTAGAGAGATTTTGAGCAGACAACGGAAATCTGATGTTTTAAATCTGAGGAAGCAATTTCCCACATTTTCTTTAATTATGGGCAAAATGATGGAAGTATAATACTAGATTAAAACCAGTAACATTCAATATTTCATATAAACCATTAGTTTATCATGTCACATACATGCAGCAGTGTTGTATGGTCCTGGACTCTTGCCAGAATAAATTAGGAACAGTTATTTTGTTTTCTTGGTTGGTCCATTAAGTACCATGTTGAAGGTATATTTTACATGATTGTGAAACGTTCATTTGTTGGCCAATATTTAACAGGTGGCCAATTCAAGGTTCTCTGGTTTAATCAAACAGATATTGGACTAATATTTAATTTTATTAATATTTGCACCAACTGATTTGTAATGAGGGTGGCACATCTTTCAAAAAAGTCAGGTGAAGTACTAATTAGCTAGCATTTAAAACACAATCTTGTTGCATTATAGCTGACTCAAATATTCATGCAAGCTGCATCAGGACACTAATCATTGTGGGTTCAGTTTGTATTATTTGGGATTTAAACAAGAATTGAGACCTTCACTATTTTTAAATTCATTTGCGGATTTGTGCATTGCTGGCTGGGCCAGCATTTATTGCCTATCCCTAATTGCCCCTGAGAAAGGTCGTGGTGAGCTGCCTTCTTGAACTGCTGCAGTCCCTGTGATGTAGGTACACCTACAGTGCTGTTAGGGAGGGTGTTCCAGGATTTTGACTCAACGACAATGAAGGAACGGTGATATATTTCCAAGTCAGGATGGTGAGTGACTGGAGGGGAACTTCCAAGTGGTGGTATTCCTATGTATCTGCTGCTCTTGTTTTTCTGGAGATAAGTGCAAAATAAGCTTATTTGTTAAAACAATAGAAATGCTTTAAAGGATAAGCAGATCCTGTTGTCCTCCATGAGGAAATGAGAAAAGGCTTTCCTTCCCAAGTTGCTGTGTGTGCAAGGGTTTGTTAATTATCTCCAAAGAAATAAAACTGTTAACTGGCTTTGAGGATGATTTTTTTTTTAAAAAATAGAATTGGGCTGAGGAACCCTGATAATTAAGTGTAGATGATGTACAAATTTATCTGAATGGAGTATTCTGCTGCAAATGAGATGTGTACTTTGTAATAAGAAAGTGAAATGGGTTTGTGGAAAGCCTTAAAATCAAGAGGAAACTTGAAAGTTTGTGTCATCCAACTTTAGGCAGTTACACAAGAAATGCAGTGCCGTTTATTTTAGCCTATGGAGAAGTACATTCTTGAAAGAAATTTGCTTTGCAGTAATGAAAATGGTCTGTTTCAAACAGACAGTACTTTCCTAGAATTGTATTGTGATCAAAGCATTAATTGTCTTTGTAAAAAAAAGAATGGACATTGTGAAATGCTACAACCCTCTTCCCTCAAGCACAAGTGGAAATTCTATTTTATATGGAAGGAAAAACAAGGGATGGGTGAATACTTTAAATGAAAAGACACTGACGAGTGTTGATGAATGGAGGGACCAAGAGTTTCGAACACAAAAGTTTGTGCAGGTAGATGAAACCAATTTAAAATAAAAAGATAACACCCAACAGCACTTCACACATTATAAATTGGGGTAGAGGTTAATGCTGATGACAATTAATTTCTGATTCATTTTGTATAATTCAATTTTGCATCTTTACAAATTTATATTATAGATAAGTAAATCATTTTCAGTTATGATTAGACACATGCTATCTTATCTCAACGTCAAAAAAACAATGCAAAGAGTGCATAGAACATTGTTTTTTTTATATATTTAGCTTATTAGCACAGTGATAAAGCCCTTGCATTCCATTCTTAGGATTTATACTCATGCAGTCAACTGGGTAGGAAAATATTTTAAACTACTTGGTATTTTTGTAGGTAAGAAATTGCACTTTAAATGACTGTTTATGCCACATGAAATATGTGTAAACATTAAAATGCTTTTAAACAGATGCTGTGTATTCTGAATTTTAATAATTAGTTTTAAAATCAAATTCACTGCCTTTTTAAAAAGCAACAGATGTCTCGTGTGGTCTAATCCTGAGCACACCTTTAAATCAATACTTTTTTAAAAAATGTACTTTTGAAAAAACACAAGTACAATTTCTAATTGTTTAATCCAATGCACTAGGACTGATTTTAAATGGAGGAAAACAAAAATAGCTTTTCTATCGTGCAGTACTGTATATTTGAGTAAATCTGTGTAGAATTTCATACGTTTCTCAATTTGGTTTTGCATAAACTAATGGAAAATAGACTCAAATCCACAATCTGCTTCCCCGCCCCACTCTTTTGCAAAAGCCTTGACTTGGAATAAAGCTGCACTGAACCTTTCTGCTACCTTGAGAAAGTGTTCCTTCCCCACATGAGCGTCTGAACTGAATGTGTATTGGCTGCTTGATTGTAGAGGGTTTTGCAGCAGAGACCCAACTCCTAGGGCTGCAGCTTCTGGCATTGTACAAAATACGAAAAAAAATTTCATCTTGGTCATGTAGCCCAAATAGATATTTGAGATCGTTATGCTGTGCAATACTCTTCATAACAGCTGCCAGGTAGGATTCCCCTATACAATGCCTTCCACCACCTTTTGAGTAAATCACAAGGCTAATTTCATAACAGATACGCATATCCCAGCAGATGACCACACACTCAGTTGAGAGAAGCATCTTCGAAAGATACTTATTTTATCACAAATGGATAAGCAGGCAAGAGAGTGCAACCAGCTTCCATGTTTGAGAAACCATTAGTTTCAAGCAATGGAAAATTGCTAACTCACAACCTTCTGCTAAATTCTAACGTGGGCTTTTCAATGAGAAAATATAAACAAATGAAAATGAGGTGCAACTGTTAAGCATAGAAAGTTAAAAAGTGTATTTTCCATTATGGAATCAATTGTGTTCAAAACTCAAACTATCTTCAAGGAAACACTAATTACAGTACAATCATTACCTGGTGGCCACCCAAGGATACACTTCACATCAATCTGTAACTTGCCTATTGGTTAAAAGGTAAAATGTGTTAAGTTTCAGACATTTCTATTGCTAAAAATGAGTTATTACCACGTCAGTAAGTGTAATTTCAAAGGACGTATTTTAACTGTTCAACTTACATGTTGTAGCTCTCAATGTACATACAGCACTTAACCACAGAATAGGATGAACACAGACAAAAACATAGAGATAAAAACAAAAAAACTGCGGATGCTGGAAATCCAAAACAAAAACAGAATTACCTGGAAAAACTCAGCAGGTCTGGCAGCATCGGCGGAGAAGAAAAGAGTTGACGTTTCGAGTCCTCATGACCCTTCGACAGAACTTGAGTGAATCCAAGAAAGGGGTGAAATATAAGCTGGTTTAAGGTGTGTGTGTGTGTGGTGGGGGGGTGGTTGGGTTGGGGGAGAGAAGTGGAGGGGGTTGGTGTGGTTGTAGGGACAAACAAGCAGTGAACACTGAGACATGTTGGCCTGAATTTTTCAGTTGTTGGGCGTGTGCAATCAGCGGAGCCAGGAGCAGACGGGAAGTGGGCCACCAGCCTTGATCGGCCCCCGAATGTGATTTCATGTTGGCTGGCCAATTAACGGTCAGGCAGAGTGACACGCGCTGAAATGCTCAGCTCTCGTGAGTGTGGGGGGCGGGAAGAGGGCAGGTGCCAAGGTAACCGAGGGTGCAGGTGAGTGCTTCGAGATGCCTGCAGATCCGAGGCAGTCTCAACAGACAAAAGGGCAGGACAAAAATGCAGCCAAATAAGTCCAAGCAGTACAATCAAGCACCTGAAAGCGTACCTCAAAAAATCTGTTCCCAGATATCTCTCTCTTTTATTTCCCCATGGAAACTTCATCCTGCCCTGCATCAAGGTTTGAGCAAAAATGTGAATGCCATCTGGGAGAATGGCTTGTCTGACAACTGTAAATGTGGATGGGCCATGTAAAATCGCTGCTGATTGCATCATTGATGGGCTTAATTGCCCACTTAATTGTCAGTGGGCACGCTTCCAACTGCCGCGTGCTCCTGCTAAATTATCATGCGGGTGTGTGATGACGTCAGGACACTCGCCCAGTGTCATCTTGCGCTTTTTCACATCCATTCAGGTTGGGCGCACGCCCGCCTATGGGATGTAAAATTCCGACCATTCATCATAGAAAGACGACTGTCTACCTTTCAACTATACTTTGAATAAATAAACATACAAAACACACTGGTCAAGGGTCATATGGACTTGAAACGTTAACTGTGTTCCTCTCCTCAGATGCTGTCAGATCTGCTGAGTTTTTCCAGGTATTTTGTTTTTGTTTCAGATTTCCAGCATCCACAGCTTTTTGTTTTTATACAAAACACACTGCCTGCTTAACAAGCTCCAACAATACTGAAAGCACAGCTTGCATTTAAGTTAAAATAAGTCTTTGTTGAGACAACTGTAGGCAATGAAATCAGTACCAATTAAAAAGGGTGGAACTATCTGTCTAATACGTAAAGCAACATCTAAACAAAGTTACACTTAGCTTTAATCCACTAAATGTCCTTCCAGTAAGGCATAGCCACTTGGGACCCATATGTTGCTCAAAGCATTACCCTCCTTGAGAAAGTTCAATAGATAGCTTGTTTCATAACAAACAATTACTCATGGGATTCTAGTGCCTCCCAGCTAGCACAGTCTCCAGAATATGCCCCTATAAAATTTTGAATGAACAAATATTTCTAAGCAGTACTTCAAGCCCAAAATTGACCAAGCTTGAAGAGTTCACAACCAACAGTTCCAACTGTATATACCCCAGTGTGTTTCCTTTGTTAACTCCCTTTTCCCCTCCAAGGACAATTAAGGACTGGACTAATCTTCTGCAAACCTTAATCTCCGTGCTCCTTAAGGATTCATTTAAGGAAAATCTGTTGAATCATTTTGAACCACTTTAACCATTGTGCACCTCCCATGAAAATTCCCTAGTGGAAAACTACAGAGGAAAATCTTAACAAGTATCAATTTTATGAGATTTTAGCACTCTCACTATGCATTCATAATTTTTTTATTCATTCATGGGATGTGGGCGTGGCTGGCTAGGCCAGCATTTATTGCCCTTGGACATAAGAAATGGAAATAATGTTTGACAAAAGTCCTGGAGTTTTTTGAGGAAACAACTAGCGGAATAGAAAAGGGGAACCAGTGGATGTAGCATATTTGGATTTTCAGAAAGCTTTTGATAAAGTCCCACATTGAGGTTAGGGTGTAAAATTAAAGCACATGGGATTGGGGGTAATATATTTGCATGGATTGAGAATTGGTTAGCAGACAGGAAACAGTAGGAATAAATGGGCCTTTTTTGGAACGGCAGGCAGTGATTAGTGAGGCACTGCAGGGATCAGTGCTTGGGCCCCAGCTATTCACTATATATATCGATGATTTGGATAAGGGAACAAAATGTAACATTTCCAAGTTTGCTGACGACACAAAACTGGGTGGGAATGTGAGTGTTGAGGAGGATGTCAAGAGGCTTCAAGGTGATTTAGACAATTTGAGTGAGTGGGCAAATACATGGCAGATGCAGTATAATGTGCATAAGCGTAAAGTTATCCACTTTGGTAGGAAAAACAGAATGGCAAAGTATTATTTAAATGGTGATAGATTGGGAAATATTGATGTACAAAGGGACCTAGGTGTTATTGTACACCAATCACTGAAAGCAAGCATGCAGGTGCAGCAAGCAGTTAAAAAGGCAAATGGTATGCTGGCCTTCATTGCGAAAAGACTTGAGTACAGGAGCAAGGATGTCTTACTGCAACTGCACAGGGCCTTGGTGAGACCACACCTGGAGTATTGTGTGCAGTTTTGGTCTGCTTACCTAAGAAAGGATATATTTGCCATAGAGGGAGTGCAGCGAAGGTTCACCAGGCTGATTCTTGGGATGGCAGGATTGTCGTATGAGGAGAGATTGGGCTGACTAGGCCTGTATTCACTGGAGTTCAGAAGAATGAGAGGGGATCTCACTGAAACGCATAAAATTCTGACAGGGCTGGACAGACTGGATGAAGGGATGATGTTCCCTCTGGCTGGCGGGGGGTGGGGTCTAGAACAAGAGGTCACAATCTCAGGATACGGGGTAGGCCATTTAGGACTGAGATGAGGAGAAACTTCTTCACTCAGAGGGTGGTGAACCTCTGGAATTCTCTACCACAGAGGGATGTGGAGGCCAAGTCACCAAATATATTTAAGAAGGAAATAGATAGATTTCTAGACTCTAAAGGTGTCAAGGCGTATAGGGAGAGCACAGGAGTATGGTGTTGAGATAGAGGATCAGCCATCATCATATTGAATGGCAGAACAGCCTCAAAGGCCTGAATGACCTGCTCTTATTTTCTGTGTTTCTATGTTCTAACCCTAATTGCCCTTGTTCAGAGGACATTTAAGAATCAATCACATGAACAAAAATTCTTACTATATAAGAGATATTCCATTTCCCAGCTGTTGGTCCATAGTCCTGTCAGTACTCACGGGGGTTCTGTGAGAAATTTGCCAGAAGTCTGTCAAATCAGCATTTCACAAGAACAGTGTTTTGAAAACTCCAATTCTGCAAAAAGGGTTACCAAAAAATAGAAGGAAACTGGTTACTATGTCAACGGTGCCTCATTTATTATTAAGAATGAGAACTCAGGATGGGTTATATATTTTTTACCCACATCCAAAAAATAGAGGAGAGTTTCGTTCAGCATACTGATGTGAGGCAGAGCCGATATGCCATTCCTACTGCTGCTAATGTTGGAGGAGGGGAGACCACTTTCCCAAATTCATTAGTGATAGTTGGCAGTGAACAACTTTCCAAGCACGTCCTATGGCTTTTGCTCTCTATCACCTGTTTAAATCTGGTAAACAGAGTAACAGGTCAATAGGATTGTGTTGGACAAATGGTCTGAAATTAATTGAAGAGTGTTGTGAATGTTTGCCTAATTTTACCTTTCATTCTTTATGCTGCTGGCCACTGCTTGTCTTGGCAGGCTTTAACTAATGAAGTGCTGTGAGGATCAGTGCTGGAGCCTCAGCTAGTTCCAATCTATACTAATGACTTAGGTGAAGAGACCGAGAATAATGTATTCAAGTTTGTTGATAATATAAAACTAGATGGGAATGCAAGCTATGAGGAAAACACAAAGGCTACAAAGAGATGTGGACAGATTAATTAAAAGGACAAGGTGACAGATGGAGTATAAAGCAGGGAAGTGTGAGATTATTCATTTTGATAATAAGAATAGAAAAACTGAATATTTTTTACAAGATGTGAAACAGTTAAATGTTGACATTCAGGAAGAGTTGGGTGTAGTCTTACAGGGAACACAGGAAGTTAGCATGCAGGTACAGAAAACAATTAGGAAGGCAAATTGAAAGTTACTGCAAAGGGATTGGAGTAGGAGAATAAGAACATCTTGCTACACTTGTATAGGGCTTTGGCAAGACCACACCTGGATTACTGTGCCCAGTTTTGGTCTCCATATCTAAGGAAGAATATACTTGCCTTGGAGGCAGTGTTGCAGAAGTTGCTAGATTGGCTGTGTAAATTGGGCCTATATGCTGTCTGGAATTTTGAAAAATGAGAAGCAACCTCACTGAAACATACAGGATTCTGAAGGGACTTGACAGGGTAGACACTGATAGGTTGTTTTCCCTAGCTGGGGAATTTAGAACATCAGGATAATGGGTCAGTCATTTAAGGTTGAGTGGAGGAGAAATTTCTTCTCTCAGATGGTTTTGAATCTTTGAAATTGTCTGCCCAGGAGGTTGTGGGAGCACCATTGTTGAATATATTCAAGGTTGAGATAGATTTTTGATTTCTCAGGAAACCAAGGGATATGGGTAGTAGGCAGGAAAGTAGAGTTGAGACAAAAGATCAGCCATGATCATACTGAATGGTGGAGGAGGTTCAAGGGGTTGAACAACCTACTCCTGCTCCTACTTCTTATGTTGTCCATGGCAGCTGCTTACTAATCTGAGCACAGCACAAGTGGCTGATCAAACTTCTGGCTGTTGCTGGGAGCTTGCGGTCATGAGTCTGAGTCCCGGGATGTCATTTACATGAGATGCCAGTGGCCATAAGCGAAGACTACTGGTAATGGAAAGTGAACTGGTCATATTTGGTGGCCCGTCTTATTTTCTGTTGTGCGATCTTGCTGTATGCAAATTCATTGCTGATTTTTACCATGTAACAGGAGCCACTCTTAAATAAAAACAGAAAATGCTGGGAATACTCATTAGGTCTGTCGGCATCTGTGGAGAGAGAAGCAAAGTTAATATTTCAGGTTGTAACTTTTTATCAGAACTTGTATAAATTAGAAAAGTAATGGGTTTTAAGCAAGTGAACAGGTAGGCTCTACATTTTTCACACTATTTTTATGAAAGATATAGATCCTCATGGTTAACTTTTAATTTTTTTTAAAAACTGGACAAAGACTTTAAAATGACTGAAACCACGCCTGGCTGTGACTTTCAAACAAAAGGAACTTTCTGACAGTATCATAGAAGCTGACACTCGTTATCTCTTTAATTATCTCATTAATTCTTAACTCCGTGGTCTTTTCCCTGTACATCTTTCTTTCTCTACCGCATCTCACCTCTCCTCTTTTGTAGTATGAGTGAAAAGGAGGCTATGTCACGACCCTCCTCTTGTGTTTGAGTGTGTGCAAGTAAACTAACCCTCTGAGTTTACCCTATCTCAAGTTTGCCCTGGGGTTATTAACAAAAGTTGCATTACACCAAAACCAAGGGGTTTTGAAACATTGTCATCGCTTATGAAGGGGGAGATCAAAATCAAAACACCTTTCTGTTTATGGACGGATGATAAGAGGAGAAATCAGGGCTGTTTAACACAGAGGGAGGGTAAGAAAAGGAACGAAAGGTATCTTCGGGAGGTGTGAGTGGGAGAATAATGAACAGCTGCTTTCCAACACAGAACAAGAGAAAAAACAAGTTAAAACCAAAACCTACAAAGAAAAAGAAAACAAAATGAGGACAGAGGTTACGGTCTGAAAGTGGTGAACTCAATGAATTCAGAAGGCTGTAAAGTGCTTAATTAAAAGATGAAGTGCTGTTCCTTGAGCTTACTTTGAACTTCATTGGAACACTGCAGGAGGATGAGGTTAGGGTGAGAGCAAGGCGGAGAATTAGAATGACAGGTACTGGGAGCTCAGGGTCAAGCTTGCAGACTGAAAGGAAGTATTTTGCAAAACAGTCACCCAATCTGTGTTTGGCCTCCCACATGTAGAAGAGACCACATTGTAAGCCGTGAATACAGTATACTAAATTTAAAAAGTACAGGTAAATCACTGATTCACCTGATAGGAGTTTTTGGGTCGTTGGTCCTTGGTCGTTGAGGACAGAGGAGGTGAAAGGGCAGGTATTACATCTCCTGTGCTTTCATGGAAATGTGCTGTTGGAAGGGGAGCAGGTATTGGGGGTAATGGACCAGGGTGTCGTGGAGGGAACAACCCTTCAGAATGCTGAAAGAGGAGGGGAGGGAAAGATATGTTTGTGGTAGCATCATGTTGGACATGATGGAAATGGCAGAGGATGATCGATTGAATATGAAAGCTGGTGAGGTGGAAGGTGAAGACAAAGAGAACTCTATCACCATTCTGGCAGGGAGGGATGGGTTGAGAGCAGAAGTGAGGGAAATGGAATGCACATGGTCGAGGACCCTGCCAATCATGATAGAGGGAATCTTCAGTTGAGGAAAAAGGAAGACATATCAGAAGCATTGGTACGGAAGGTTGCACCATTGAAACAGACGCAATGGAGATGGGAAAGCTGGGAGAATGGAAAGGAGCCCTTATAGGAAGCAGGGTGTAAGGAAGTATCATTGACGTCATTCAATGAGATTATGGCTGATCTGCTTCCTAGTTCCTTCCAGCCTTCTCGGTTCAAAGTTCCTTTATACCCTTAATTTACAAAAATCTATCAATCTCAGATTAAGATTATTAATTGAGCTAGCTTCCACTGGATTTCTACCATCCTTTGCTTAAAAACATGTTTCCTAACTTCTCTCCTGAATGGCTTGGCTCTGATTTTCAGGTTATATTCCCTTGTCCTATACTCCCCCACCACGAATGCAACTTTCAGAATCCTTTAAACAAACACTGTTAAGAAAAGAATGTTCTAATTGCTTCACTGAAAACAGATATTTCAGACCAAGTATTCGGGCATTCAAAGATTGTGAACAAAACTATTTGCTAGTTTGAGAAATCATGCCGATAATTCGACCCACTCTTCTACAGATTTGACCTCAGTTGCAAATCTGCTGGAAATGGGAACTTTTCTTGGTCAGCAGCTTTTTGCCCTCAATATCCTGTCACTTGCAGACTTGCAGCACTCTGGGAGTATGGGTCTTCTACCAATAACCACTTCTACCAGAATTTTGGCCATATGTTAGAACAGCTATGTTGGACATTATGTTTATATATATATTACAACAGGGTTTACAGTAGCATAGTGGTTATATTACTGGACTAGTAATGACTAATGATCCAGAGACATGAGTTTAAATCCTGCCACGGCAGCTGGGGGATTTAAATTCAATTAAATAACTATGCAATTAAAAAACCTGGCATCAGCACTGCTTGTCTTTTGGTGTACAAAGTGTTGAGGTTCCTTAAGGAAAGGACAGCTGTCTTTCTTATCTGTCCTGGCCTATGTGTGACTCCAGACCCATGATAGCGTAGTTGATTCTTAACTGCCTCTGAAATGGCATGACAAGCCATTAAAGGCAATTGGGAATGAGCAATAAATACTGGTCTTGTCAGTGATGTCCACTTCCCGTGAACGAATAAATGAATCTGACACTCAAACACCAGTACCTTACGTCGCTTTTTCCCTGAAAATCTCTCAGGAGTTTGGGCCTTTACAGTCAGAATGTTACGGAATTCTAACTTCCAATTTTAAAGACTTCGAAAAAGGGAGAGGCTAAAGGGAAAAGGGAATATGATCCATCTTTATGGAAATCAGAGGCTCATTTAAACGTGATCTTTTTGTGGACATGGGGTCTCACTTTTATCTATGTAAGGGGCTGTTGCTTTTAGATTTTATGTCACTTAGGGAGATCTTTCTTAAATTTCTATAAGAATCTTTCTCCTTTCTTTATGTGTACCTAGCCTTTTTGTGTATAGGAATCCTGCATTATTGAAGAAAAATATGCAGTTTTCCCACTGGTTTTGCCTAGAACATTCAGGCCTCTAAATTCAAAAGATTGGACATCCCTATTTATGATAACAGCTGAAATCTTGGGCTCATTTGCTGCCTAACATCTAACTGTCAACCATCCACTGTCCCCTATGTATTCTCTGCACCCCTTTCTTTAAACCAGTTCAGAATTCAACAATTCTCTGCGCAATGTAGCAAATAACTGAAAGGGAATAATAATTAAGACCTGAAAGTCATTATGGGGGGCGGGGGGCGGTGGGTACAGAGGGAGATTCGCCTTGTTTGATTGGAAGAAAACGATAATCAGGTACTGTAGAAATATGGACGCACCAAAGTGGCATAAATTATGGAGGTTCCAGGTTGTGATTGGTGTGCCTGTGAGCACGGGAAAGGGAGTGGAAACTTGCGGGAACGTTTGATCTTACTCGGTGCTGAATTAGTGTGAACCGTTTATTAACAAAGTGGGACAAACCGTCAAACGAAGTGGCAGCGAATTAGTGTCACTTTTCGTGAATGAGTAGCTTTCAAACATTGTATTTCACCTCTCCCTGTATTGAAGGTTTAGACGGACGGGTGGGGTGTTTGGGTAATTAACAAACGTTTTTTTGGAGAAAAAAAAATACCTGGTTTGAAATGTGTATTAAACTGGTATTTAAAAAAAGGCACGGTGGCCGATTGCTTTATGGAGCCGGTTCTTGGGTGGAAGTGAGAAGTTTGCGAGTTGTATACTTTCTGCCTCCCTCCCTCCGCTCAGTGTGTGGATTGTGGTGGAGAGGCAGACCACCCACAGTGTGAGCAGGCAGAGTCTCTCACAGCCCGGCGCCATTGCACACACAACTACTGCTGCAACTCAGCATTCGCGGGGAGGAGGGAAAAAAGAACATAGGGAGGAGAGGGAAAAAAAGCTGAGAAAAAGATTTGGGCGCATTTGTAAATGAATGGACTGTGCACAGAAGGTGAGACGTGACATTAGTGGGAGTTTGATTCAGCGAGGGATGAAAAGAAAAAAGTGAAAGCACCAAAGTTCCTTTTGAGTTGAGGAGACAAAGGAAGCTGGTGGTTTGATTCAGTCGCGAGGTATGTGGCTTAAAGGCTGGAAAATGATTTCGCTTCTTAATACTTCTCTGTTTATTTCTTCAAATTTCTTCGTAAGGAACATGTTTTGCAACATTTCTGGAGTTAAGAGACATGCAGGGCGCTTTATGATCCGGTCTTTCTGCTGAAGTGTTTGGTGTTGCAGAGTAGTGAGAAACGTTCAGACTGCTGAATGAACTCGATGCAGTGCAGATGGCAGAACAGAGAGGAGAGATCTGCCCGTGGAAAGCGAAATGATGCATTGTGTCGCCTTTGCTTACGGCAACCCGTGGCCAAAAAAAAGAGAAAATGTTTATTGGTTATTTTAAAGGAACTGAAGGTGCTGGACGGCTGGATCTCTCGCAGCCGGGAGGAGTAGGAAGGCCCGGGGTTGTTATCACTGTGGGCGCTCGGGTCACTATATTGTGGGAATGGAATGCAGTTCTTAGTGTTAGAAACTAAATAATGGTTTTAAAATAATAGCATTGTGATACATCGTGTAACTAATAAAACCAGAAACGAATTGATCTTGCCAGTTTCCTCAGTTTATTATTTTAAAAAAATTTAAGTTCATTATTTTCTTCCTTATTCCTCCTCTCATCTCCGTCCTCCACCGGTCTGACCGAAGTAAACCACTCTTGGAGCCGGTGTCAGGGCGGGGGGGGGGGGGGGGGGGGGGTGTGCTGGTGGTGGAGAAATAGATTGGCTCTTTTTTCTTGTTTAGCTGGAAGCTGGAGGATTGATGCTGCATGTGCCAGAATAAATGTGAGGCGTTGTGAATGCATAACAAACCCACATGTAGAATGTGACTGGTCTGTGTGTATGTTGCAAAAGAAAACACACTCCCTAAAATCCTTATGACAGTCACAAAAAAGGTATTAAAGCTGTTGAAATAATTTTGACACTTCTTTAACATAGTGAAACATCCCAAGGTGCTTTCCAAGAACATTGTCGGACAAGTATTGACACCTGACCAAAGGAGGAGAGATTAGGACAACAGCAACCATGTATAGCACCTTTAAAGTAATAAAACATCTTGAGATGCTTCACACGAATGTTTATAAAACAAGATGTGTCACTGAGCCACATTAGGACAGATTACTAAAAGTTTGGTCAAAGCGGTAGAGTTGTCTTAAAGGAGGAAAGAGAGGTGGAGAGGTTTAGGGAAGGAATACCAGAGCTTGGGGCCTAGGAAGCTCCAGACACAGCCAGAAGTGGTGTTGAGGGTGCTCAGGAAGGCAGAATTAGATGAAGCAAGGGTGTTTTGGAGGGTTGTGGGGATGGTTGAAATCGTGGGAGATAGAAAGGCCTTTGAAAACAAGGATGAGAATTTTAAAATTGAGGCATTGCTTAACCAGGAGCTGGTGTAGATCAGTGAGCACAGGGCTAATAGGCGAATGTGACTTGGTGTGATTAAGGATACGGGCAGCAGAGTCTTGGTGACCTTAAGTTTATGGTGGTTAGAATGTGGGACAAGTTTAGAATAGCCAAATTTAGAGGTAATGAAGGCACGAATGAGCATTTCAGCAGCAAATGAGTTGAGCAAAGTCAGATGATGTTATGGAGAGGAAATGAAATCTTGATGTGTATATGTGGCTCAAAGCTCATCTTGGGGTCAAACATGACACCAAGGTTGTGAACAAACTGGCTTAATTTCAGACTGTTGCCAGGTGATTCTCTGATTATCACTGAATAGATATGAATGGAACGAGTCAAGTGCAGTCCCTCCAGCTGGATGACAGTAGGAGGAGGATGGTGTCGAGAAGGACAAGAAGGATAGTTTACCTTTGTCACAGACACATAGGATGCCTTTGTGACTTTGATAAAAGCCGTTGATTGTGTTTTTCTTTGAGGAGAGTGGCAATAACAGCAGTTTTAGCAGTGAGAGGGACAGTGCCTGAAGAAGAGAACAGTTAACAATATCAGCTAATGTGGGACCGGGGGGAAATTGGGTGGTTAGCAGTTTAGTGGGAATAGGGTTGAGAGAGTGTGTCTCATGGACAAGATGAGATGGACAAGATGAGCATGATCACCATTACTGATGCTAGTTTTTAAGATTACAAGATTCAAGATTTATTTCTTCTTCCTTAGTTCTCTGCCCAAAGGCAGGCCTGACCCACAACTCCACGGCCTCTGCCAGAGGTAGGGCAAAGACACAGGTCCCAAATCCACCCCAGCCAGAACGGGAATCGAACCCTGTGCTGTTGGCACCAATCTGATCCATACCAGCCAACTGGCCCCCAAGTGGTCTGAGCTGCTGTGGCAATATCCACTTTTACACGCATGTTGTAGCCTAGAGCTATGGATAGTGATGGTAGAGGCCCCAATGTTCTTTCCATCATGTGGCTGACCAGGAATTTCTCCTGCTCTTACCACCTACTATAGGCATATCTTGGAAGGATTTACAAGTTGATATTCACCCTGTTATAAGTACACATTCCTTGGCCATCACACCCTGGAGTGGGACTTGAACCTGGAGCTTCTGGCCCAGAGACAGGGACACTACCCACTGTGTCACAAGATGATCTCAAGATTTATTTAATTAATTAAATTTGAATTCCCCAGTTGCTGTGGTGGGACTTGAGCTCATGTTGCTGGATCATTCTGGGTTATTTGTCCAATAACATAACTACTATGCTACTGTACCCCTAAAATTAAGGAATAGTGAGCAGTTTTATCAGCAAAGAGCAGAAACTGATAGTGCTCTCTGTCATCCAGTCTGATCGCAGAATTGTTACAGTGCAGAAGAAGGCTATTCAGTCCATCATGTCTGCACTGGCTCGTCGAATGAGCAGCTTGCCTAGTGCCATTCCCCAGCCTTCTCCCCGTAACCCTGAACATTTCTTCCATTTCAGATAACCATCTAATTCCCTTTTGAATGTCTTGATTGAACCTGTCTACACCACACTCTCAGGCAGTGCATTCCAGACCTTAACCACTTGCCGTTTGAAAGTTTGGCCTCCTGTTGCCTTTGCATTTGCCAGTTGCTTTAAATCTATGCATTCTCGTTCTTGATCCTTTCATGAGTGGGAACAGTTTCTCCCTATCTACTCTGTCCAGCTCCCTCATAATTTTGAATACTTCTATCAAATCTCCTCTCAGACTTCTCCAAGGAAAACAGTCCAAACTTCTCCAATCTATCTTCATAACTGAAATTCCTTATTCCTGGAACCAGTCTCATGAATCTTTTCTGCACTCCCTCCAATGCCTTCACATCCTTCCTAAAATGTGGCACCCAAATCTGGCGATGGATGGCTAAGCCAGTTGTCCGCCATATCTGTCCAGATCTGTGTCCCTTGGATTTTAGGATGTAGAGTTGAGTGTCGTACCAAGGTGAATGACCAGGGTGGGTGAGAGTAATGTTTTAGTGGGGACAATGGCTACAAATGTGGAGGTGAGTGTGTGGTTGAGCAGATCAGTAGCTGAAGAAATGTTATGGTGCATGGTGGGGCAAAGGCTAGACAGCTGGAAATTTGAAAGTGCAGTTGTAAGTGAAGTGGGGATAGGTTTCTTTTCCAGAAAATAGGGTTGGGGTGTGGAAAGGGGATGTGAGTGGAGAGTGATACAAGATGGTCTTATTTATGATTGATATGATGGGACTAGCAAGACCAGGTGAGATGGCACAGTCAGGGAGGTGGTTGTGAAGATGGGCTGGGAAGTTTTATATGGAGGGAGAGATTTGAAGGGACACGGGGATAGATGTTGAAAAATGGAAGTCGAAGATCAGCCATGATCTCATTGAATGGAGGTGTGGGCGCAAAGGACTGAATGGCCTACTCCTATTTTTGATGTTCTTAAGAAGGTTAAAGGGGCAGTGAACTCCAAGAAAAGAGAACATGATGAGTTGAGATGGAGGTTGAAAACACCTGAGGGTAAAAAGTCATTCAGTGCAGAGGTTGAGGGATGAAAGCAGTGAGGATACCTTGGTGAGAATATTTTTATTGGACTTGGGTGGGCGGTAGAGAGCAAAAATTTTAACTGAGGTGAGAGGAGTGAAGCAAGGGAAATTATCAGCAAAATCTTATGCCTTTTGAAAAATTTCAGGTGCTGGAACGATTTCCGGATCCTGATTTCGCAAGGGTCAGAGGTGTGACAATAAGAGGCTCTGCGGCAACTCGCCAAGCCTCCTTCAACAGAACCTTCCAAATCTGCGACATCTACTGCCTCCAAGGACAAGGGCAGCAGACATGGGAAAGCCACCACCTGCAAGTTCCCATCCAAAACCACACATCATCCTGATTTGGAATTATATCGCTATTCCTTCACTGTTGCTAGTGGCTAACCACCGCCTTCCCAAGGGCAATTAGGGATGGGCAATAAATGCTGCCTTGCCTGCGATGCTCACATCCCATGTAGGAATAAAGATAAGGTGGAATCCTCTGGTAGGCAGCCAATTAACAGCTGCCTCTCTGTTTAACATCCAATCAAAAATGATGGGCGGGTTCCCAAGGCAGGAGGCCCAATCAGAGGGGCCCACAACACTGGACAGATGGTAGCCCCACTGGGAGAGGTGGACACTGCTGAGGCACCTCAATATGGAAGCTCTCTTGAATGCCTCCTGAAGATTTAAACATAAGGGAACCCCTCCACAGGAATGGTCCTGGTCTGTGCTGCGACCTTTGGATACATGTGGCTCATGAATGGGAGCAGTGAGATGAGGCACTGCTGGCTTTCCTGATTGTTGCTGGGAGGCTGCATCCCTGATGCTGGAGGCCTCCTGACTCAGTGGGGTGGATGGGGTGGGGGTGTGGAGCATCTGATGCTAGGAAACTCCTGGCAGTGTCTGCACCTTGGCCTTAAGTGATCCTAATTAGCTACCTGGCACTATCAGGCAGGCAGCTGCTGCCACTTAAAACCCGTCTTTGGAAAAAGTGCATGGAGGCAGGAATGTGTCAGGGAGATGACCTGATGGACAAGTTTCAAATTTGCTCCCAGCCTTACCTCCAAAGGGCCTCTGCAGAGCTTGCAAGATTTTTCCCTATATGTCCATTGCATGTAATAGTATTTCACTTTTTAAGCAGATATTGTAACCTCAGTGTAGCTGTATTTTTTATGTTCCTTACAATTAATTATCTCTTCTCTTTCTGGTTCAGCATTCAAGCATGCCATCGCCTCACTGTTCCACAGTTTCACAATGAACTATAACACCAGTGCCAATAGAAGCGTGGGAAACAACACTACACATGACGATGGTGGAGTCATAATTGCGGAATCAGTTGCCATCATTGTCATTGCTGTGTTGATCTGCCTGGGAAACCTGGTGATTGTCGTAACTCTTTACAAGAAATCTTACCTCTTGACACCAAGCAACAAGTTTGTCTTCAGCCTGACTCTTTCCAATTTTCTGTTATCTGTTCTGGTGCTCCCTTTTGTTATTGCGAGCTCCATCAAGCGAGAATGGATCTTTGGAGTGGTTTGGTGTAACTTCACAGCCCTGCTGTACATGCTTATCAGCTCAGCCAGTATGATGACCCTTGGAGTCATTGCAATAGATCGGTAAGACCTGTTTCATTAGCTGCCTATATCTGTTATAATAGAAAAAAGACTCTGTAGAAGTGATATAATAGAATCAAAAGGAGTAACACGCTTCTTCCTTGCTGTTGAAAAACTCTTAAGAATTTGCACAAATAATCTGTATTTACTGCATTTGTACACTGAATCCATATATGGAACACCACATTTTCAAAATTCCTGTTACATTTCTTCTAACTTAATAGGGATTGTCAAACTTTACGGGGATTTTATACAGATGTGGAAAAGAAAAATTGCAACTTTAAAAATGGTAGTTGGATCATCATTTAATTCGACAGCATCAGAATATGACGGGGATTGGGCTGAGTAAGAAAGAAAATGCAAAATACCAGTGTTAGTTAAGGCTGACCATATGACGGCAGCAGTCACTGATTAAATCGAAATAACAAGAAGTGGAAAAAGAGGAGAAAATAGTTTGCATTCAAAAGGTTGTTAAGCTTTGAAACTCACTACCCAGAAGGCTGTGGATTCTCAGTCATTGGGTTTTTTTAGTTGATTGAATCCCTTAGCATGCAAAATGTAAGGATATGTGGCTGGTGCGGGAAAGCTGTAATCTTATTGAATGGTGAAGCAGACTTGAAGGGCCAAATGGCCTGCTCCTCTATTTCGTGCATTCCTAATGTTCTTATGTTTGTATATCACCTTCAGTGTAGAACAACATCCTGGGATGCTTCAGAGATTTAAGGATAAAAGGACAGAGAGCTGAAAATTTGGTGAACTTGATGGATTTTAAGAAGGGTCTTAAAAGATAAGGAGGTGGCCAGGGCTTAGGATGGAAATTCCAGGGTATGGGGTTTAGACAGCTGGAAGCATGGCTGACAGTGATGTGGGATAGCAGATGCATAGGAAATTGATAGGAATGAAATGTTTTGGCAGGAGAGTGGGGATTGCAGTGCTGGAAAAAGTAATGGAGAAAGGAAGGGGTGAAATTATGTTGGGTTTTAAACACAAGAACAAGGGCTTTATATTTGTGGCTTTGGGGGTTTGGAAACAAATATACATGAGCAAGGACAGCTGATAGGCCACGCAACTTGATGAAGGATAGGATATGGGCAACGAAGTTTTGGATAAACTGAAATTTAGAGTATGGAAGATGGCACACCAGCCAGGTGAACACTGGGGGAATTGTCTGGAATGGCAAAAGCTTGAAGTGTTTCAGTTGCAGATGGACTAAAGCTGAGGTGGAGGTGGGCATTAGGAAGAAGGTGGAAGCAGCTAGTTATTGTGATAGAAATTTATAGTGAGTCAGAAGCTTAACAGGGAGACCATGAGATGCCACAAGTTCTGAAATGTCTGGTTCAGACTAAGACATTGAATTGGAAGGGGATGGAGTCAGTGGCAAGGCCAGGGAATTTCTGCTGTAATCAAAGATGACTCAATCTTCCAAGTGTTTAGCTGGAGGAGAGCATGGCTTGTTATGATTATCAGACAAACAATCTCATAGCCCAGAGGCTGAGAGGTGGTGGTGGAGAATCAGAGCCTGGATATCATTATGTAATGTGAAAGCTGGCTCCCTATCTGTGACGATGTCAACGGAAAGCATGAAGAGACAGAAGAGGTGGGGGCCACTGATGCATCCCGAGATAATGGTGTGGGGCTGGAAAGAAGCTATTTCTAGAGATGAAATGGCTAAGATTGGATAGGAATGGAAAAGAGGCAAAACAAAATTAGCAGAGGGCAAGGGAACAAACCAGTAATAGGAATGTAACATTTAACCTTAGATCAGTATTTTTTCAGTATATACTTGACTAGAAGTAGCTGCGGTTTCTTTTTTTCTACATGTTTCCTAGCATGTTTGAGCATGGCTGATATAACTATTACTAGAAGGTAGATAGGATATCAGGTGATGTGTTTCCCAGTCACTTTGGTTTCCTGCAACTTGATCATCTCCATGGATTGGATATGAATTTTCAAGTGATTTTCTCCCCACCAAATTTATACTTTTTATTCACTCTTGGGATGTGGATATCGCTGGCTGGGCCAGCATTTATTGCCCATCCCTAGCTATCCTTGAGAAGGTGGTGGTGAGCTGCCTTCTTGAACCGTTGCAGTCCATGTGGTGTAGGTACACCCACCATGCTGTTAGGGAGGGAGTTTGAGGGTCTTGACCCTGCAGCAGTGAAGGAACGGTGATATATTTCCAAGTCAGGATGGTGAGTGGCTTGGAGGGGAGCTTCCAGGTGGTGCTGTTCCCATGTGACTGCCACCCTTGTCCTTCCAGATGGTAGCGGTTATAGGTTTGGAAGGTGTTGTCTAAGGATCCTTGGTGAGTTTCTGCAGTGCATCTTGTAGATTGTACTGCTGCTACTGTGCGTCGGTGGTGGAGGGAGTGAATATTTGTGGATGTGGTGCCAATCAAGCGGGCTGCTTTGTTCTGGATGGTGCCCAGCTTCTTCAGTGTTGTTGGAGCTGCACTCAATCAGGCAAGTAGAGGGTATACCATCACATTCCTAACTTGTGCCTTGTAGGTGAAAGACAGGCTTTGGGACATCAGGAGGTGAGTTACTCATCGCAGGATTCCTAGCCTTTGACCTACTCTTGTAACCACAGTATTTATATGGCTATTCCAGTTCAGTTTCTGGTCAGTGGTAACCTCCAGAATGTTGATAGTGGGGGATTCACCAATGGTAATGCCATTGAGTGTCAAGGGGCAATGGTTAAATTCTCTCGTGTTGGAGTTGGTCATTGCCTGGCACTTGTATGACGCAAATGTTATTTGCCACATGTCAGCCCAAGCCTGGATATTGTCCAGGTCTTGCGGCATTTGGACATGTACTGCTTCAGTATCTTAGGAGTCGCCAATGGTGCTAAACATTGTGCAGTCATCAGCAAACATCCCCATTTCTGACATTAAGATGGAAGGAAGATCATTGATGAAACAGCTGAAGATGGTTGGGCTGAGGACACTATCCTGAGGATGATGTGCTGCAGTGATGTCCTGGAGCTGAGATGACTGAACTCTAACCACAACCATCTTCCTTTGTGCTAGGTATGACACCAACCAGTTGAGAGTTTTCCCCCTGATTCCCATTGACTCCAGTTTTGCTAGGGCTCTTTGATGCCACACTCGGTCGAATGCTGCCTTGATGTCAAGGGCAGTCACTCACCGAACCTCTGGAGTTCAGCTTTATTGCCCATGTTTGAACCAAGTCTGTAATGAGGTCAGAAGCTGAGTGACCCTGGCAGAACCTGAACTGAGCATCAGGTTGTTGCTAAGCAAGTGCTGCTTGATTACACTGTTGATGACCTCTTCCATCACTTTGCTGATGAGCAAGAGTGGACTGATGGTGCGATAATTGGCCGGGTTGGATTTGTCCTTTCTTGTGTACAGGACATACCTGGGCAATTTTCCACATTGCCAGGTAGATGCCAGTGTTGTAGTTGTTCTGGAACAGCTTGGCTAGGGGTGCGGCAAGTTCTGGAGAACAAGTCTACAGTACTATTGCTGGAATATTGTCAGGCCCCATAGCCTTTGCAGTATCCAATGCCTTCAGCCCTTTCTTGGAGTGAATTGAATTGGCTGAAGACAGGTATCTATGATGCTGTGGACCTCCGGAGGAGGCCAAGATGGATCATCCACTCGGCATTTCTTGCTGAAGATTGTTGCATAATGCTTCAGCCTTATCTTTTACACTGATGTGCTGGGCTCCCCCATCATTGAGGATGGGGATATTTATGGAGCCGCCTCCTCCAGTGACTTATTTAGTTGTCCACCACCATTCGCCACAGGATGTAGCAGGACTGCCAAGCTTAGATCTGATCCATTGATTGTGGAATCACTTAGCTCTGTCTGTCACTTCCTGCTTATGCTGTTTGGCATGCAAGTAGTCCTGTGTTATAGCTTCACCAGGTTGATGCCTCATTTTTAGGTATGCCTGGTGCTGCTCCTGACATGCACTGTTCTTTGAACCAGGCTTGATGGTAATGGTAGAGTGGGGGATATGCCAGGCCATGAGATTACAGATTGTGTTCAAGTACAATTCTGCTGCTGCTGAAGGCCCACAGCACCTCATGGTTGTCCAGTCTTGAGATGCTAGAACTTTTCAAAATCGATCCCATTTCTCACGGTGGTAGTGCCACACAACACGATGGAGGGTATCCTCAATGTGAAGACAGGACTTCGCCTCTCCTAGGTGGTCACTCCTACCGAGACTGTCATGGACAGATGCATCTGCGACAAACAGGTCAGTGAGGATGAGGTCCAGTCTGTTTTTCCCTCTTGTTGGTTCCCTCACCACCTGCCGCAAACCCAGTCTAGCAGCTATGTCCTTTAGGACTCAGCCAGCTCGGTCAGTAGTGGTGCTACCGAGCCACTCTTGGTGATGGACATGATGGACCCAGAGTACATTCTGCACCCTTGCCATACTCAGTGCTTCCTCCAAGTGGTGTTCGACATGGAAGAGCACTGATTCGTCAGCTGAGATGGGATGGTAATCAGCAGGAGGTTTCCTTGCCCATGTTTGACCTGATGCTCTGAGACTTCATGGGGACCAGAGTTAAAGCTGAGGACTCCCAGGGCAATTCCATTCTGACTGTATACTGTGCCACCACTCTGCTGGTTCTGTGCTGCCAGTGGGACAGGACATATCCAGTGATGATGGTGTCTGGGACATTATCTAGATGTCATATTCACGGAATCGTACCTATGTCAGGTTGTTACTTGACTAGTCTGTGAGACAGCTCTCCCAATTTTGGCACAAGCCCACAGATGTTAGGAAGGAGGACCTTGCAGGGTCAACAGGGTCGTTTCCGGTGCCTGGGTCAATGCCAGGTTGATCTGTCTGATTTCATTCCTTATTGATTTGTTTTTAGTGGTTTGATACAACTGAGTAGCTTGCTGGGTCATTTCAGACAGCAGTTAAGAGTCAACAACATTGCTTTGGATGTGGAGTCGTATGTAGACCCCCAGATCAGGAAAGGATGGCAGATTTCCTAAAGTGAACCAGATGGGTTTTTTCCCAACAATTGGCAATGATAGTCATCATTAAGACTTTTAATTCCACATATTTATTGAATTCAAATTCTACCAGCTTCCACCAGGTGAGGTTCGAACCTGGGCCCCCAGAGCATTACCTGGGGTCTCTTGTTTACTAGTCCCGTGATGATACCTCTATGCCACCCTTAATGGTCTTGTGTATAAAAATTCACACTTCTTTTGAAAAAATGTCAAAAATTGAAATTTAATTTTAATGCTTTCCATTAGAAATGACTAGCAATCTAAAAGGAATTTTAGCAGCTCCTCATACTGAAGCAGTCCACTTCCAAATGCAGCAAGACCTGGACAATATCCAGGCTTGGGCTGACAAGTGGCAAGTAACATTCGTGTCACAGAAGTGTCAGGCAATGACCATCTCCAACAGGAGAGAACCCAACCATCGCCTCTTGATGGTCAACGGCATTACCATCACTGAATCCTCCACTATCAACATCCTGAGGGTTACCATTGACCAGAAACTGAACTGGACTAGCCATATAAATACTGTGGCTACAAGAGCAGTTCAGAGGCTAGGGACTGTGTGACGAGTAACCCCCTCCTGACTCCACAAAGCCTGTCCACCATCTACAAGACACAAGTCAGGAGTGTGATGGAATACTGTTCACTTGCCTGAATGAGTGCAGTTCCCACAACACTCAAGAAGCTGGACACTGTCCAAGACAAAGCAGCTCACTTGATTGGCGCCACATCCACAAACATTCACTCCCACCACCACCGACGCACAGTGGCAGCCGTGTGTACCATCTACAAGATGCACTTCAGGAATTCACCAAGGTTCCTTCAACAGCATGTTCCAAACCCACGACCATTACCATCTAGAAGGACAAGGGCAGCACCTGTAAATTCCCCTCCAAGTCACTCACCATCCTGACTTAGAAATATATTGCCGTTCCTTCACTATCGCTGGGTCAAAGTCCTGGAACTCACTCTCTAACAGCACTGTGAGTGTACCTACACCACATGGACTGTAGCGTTTCAAGAAGGCAGCTCACCACCACCTTCTCAAGGGCAATTAGGGGTGGGCAATAAAACCTGGCCCAGCCAGCAAAGCCCAGATCCGTGAACGAATAAAAAAAAAAGTTAAAAGCAGAAGAGGAGTCATAGGGACTTGAAACATTAATTCTGTTTTTTCACTCCACAAATGCTGTTGGCCCTGCTGAGTTTTTCCAGCATTTTCTGTTTTTGTGTAAAAAAAAAAAGTTATTTGTCATTCCTGTACATGAAAAATGGCCACTTGTTTAACGTACATGGATGACTGGCACCTGTGAACCAATATGTGAGAAAGCAGTGAAAATAGGGAGTTGAGAAAATTAGTGGAGGAAAAAGAATGTAAATGAGATGGACCTGGTTTAAAAACAAATCCCTCTAACTTAATTGGTTTCCTCATTGTGACCTCACTTGTTTTTGATATTTCTCAACTGGTCAGTTAATGGCATCGGGTTGGTTCAAATTTCAAATGGGGGCTGCTTTGTTGAAAGAAAGACTGAAGATGAGTTGCCCCAGATTTGTGTGATACACCTTTTTGAGCAGGAGGAGAGAAGATAAAATGTTTAAAAAAAAACATGAGCAGGAATTACGGAAACCAACAGGTGAGGGAACTGAACTTAAAAACAAAATGCTGGAATAATTCAGGTCTGGCAGCATCTGTAGAGAGAGAAACAGAGTTAATGTTTCGAGTCTGTATGACTCCTCTTCAGAGGTGAGGGAGCTGAATTGATATCAGTTGGCGATAGAGTTAGAAAGCTCGTACCTTCAGTTGTAGTGCATCTGGATGAAACAATAGAACTCACTAACTCTTCCAATCTGTGGCCTGCACAATTGATGCTAACAATTTATTAATTATTGGAAAAGACCAAAGTAAAGAAAAGCTTGATTACTGTTTTTGACTTTTGTTTACGAGGTAAAGTTGACATTTTGTAAGGCCATTTGAATTAGTTTAAACATTTGCATTTCAAAAGCTGTTTATTTTTAATTGAACTACTAAGTTTCAAATTGTACCAGTGAGCTAGTAGCGGGAAATGGTTAGCTATTTCAATCCCTTGCCCTCACTGGGTACCAAGTTTTAGTCAGCGCTTTATTGCATCAGCAAAAGGAGTTCCTGAACTCTGGCCTTGGAGGGATTTGAGCTGTTTCACTCATTGTAATAGTTTGCATATGAAAGCTGGGAGTTCGTTTTAGTTTACATTTGATTTCCAACGAAAGTACCAACAAAATGCTTTTTCCTTAGTTGGCTCATGCTGTATTGCTGGTTAACGGTAAAATGCTATGGCCTGGATTTTGTGGTCAGTGGTGAAGCAAGGACCACTGCTGCTGACTTTGAAGAAAGCTGCTTTGAGAGATTGAGCAATCTCTGTGGCAAAAGCTTGATCTTTCTCTATGTGCAATTGATTGTCGCATTGTTTAGTGAGGATTCCTGGCGTGGAGCAGAAATGATGTCCAAGTAGCCCATCACATTTAAGAATTTTCACAGACAGTGAACCAGGAAATGAAATATACTAAAATTTTTAAAAATTGAGAGCACCAAGTAAAGATTGATATAAACAGGGGTTAAGGTATCATGAACACTTTAAAAAAAAAATTAGAAAGTCTAGTTTAATAAAATCTAGAAATGAATGAAAATGGAGACATTTAACAACACCGTATAAATAAAAATGACTTGTCTAGGCCAAATCAGTTGTTCAGTAGTTGATACCCGGATCTCGTTTTAAAACCCCAGATATAGCTCATTGAATAAGGTACTTTTTATGAGGCTTCGAACAGTGATATGAGAGTAGAAAAGGGGAAATCTTCAACCATTCGTTGACTTAACTGATTGTCAGTTCTCAGGGGCCACAGTGTAGCCGGTAACAGTATAGTGAATGACAGATCACAACCTCAGGATTTCTGTGTTAATCTGTGCTTGTGCTAAATCCTGAAATCGCAATCAGATTCAGAGGAGTTAGAATGATGTATGGTAACAGTTCACCATGGAAAATCTTGCAAATTCCAGGCCATGGTGTCTCAGTGCAACTATTCTTCATTTTCACAATTTTTCTTTGTCAATAGAACTGCCTGCATATTTTGTAAATGTTTCACGACCAGAACTGTGTTAATTTTATCAGGTTTATTCTCTACAATGAAGTGTCTGGCCTAAATTGAAATTGTGATATTGAGTTTCAATTGTTAATATCCCATTAACTTCAGCTCACGTTTGTTTGCTGTAGTTGTTAGATTTTAGAGTTTTAACTAGGACATTCTGTGCAAATAGCAAAAATGGTAGTTTTGAGATTTGAGTTGTTGAGTATGGCTGAAATTTTCTCGTCCCATAATTATCTTTGTTTTATACAGGTACTATGCTGTTGTTTACCCAATGGTATATCCTATGAAAATAACTGGGAATCGTGCTGTTGTTGTGATTGCATACGTGTGGCTGCACTCACTGATTGGATGTCTTCCTCCTCTCTTTGGCTGGTCTACATTTGAGTTTGACCAATTCAAGTGGATCTGCATAGCTGCATGGTACAAAGAACTAGGTTACACTGTCTTTTGGCAGATTTGGTGTGCACTGTTGCCATTTTTAGCCATGGTCATTTGCTATGGCTTTATATTCCGTGTGGCTCGGCTGAAAGCCCGTAAAATCCACTGTGGAACTATTATAGTCGTGCAAGAAGAATCCAATAAGGACGGAAGAAAAAATTCCAACACCTCTACCTCTTCATCAGGGAGCAGAAGGAACACCATCAATAACATTGTTTATTCAGCCAATCAATGTAAAGCCTTGACAACTATATTGATTGTGATTGGTGCTTTTGTTGTCACATGGGGCCCCTACATGATAGTGATTAGTACAGAAGCACTTCACGGAAAAGGCACTGTGTCTCCAGGAGTGGAGACATTGGTAATATGGCTATCCTTTACTAGTGCAATTTGTCATCCAGTTATCTATGGACTGTGGAATAAAACGGTACGCAGAGAGCTGCTGGGGATGTGCTTTGGTGACAGATACTACAGGGATTCATTTATTCAACGTCAGAGGACTTCTAGGTTATTCAGCATCTCCAATCGCATCACAGGTAACCTAGGGAAAGGGATTGGGTAAAGCTTTAGCTATGATGACTGCATCATGAAAAAATGTGTTTATTTCCTTTTCATTTTTCATACTAGCTGCGTTAAATATATTTTGCGGAGCACTGATATTGAAGAATAATTAGGGCTGTCAGAGACTTGAAGAGTTTAAATTGATCTGTGTGTCTCTTGTAAATAAGACATTATTTCCATAACAGTCTGCAAGAGTCTGCTTCGTCAGTTTCACGTGGATTTTCTTGCAGCTGAAATTGACCAGCCGCCTGTTTACCTTGATCCAGATACATTGAGCATTAACAAATAGTTTCTTAAATTTTTAATTAAATTATGAGGACCTTCTTAAGTAGGGTCTGTTTATTCCCAGTATGTCAGATCTCTTTGAGGTTATTAAAAAGCCCAGTGAATAAATAACATTCCCAAAATTATTTGGGAGCAATCCTGCTGCAGTATATTGTCATAGACCTGCAGTTAAGAGGAACGTTGTTGCTACTAGGAAGGGGACTGGGGAGAGAGGGAGCTGAGGGCAACAATTTGCTTATATTCTGACCCACTATATGTAGAAATTGCTGTAAGATGTTTTTCAGCAAGGGTAAGTGTTTTGAGTATAATGTTTGAGCTTGTTGCAGGCTGGTGATGTTGTCATGCTTTTACAATGACATGACAAAATAGATCTGCAGGGGCATGTTTCAGCTGCACCAGTTTGTAAAATTTTAATTCCATATTCATGAGTTTGATGCCTTCTGAATTTGAATCCACCTGTTAACCCATTCTGGTGTTGTAGCGTATCAAAAACTAAAATTCATTTGTGGGAAACTGTGAATGGAATCTGTTATTTTCATATTCAACAATCTTCCTTTATTAAGAAAAGCCCAATGACTCTCCGCTCCCACCTGTTGGAAATTCCTCAGGGATTGGTCTGTAACCAGTGGGTGTTTTCCATCAGCTTGACGTCACATGGATCTATTGTGTTTACTTATTTTGATGAGGGATGTACATGCTGTGAACACCATGAACCTGGCAGTGTTGCCTTGTATGTAGGACTGTCAGTGTACATCCTCAGTGTCAACTGATACATGTTTTTTGTTTGCCTCCTACTCTAATCCCCTCTTCTTAGGGAAGAGGTAGGAAGGAAGGAGACAAGATCAGGATGCCCCACTTGGGCCAGGGATGTATTCCCTGGTGACTGAAGCAAGAGCAGAATTGTGGGAACAGATAACCCACCTGGTGTCCTGATAGCATGAGCTCATGGGGCAGGATTTTTAGGAGGTGGAAATGGAGGTGTTGGGGGGCAAGAGCCAGTGTTTGAAACAGCACTGGTGGCCAGTATGCTGGTCTCCCATTGTTGTTCTTGCCGCTGGCAAGTTTCATCATGACAAGGGAAGGCTGGCCCTGTAAAACCACCCGATTTGTGAATAAGGCCAATTAAAGTAGTTAAGGGGTGCATTGAGAGCTCTTAGAGGGCCAGAATGGAATTTTGGTGGGGGTGCACAGTTGCATACTGGGTTGAGAGTAGACCAGGTGTCTGGAGGTGGCAACAGCGGTGAGCCAGTAATTGCCACACCAGGAGGTAAGGTGGGCCCATAAACGGGAGCACAACTGAGAGGGGCACTCAGCCTTTGGCACACGGGTATGCACAGGTATGGAGAGAATGTTCAAGTATGTGCTTATACAGTGCAGGGGGACATCGCAGGGGGCATCACAGGGTTGTAAGCATCGGGGTGGGCGGGGGGTTAAAGCTTCCAGACCGTTATCGGGAGTCTACCTGGGCAATAGGACCATGACTCTCAGACGTTGGGTCTTGTAGCAATGAGGATCAACATCTTCCATAGAGAAGGAGAGCTCTGGGCATGAGGAGGGCAGATGAGAGCAATGAGGGGCAGGAAGGCAATACAGGCTTTATCCTTAGCATAGGATCTACCAGCAAAGGCAATTAGGGATGGGTGATGGGATTTTCAAGTACAATTAGGGGTGGGGCAACAAAAATACTGGCCTAGCCAGTGACACCCATGTCCTGTGAAAGAATTAAAAATAAAAAACAAAGATGGAGCTACCTTGAGGTTGTTGAACCTGTGTCGCAGGAGACTGTGCCCCTCGCAGGCAGCTGTTCAAAGTGTTTTGTACCCTTGTGGTGGAAGACCTCATACTTTGGAACTCAGCTCGCCATGCCACACGCCAAACGATCTCTGAGCATATCTGATAGACTCATTGACATTTACAGCACAGAAGGAGGCCATTCAGCCTATCGTGTCTGTGCTGGTCAACAAAGATCTGACTACACTAATCCTATTTTCCAGTGCTTGGCCCGTAGTCCTGTAGGCTATGGCAACGCAAGTGAATATCTAAATACTTCTCAAATGTTTTGAGAGTTTCTGACTCAAACACCCATTCAGGCAGCGAGTTCGAGATTCCCACCCTTGCCTAGCCAGTAGCTATCAAAGTCACTGTGGTCTTGAATTTCTTTGCTTCTGAGTCCTTCCAAGGATCAGCTGTAGAGTTTGGTGGCGTGGCAGCATCTCACAGGTTACTGGTGTCCTTTTTGCAAGAGATGAACAGTACATTCATTTCCAGATGGACAGGGCCTTGCAGGCACAAAGAGTTTTGCTGCCATCACTGGATTTCCCCAAGGTGCAGGGCATCAATGATTGCACCCATGTGGCCTTCAAGGGACCAATTGACTGGCCGGTGAGATCCATCAACTTCCTCAATATCCAATTGGTCTGTATTCACCACATGAAGTGAGTGCATGTGTGCACTCACTTTTCAGGCAGCTGCCATGACTCCTTCATCTTCGAGCACTCTAGGCTGCCAGCTCTTCATTCCACTGTACAAACTATATGGATGATTCTAGGAGCCAATGGTTTTCTTTTGAAGAGTCTATTTGTGGTTTTGAGACACCACAGTGGAGCCACAGAATCGAGAACCACCATCAAGCAGGCTTTCAGGCTGCTGAAGCTGCGGTTCTGGTGCCTGGATTGGTCAGGTAGCACCCTGCAGCACACACTTGCAAGGGTCTCTCAGATTGTGGTGGTCTGCCATGTTCCTCTTAATTAGGTCCTCCAGTGAGGTGTGATGAAGATAAAAGCAAAAACACAGTGGATGCTGGAAATCTAGAACAAAAACAAAAAATACCTGGAAAAACTCAGGTCTGACAGCATCTGCGGAGAGGGATACAGTTGACGTTTTGAGTCCGTATGACCCTTCATCTGAACTATGACATATGGACATGAGATGAAATATAAGCTGGTAGAAGGGGGTGGGACAGGAGAGCTCAATAGGGGGCCAGTGATAGGTGAAGGCCAAGAAGAGACTGCCAAAGATGTCATAGACAGGATATTAAGGGAAGCAAGCTAGTGGCAGATGGTCCTAGTGTGGGTGGGGTGGGGGGAAGGGATCGAAATGGGCTAAAAGGTGGAGATGAAACAATAGATCAAAATAAATTTAAAAATAGGAGGGAAAAGAAAAAAATGATAAATTATTGGAAAAGGGGGGATCGGAAAGTGGGTGGGGATGGAGGAGAGAGTTCATGATCTGAAATTGTTGACTTCAATATTAATTCCAGAAGTCTGCAAAGTGCCTAGTCGGAAGATGAGGCGCTGTTCCTCCAGTTTGCATTGAGCTTCACTGGAACAATGCAGCAGGCCAAGGATGGACATGTGGGCATGAGAGCAGAGTGGAGTGTTGAAATGGCAAGCGACAGGGAGGTCACCCAGTCTGCGTTTGGTGTCTCCAATGTAGAGGAGACCGCACTGGGAGCAGCGAATGCTGTGGACTAAATTGAGGGAAGTGCAAGTGAAATGCTGCTTCGCTTGAAAGGAGGGTTTGGGCCCTTGGAAGGTGAGGAGGGGGGAAGTAAAGGGACAGGTGTTGCACCTTTTGCGGTTGCAGATGAAGGTGCTGTGGGAGGGGGTTGAGGTGTAGGGGGTGATAGAGGAGTGGACCAGGGTGTCCCGGAGGGAACGATCCCTGCGGAAAGCCACCAGGGGGCTGAAGGGAAGATGTGTTTCGTGGTGGCATCATGCTGAAGTTGGCGGAAATGGCGAAAGATGATCTTTTGAATGCGAAGGCTGGTGGGGTGATAAGTGAGGACAAGGAAACCCTATCATGTTTCTGGGAGGGAAGGAGGGTGTGAGGGCGGATGCGTGGGAGATGGGCTGGACATGGTTGAGGGCCCTGTCAACCACTGTGGGTGGAAAACCTCGGTTAAGGAGGAAGGAAGACATGTCAGAGGAACTGTTTATGAAAGTGGCATCATCAGAACAGATGCGACGGAGGCGAAGGAACTGAGGGAATGGGATGGAGTCCTTACAGGAAGCGGGGTGTGAGGAGCTGTAGTCGAGGTAGCTGTGGGAATCAGTAGGCTTGTAATGAATATTGGTGGACAGTCTATCACCAGAAATTGAGACTGAGAGGTCAAGGAAGGCAAGGGAAGTATCAGTGATGGACCGCCTGAAAATGATGGAGGGTGGAAATTGGAAGCAAAATTAATAAATTTTTGCAGATCCAGATGAGAGCATGAAGCGGCACCGAAGCAGTCATCGATGTACTGGAGAAAAAGTTGTGGGAGGGGGCTTGAATAGGACTGGAACAAGGAATGTTCCACATCCCCCGTAAAGAGACGGGCATAACTGGGGCCCATGCGGGTACCCATAGCCACACCTTTTATTTGGAGGAAGTGAGAAGAGTTTAAGGAGAAATTGTTCAGTGTGAGAACAAGTTCAGCCAGACGGAGGAGAGTAGTGGTAGATGGGGATTGTTCGGGCCTTTGTTCGAGGAAGAAGCGGAGAGCCATCAGACCATCCCGGTGGGGGATGGAGTGGTACAGGGATTGGACATCCATGGTGAAGAGGAGGCATTTGGGGCCAGGAAACTGGAAATTGTTGATATGATGTAGGGTGGGAGAGGAAACACGGATGTAGGTGGGAAGGGACAGGACAAGGGGAGAGAGAATGGAGTCAAGATAGCAAGAAATGAGTTCCATGGGGCAGGAACAGGCTGACACGATCGGTCTGCCGGAACAGTCCTGTTTGTGTTTGAGGTGTGATGAAGCCTTGGATTGACACAGCTCATCAGAAGCAGAGGAAGAGGAGGAGCAGGACATGGAGGAGGAGGAAGTTGCAGAACACAGAGGTGTGCCAGCTGGACAGATGTTAAAAGGATCCAAGCCCAATGGTGAAGTACGAAAGAAGCCACAGATCTTTTTCCTTGTTAGTAGGTTTGATCACAGGATGCAGTGGTCTCTGCCCTGACCCCACTGCACCAGGTGGCCAGGAGTGTAGGGCTGACTCTCTTTATACTCTCTTGAGTATCAGTAAAACAAATTTAACAAATTACCAAATTATGCAATTGGGAAAAAAAAGCCAATTAAACCAGTTGATAGCCCCTAAGGGGCACCGTAACTGAAGAAAATAATTAAAGGAGCCTTATCAAATGTCATTTTGGAGGCTATTGATGCACTCTAGTCCCCTGTGGTGCCCATTGGTTGCAGAAGGCCTCAAATGTGCCAGAGGACACAGTGTGCCCCATCTTCTGCGAATGTAACCCCAGAAGTAGGGCAGACAGTTTAGCTGAGCGACCCCCTTGATCACCTGCTGCCTGGACCTGTTAATGGCCAGCTGTGTCTGGCCCAGGAGCATGCTTACAAGGAGATCCTCCCCATTGCCTGCCTCCCCCTCTGCACAGGGTGGCCAAAGATCAGGAGCGTGGGCTGATTCTTTTTATATGATCTTTTGAAGAAAATTAAGTCAATAGAATAAACTAGTAAAAGGGGTTGATGGGCCCTGGTGGGGCACCATAACAAAATTTGAAAGGAAACTTACAAAATCAAATAAAAATGGTCTTCCTGGGGCTGATGGTGCTCTTGGCCGCTAATTGTGGAAGGCTGACATTTATATATGCTCTCAGTCCTTAAACAAACAATGCACTTCACCTGCGTATCTTTAACAACATAATCAACCAACCACTAACAACAGGGAGGTGGCCAGGTCTGGCATGGGGCTCAAGGGTTTATGGGGGAAGGTGGTGCCATTGTCACTGGACTTGTATTTCAGAAGACCCAGGGTAACTCTCTGTGGTCCAGGGTTTGAATCCCACCACAGCATATATGAAATTTGAATTGAATAAAAATCTGGAATTAAATGTCTAATGATGACCACGAAACCATTGCCAATTGCTGTAAAAACCCATCTGGTTCACTAATGTCATATAGGGAATGAGATCTTCTGCCCTTACCTGGTCTGGCCTATATGTTATTCCAGACAAGGGCAATTAGGGATGGGCATTAAATGCTAGCCTAGCCAGCAACGCCCACACCCCTTGAACGAATATATTAAAAAAAAAAGGATGCTGTCCACATGAGGTATCTGATCCAGGCCCGTTTCAGCTGATGCCTTGTAATCCAGGAGGATGGCATGGCCTGTCTGGAGTTGCTTGTGAGAATACTACTTCCATTGATGACACAGCTGTGAATAGGTCCACTCTCCTCATCAGAGGGATGCACATCTGTCCAGAGGTTTCACTGCCCTCCCCTTTCTCTTTCACGTCTACTTCCCTCTTTTCCAGTCTCGCCAAAAATTCATATGTTTGGCACATATTTGCATTGTGTTTAAAAAAAGACAAAAACTGCACATTTACAGATGAGGCATACTCCAGTGTTCTGCCTGACATGGTGGCCTCCACTCTCACGTGGTTCTCCTCCTCCATCCTCGGAGAAGGTGGAGGCAACCTACTCGCTTCTCTCCTCTTGCCTCTGTAATGCGTGATTATCCTGTATGTGGTGGGGCCAGTGGGGGCACCTCCAGAGGCTGCTGCATTGGCACGAATGCAGGGGCAACCTCTGTCACTGGGCCCTACTGCATAGATGTTCCCTCCAGACAGAGGGGTCAAGGAGACCAATAGTGCCTCATGAGGAGTGGCGCTCTTGGTGACTGCCTCAGCCCTTGACTGGCAATGGGTACCAGCTGGGGTATTACTGGCAACCCCTCCAAATACCTCTGCGCCACCAGTGCCACTGACCAGTCAATGTCACGGAGTTTGGCATGATGTGCTCATCATCCAGTGCCACCCTATTTAATTACATGCAAGGATCCACCAAGGTGATTGTACTTTTGCTGGTGGAGGTTATGCTTCTAAGATGTGATAGCACTTGCTGTGATGTCTTTGTTGCCAGCACCTGACCTGGTGCTGACAGAGGACTCTGTCCTCTGCCCTTCACGCTCGAACCTGTGGGAGACACGAGAAGAGATCCTGGACAGCGGCCGCCTTGCAGTGGAGGCTTCCCAATTTAGTTGCGACTTTGGCATGCTGTTATACGAGGAGGAGTGCACTCCTTCATCCACAGATTGCAATATTTATTCACCCTCTCCATTGGAATACCCATCTTTCCTTTTCCGACTTGCTACTTTGGTGCCACCCTTGCTATCTCCATGATTCGCTTTACCATGGCAGTCGCTATGTGCAGATGGAATCCTCCTCTTCTGGCCAGAGCTCTTTCTCAGGCGATGTGAGACTTTTTTCCTGCAAGGACGAGAGAGAGAGAGATAAGGCACTGCTGGCCTCTGTGACGAAGCAGCTCTTTGACAAACGGAGTTGCATGTATCAGTGTGACAGGTCTTCAACAGCACTATGGCTCTGAGCCTTTCCGTGGATTCAGTAAGTATCCTGGGCACATATTCCTCCCATATCCAGGAGCTGCATGCACCCTCCAGCTCCTCAGCTGGAATGCCTGCTGGAGGTTTGAACACCTAGAGGCCTGTATTCATGGCATCACACTCACTGCGAGAGTGAATAAGGTCATTAAACCTTTTCTGGCACTGTACCTAGTTCCTGAGCACACTTTGCTAATGTTCTCAGCCACCAGAGTCCATGCCTGCTTGGTTTGGGAGGGTGGCCTTCTCCTGCCACCCTCTGGAAAAAGGACCTCCCTTCTTTCCATCACAGTCTCTGGAAAGACATCCAGGTCAACATCAAACAAACTGGGGGCAGTCATGCCTCAGAAACCATCTTTCTTATTGGCTCACTGGTGCTTGCATTCTTGAAGTTACAGTGCCGGCCACAGTAATGGCTGCTGTGGTGCATTTCAATCGGGCCCACACTTGCTCAGTTTTACCTTCATTCCTACCCCCATGGCCATTAATTGGCTGCCCAACCTGCCCTCCAGCCAAGTAACAGTCCACCTCCAAACAAATTGGAGCCTGAGACTCCTCCAGACACATCAGTTAACTCCATATAATGGTTGAGTACTACACAACAATTATTTGCTGTTCCAGCCATTAGGGCAGTGCATGGTTTTCACAGAGGGGTGACTTGGCTCTGGAACTGTTTAACAACTGCATTGCTGGTTGGTAAACCATAATCAATCTTTCCATTATTCAGGATTATGAAAGTGCTAAGGAATATATATCTTTAAGTAACTAATTTCAATAGTTTATTTACAATATTATAGACGCAAGAATTCTGTGGCGGCGGAGTGATGTGATCTCCTATAGCTTGGTAAGATGCAGTTGCTATGGTGCGTTGCTAAGATCTTAGTCTCTGGCCTTGCAAAAGTGTTATGCAAGTGCTGATTCACTTCCATGTTTTCCAAAGAATTTCTGTAGGGATGAATAAAATTGGGTTTGACTGAGTGGATAAACCAAATGTTTAATTTTAAAATCCCTTTATGCACCTGTATGGAAGAAATAAATGTAACATTACATTCTATTTACTCTTTGGACAGATTTGGGATTGTCTCCTCATCTCACAGCCATGATGGCTGGTGGACAATCACTAGGACACAGCAGTAGTACTGGAGATACAGGATTCAGCTTTTCTCAGGATTCGGGTAATTACTCTTGCTAGTTACCACTGACATTACTCTTGGCAATGTGTAAATGTACTTTCTTTTAAAGCTTTAAAACTCAATTTTTAAAATTCTCATCTTTGTTTTCAAACCTCTCCATGGCCTCACTCCTCCTCCTCATCCTTGTAACCTACTCCAGCCTCTCAATCCTCCGAGATGTTTGTGCTCTTCTAATTCTGACCTCTTGAGCATCCCTGATTTTCAGCGCTCTGCCAATGGTGGCCGTGCTTTCAGTTTCCTGGGCCCTTAGCTCTTGAATTCCTTCCCTAAACCTCTCGACCTCTCTATCTCTCTTTCCCCTTTTAAGAAGCACTTTAAATCTAACTCTTTGACCAAGCTTTTGGTCTTCAGCTCTAATATTGCCTTGCGTGGCTCAGTGTCAAATGTTTGCATAATAATGCTCCTGTGAAGAGTCTTCGTTTTATTATGTGAAAAGTGCTCTACAAATACAGGTTATTTTGTGTTGCAGAAATTATAATCACTGTATTGAAAATGGTCAAACTACCATTGTAAATGTAACAATGCATACATTTATACTTTTCTCATTTGAGTTATCTTGCATGAAATGGTAGCTGGGATTTTTTGTGCATTTTGATATAGCTACGTGATAATTAATAGAACTTCAGATTCCTGCATGCATAGCCTGGAAAACTTCAAAGAAAATGCTCCAGGACCACGCAGAGTTAGAATTAACTGGGTCTGCTGGTAATTTTGGGGTAGGAGACAGCTAAGGGCTACTGAAGAGTACAGTGTCTTGAATTTGACATATTTTGAATGCAGTTTTCTTAGTATCAGTTGTCTCCTTTTATTTCTATTCTGCTGCTGACCTCATTTCTTCCTGATGGAGGGAAAGTAGGTGGTCTGTCACCTGTCTTTTTCTTCTATTCCCTTTGGCTTTTCACTAGAAATCATGGGATACCATATTTCACTTGATTTTATCTATTATTCTCTCATTATTTTCCTTTGCTGTTCCTTGGATTTTCAACACAGAGTTACTGCAGACGCTACTTAGTGCCGAATAAGGAGACCAAACTCATTCCCCCCTTGAATGGCACTAAGCATAAGTGTTTTGTGTCATTTCTTATAAAAATGGGCTAATATACTAGGCTTTTACTTCTAAGGCTTGGCCCAAACCAATGCAGTGTCAATCCAGCTCCATGGGGCCTCACATCAAAAAACAGCCTATGATTTGTGGTTCACTCTGAACCATAAGGTTTTAGGTCTCGTCCTCTTTCAAGACAACAGCATTTAATTTAGGCTGGCAGGAGAGAGTGCTGCATTTTCAGATGTACAATCCTTTGTGCTAAAGCTAGGTCCTGCCTGCCTGTTATAGTCATTTTGGTGGAAAGTCTTAATACTATAAGAAGTCCTGGTCAACATTCTTCCATCAACCAGTGAATTAACTACTTATTCAACTCATTGCTGTGTGTGGAATCTTTCTATTAAAGGAGCTCTGATTTATTGAATAAATTGTTAATATATTCTAGAACTTGTTTCAACTAAAGGAATTGATTTATTGAAAAAATTGTTAATAAAACTTGGTTCATGGAAAGCATCGCTCTGCTATTGTGTCACAAAATGCTGCCGTTCTTACTTATTTAAAACATATTTTAGGCACTGATGTCATGCTGTTGGAAGATTTCAATTCAGATGGAACTCATTATTCACACCACAACTATTGTTCAAATCGAAGACGGAGTTCTGTGACAATAGATGAACTACCAGAACCACAAGGTATTTATAAAAGCGGTTTCCACTTTTATGTATATTTTTGCTGAATTAAATAGTTTATCAATTGAATTTTAGTAGTGAATTATTATTTAATAAAGTTGTAACAGGAGTACTTAATTTTCCTTGTATTTTTCTTGTTTCCCTTTAGATCTTGAATATGTTATGCAGCAAGTAGAATTTGTATTGCATGTTCGTGGTGATAGTTTGTTATACCTAATATAATTAACATAGCACTATATTTGAAAACTAAAAAATTGCATATTATAAATGAGGATGAGGTTCATTCCCATGGTGCTTTATTCTAGTCCATATCCTCTGGAGCCTCAGACCACTAACAATCTCTATTTGACCATCGACCTTAGCCTACATTAACCTCTATCTACTCTCCTTCCACTTTTATGACTTTAAAATTGCAAGACTCCTGTTTTTTTTTTAAAAAAAGAAAAATGTTACAGTGCATGTCTCCAATGCTACTTTAATAGATGTCTTTCGCCAGCTTGGAGCCTGCAAAAAAAAAAAAATGACTGTGTAAATGTGCAGTCTGCCTTTCCCAATGTTATGTCTTTCCCTGGCATTTCTACTCAATTCTAATTATTGACCCCCTACCACTGATGAATTTTGATGGAAGAAATTCTGCATTTCTGGTTGTGGTTAGGAATTGGATTTAACTTGCTTACTAGCTTTGTTTTTAAACCTTGTTCTTCTAGAAACATGACTTAAGGAAAACTAATTTCTGTTCTGAGAGGTGCTCAAACACTACCTCCAGCTCCCCTTGCTATGTTTATAACTGCTTTCAGCACATTATCATGCTTTTTCAGTGGCAGCCTGCAATCCCCTTGCAATGTTTTCTCAGTCTGTACTGTGCTCTTGTGCCAAGTCTCTACCCAGTAACTCCATTCCATCATCATAAAAGGACAGCCAGAGCTCTCAACTGTAAAGAAAGACTTGTATTTATAGTGTCTTTTGCAACCTCATGCACTCCAAAGTGCTTTACAACCAATTAAGTACTTTTAAAGCGCAGCCACTGTTGTAATGTGGGGAAGGGTTATCATATCGCTGCTACATTTCTTCACACTACACTTAGACATTGGAAACCCCTCCTACTATGTGCACCACATCACCATCCCATTACCTGCTAAGGACCCTTGCTTTTCCTGCCACTTCCATTGGAGAACACAATTGAGTGTGACTGTGATGTACCAATGTGCTTGAATGCCCTGTTGAATCACATGTCATATCTCCCATGTGAATATTGGATAAGTCGGTGAAGTATTGTGAAAGTTAGCAGCCACTAAATCTTCCTTTGATCAGCAATGGCTGATGTGCCATTACATCCTGGGTATAGTTATCCCCATTTAAAGCACATTCTGATACATTTTGTTTTAGCACCATTTGTAAATTATGGACATGCCCCGAATAGCGCCGCCTCCATTTTCGTTTTACCTATGCATGTTCAGTCTGTTTAAAAACAATCCATAGCCTGCTGCTTCCCTCATCTAACCCTCCCATTTCCTCCTCTGAACCACCCACCTGCTGATTCCCCCTGCTTCGCCACCCCCTCCAATACTCCCCACCACCCTTATCCCAACTCTTCTTTTCCTCTCTCTGAACTCTCACTGCTTCCCATTCGTTGCCCCTCTCCCAAGCCCTCATTGTGATCGCGGACTCAGGGAGGGGCAGTAGAGGGAGTGAGCAAGGGCTTAGGATAGGGGCGGTGAGAGGGAGGGGGTGAGCAGGGCAGGTCATGGAAAGGGGCGAACAAGAGGGTTGGTGAGCAGGGGTGTTGGGGAAGGTAAGCAGTGAACGGGAGGGTCAGCAAGCGGCGAGCTGGAGATAAGTAGCAAGTTAATAAAAGGATTTTTGGGTTAGTTAGGATCAAGGCAGTCAATAGGTTCTTAATGTAAAAAGTAGAGGTCAGGAACATAACACACCCTTATTACATCTTATAAATGATTTTCGTTTGGCACATTTTTGCTTAGCACAGCCTTTTTTGTTTAGGAACATGTGAAGAGTGCTATTCAAGGAACAGCTGTATTTAATGTCTCTCTTATGAATGAATTAATCTCAGATTTTGTGTGGAAAGCAAATAATTCCTTCTGGAACTTTTCATTCGGTCAACTGATTCTGCCACATGCAAAACCCATCATCCTGTTTGAGTCTCCAATTCAAATTACTAATAAATCCTGGGTTGCCTGAGATGGAGTATAAACTCCTTCCCAAGGAACCACTCAGCTGCATCCAGGGCTCAGGCTTGGGAATCTTCAGGATGCAGAAGCACTATGGAATTTAACCACCTAACCTATCAGCATAGACAATTGGTAAGATTCTCCACTCTCCGCTTTCTTGTGCCATTTATGGGATCCCCAGCCTTGTAGCCTATCTCCAAAGGGCTGTAAAATCTACTGTGCTGTTTTCCCTAGCTAGAGAGGCTAGAATATGGTGTTTTATCTCAGGATGAGGGGTCGATTATTTAAGGCTGAGACGAGGAGGAATTTCTTCACTGAGGCCTGTGAATCTTGGTATTCTGTACCCTATAGAGGCCTGTGATGCATGGCTGAGATGGATAGATTTTTGGATACTATGGGAGTTATGGAATTTGGGGAGAGGAAAGTGGAGTTGAGGTCAAAGATCTCATTGAATGACGGAGCAAGCTCAAGGGACCTACTCCTATTAAGGCAAACAGTGGGTACCAGGAACTCCCCAAGGATGGCTCAGTGAGCAACACAATTCAGCATAGAATATGCATTTCCACTAACCTGTCTGCAGTATATACACACACCTTGTCTAAATCAATAGAAATTTTAACAGTTGGAGATGGAGTTTGAGCAGCACCTCCTTGCTTGTCTGCATCCTCAGCATGATGGGTACCAAATGCAATACATAAGTGTGCATGCTATCATTCCAGCTTTCAGCCATATGGCTGATAACACTTACCAGTACAATGCATATTGTGCTAGACACCTTAATACTGTAACTATAACCACATTGGCGCATTACTATTATTGATGTGGGATGGGTAGAACTAAGAAGACTAAAGAATCATTTGTTCCTTCTCAGCACAGACCTGAAAGATCTGTATCTGTGCTGTTATCAGGATACACCAGTACTTACCATGAATGATCAAATTAAATCTTTTGATTTTGAGAACTGTGAAAAACTTTAATATCACATTTGGGAAAACTATACAGTGGTTAGCCCCTTGTTCAGGTTGATGGATAGACCATAATAGATTCTCAGGTAAGTGTGAAGAACAAATGCAACAGATCAATTCTTTCAGCCTGCAGCATGCAAAGAACTCATGGCATCAAGAAGGGAAGAGAAAATTAGCAAGAAGTTTTAAAAAAAAAAAATGATTCTAAGATTATACTGGGGTAAAAATGCTTTTAATTCAATCTTGTTCCTTTGCAGAAGAAGTTGATCAGTCTTCAGTCCTGCAAATCAAAGCAGATGTTCACAAAACTCTGGATAATTTTGCTGCCAGTTTGGCCAAAGCTATTGAGACGGATGCCAAAATGAGCCTTTTTGGAGAGTGCGGTTTACCTGGAGATTTGTTTACTATTATTAAAACTGTACCTGGAGGTACCAGCAAAGGAAACAAAATCTCTGCAGGTCAGAGATTGAGGCTGGAGAGTATTGATGAAGGAATTGTTAATGATGGTACAGAGGAAGATAGTGGTTGAGAGGATTGAAACATGCTTGCAATATAGAAAGGACATGACATTTAACACATTTATTTCACTGTGTTAGATGTCTAAGGCTTAAAGTGTCTGTTACTATGCTTTCATTTGTTGTACAATTGTTCAAATATTGATATATAAACTGATGGGAGAGTAATTTAGTCAGTAGAAAGATTTAATGAAAAATGGGAGAAGCCAAAGAAATGAGTTTACAGCTTTGACATCCATGCACATCCAAAAGTAGTTACTTCCATAATTTGGTTTAACATACAGAATTAAATTTTTGAAAAGAAAATCTGCAAGAGGAAGAAAGCTGGGATTGTGCTAACTCTAGAAAGCAAAAAATGTTAAATATTGTTACTTACTTCAGTGGCGGCTGGTGTTTAAGCCTGTGTGTGTATTATTGGTGGTGAGAATGGGCACATAGTTAATCTGCTGCCATAATCAGCAGGTCCTTCCAAAATGGTTAATCAGCTAATAGGAAACTGGGTGATTCTTACCCCCTGAGCCTCAATCCAAGCGTGTTCCAAGCAAACATTATGGGGGCTTGGGTGGGGGGGGGGGCGCGTGGTGGCAGTATGACAGTGGTGGGGAAGGGACAATGAACAAATGCAAAGAAAAAGTCAATTTGTAACTTCTTAAAATGGAGAACAACAGTATTTTGTAACTTTCAGCTACGCAATGATGAATTGACAGATTACACAAGAGCTCTGGTTCAGCAAACCTGTCGCTATTCAGGTTTCTAAACTCTCTATATTCAAACCTTGCTTAAAAAAAACCTCTAGCCAGTAATTGTCTCTTTTTTTTAATGACAAATGTTTTTGGATGCACATGGAAATGTGTGAGAACCAATAGGAATGGAACATAAGCCAAACTAATACTATATATAGCTGAGCATTAGAATTATACCATTCAAGTTATAGGAAATGTACTCTTGTACTATTTTGCAGCTCACAGTCAAGTGTTTACTTGTTTCTAAGCTATGTGCTATTCAGAACTTTTTTTCATGGTTAAGACAAGTAAATGTTATAGGTTATGTACTTCAAACAAAAATATATTGAAGATTTTAGTCAGTTAAAATTGGCAGTTTTTTTGTCATTATCATGTTTTGTACTAAAATAAACCTGTAAAAGTTACATTGATGTCTAACCTTTTATTTTCATACTGGTTTGACAGATTTAATATCCCACTAGCAATCTCCTGCAGTGACAGTGCAACATGGGGCAAGATCTTTTGGATGGCGGAGTTCCCCGCCCGCCACCTGAAGAGTCAGTGGGGAAATGCATCTCTGCCAATCTCAACAACTCCACAGTGATTTATTGTTCCAAGGATCATTAATTGGCTACAGACTGGATCACTGAACTTCTGGCCCTCACTCGGGCAGCAGTCCCACCTCAGCTGGCAGCTCTGTAGTCCCAGCAGCGCTAGTGGCGGCAGGAGCCAGGATTGGGACTACAAGTAGTCCCTGGGGGGAGGGGGGCAGCAGCACGGGAGGAGCACTTGGAAAGGTCGGTCGGTCGGGGTGGGTGGGGGGACACCTCCTGCAGTGGGGAGACATGTGGAAAGAGAGCCCTTGAGGGAGGTGAAGGTGATCCTCCCACTCCTTGATGCCTGTGACCTGCTGGGCTTCCTCCTTGCCCCTCAACTCCTGTCAGCCTCAAAATTGAGTTTGGGCAAGAAGCAGCCCATAAGGGCTCCAATGGGGTGAGGGAAGGCAGGCTGCCTGAGGCCTCGCCATAGCAAAATAAAATTTCAGACTGGTCAGGGAAGGACAGTGTTATGGAAAAGAGTGAAGATTGCAAACTGGATTAAAAAATAGTTGAGGGAAAATAGGAGTTCAGGAAAGATTTTGCTGTTACTAGTGAGTAGTGATGTCCTATATGTTTCAATTCACAAGCTAATTGTAGAAATCAATGATTTGGATAAAGTCTTAGAGCAAACAGTGTCAAAATTCCTGATGATACTAAAACAAGAGTTATAATTAATTCTTTAGAAGGCCGAAGGAAACTTCAAAGGGACACTGATGGGAAATAATAATCTAAAACGTGGCAGATGGAATTTAATGTCAGTGAGTGAGGTGATATTTTAGTAAAGTAATTGTACACTGCATGAAATTTGGCTCAATGTTTTCAAAGGGATTTCAGAATACATAAGACGTTAAAGGCAGCTAATGGCAAAATCTAGAATTCAGTAAGTATAAAAACCTAGTGGTATTAGCCTATGCAAAACCTTAAAATCTACAGCATGCAGTACTGGCTTCCACATTATAAAGCCTCAATGTGCCCTTCCCATAAAGGGCGGAACACAGATTTAATCCGATAGTATCTGGTTTGAGATAATACAAAGAAAGTTTGATTTTTTTTTCATTAGAAAAACACATGATAGAAGGTTTTAAAATCAGGAAAGGGTGGGACAGGGGAGAAAGAAGTAGAGTGCTTCCAGTAGTTAAGTTTGGAATAAGGGGACATAAATACAAGTTATTGTGGCAGACCAGAAACAATTCTGAAGAAATTCTTGGCTCACGCCAACTTGCAAGATTAGATTAGTGGATGAAGAAAAATGGGACAAAACTAATATTTCCTGTGTGGAGGGTAAATGCTGACATGGACTGGTTGAGCCAAATGGCATGCTATAATTTGTATATGTACATTTGCCTTTTCCACCTGTACAACTGTTACAAAAGTATTGCCAATAGCTCATCTCCCATTTGATCTAAGCTTCATCTTCCCAGCCCATACCAAACTTCACAACACAGAATGCAGTACTCAATTCCACATTATAGGAAGAACTGTGAAGCTTTAAAAAGGGTGTGTCACATATTCACTAGGAAGCTATCCGATAGGAAGAAATACAAAGGAAAACTTTTTTTGTTAGAACAATGCAGACTGTTGACTGATATAATGGAAGGTTTTAAGAAACTAGCAAAGAAGGAAATAATCACTTGGCTATGCTATTTTACTGCTACTCCTCTCCAGGTAAGAACTGCAGTTATGAAAGTTGGAAGGAAGATGCCAATGACATGAAGTGAAAGGGGACTTTAGTCAGTTTCTCCTTGCACTGAGCCTGGTCAATAAATAACAATGTTTGCATAATATACTTTGGAACTTCTGGCCCATTGATTTGGAAGTCCAACATATGGCAATGGTCGATCTTCCTGGATTGTGAGAAAAAAAATGCAGCTGTAAGCTTACCAAGCTTTCCAACTCTGCAATATTGCAATTGTTTTATGGATCTGTGCTTAGTAATAACAGATTTTTTTAAATAACCAGAAATTTTAATGAATTTTTCCCCTCAGTGTACATGCATAACAGCAGGTTTAGAAAGGTTTCATCTTTACCCTCCTTTTCTAGTGTTTATTAAATCTCTACGCTCATAACACTGATCCAAGCACGTACATTTGCACACTAGAGAATATATTGCACTTGAAACCTCCAAGCATCTCATCCACAAAACATAATAATTAAAAGCAACTTACTTATTCTTTCCCACCTTCCTCATCCTAATTCATGCACACATTTTGCACCAAGAAATTTTCATATTAAAGTTTTTTCCAGAAAAAAGGAACTAAAATAACACTAAGGCTTTGTAGGGAAAATATACTGAATTTTTTGTTATACAAATTTCTTGATGCTTTTTGTTCTTGAAGCCAGACAAATAATTATTCATCATCTTCATTCTCTTGACCAGAGCCTTCGGATCGGTCACCTTCCAATCGATCTGTTCAACAGATGGTACCAAATATTAACAATGTAATGTTTTAAAACTCCGCCAGATCAGAATTTAAGATTTAAATATGCATATCTACTCAACTGATGCACTGAAAAAGCAATATTTACGGAACTAACATTAATCTGTTTAATTAAAAAAACATGCAGTGGAAGAGGACTTCCATTTAAATCATTTTATTCCTTGTGAAAACACCACTTTGGGCTAACTTTCATATCTGAAGCTGCTCCAATGACGTATTACAGGCTACTTAAAGTAGAGCTACAAGTTAGTAAAGTTTTCACTTTATCTCTAAATGAAAGGGAGATCAATTTAAGACAGATTTTAGTAAATTAATTGAGGTACTTTAGAATAATGCTTTGTTCACACCATAACTCATACTGTAAGGGTGGCTCCAGGTAGAAGAAAAATATCAGGTTAGCACATGGGGAATAGTAATTAATTAAATTTCCTGAGTGAAGTATTTTGTGTTGAAAACTTCCCATAAGACTTCCTTTTCCCAGTAATGTACCATTCACTACCAAGAAGAAGGGGAGCAGCAATATCTATCAGTTATATTTTTAGCTGACTGATTGCAAAAGCACTAGAACAACTTTATTCCTCTCATAGTGTAATAATATTCAGAGCCATAGCTATTTCAAGTTAATGTAGCTCTGTTCTGTGACTTTGAAAATAACTGAAGGATGAGAGCAAATGGGCTGATCTCTCCAATGTTCTTCCCAAAGAATGCTTTGAGGCCCCATTTGCCACTTACTGTAATGTGACTTTATCTGCACATAGGGAAATGAACAGAAACAGTATATGCAGCCCAACCGGTCCATGCTGGCATTTATACTTCATTTGACTGAAAATGGTAGGAGGCCTTTTATGTTGTCATAAGTTTTCAGATAATGATAGAATGTACACTAAACCATGCAATTTAGGCTATACACTAAAATCTGAATTTTTGGAAGTAAATATTTAGCGACAATGCCAATAAAGCATATTTTATATTACAGTAAAACACTTACCTCACAACTCCTCAGATACAAACTCAAAAGATAAGACACTTCACTAACTCATCACCAAACCTGTACCAGTGTACAACTTACATAACCTAACCATTGAATCTCACTGAGTTCTTTTCTATGCTGCCTACAATACAATGACACAGGCAGACAGGAAGGCCTAGCAGAAAACAGATCTTTGCTTGGGTAAGGAGCTATCAATTAACTTTTATTCCTAGAGATATCATGTGTCCTTTGTCAGAAGGAACAGGTTAATGTCAAGGCAGGCCTTGGGGGACTGACAATCAATCATTGATGGATTTGATGGGACCTGGCTGTTTCTGTGCCTAAGAAATCCAACTCCAACTGCCCGGCCATTAAGGATGGTGAATATAGCTAAATTATTTATATGCGTAATATCCGGTCATAGGCCTGGAGTCATTGATTACCCAATCAGAACAGGAGGGAATTGTTTATAGTCATCCACTGCAGCAAATGATAACCGGATCCCTATGTCATTTTCAGTGAAACAAGGAATGAATTTTCTTCCAAATCAGAAGTATACAAAATTCAAGTGGCTAACAAAGTGCATCCAGATAGATATTAAGAACATGGAGCATTTTCTTTACTTTGAATACCAGTATGACAAATTTCTCTATTCATCATAGCTTCCCTAGAAATTAATAGTTGGATGTAGTAATGCAAAGGGTGTGATCAAATCATTAATTTATCATATGTTAATGAAAGATAAAGAAAATTCAAATCATGTTCCACAGGTTAATTAACTTCTACATGTAAATGTACTAATTTATGGCAGCCTAGCACAGAAATATGTTTATAGTAATAATTACATGTCCCGCAAATTCTTTGAAGAACTTTGTGACTGTGGGTGGAATCTTCAGTTCTTTCTGGTGGCGAACTTGGACGTGGGAAGGGCATTTAATTAGGTGGGATGGTGGCATACCTGAACCCCACCACTTTCCTGCCTCTGCCAAGAGTCAAGTTCTGGGCAGGAAGGCCCATGGTTGACCTTCCCACCCTACTGCCAACTGAGGCCCTTAAGTGGTTAATTAATGACCACTTAAGAGCCTCATTTCACCACCACTGGTATTAACCCATTATGCAAGGATACTAAACAGTGCAACCAGCTTGTCACTTCTGGGGGATGGAACTGGATATTGGGAAGGTGGGAGGGGGTGGGGGCTGCTGAGAGCCACCTCCGCTGCCAACCCCTCTCCCTTTGACTCCCACATTACACCCACTGGCCTGGGTCGCTCTGTGTTCCTGACTCCGGTGCCTGTCTTTCTGGCAGCAACCATGGCCTCCCCAGTAGCACTGATCAGCACAAGAGCTGCCAGCCCTGGCTTGGCTGACCGTTCTTGGTAGGCTAGACATTCCACCCCCAAGGTCTTGACTCCAGGGGCGGACCTGCTGCTGGCCTCACCACTGTCTGATTGGCTTGTGGCTCGGTGGGCCTTCCCATAAAGTGGCAGCGTGGGTCTCTCGTCGGCTGTTCAGCCGGCAGGCGAGATCCCCAGCACCTCAACAAGCTTCTGCCCTTAATCTCTCAACTTCAGTCTTCTATAACAGGCAATTATTTCCTTTAACTATGGTTTTACATTTTCTCCTCTTTACTAACTTCTTATATTCTTGTATCCTTAGGTGGTAAGGCAAGATAGATCAGCCCAAAGATTCCTCTATAGCATCAATAATGTTCAATAATGTTCTTTGGTCACCTAGCAGTACAGATGTTTAAGTGTTAGGGTTTTAGATGTTTGAGTGTTAGGCCTTTTCTAGATAGTACCAGTATAATAAATCAAACACATCATATAGGGGATAATCAAGTGCAAATATTGACTGAACCTAGGATTCACATTTGGGTTTCCAGCTAAACTTGCTTTTAATGCCTACAATCCATTGAACATCTGTAACCTTGTGGCTTTATTGGAAGCATAATTCATATTAAGGATTCGGCTAGAGTTGTTTTATGAAGTTTTAGGGCACATGATGGATAACCCCAGACTGCATTACAACTGTGGTATGTGACTGTGTAATGCTGTCTGAGGCATTGAATTGAGATATAATGTAGACAAAGGCTGCTGACACCAGAATCAACTTACTACTGAGTTGAGTTAATTTGTTTGTGGACTAGTTTTTGGGCTAAGGTTGCATTTTTAAATTGGGTTTTGAAGCCATTCTAATTTTCAAAGTGCAGTACAAACAGGCTGTGATGTATGGAACTATTTTCTACCTGTTCTAATGTGATTGAGTGAAGCCAACATTCTTAGCATGAATGATGCTGGAACTGTGATGGTGTTCCTCGTCTCCTCCAACATCAATTCATTGCGACTTATCACCTGCAACACAAAGGAGAAATGGACTACTACTGCCTTTTTGTGGTGCTGTTCTCCAAACATTGATCAGGTTTTTTTTGTATCAACTAGTGCACAACAAACTCCTATCAACATAAAACAGATGGCAACCATAAATTCTTAGATGTCACAATTGGAGCTTTTCTTAGACGTTTACAATTAAAAATATACAGCTTCATCTAAGTTAAGTGAAAAAAATAATTTCACTTAATGAAATGGCAAGACTAAAGTTGGCAATGGTAGCAAAGGTTCAAAGTACATTCAATTTTTCTTCCTACAAGGTAAATCTGGAGAGCTTTGCAAAACTTGCTGGAATTACAGTGAAGTTTTGCTGATATCAAAGTTCAAGGGAAAAAAAAAATCTCTGGAGTGTGACTTCAAAGCCATCACTCTTTAGTCCTGCTTCCCTGCCCCATTAATTAGGCTGCCGTGCACAACTGCTTTGTTTAAAACTGACTGGGCCTGCTTGCTATATACAAACTCTGGTTTAATACTTTTCAACACTGTATGGCCGTGGCTTCCAGTCAGAATTCTATCTATGCTGTTGGTTTCATCAGGTTCAACTTGGCCAGCCACAGTCTAGGAAACATTTTGTCACAATACTGTTTGCACACTGGTAGAGTTATCCATTTTGACCACACAGCTTGTGGCTGTAGTGACTAGTTTACACACTGTACTTCAGATACACAAGAATGGAAAAAGAAGCAGATACTAACTGATGTTGTGGATTGACAGTGGTTTAGTGGTAATGTCACTGGACTAGCATCCAGAGACCTAGGCTAAAGCTCGGGGGACAAGGGTTCAAATCCCACCATGGCAGCTGGTGGAGTTTGAATTATGTTAATAAATCTGGAATATAAAGCTAGTCTCAGTAATGGTGATCATAAAACCTATCTGGTTCACTAATGCCCTTTAGGGGTGCAATTCTGCAAGTGACTCCAAACCCACAGCAATGCGGTTGATTCTTACCTTCGCTCTGAAATGGCCTAGCAAGCCATTCAGCTCAAGAGAAAATAGGAATGGGCAACAAATGCTGGCCTTGCCAGCGTTGCCCACATGAAAGAATAAAAGAAAAAGCAACAGTGCAATGAAAAAATATCAAATTTTAGGCTTCAAGCCCACAACAGAGGAGACTAACACAAACTTAATTGGGCCCCCTTGGTGCTGCAACTTCCAATCTTTCTTAATGAAAGGAAACAAGTGAATGGTATTCCTTTGTAAAGCCCCTACCACACAAATGGCCTAGAATTTGGGCCATACATTTTTTGTTTTAGGTGCTGCTCGGACTAGCAAGGCCCCAATAAGGCAGTAGGAAATGTGCATTTTTCAGCCAGAAGTGCACTCCTGCTAGTTTGGATTAGGATGAACATGAAGGGTTCATTACACGTGCCTAAAGCAGATGTCAGGTGTTTGAGGATCCTTCCCTAAGACTGACTTACCTGAAGAACCAAGCATCAGCTACACACAAGGAAACCAGTACTAGGAGTTGCTTGCAAAAAATGTGGCAGGTTAGATGAATGTAGAGTCCACAGGAGCAGGAGTGTCCTTCCTGACCCCACCTGATCAATGCCACTCCTGACCTCCTATATCCCACACTCCCTCAATCAAGATCAATTGTAAAACTACAGTCGCTAAACTGAGTACAAACATGCAGAAACCTGCTAGATACACAGCAAAGGAGATGGGGCAATAATAGTGGACCAAGAACTGAAGTGGCACTTCCTTTTGCACCAGGCCACCAAAGTAATCGGAATTCTCCGCTGATAAAGCAATCTGATTCATAGACTTCTGAACTTGACCCAAGCGACACTAGTCTAATATTACACAAATCCTTGACATCAGATTGGCGCAAAGCCCAACTTCTGGGGAACTTTAGGCCTCACCAATCTATTGCAGGGAATGTATCCTTTTCCCCCAAATTTCAAAGACATCAGAAGATTGAAGAGAGATATGGCTAAATTTTTTTCTATTCATTCATGGGATGCGGGCATCGCTGGCTAGGCCAGTATTTATTGCCTATCCTTAATTATCCTTGAGAAGGTGCTGGTGAGCTGCCTTCTTGAACCATTGCAGTCCATATGGTGTAGGCACACCCACAGTGCTATTAGGAAGAAAGTTCCAGGATTTTGACCCAGCCACAGTGAAGGCGATATATTTCCAAAACAGGATCATGTGTGGCTTGGAGGGGAACTTCCAGCTGTTGGTCTTCCCATGAATCTGTTGCCCTTGTCATTCTGGGTGATAGCGGTCATGGGTTTGGAAGGTGCTGTCTAAGGAACCTTGGTGAGTTTCTGTAGTGCATCTTGTATATGGTACACACTGATGCTGTGCTCTCATGCATTATCTCATTACCTGATGAAGAATCAGTGAAATTCATAACAACAGTTTTTAACCCCTTTGGTAGTAGGAATCCTTTAATCTACACCTGAGGCAGGATTTAGCCCTGGTTGCCTGGGCTCAGTGGAGGTGGTTGAGGCCGGATGGCGATTTCATGCTGGCGAGCCAATTAAGGCCCGCCCAGCGTGAAACGTGAGCAGCAGTGCTCATCGCTGCCTGTGCTGTGGGGGGGAAGAGGGGGAGAGAGTGAACAGGATGAGGGTGAACATCACGCAAATGCACGAGTGCATGCTTGAGATTCTCCCCGAGGCACAGAGCTGCTTCAGGGAGATGAACAGTTTTTTTTTAAAAATGAAGAATTGAAAAACGTTATATAACATGTGATTCTGTCACATGAGCAGGGTCATGTTACTAATTAAATTTTAAAATTTTTATTTTATTTTTATTCACTTTTGAAGATCTCATTCCACCTGTGAATGAGGTTTCCTAAAAAGTGCAAAGGCCGCTTTGGTCTTTTTGTCTTTTCGCCTGCCCGCCAACCGTAAGGTTGGATGAGCAGTGATAAAGGTAAGTTAAATGAGACTTTAATGGCCTTAAGAGGCCTTTTAATTATGTACGGGCATGCTGCTGATTCCCGCACCTACCTGCCGACTGAAATATCATGCAACTGTGTGTTGACGTTGGGACGCTCGCCTGACATCAACATGCATCACTTTATGCTTGAGTGGGTTGGGCGCGCCCCCGCCGAGGTAAAAATTTTGCCCGTGAACTGTCAGGCTGCATCCAAATCTCAATATGTCAAATCCGCCATTAACAATGAATCAATATTCTTGTGGACTAATTAATTTAGATTTTCCTCTTTATTGATGTATTTCATGGTATGGTTGTCATATTAATTAACTCCCAATTGAAAGTCATTATTCTCCCTCTCTTTTGTGAAAACAGGCGCAATCAGGGAGACAGAACATAAAATATTAAATTAACACAGTGAGGGGGGAAGTTTTAAGCGGTTTTACATCTTTGAAGTGGATAAATCCCCAGGCCAGGATGAAATGTATTCTAGGCTATTAAAAGAAGAAAAGAAATGGTGGAGCCTATGACCATCATTTTCCAATCCCCTCTAGCTACAGGTGTGATGCCAGAGGACTGCAGGACAGTGAACATTTTATCATTAAGGGGGAAGATGGAGTAATTACAGGCCAGTCAGCCTAACATTGGTGGTGAGAAAATTATTGGAAAAAAATGATGAGGGACAGAATAAATTTTCATTTATGATCTCATTTGGTCTCATTTACTTATTAGTATCTTCACGTAAAACATACATTTCTCAAAATAATAATGCATATATCAAATCATCTTAAGTCCAATGTTAACAAAACAGTTTGCATACCTCTTCTGCAAGTTTTCTGTCAAAAGCTGGAATTCCTTCTAGTGGTGTCCAGATCTTGACATCGTAATCTATACCAGAGGATGCCAAAACTATGAAAAACAGAAGAAATAATTATGTGCCAATGCAAACTCAGGACATTAACAATTTTATAAATGTGGGTTATGACCAAAACGTTGTTATGGGATAGACTGAAATCAGTTTGTGGAAACTCTAGTGTAGAACTTCTAAATCAGCCCTCCAGCTAGCCACAACAAAGAAACATTAAATGAGAGATCAGTGCACACTTTTGTCATTCTGTCAATCAATTTGAGAGCATTGTCTCATGGAAAGTGTTAATCCACTTGTATAACAGTCTAGAAATGACAGGATGGTTCTTTTCCAACATTGTGTTAATATTGACTGCAGTACGTTCAATTTTCTTAGACTGACTCAAAACATTAAGTACTCATTAAGAATCTGGTAATAAAGTATCAAAGATTTTCTTCATGCATTTAAAAAAAATTGCTTTTAACATGAAAAGGTTTTGTGCATTGATTTTTTTAAGGCACATTTTTGTATTATCTATGTTTTTTATAGAAATATATTTTATTTAATCTTGTCAAGCTTTCTGGAATACTTTATCTTGGTATTTGATTGACAAAGCAGTCCATGTCCATATGTAGCAAGACCTGGACAACATTCAAGCTTGGGCTGACAAGTGGCAAGTGACATTCACACCACACAAATACCTGGCAATGGCCATTTCCAACAAGAGAGAATCCAACCATCTTCCCATGAAATTCAATGGCGTTACGATTGCTGAATCCTTCACTATCAACATCCTGGGGGTTACCACTGACCAGAAACTGAACTGGACTAGCCATATAAATACTGTGGCTACAAGAGCAGATCAGAGGCTGGGAGCTCTGTGGAGAGTAACTCACCTGACTTCCCAAAGCCTGTCCACCATTTACAAGGCACAAGTCAGGAGTGCGATGGAATACTCTCCACTTGCCTGGATGAGTGCAGCTCCAATAACACTCAAGAAGTTCGACACCATCCAGGACAAAGCAGCCTGCTTGACTGGCACCCAATGCATCACCTGCAACATTTGCTCCCTCCACAACCGATGCACAGTGGCAGCAGTGTGTACCATCTACAAGATGCACTGCAGGAACACACCAAGGTTCCTTAAACAGCACCTTCCAAACCCACAACCTCCATCACCTAGAAGGACAAGGGCAACAGATGCATGGGAACATCACCATCTGCAAGATACCCTCCAACCCACATCATCTTGGCTTGGAACTATATCGCTGTTCCTTCACTGTCGCTAAGTTAAGATCCTGGAACTCCTTAACAGCACTGTGGGTGTACTTACACCACATGGGCTGAGCAGTTCAAGACGGCGGCGGCTCACCACTAACTTCTCAAGGGCAATTAGGAATGGGCAATTAATGCAGGCCTAGCCAGCAACATCCACATCCAGTGAAAGAGTTATTATTAAAAAAAAATCTTAGTCAATCAGGACCATTCCTGTTGAACCAAAATGATCAATATTTTCGAATATTCTTCTATAGCCACCGCCATCTCATGTATGTCCTTGGATACCAGAGAAATTACCCATTTTGGCATCCACCTCACTCAGGTTATTCTGTTACATCAGGAAAGTACCATTCAATCTATTACACAGAATTTTCCAATGTCAAAAAAGCCTAGGGCATTTAAGAAAATATTGTGCTTATAAAACTGTATTATTGTACTATCTCAACAAACCAAGGATAGGAAAAATAAGTCTATTGATATCAGTTTATTGCTTTCTCTAAAGTCTCACCAACAAAGTACATGAATTTCATAGTCTATACTCAGAAACATATGTACGCCTACAAATGTCCAGAACAAAAAAATCGATATTAAGAAAATTCAAGGATCAAATATTTTATCTAAAATCAAGGACTTTCTGACTGGTCAGTGAAATGCAATACTCCTTGATGAACTGTCCCTTCCATATTGAAATTAAATGTCACTTGACTGCAACAACAACTACTTTAATTTATACAGTGCCTTTAATATAGAAAAAAATGTCCAAAAGTGCTTTGCAAGGGATACATTCTGATTGGAAATCAGGAAATTTTCCAATAGCTAAATATTTGTTAGTTAATTAAACCAAACTGGAAAACTAACTAAAGCTCAACAGCTCACTTAAAGGCAGTTAGCCTTAAGTGCAGGCCTATGATATGTTTAAAAAAAAACTTGGATCCAAATGTCTGAAGATAACATATTGTTAACATATTATAGATTATGTATATTTCATAGATAAACATTAACAATATATCATATAGACCTGTAAATAACATAAGATTAATGCCAATAGCATATTTATATAAATAACAATTGGTCAGTAAATTCTAACAAGAAACAAAGTTTCAATGATTTTTTTTCCAGGGTTAGTCCACATTTAATATCAGAACAGATTACCTTTATAATTAATTTATACCAGCTATACTTTATTAACTCCACATTCTCATTAAATTGATTTAATTTCTTTGTGCAATTGCTATTCCGAAGCATGATAAAATAACAAACAGTAGAAACATAATAAAATAACTAGTAGTAGAAACATAATAAAATAAAGTAGTACTATTAGATTTACAATTTCTCTCACTCTCCATACTGTTCAGTTTCCTTTTGTCCCATACTCTCTATTCCAATTCCAACACTCCTCTTTTTCCTCATTAGTCTTGCTTGGCTGCTCTTTTAACCTGAGCAAAGACTCATTCAAGTATGCAAGGTACAAGGTGCAGATAAATTTCCTATGAATTTAGCTATCCTTTAGGACCTAGAAAATTTGAGCGCTCACAAGCCATTAATTTCTGCTGCTCAAAGTGGTAGCCCTGCCTAATTACTATCCACTGTGTTAACAATAACACCTTGTATTTAAATAACATCTTTTAACAAAATAAGTGCTTCACAGGGGCATTATAAAGCAAATTCTGACACCCACAAACACAAAGAGAAATTAGGGTAGATAACTAAAAGCTTGGTCAAGGAGGTAGGTTTTAAGAAGTGCTTTAACGGCGGAATAGCAGAGAACAGTTTTGGCAGATAAAAGCAGGACCCAACAGTGCTTAGTTGGTCTAGTGCTTTATGTTATCCACAGCAAGTATTAAGTGTATTACAATAAACCAATTAGTGAGTAAGGGGGTAGTTCCCACTAATCATCTTAATGAAAGCATCAGCACAACTTCAAGGAACAAAGGGTAATGAAAAAGATGGAACAAGAATCATCAAATCCGATTCCACAAACTTGTCACAACATTCAGATATCACTGTATGATGGTAAGGAGGTAACACATGTACTGATACATTAGCAGCCACACCATGTTGAAGAAAATGTGAATAACCTGCTGGTAACCAAAAGTATATCTACTTGTAATCAGTTAATCAGTAAGGCAAGGATTGGTACTACCAGAGAGGGGGGAAAAAAATCAGTATTGGGAGTTTTTTCCTGGACATTTTAGTCTGCTTGGAATTGCATTCTATTTCCCTCTCTCATACACTTTTTAAAAAAAAATCATAGGACTTAGGAGCAGGAATAGGCCATTCAGTCTTTCAAACCTGCACTGCCATTCAATAAGATCATGGTCTGGTTATGGTCTCAACTCCACTCTCCTGTCTGCCCCCCATAATCCTTTACTCCTTCGTCTATCAAAAATCTATCTCATTCAGCTTTGAATAAATTCAATGACCCAACCACCACTGCTTTCTGGGGAAGAGAATTCCACAGACTAACAACCCACCGAGAAAAAAATTCGTATCTCCATCTTAAAAGGGACACCTCTTATTCTTAAACTGTGTCCCCTGGTTCTGGTCTTCCCCCACATGAGGAAACATTCTCCCAGTATCAACCCTATCAAGTCCCCTCAGGATCTTATATGTTTCAAAAAGATCACCTCTCATTCGTCTAAATTCCAATGAGTATAGGTCCAACTTTTCTTCATAAAATAAGCCCTTTATCCCAAGAATGAGTCAAGTGAACCTTCTCTGAACTGTTTCTATTGCAATTATATGCTTTTTCAAATAAGGAGGCCAAACCCTCAATATAAGGTTCAACTGAAAAAAGCTTTTTAAGTTTGTCCTCCAGCTTTGAAATATTTGAAGAACACTGTGCAGAGACTGAGAAATTGTAGAAAAAAACATGCCTGCGGTTGGGCTAAACTAAATTCTAATTCATCATGGGAAATGGTGCGCACCGAAAAATAACTTAAGAGTTATCTGATTGGTTCATCAAAAAACGTAATGGAGAAATTTTGACCGTTTTTCCAGAATAAGTATTACATAAAAGTAGAGCATCAAAAATTGCAACAGGAAGTGTGCACCATAATTTATAAAAACATAACTTATATTTATTCCCATATTGCACCTTTAACATAATAAAACAGCCTTTTGGGTAGTACAGAACTTGGGTATTGCTGAAAAAGGACTTTTTTGTCGAAGCTTTTCATCTTGCACGCCTCAGAAAAATTCACAAGAATACCAATGTCAGGGGAAACAACATATTTATACTGTATGAGAAGAGTGTGCTGATTGGTTGGCAAGTGGACTCTGATTGGTAGAGGCATTGCATGAAGAATGCACCAGTTGATGGTGACTGAGTTAACTGCCAAGCATGGTTTGAAATTTAAACCAGTGAGCTTGACTCTGATTGGTCAAGACATTGCCCTGGGGAATGAACCAGCAAATGGCTGTCACTTATGTTGTTTAGCAAAAGCAGGCACAATATGTGTACATGTTCTTTCTATCTGCAAAGAACAGGACTCTGTGTATTAATATTTGTAGTACAGACAAATGTGTTACACTGCGAGCCTGACTGACAATCTTAAATTGGTTCTCAGCGTAATTCTTAGCACACTGAGGATTATTTAGCAAATGTTGTCCAATCACGGAATCACATGTTGGACGCTCTTTTGAGTTTTGCAAGCATAAGCTGGTTGGGTGTGGTCCATACCTTGCCTGTTGCGAATAGCAGAAGGGACATGCTGTTTGATATGATCAGTCAGTCTTTGGGGCATATGGCCTACATACCTAGCATTACACTGGCACTGAAGTTTATACACAAAATTACTCACTTGTATGGTAGGCAAAATGTCTTTTTGGCTTCCTGTAAGTGGTGAATACCACTAGTGTTGCTACTGTATAGCAGCAGCGTGAAACAAATAGCTTCATCTGTTGTTCAAATCTTTGAGATACCCTGCCCTTCCAGGGTAATCGGTGGTAAAATGGGCACTTTTCAGGGTCAAAAGTGATGGCTTTGGGCCCGTCCATGAGTTTGTACAATATATAGCGTGAAATGATCTGATCAGGATAGCCTTTACCAGTGGTATTCACATTGTGGCGGTGGGTGGGGGGGGTTAGGGATGAGATGAGGGTGTGGGTGGGGTTGGACATCGGGGAGGTGGGGGGAGAGGGATGTTAGAAGTTGGGAGGAAGGCCCAATCAGGTTGGGAGGGGGAGGTCAGGCCTGTGGCGGGGCAGGTCAGTTTGGGCTGTGGGACGGTGGGGGAAATTGGGCCTTCCAGCGTGGGGAGAATCGAGTCAAGTCGGGGAATCAAGGGGTTGGGGAATACCATGTGGGGAGGGGTGGGGTGGGGCGGGGGCCGGTTTGTGTCTTTACAATAGTTACCCAGAAGTTAAAAAAGGTTTTAATTCTTCTAATTTTTTCAGATGGTTCCCAGAGCAGGGTAATTGCCCAGAGGAGGCTTGCGCTTCTGGGCCAGGTAATAGATGACAGATATCCTTCCCTAAAGGACATCAGTGAACCAGATGGGTGTTTACAACAACTGGCAATGGTTTTGTGGTCATCATTCGACTTTTAATTCCACAGTTTTTTTAATTTAATTCAACTTCCACCATCTGCCGTGGTGGGATTCAAACCCAGGTCCCCAGAGCATTACCCTGGGTCTCTCGATTACCAATCCTGTGACAATACCAATATGCCAGCGCCTCCTCTAAATGAAGGGTCAAAGGTTCAGCAACTGGGATTTTGAAAATGCAGCTGTAGGTGAATTATAGGATAGTTTTTCCAGAGACAGAGACAGAAGAAGGTAGGGTTGGAGCATGGAAGGGGGATTGATTGGTGATTGATATAAGGAAGTGATCAGGGATAGCTTTATCTTGATACAGTGAGATTAATAAGACAACGGTGAGATGGCAAGATCAAGGGGTGGTCAAGAATTTTTTTTTCATTCATTTACGGGATGTGGGCGTCGCTGACTAGGCCAGCATTTATTGCCCATTCCTTACTGCGTTTGAGAAGGTGGCAGTGGCGGTGAGCTCCCTTCTTGAACCACTGCAGTCCCTGTGTGTAGGTACACCCACAGTGCTGTCGGGGAGGGAGCTCCAGAATTTTGACCCAGTGACAGTGAACGGATGGCGATATATTTCCAAGTCAGGATGGTGAGTGGCTTGGAATGGAACTTCCAGGTGGTGATGTTCCCATGTATCTGCTGCCCTTGCCCTTCTAGATGGTAGCAGTCAGGGTTTGAAAGGTGCTGTCTAAGGAGCTTTGCTGAGTTTTTGCAGTGCACCTTGTAGCTGCACTGTTCATCGGTGGTGGAGTGAATGCTTGTGGAAGGGGTGCCAATCAAGCAGGCTGCTTTGTCCTGGATGGTGTCAAGCTTCTTGAGTGTTGTTGGAGCTACATTCATCCAGGCAAGTGGTGAGTGTTCCATCGCTCCTGACTTGTGCCTTATAGATAGTGGACAGGCTTCAGGGAGTCAGGAGGTGAATTACTCGCTGCAGGATTTCTAGCCTTTGACCTGCTCTTGTATCCACAGTATTTACATGGCTAGGTCAGTTCAATTTTTGGGTAAACCCAAGGATGTTGATAGTGGGGGATTCAGCAATGGTAATGCCACTGAATGTCAAGGGGTGATGGTTAGATTCTCTCTTGTTGGAGATGATTATTGCCTGCAATATACAGCGTGAAATGATCTGATCAGGATAGCCTTTACCAGTGGTATTCACATCGCCGGGGGGTTTGGGGATGAGATGAGGGTGTGGGTGGGGTTGGACATCGGGGAGGTGGGGGGAGAAGGATGTCAGAAGTTGGGAGGGAGGCCCAATCAGGTTGGGAGGGGGAAGTTACTTGTCACCTGTCAGCTCAAACCTGGACATTGTCCAGGTCTTGCTGCATTTGGACATGGATTGTTTCAGTATCTGAGGAGTCACAGTTGGTGCTGAACATTGTGCAATCATCAGAGAACATCCCCCCTTCTGACCTTAAGATGGAAGGAATGTCATTGATGAAGCAGCTGAAAATGAGTGGGCCTAGGACACTACCCTGAGGAACTCCTGCAGTTGGCTTGGGGGGTTTACATGGAAGGAGAGATTTAGGAAGGATAAGAGGGCTATGAACTCAGAGGAGAGGGATCACAATGAGTTGCGATGGAGGTTGAAAGCACCAATGATGGGAAGCCGTTTGTTGCAGAGGCTGAGGTAGGAAAGCAGTGAAGATATCTTGGTGAGAACATTTTCTTTTTATTATACTTGAGAGAACAATGTTACTGAATGAGAGGTGAGAGGGTTGGAAAAAGGTAAGATGTTATAAGGAAGAGAAAGTGCCAGAGGAGCAGGGGAATCTAACGAAGGTGTGATAAAAGCCACAATGCCATTGTGCCAGTCTTGGCAGGGCAAGTAGTAGAAAGAATAACCAGGCAGGGAGGCTTCATTGAGGAGAAGGTGTCATCACCTTTAAGCCAGGTTTCTGTCAAGGCCATGATGTCAATGCAATCATTCACAATAAGTTCATGGTTGGCAAGGGCCTTGTTCGCAAGTGAATGGGCATTTTGGAGACAAATGTTTAGAGGGTGGTGCGAGCTGATCGGCTAGCAAAATCCACAGGGTCAGCAGTGCAATGGGTGAGTTGTACAGGACACAGATAGGCAAGATTAGACCCCAGCAGGTGCAGTGGGTGGGAAGGTCAATGAGAAAGAGGAAGTGATGGGGTTGTGGCTTATAATGAGCCAGCACCAAGATGAGCCTTTCAGAGGATGCCAAGAGAAGCATTGAGGGAAACTGTAGGTTTACCTAATAGGGATTCAAGCTTTGAATGGCGCCAAGAAAGCAGAAAGGTTGAGGACTACTGAAGGGCTGGTGTAGGGAATTGGGAGGGCACAGTACCAGAAAGTGGAAAAGTGAAAGGAGGCATGACAATAGAAGCAAGGTCTAGGAGAGATGCAGAGAAAAGTTAAAAAGAGCATAGAAAGAGCAAAATTGCAGGTAGAGTGATGGGCTTGGGTCCAAATGCCTGCCAAAATGCGCATGCGAATACACTCAGGGAAAGCTCAAGTTACATAAGTTACACATACACACACAATATAGAACCATAGAAAAGTTACGGCACAGAAAGAAGCCACTCAGCCCATTGTGTCTGCATCAGCCGAAAAACAAAAAATTTAAAAACTAGCTGCCTGTTCTAATCAAACCTTCTAGCCCCTTTGCAGGCTGCAGCACTTTAGGTGCAGATCCAGTTGCCTTTTAAATGAGATGAAGATTTCTGCCTCCACCACCAAACCAGGCAGTAAATTACAAACACCCACCACCTTCTGGGGCATTTTAGAATGAGAGGCCATAGCTTTAGGCTAAGGGGTGGTAGATTTAAATCAGAGATGAGGAGGAATTACTTTTCTCAAAGGGTCGTGAATCTGTAGACCTCAGAGTGCAGTGGATACTGGGACGCTGAATAAATTTAAGAAGGAGATAGACAGGTTTTTAATTAGTAACGGGTTGAAAAGGTTATGGGGAGAGGGCGGGAAGTTGGAGTCGAGGCCAAAATGAGATCAGCCATGATCGTATTGAATGGCAGGGCAGGCTCGAGTAGCTGAATTGCCTACTCCTGCTCCTAGTTCTTATGTTCTTCTGGGTGAAGAAGGTTTTCCTCATGTCCCCTCTAATCCTTCTACCAATCACCTTAAATCTGTGCCCTTTGGTAATTAGCCTCTCCACTAGGGGAAACAGGGCATCCCTGTCTACTCTATCTAGGCCCCTCATAACCTTGTACACCTCAGTCAGGTCACCCCTCAGCCTCCTCAGTTCCATGGAAAATATCCCCAGCTTTCCAATCTTTCTTCATAGCTGCAATTTTCAAGACCCGGCAACATTTTTGTAAACCTCCTCTCTAAAAGCAACTACGTCCTTCCTGTAATGTGGCAACCAGAACCATACACAAAATTCCGGCTGTGGCCTAACCAGTGTTTTATACAGTTCCAGCATTACATTCCTGCTTTTATATTCAATACCTCGTCCAATAAAGGAAAGGATTCCATATACTTTCTTTACCACCTTATCCACCATATCTGCCACCTTCATGGAACTGTGGACATTAACTACACTTCTTTTACCCCTCCCAATATCCTCCTGTTTATTGTGTATTCCCCAGCTTTGTTTGCCCTCCCCAAATGCATTACCTCACACTTCTCTGGATTGAATTCCATCAGCTACTTTTCTGCCCATTCAACCAAACTATTGACATAACTCTGGAGACAACAGCTATCCTTTTCACTGTTAACTACATGGCCAATTTTTGTGTCATCTGCAAGTTCCTCAATCATGCAATCCACAATTAAGTCCAAATCATCAATATATACAAAAAGCAGCAAGGGACCCAACACTGAGCCCTGTGAAATGCCACTGGAAACTGTTTTCCATTCACAAAGACATCCATCAACCATTACTTTTTGTTTGCTGTCGCTGAGCCAATTTTGGATCCAACTCGCCAGATTCCCCTGTATCCCATGGGCTTTTACTTTCCTGACCAAACTGCCATATGGGACCTTGTCAAATGCCTTATTAAAATCCACGTAGACAACATTGACTGCACTGCCCTCATCAATCCTCCTTATTTCCTCAAAATTCCTCAAAAAATTTGATTAAATTAGTAATGATTTCAGGGATAAAGAACTGCAGCTATGAGGATAGATTGGAGAGGTCGGGTCTGTTTTCCTTGGAGAAAAGGCGGCTGAGAGGAGATTTGCTAGAGATAGTCAAGACCCTGAGGGATATGCACAGGCTAAATAGTGAGAAACTGTTCCCACTCAAGAGTACATCAAGAACTCGAGGGCACATATTTAAAATATTGGGCAAAAGGAGTAGAAGTGATGAGAGGAGAAATTCTTTCACCCAGAGGGTGGTTGGAGTCTGGAAGGAACTTCCTGAAGGGGTGGTGGAGGCAGATTCAACTGAAGTATTCAAAAGGGAATTGGACTGCTATCTGAATAGAAAGAATGTGAAAGGTTACAGCGATAAGGCAGGGGAGTGAAATTAGGTAGAATCCTCTTTCAGAGAGCCAATGTAGACTCAATGGGTTAAATGGCTTCCTTCAGCACTGTAAAGATTCTGTGATTCTATAAGACATGACCTTCCTCTAACAAAACCATGCTGACTATCTCTGATTAATCCATTCCTTTCTAAGGTGACAGCATTATTAGAATTGATTCTAATAATTTGCCTACCACCAAAATCAGACTGACCAGTGTATAATTATTTGGCCTATCCTTCGTACCCTTTTTAAATAATGGTACAGCATTCGCAGACCTCATATATATACATTCACATATACACATTTTATTTGCCAATTCTCTTTCATAGATGGAAGGATGCTGACGACAATTATGGCCATTAGCATGAAAATAATCTATAATGATAGTTTCCACCTACTAACTTGTTTTGGAGCAAAAGTTGTAATATTCACATTTAGTCATCATCATTCTGTCAAAGTATATTCCACACATTATGAGCAAAGTGCCTTATTCAAATAGTAAAAATCAGAACATTTGTTTAGTGAAACGGACAGGAACATCCCTTGCCAGAGAAAGGGTAGCCTAGCATGAGGATCCTATGGCTTTGGATACTTGTACAGTTATGGAAAGACTGGAGTGGGTGACCCAGCGTGTCCAAAAAATTATAGAAATTACTGCATCCCATCATGGGGTAGGATTATGCTGATGCTGAGCAAATTTTGTGCTTTCTGTTTGTGGCAAGGCAATGGGAATGACTACCTTAATTCCAGGGCAACTTTGCAGAGAATTCAGGACCAAGTGCCTCCCTACTTGTCAAGGCACCAGATCACTGTGGTGTTGTCTATCCACAGGAAGACTTACCTGCATGCTGTAGATAGAAGTGCTGTGTTTCAACGAGACTGCTCCAGGTTCCAACCTGTTGTTATGCAAGGTGGACTGAAATGATGTTCAGGTTCCCTGTACCCAGGTGGAAATCCTATCCAGAGAGGGAAGCATCAGTGATCAGGATGACAGGTAGGCAGGGTATGCAACTGCTACCCGCCAGAATATTGCCTTTGATTACCACCATTATGCTTCTGTTGGTGCAGAGCTAGGGGAACTACAGTACCCCCAATGAGTTGCTACTAAATGTTATAAGAGGGACATATCTATTTTGTCTTGCTGCATCTGTTATTCCATAACACATATTTAATGCTTCAGCCAATTAGACTGGGCTAACACTTTGAACAGAACTTTACTTATGTGACACCCCGATGACAACATAAATATTAAACATTCCCTGTTCATAAAACAGGGGAGCAGAACTTCATGATCGAGATAACTTCATAATCTAAACTTTCATAATTTAAATTTTTATTTGCTGACTACCCTATAATTTGTATTTAAACCTGGCAACAGGGAACAACTGAAAAACACCAGAGAGGGTACCGATACCTTTCTTTATAACTCAATTATTATAAGGCAATTCTACAGAATATATTTTTCCCTCCTCCCACCCATCACTGATGCAAGTAAGCATATGTGACCACTAATGTACCACGAGATTGAACTGAATGTCAGATAAAGGACTGCGTAAATACTGGCATCACTCCTCAGCTGCTGACATAGGTCTTGTCATCACGCCGGATGTTAAAATCCTATTGGACTCAATAATTTGTTCTGTGATCAAAACATTTTACCCACCCTGATCTGGAGCTTGGTTTCGTTGAAAAAATGTGATTTCTGATAAGAAATTCAGACTCCATGACTATCGGTATCCAAAATAGATAATATTTGAGCATTATAGGCATAAAATTTGGCCTACATCACACCTCCCTTTCCAAAGTGCCATCACTCGCTCCCTGTGTCTTTAGTTGAAAGAAACATAGATATTGCTCTACTTTTCCAAAAAGATTTTAGAAATTTCTTGAAAAGCCAAAGGGATGGGGAAGAGGAGGAAGATAGGTAAGGAAGAGAAGGGCGAGGGGAAAAAGAACTTGCATTTATATAGCACCTTTCACAGCCTTAAAATCTCAAAGCATTTCATAGTCAATTAAGTACTTTTTGAAGTGTAGTCACTGTTGCAATGTAGAAAACGAAGCAGCCATTTGCACACACCAGTGTCCAACAAACAGCATTGTGATATCAAAAACAGAATTACCTGGAAAAACTCAGCAGGTCTGGCAGCATCGGCGGAGAAGAAAAGAGTTGACGTTTCGAGTCCTCATGACCCTTCGACAGAACTTGACAGAAGTTCTGTCGAAGGGTCATGAGGACTCGAAACGTCAACTCTTTTCTTCTCCGCCGATGCTGCCAGACCTGCTGAGTTTTTCCAGGTAATTCTGTTTTTGTTTTGGATTTCCAGCATCCGCAGTTTTTTTGTTTTTAGCATTGTGATATCGACCAGATAATTTGTTTTACTAATGTTAGTTAAGGGGATAAGTATTTGCCAGGCCACTGGGGATAACTCCCCTGCTCTTCTTTGAAATAGGGCTGTGGGATCTTTTACATCCACATAAGTTGGCAGATATGGGCTTCAGTTTAATGCCTCACCTGAAAGACATCTCCCAACAGAGTAACACTCCTGGAGTACTGCACTGAAGTGCACACCAGGTTACGTTCTCATTTCTTTGGGATGATTCTGCAACCTTCTGATGCAGTGTGTTACCAACCACGCCACAGCTGACACAAGACATGTGAAGAAGAGGGTGAGGAAAAAGGTGACCAGAAGGTAAAGAGGAGAAGGAAGAGGTTGAGGAGGAAGGTGCTATGGAAAACAAGGATGAGGAAGAACAACAACAACTTGCAATATGATGTCTTCAATGTGAAAGAAGTCCCAAAGTTCTTCACAGGTTGGCATAAGGGACAGGAAGTCAGGAAAACAGAGTTTAGAAGGAGTTAACAAAAATCTTGGTTGAAGATGGGTTTTGAGAAGAGTTATTAAAAGAATGGAATAGAGAGGAGAGGTTTAAAGGATGGAATTTCAGAAAGCAGAACCCAGCAGTAGAAGGCCTTGTTACCAATGTTGGAGAAAGGCAGAAAACAGTGTTTTGGGGAGATTTTGGAATTAGATCATTGACTGATATGAGGATAAAGATTTTATATTTAACACACTAGAAGGCTGGAATCTAATGTAAATCAACGAGAATGGGGCTGATGGGCTAGCGCCACTTAATATGGGGAAGGATACATGTAGCAGAGTTTGGAACAACTTGGAGTTCATGGACAGTGGAAAATGGGAGGCCAACCAAGAGTTTTGGAATAATGGAGATGAAGACATGAGTATGAGAATTTCTTTCAGTGGCAAAAGGGCTTACTGAGCAGAGATGCAAAATAGTGTAGAGTTGTAAATAATTTTGTTTTTTAAAAATTGGAATTCTTAAATTCAGCTCAGAGTTGAACAATGATACAGTGACCAGGCAAGGGCAGATAGATTCAGTGGGTGGAAAAAAAGCGAAGATCAAAGATGATGGTTTTGTATTTTCTTAAAGTTGAGTTGGACTAAGTTATAGTTCATTCAGGATTGGATGTCAGATGACTTATTTGACAGCTAAGCAGCAGTCATGGGGTTGAAAAGGTGGGAGAGAGATAGACCTGGATGTGTACATGTGGAAGCTGATTCCATGATTCAATCCAGATAAAACTTCTACTACTGAGGCCACTGTTGAATTAAAATCGAGAGCAATGAAGAAAATCCTTTCAAAGAAACAACAGGCAGAAATAGCTATATTAAACTCTTAAACTCTTTGGAAATAGATGCTAAACTTTGGGCCCTGATCCAGATTCAAAAGGTCCCTATCAGCTATATTCTTTTCAACTATTATCTCATAGGGAATGTTGCTTATAATTTTCATTCTTGCCATGGAAATAAAAATTATTTTAAGTTCCATGTAATTACAGCTTAGAAAGAGAGACTTTAAGATATAAATCATGAGGTAGGAAGAAAGTGGCATTTTTTTTTTAAGGAATGCTATGACACACTTCCTTCAAAATGTTTTTGCTTTTTAAAGTTTTCCTTTATCCGTTTTCTCCCAGAGACAGAAATATATAGTACAGTACAGTTCTATAAGAGGAAACGTCTCCAGTTAATTTACTGAAGTGACCTGGACAGTAAGTGTTTTCTGTGTATTCAACCAATGGCACCACAGTCCATCTTTGTCATCACCCATAGTCCATACTATGTTTTCAGAGTTTACTGGGTAGTGATCAGAAGTTTAAGCTTTAGCTATTTGTTTCTCTCCCTCACCTGGGAACACTGAGGCCAAATATGAGTCTGTGCAAAGTGGTTTCCTTCATCACCAATGCTAATTATGAAGTAAATCTAGTCTAAATCTGGAGTCAGGCCTTGAGCCAATGTCAAAGCAAGACTCCCTGGAGAGGGGAGTCTTACCTCACCCCTTCAAAATCAGGCCAGGGATGAACAACCCCATTTACACTACACAGGTTTACTGTCAGTGCCAAGTGGAAACTGCTTTGCACTGATGATAAATGTTTAATTTAAACATTGTGCTGATAATTACCATACTGTTGCCTGAGTTGAAATTGACTGAGTGGAAACCAGAGAATGGATCTGGTCATTATAATTTAGTGCTATACCATGTGGTGCATTTGTCCTCTAACCATGGTGCCTTCATATTTCCTCTCTTACTACTTCTGCAGAATTGGCACAGTTCATTATTAGCACTCCAAAATGCAAGGAAAAATATTCCTTCTTTTAGCAGATGAGGTGACTACTTACTTGGATCAAAAGGATGAGGCTGTAGACAGTTCACCACATGGTTGTCAGCTTCCAATAGCATCAGTAACTCAGCTGTCTGCCGATCCCAGATGAATATGTGACCGCAGTCTGAGCCACTAATTACATAATAACTACCCCAGAAGTTGGCTTCTTTGATCTGAACCCAAAGACAGTCAATTATCATTGTGTATTCCAACAGCAAAAATGCCTTTTTATATTTTTTATAAAGACAGTTTTACAAGATTTGTTTACCATTGTTCTTGAGTTACGGTGGCCTTTGTATACCATTTTAAATGTAGGTTTTCTTATGTTTTGAGTCTCTAGCTCCTCCATTTCCTTCTTTTCTTTTCTCCTTCTGAATAACTCCTGTATACGGGCAGCTGCAGTACGTCTAAATATCACATGTTGTAATTCAGTACAAAAGTTTAAAACAAAGGAGAAAAAAATGTTAATTAGTTGCTTTGTTAAAAAATAATCTTAAAGAAAATGACCTTTCTTGGTCTATCTTAGCTGTTATTAAGGTCAGTCAATTTCAAAAATAATTAAGCTATGCAGCAACAACTTGCATTTTAAACTGTGCAATGGAGGTAGACAGGAAAAGGGACACTGAGGAGACCTCCAAGGAGTTCTCTTTATCCTTTGCAGTGATGTAGTCTTTGCTCACTAATATTAGATCAGTATGGTCAATCCAAAAGGAAAAGCTTTCTCTGTACATGAGATGCACATGGTCCACATTTTGCTACATTTGCACAGCAGCACTGCTCAAACTTAAAGAACTGACTAGTAGATTGGGATGCCATCCAATCAATGGTGTAATGTCATGCCACAAACTTGGGAGCCCCACCTCCAGGTTTTCCTGATGAGTTCCACAGGGAGCAACATTTAGTTCTGCCTCTAAAATAACCTCACTCCATATCTCGTCCGAAATAAAATTACTTTAAGAGATAGGAGTTAAAGGTTCCTGTAACTTTAAATAACATAACTATAACGCCAGTTTTTCCCAACCTTGAAAACTATGCACTATGAAAATTAACAGTAGTATATATCAAACTGCAAGTGGAGTCCATTTGTTACTCAGTCTGAGATTAGTTCTTCATTACAATATGTACGTTAGTTATTACTTCACATAAAAATAAATAAAAATACTTAAAATTTCTAAGTTTGAAAATAGCAACTCTTCAGGCTGGTAAGAATAATGAATTCGTATTTATACAGTGCTTCAGTATATCGTATGCCACTTCCAAGCCAAATAAGTAACTCTGAATGTAGTCATTGTTTTAGAGAAACCCTGCAAGTCAGTTTGCACAGAGCTAATGCTCCACAAGCAACAATGAGATAAAAACTAAATGATCTATTTAAGTGGTGTTGGTTCAGGAATAAATGTTGGCCAGGATACCAGGAGAACTTCCTCAAACAGTACCATGGTAAGTTTTATACTGGCCTATTTAACATTCCACCTGAAAGATGGCACCTCAGACAGCACTGCATTCCCCGAATACTGCCCAGAAGTATCAGTTTAGGTTATGTGCTCAAATCTTTGGAGTTGGACTTGAACCCAGAACCTTTTGACTCAGAAGTAAGAATGCTACTGCTTTACAAAGACTAACACTTAGTCAAGGTGAAACTAAAGCCACAAGCAATCTCAGGAGTATATCCTCTGTCAAGGCTGGAAGCACAATTTAGCCAATGAGATTTCTGCATGTCAGGTCATGATTAGTTTCTTCTTAATGTGAAGAGTGACTTTTAACTCGTCTTGTTAAGGCCGGATTTGTATTGGATGCAGCACGACAAATGTTTTAAGGTACTACAATTATATACAATGCATACATCCTTCTCAGTACTGAAAGCAAGTCATTTAATACAAGCTCTGGCAGCATTTTCCTCAATTCCTCTGAATTTTAAAAGTTACTTTTCAAATGTCATGGTTACTTAAAAAACGAGAATGCACGGCACTGCAAAATGTTAATCAACTAAGACATTATGTGCTTTTTCATCCCATAATTTAACAAATGACCTCAAAGTTTATTCAATGTGTTTAGCTACTATTTCTGGAACAGCTTATCCTTCAGGCGGCAGTTATCCTTTACCTTGATCTTAAATTGTTTTATTGGTTTGATTATTTAAAAAATAGTTTCAAGGATTTGGACATGGTACCACTTTTAAGGCAAAACTATCAAATAGGAGCTAGGGCATTTTTCTGCACGAGTAAAAACAGCTTTTAAAAAAAAAAAATCATTAACTCACTGGTGCAGAGCGCAACGGTCAGAATACAAAATGTTGGCAGTACATAAGTTTATGTGGAATTTAGACATGGAAATAAGTAGAACATGACAGTGTGGCATCACAAGTTTGGCATAGATCAGGAAGACCAATTGGTCCATCTTAGTTCATCACTCTACTCCCATCACAGCAGTCAATTGATTCTTAAATTACCCTAGCCTGGAATGCCATTCCATGCATTAATCAATATTTGAGTGAAGAAGCACATCCTGGCATTGGCCCTAAATTTGTTTTTTGTTTACTAGTTTAAGCCTATACCCCTTGCCCTATTATCATAGGTTAGCTTGCAGTGGTAATCCAGATTAATCTTTTCTATGTTGTTCACTATCTGATATAAATCTAGGTCACCTCACAGTTACCTCGTCCAAGGCTCAAAAGGCCATGTTCTCCCGTTTTCTTCTTAACTTAATCTTCAGATGCTGGCAAAATAACAATGTGCATTTATATAGTTCCTTTAATACAGGAAAACATCGCAAGACACTTCATGGAAGCTTAACCAGACAAAAATTGAGATCCAGCCAAAGAATGAGCTGTTGGGAGAATTGACTAAAAGACTGGTCAAAGATTTAAGTTTCAATCATGGAAGAAATGTGGCGAGGAGCTATTCTTTCAGGAGGAGCTTTACTTGAACTGCACTGGAAACAGTGTCCAGGCAAATCTAATAACTAGGGCTGTATGGAGAGCTATAAACAAAATAGTTGGATTGGGGGGAGGTGGGGAAATTCAGGAAGTTAGAGAGAAAGGACAAGTTAATTGTGCGGGGTAGTGATACAGGTAGGAATAACTAGAGTGTGACACGAAGGGACACAGCATATAAATATAAGAGTGGACCAACAAATAGGGTCAGAATAAGGAAGAACAGTAAAAAGATAGAATTCAAGGCTCTTTATCTGGATGCACACAGCATTAAAAACAAGTAGATAAATTGATGGCATAAATAAAAATAAATGCATGTATGATAGTCATTACAAAGATGTGGTTGGGTGACCAAGGGTGGAAACTGAATATTCAAAGATATTTGACATTTCAAAAATATAGGAAGAAAATTAAAGGAGATCAGTACAGTGGTAAGAAATGATCTTGGTTTGGAAGATCAAAATATGGAATCAGTTTGGGTGGAGATAAGAAATAGAATATTAGCTAGCCAACAGGAAACAAAGAGTAGGCATAAATGGGTCTTTTTCTGGTTGGCAAGATGTGACGAGTGGTATGTCACAGGGATCAGTTCTGGGGCCTCAGCTTTTTACAATTTATATAAATGACTTGGATGAAGGGACCAAAGGAAAGGTTGCTAAATTTGCTGGTGACACAAAGATAGGTAGGAAAGTAAATTGTGAAGATGACATAAGGAGGTTACAATGTGACATAGATAGGTTAAGTGAGTAGGCAAAGATCTGGCAAATGGAGTATAATGTGGGCAAATGTGAAATCGTTCATTTTGGCAGGAAGAACAAAAAAGAAACTTATTATCTAAATGGTGAGAAATTGTAGAGCTCAGAGATTCAGCGGGATCTGGGTGTCACAGTGCATGAATCACTAAAGGTTAGCATGCAAGTAAAGCAAGTAATTAGGAAAGCTAATAGAATGTTATGATTTGTGAGGGGAATTGATTACAAAAGTAGGGAGGCTATACTTTAGTTGTACACGTTTGGAGTATTGTGTACAGTACTGGTCTCCTTATTTAAAGAAAGGTGTAAATGCATTAGCAGTTCAGAGAAGGTTTACTAGACTAATACCAGGAATGGGTGGGTTGTCTTATGAGGCAAGGTCAGACAGGTTAGGCTTGTATCCACTGGAGTTTAGAAGGATAAGAGGTGACTTGATTGAACCTTTATGTTCCTGAGGGGTCTTGACAGGGTGGTTGTGGAAAGGATGTTTCCTCATGTGGGAGAATCTAGAACTAGGGGTCATGGTTTAAAAATAAGGGGTCGCTCATTTAAGACAGAGATGAGGAGAATTTTTTTCTCTCAGAAGGTTGAGAGTCTTTGGAACTTTCTTCCTCAAAAGGCGGTTGAAGCAGAGCCTTTGAATATTTTTAAGGCAGAGCTAGACAGATTCTTGATTAATAGGGAGATATGAAAGGCTATTGGGGGTAGGCTGGAATTTAGCAACCTTTCCTTTGGTCCCTTCATCCAAGTCATTTATATAAATTGTAAAAAGTTGAGGCCCCAGCACTGATCCTTGTGCGACACCACTTGTCACATCTTACGAACCAGAAAGACTCATTTATGCCTACCCGCTGCTTCCTGTTAGCTAGCCAATCTTCTATCTATGCCAATATGTTACTCCCTACACCACAAGCTTTTATTTTCTGCAATAACCTTTGATGTGGCACTTTATCATATGCCTTCTGGAAATCTAAGTACAGCTGGTTCCCTTTATCCACAAGATCAGATTAGCCATGATCTTATTGAATGGAAAAGCAGGCTCGAGGGACCAAGTGGCCTACTCCTGCTCCTAATTCGTAGGTTTGTTTGTAGCAAGGGAAAGAAGTCGCTCGTGGGAGAAGTTTATAGCCCCATCACAGTAGCTACACTGTAGGGCAGAGTACAAATGAAGAAAAAAATGAGGGCTTCAATGGAAGGTACTACAATAATTGTGGACAATTATGATCTTCACACAGATGGGAAAAAATCAAATTGGTAAAGGCATGGGGATAAATTCATTGAGAGTTTCTTAGAACAATATATTGTGGATCCAACCAGGGACAGGCTATTTTAGACCTGGTAATGTGTAAAGAGACAGGATTAATTAATGATCTCATGGTAAAGGATCCTCTAGGAATGAGTGATCATTATTATCATTTAGACTGTGTTCATCCAGTGTAGGATGTAGCCCTCCTCATACCTTTTCTATTCATCTATATTTCCTACTGTTCATCTTCTTCTTGGTTTCCCTCTTCTTTTCTTTCCTGTTATTGGCTGCTCATCCATTAACCTTTTTATCCACCTGTTATCCTTTCTTTGAGTAACATACCTAGCCAATCATCATTTGGCTTCTTTTATCTCCTGAATGGTGTCCTTAACTCCAGTTTTCTGGCATATTTCATTGCACCTAATTTTATCCTGAATGAAAGTGTCTTTCCACTGCTCTCTGAACTATAACAGTTTTTGTTCTATATATTTTGTAGTTGTCCATGATTCCAACCCCATATATCATGGTCAGTAGCACACACTGATCATGCACGCACCACCCTAATGCCAGTATTTTCTTATCTCACAGAAAAGCTCTGTATCTCTTAAAGCAACTCTATCCAGCCCTAATCCGACTCAGTACTTCTTCTTTTGTACAATTCTCCATCTTTAATGTTTGCCTCAGGTATTTGTATTTAGTCACTTTTTCAATTTCTTGGTCTTCAATTTGTTTGGTATCTTTGAGTTGAAGTTCCCCATATATTTTGTATCTCTTTTGTGCTTTTTAGTCCAATATTTTTACTCTTTAAGTTATTTAGTTGTACTTCCAAGTCTTTAACAGGTGGGGCAATTAGTGCATGATCTGCAAAATGCAAGTCTGTTAGTTTTTCTCTATCAATATTTAATCAACTCTCCTCTGATGTATCTTCTTGAATACATCTACCATGAGTGTAGTGAATATTTTTGATGATAGAATTTCACATTTAATTTGAGGATGAATAACTTGGATCTCAAACTCATGTCTTAGACTTAAATAAAGGTAATTACAAAGATCTGAAGGCTAAAGTGGACAGGTAAAATAGGTTTAAAGATAGGATGGGTAGGTAAGCAATGGCAAACATTTAAGGAGATATTTCATAAGTCTCAATAAAGCGTATTCCTTTGAGAAAGAGAGGCTCTAAGAGAAGGATGAATCATCCATTGCTAACTAAGCAAGTTAAGGATGGTATCAAATTGAAAGAAAAGGTGTATACTGCTGCAAAGATTAGTGGTAGGCCAGAAGATTGGGAAGTTTTTAGCCAAGGGTGACTAAAAAAGAGTAGAGGGAGAAATTGGAATATGATATCAAACTAGCAAGAAATATAAAAACAGACAGTAAGAGCCTCTACAAATATATACAAAGGAAGAGAGTAGCTAAAGTAAACATTGGTTCCTTAGAGGATTGGACTGGGGAATTAATAACAGGAAACATGGAAATATCAGCGGCTTTGAATAAGTATTTTTTTAAATCTGTTTTTACGATAGAAGACACCAAAGGCATCCCAAGACAGAAAATCATGGAGACAAAAGGGAGGATCTATATTAATGACTTGGATGAAGGGACAGGGGATATTGTAAAAGATGGAAAGGCAAGTTGTGAAAAGGAAACAAAGAGTCTGCAAAGGGATATGGGTAGGTTAAGTGAGTGGGCATAAAATTTGCAGATAGAGAATTATGTGGGGAAATTAATTTTCTAATTTAGTTGGAAGAACAGAAAAGCAGAATGTTATTTAAGTGCAGAGATATTCCAGAATGCTGCTGTACAGAGGGATGTGTGTGTCTTTGTACACAAATCACAAAATGCTGGCATGCTGACACAGCAAGTAATTAGGAAAGCAAATCGAATGGTGGCCTTTGTTGTAAAGGGGATGGAGTATAAAAGTAGGGAAGAATTGTTCCAACTATAAAGAGCGTTGGTGAGGCCACATCTAGAGTACTTCATATAGTTTTGGTCTTCTTATTTAAGGGGGCGGAAGAATATACTTGCTTTGGAGGCTGTTCAGAGAAGGTTCGCTAGGTTGATCCCTGGGATGAAGGGGTTGTCTTATGAGGATAGATTGAGCTGTTGGGGCCGAACAGGAGTAAAATAGTGCACGATGACATTGGGCGAGTGTCCTGGCGTCTTTGCACACTCTTGTGATATTTTGCTCGGTGGGCGTGCACCCATCGACAATTAAGAGGTCTATTAAACAATTCATTAAATCTAATTTTTCGCTGCCCATCCAACTGTTCGGTTGACGGGTGGACGATTGGCCAGGCAGCCTTTGCATTTGTAACGAAACCTCATCCACGGGTGGGATGAGGTTTCGGTCAGTAAATAAAAAAAATAAAAAATTTTAAAACTCATTTTTAACTTGTCCCTGCTCATGTGACAGTCGCATGAGGAGATATGCTTTCCTTATTTTTGAAATCTTTATTTTTAATGTTAAAAATCTTCAACTCCCTGAGACGGCTTTTGAAAAAAAAACACTGCAAAGCTAATTAATTAATTATCTAAGTAGAGATGGCTGGGCAGGTGTTGTGCTGTAGCTGTATGATGTGGAAGCTGGTAGATCCCATTGTGAGCCACAGTGACCACATCTGCAGCAAGTATTGGTTGCTGGAGGAACTCCAGCTCAGAATTGATGAGCTGGAGTCTGAGCTCCGGACGCTGCGGCACATCCGGGAGGGGGAGAGTTACCTGGACGCTTTGTATCAGGAGGCGGTCACACCCGGTAGATTAAGTACCCCAAGTCCGGTCAGTGGTCAGAGTCAGCAGGATGTGACTGCAAGTGAGGCTGGTAGAGGGATCCTGTGTTCAGGAACCGAGGAGCCTCAGCTCTTGACCTTGTCCAACAGGTACGAGGTACTTGCTCCCTGTGTGGATGAGGAAGAGGGCTGTAGGGAGGATGAGCCAGCAGACCACGGCACCGTGGCACAGGAGGCCATTCAAGAGGGGGGAGCAAAAAGACAAATGGTAGTTGTAGGGGATTCTATACTTCGGGGAATTGATAGCTTCCTTTGTCAGCAGGATTGAGAGTCCCGCATGGTATGTTGCCTGCCCGGTGCCAGGGTGAGGGACATCTCTGACCGGCTTGAAAGGATATTGGATAGGGAGGGGGAGGATCCAGTTGTTGTGGTTCATGTCGGGACAAATAACATAGGTAAGACTAGGAAAGAGGACCTGTTTGGGGATTATCAGAAACTAGGAACTAAATTAAGGAACAGGTCCTCAAGGGTTATAATCTCCGGATTACTACTCGAGCCACATGCAAATCGGCATAGGGACAGGAGAATAAGGGAAGTATACACGTGGCTAAAGGAGTGGTGCGGGAAAGAGGGGTTCCATTTCGTGGGGCACTGGCATCAGTACTGGAACAGGAGGAATCTGTACCGTTGGGACGGTCTCCACCTGAACCGATCTGGGACCAATGTTCTAGTGAAAAAGGTAAATAGGGTGGTCAACAGGACTTTAAATGAGAAAGTGGGAGGGGGGGTGGGGAGAGGGTAAAACTCCAAGAAATATGACTAATGGGAAACAAAGCACAGGTTAGCGTGTGTGTTGGGGGGGGGGCAGTGGATTCAACTTCATGGAAAATTATGAAAAAATTGAAAAGAAAAGAGAGCCCAGGAGAGACTATTAAAGTCTCCAGAACACAAAATAGGACAGAGTGTTTGGAAAGGGCTAGGAATCTAACTTCAAGTGCATCAGATAAAGGGACAACAATGAGAAAGGGGCCGGGAAATACAGGACTGAAGGTGTTGTATCTGAATGCACGCAGTATACGAAATAAGGTAAGTGAGCTTGTGGCGCAGATTGAAATTGGCAGGTATGATGTGGTGGGCATTACGGAGACGTGGCTGCAAGGGGATCAGGACTGGGAGCTAAATATCCAAGGATATAGATCCTATCGAAAAGATAGGCAGGTTGGCAGAGGGGTTTGGGTTGCTTTGTTAGTAAGAAATGAAATTAAATCGATAGCAAGAAATGATGTAGGGTCAGATGATGTAGAATCTGTGTGGGTAGAGTTGAGGAACCACAAAGGTAAAAAAACCATAATGGGAGTTATGTACAGGCCTCCGAACAGTAGTCAGGATGTGGGGCACAAGATACACCAGGAGATAGAAAAGGTGTGTAAGAGAAGCAAGGTTACAGTGATCATGGGGGATTTCAATATGCAGGTACACTGGAAAAATCAGGTTGGTAGTGGATCCCAAGAAAAGGAATTTGTGGAATGTCTATGAGATGGCTTTTTGGAGCAGCTTGTGGTGGAGCCCACTAGGGAACAGGTAATTCTAGATTTTGTGATGTGTAATGAGGCAGATTTGATAAGGGAGCTTAAGGTGAAGGAATCTTTAGGAGGAAGTGATCATAATATGATAGAAGTGATAGAATTTACCCTGCAATTTGAGAGGAAAAAGCTGGAATCAGATGTAACGGTATTACAGTTGAATAAAGGCAACTACAGAGGCATGAGGGAGGAGCTGGGCAGAATTGACTGGGAGATGAGCCAAGCAGGAAAGACAGTGGAACAGCAATGGCAGGAGTTTCTGGGAGTAATTTGGGAGACACAGCAAAAATTCATCCCTAGGAAGAAGCATACTAAAGGGAGGACGAGGCAACCATGGCTGACAAGGGAAGTCAGGGACAGCATAAAAGCTAAAGAGAAAGCATACAATGCGGCGAAGAGCAGTGGGAAACCAGGGGATCGGGAAGCACACAAAGACCAACAAAGGACAACTAAAAAAGAAATAAGGAGGGAGAAGATTAAATATGAGGGTAAACTAGCCAGTAATATAAAAGAAGATTGCAAGAGTTTTTTTTTAGATATATAAAGGGTAAGAGAGAGGCAAAGTGGACATTGGGCTGCTGGAAAATGATGCTGGAGAAGTAGAAGTGGGGAACAAAGAAATGGCGGAGGAATTGAATAGGTACTTTGCGTCAGTCTTCACAGTGGAAGGCACGAGTGACATCCCCAAAGTTCAAGAGAATCGGGGGGCAGAGGTGAGTATGGTGGCCATTACCAAGGAGAAGGTGCTAGGAAAACTGATAGGTCTGAAGGTGGATAAATCACCTAGACCAGCTGGATTACACCCCAGAGTTCTGAAGGAGATAGCTGAAGAGATAATGTAGACGTTAGTGGTGATCTTTCAGGAACCACTGGAGTCAGGGAGAGTCCCAGAGGACTGGAAAATTGCTAATGTAACCCCCCTGTTTAAGAAGGGAGTGAGGCAAAAGACGGGAAATTACAGGCCGATTAGCCTGACCTAGGTCGTTGGTAACATTTTAGAGTGCATTATTAAGGATGAGATTTCAGAATACTTGGAAGTGCATGGTAAAATCGGGCAAAGTCAGCATGGTTTCATCAAGGGGAGGTCATGCCTGACAAATCTGTTAGAATTCTTTGAGGAGGTAATGAGTAGGTTAGACAAAGGAGAGTCAATGGATGTTATCTACTTGGACTTCCAGAAGGCCTTTGACAAGGTGCTGCACAGGAGGCTGCTCAGTAAGATAAGAGCCCATGGTGTTAGAGGCAAGGTACTAGCATGGATAGAAGATAGGCTGTCTGGCAGGAGGCAGAGAGTGGGGATAAGGGGGTCCTTCTCAGGATGGCGGCCGGTGACTAGTGGAGTTCCGCAGGGGTCAGTGTTGGGACCACAACTTTTCACTTTATACATTAATGATCTAGATGAAGGAACTGAGGGCATCCTGGCTAAGTTTGCAGATGATACAAAGATAGGTGGAGGGACAGGTAGTATTGAGGAGGCGGGGAGGCTGCAGAAGGATTTGGACAGGTTAGGAGAATGAGCAAAGAAGTGGCAGATGGAATACAATGTGGGGAAGTGTGAGGTCATGCACTTTGGTAGGAAGAATAGAGGCATAGACTATTTTCTAAATGGGGAGAGAATTCAGAAATCTGGAGTGCAAAGGGACTTGGGAGTCCTAGTCCAGGATTCCCTTAAGGTTAACTTGCAGGTTGACGCGGTAGTTAGGAAGGCAAATGCAATGTTGGCATTTATTTCGAGAGGACTTGAATATAAAAGCAGAGATGTGCTGCTGAGGCTTTATAAGGCTCTGGTCAGACCACATTTAGAATATTGTGAGCAATTTTGGGCCCCGTATCTCAGGAAGGATGTGCTGGCCCTGGAAAGGGTCCAGAGGAGGTTCACGAGAATGATCCCAGGAATGGAAGGCTTAACATATGAGGAACGTTTGAGGACTCTGGGTCTATACTCGATGGAGTTTAGAAGGATGAGGGGGGATCTGATTGAAACTTACAGAATACTGAAAGGCCTGGACAGAATGGACGTGGGGAAGATGTTTCCATTAGTAGGAGAGATTAGGACCCGAGGGCACAGTCTCAGAGTAAAGGGAAGACCTTTTAGAACAGAGATGAGGAGAAACTTCTTTAGCCAAAGATTGGTGAATCTATGGAATTCATTGCCACAGAAGGCTGTGGAGGCCAGGTCATTGAGTGTATTTAAGACCGAGATAGATAGGTTCTTGATTGCTAAGGGGATCAAGGACTACGGGGAGAAGGCGGGAGAATGGGGTTGAGAAACTTATCAGCCATGACTGAATGGCGGAGCGGACTCGATGGGCCAAATGGCCTAATTTCTGCTCCTATGTCTTATGGCTCTGTGCCTTCAGGGAGATTTCACTGAGCGCACCCAAGTGCATGTGCACACTTTAGTGTTCGCTCCTTCCACCCCCACCCAAGCAGCGCTGAGGTTATCTGCGCATGTTTCACGTTGGCTGGCTGTTAATTGGCCTGCCAGCCTGAAATCGCGGTCCGGGCTCAATCGTGGGCAGCAGACCATTGCATAGCCGCTCCTGGGCCCACCTGCTGTGCCCACCCGACCAGGTAAAAATTCTGCCCATAAGATTGTGAGAGGAAGGCTCTTAAGATCGTCATAGGGACTCGAAACATTAACTCTGCTTCTCTCTCCACAGATGTTGCCTGACCTGCTGAGTCTTTCCAGCATTTTCTATTTTCATTCAAGAGTCTGAAAGGGTTTAACAGGATGTTTCCCCTCATGGGGGAATCTAGAAATAGAGGGCACAATTTCACATTAAAGGGTCTCCCTTCTCTCAGAGGGTCACTAATCATTAGAATTCTCTACCACAGAGAGCAGTAGAGCCTGGGTCATTGAATATATTCAAGATGGAGTTAGACAGATTTTTGACCTACAACAGGGTCAAAGTTTATGGGAGACAGGCAGGAAAGTGGAATTGGAGCCAAGATCAGATCAACCATGATCTTATTGAATGACAAAATAGGCTAGAGGAGCTGAATAGCCTACTCCCACTCCTATTTCTTCTATGCTATTATGAACAAGATGAAGGAAATTCAGAGCTCAGGCATGGCTGCCAGTGACGTGGCAAAAAGAATGAGGGTGCAAGATGGTGCAATTGGCAAAACAGATTTTTTTGAATGGTTGTGGAGCCGGGGAAGATTACAGAGATTAAGGATGGGTGTGGCTACAAAGGGAACTGAGCACAAGGATAATAATTTTAAATTGGAGACATTGGGAGCTAATGTTGGTCAGCAAGCATGTGGATGATGTGTACATGGGACAGCTGCCCTTAGCCTAACCTACATTGAGCTTTAGATGAGCTGAAATTTATCAAGGGTAGAGGAAATTATACCAGCGAGTTTGGAGGAAACAAAGTCAAGTTTGTGCACTTTGGAGGCAGATGGGCTCAGTCAGGGACTGAAACTGGCAAGGTTACAAGAGGTGGAAGTAGGTGTCTTTGCAATGACAAGAATATTGATTTGGAAACCTACACTGGGGTCAAATAGGATGGTGAAAGTATGGGCAATTGGCTTCCAGCTGATTGGGAAGGGGACGAAATTTGAGGCAAGGTTACTGAGTTTGTGGCAGGGACTGAAGATGATTGCTTCAGTCTTCTCAATGTTTATAGAAAGGAGGAAATCACAGCTTGTTCAGAACTGAAGCAGTTTGATAACACAAGAAAGGTGGTGGAAAGCTAGAACCAGCTGACATTACATGGAAGTTGATTCTACGTCTTCGGCTGATATTGCTAAGGGGCAGAATGTAAATGAGGTAGTGAATGGAGATAAGGATAGATCCTTGGGGAACTCCAGAGCTAATGGTGCAGGGTCAGAAGGAAATATCCTTACTGGAGATACCTTTCCAATCAGAGAATCAACGGAACCAAAGAAGCCCAGTCAAATCAATAGAGAGAGTCACTGAAGGAGGATGGTGCAGTTAAATGTGTCAAAGGCTACAGGAAGGTCAAGGGGGGTAAGTGCCCATGGTCAATAGGATGCCCTTTGTGGGCTGCTCAGTGCTGTGGCAGGGCGGAATTTTGATTCAGGAGGTTCAAACATGGAGTTGCAAGGAAGAGGCTGTGAATTTAGGAGATGAAAACCCTTCCAGGAATTTGGTAGGGGAAGAGATCACTGTTGGCTTGATTAATCACACTGGCATCAAGAATGAACATTAAACTAAACCCACTGTATTTAATTCTGCAATGTGGACGCACAATGTCCACATTTCAAATCCTCAGAAGTCTCCAAGGAATCTGATGCAAGTTATAAAAGCCAAGTCATCTTACTGCTTCCTTGTATGTTAATCTTCTGTTGCCAGGAAACAGCTGTTCTCTGTGATACCTTGGGACTTCAGTATATACCCTTGTGAAACTACACACTATACTCAAGGTAGTTTGGCCAGAGCATTATACCATTTCAGCACAACATTCTATGTCTTATCAAAGAGCAATATAATTCTGCATTTTATTCCTTTTGTTAATTACTACTCTGTAGTGACTGCTTGTATCTCTTTCAATTCTTTCAACGTCATTCATAATAAAAGTCGCCCATTTTTAATCCAACGGCAGGACCTTCCAGCCACTTATAGATTTTGTTTGGTTACATTTCTTGGTTATCTTACCAAACTTGAATGTCTTCCCTAGTTTTAACAGGTTTTGAATCCAAACTGTTGAAATACATTAGACTCAGCAAGAGTCTCAGCATTAATTCCTGTAGCTTTCCACAAAGTATGTATCCTCACCACAACATCACAGGCAATAGGAAGCTGAAGAACATTTATCTGAACTCTTATCATAAGCTTATTCATCTTTAATAAACATTGTTTAAATAATCCAAAATAGCAATTCACTGCTTAAGGTACATTGGTTAATTATTTACCCAATTAAAACTAACACCTATGTATATTTGAGAAATTATTAAAATATTCACTTCTGTAGTTTTCTAAAAGTATGCAGTGACACATTTAATTTTAATAAAATTGAAGCAAACAATACAAATTTGTATGCAGGTAAATACCACAGTAGTATGATTTTTGCTGAAATATAAGTGCAGGTTTATACTGAAGGACTTTTCAAACCAAGCTTTCATGGAGCAAAGTTCCTTCTTCCCTTCCTATCTTAACTAATTTTCTATTCAACTTCCTACTAAAGCACTTACCACCTAAAAAAAAAGCAGGATACTATATTGATTAGGATTGCACTAAGAGCAATGCCTTGATTTTATATTTTCAATAAGAAAAATCTTTATGTGCTCCCATCATGATAGTGATATTCAACAGGAAATCCAAGATTGCCTCCAGCACGCCAGTACAACTGTATTGTAAATGAACAGTCCAAAATGACCAGTAAGCTTTCATTAGTCTTATAAACCGTTTCATGCAATCTTAGTCCAAGGTGGTGTTAGTTTCTTTTTTAAAATCAATTCTTAGGTTAATAATAAACAGAAGAAAAATCAGAGTTACAGAGCATAAGTAACAATTATACCACAAAGAGCACATGCTATTAGGGTAATGAAAGTATGCAACAGGCAGTGAGGTTAAAATGGACAATACGGATTAAAAAAATTGATCATTTAAAATTGAAGAGACTGTATTCCTTTCCCCCCGCCTTCAAGCGCATCCAGAAGGATAGACAGTCAACAGTAGTTAATGTTGTTCACCCTACACCATGACTTGAGTCCTGAGGGCAATCAATAGTCTAACTTTATTTTTCAGGTACTGGTTCTTGCTGTGATGATATGACAGGTGGCAGCTCACTAAAATTCACATTTTGTAAACTATCAACTGATTGAAGACATGGAATAAATAAAGTGAAACTGTTTAGCTGACTCTACAGAATAGCATTTCCTGAAAGTTAAGCCAAAGCTTAAGAGGGAGGGAACCAAAACAGGTGAAATCAGAAGAGCAACCCAGCTCTCCTACACAAGCTTTGGTTGTAAAAAACTTTACTAGGTTTTAATGTCATGTTTTTCCAAGTGTTTAATCAAATAGTGGGATTTTAAAGCACTATAATTAAAGGATTAGATTAGTGTGATTCAAAATACATCAAGACTAGCCACAGAATGAACAATGGAGAGCAAACTACTTTAAAAAAAAGTATTTTCTCAGTGACTGTTGCTGGAATACAGTTCCATGATCACTAACAGCCCTCTGGTACCTCAATGAAGTAGCCATTGTACTGACACAATCAGGGGATTACCATAGGTGTGCATTGGTGGCAAGTTAGTGTAAGGTGAGGGGCAAGGACAGCAGAGAAATTAGGAGAAGATGAACAGGTTGAGTTTATATGCAGATTAAATTCTCGAAGGTTGAGAAGCTCTGTGTACTGACCAAGAATAGCCTACATGTAAAAACATACTTTGTCACAAAAGTATAATTTTTTCAATCTCTTCTACAAAGTTAGGGGGTGGCGGGGGGTACTAAATGGAGATTAAGAGATCATTTTGATAAACATCTCCATTCTATTCACAAATTTGATCCTGACTTTTTCTAGCTCATCACTACAATTTCACATTCTGTTTCCTTTCTGATCTTTCTGTTTATGGCCTCCAGAGAGAGAGGTTATTCTTTCTTCAAGGTTTTAAAGCTTGCATTGGTTGCTGTTGTAAAATTATTGCTCCTCCCTGGATCTAGATTCAAATCTTGCCAGAACAAAAATGGCAGGATTTTATTTTCCTGATAGTTGTGTGTGGCCTTAAGTGAAAAAAAAAATCAAATCAGCCTCATCACAATTCTCTGTCAACATAATTCCATAAATGTAGTTATTTTTGTAATCATACAGATAAAGGCCAAAGAAAACGTGCCACCTTAGTATTCTACACTTGCAATTAAGTTAAAATTTCAGAACAGTAGTGTAGGAATGCAGATAGAAGCTCTATATTGTAGAGCAGAAAATACCGTTGATAATAACAGCAAATGCTCAACGTGCTTTCATGACACTCATTGTTTACAATTTTAACAGGGACACGCACTTGTTGAAAACAAATGATAAATCTGATTGCCAGAATAGCAGACAGAGAAATGTGATATGGAGACATCAAATGCTCGCTTGCTAAAATTGCAAAGGGTAATTTATTCCCTTAAATTTTGAATTGCTTGATAGATTGAATATAATCACCATAAGTACTAGTATAAACAGGTTACATTAGTTTGCACCATCTTTCCTCACCTTAATTAACACATAGGCAGGAAATAGAAGGAGCACTGTCTCTTCAAGAGTAATCATGGGTTATATGAGAAATACATGGTTTGAACTGATAAAATCCAATCTTCAGTACTGTTAAGTAGATAGAATTACCTCATTCTATCACCCACTGCCATTCCTCTGAAAGTAAATCTATCAAGGAGAAAAAGAATAAGGGCTCAGGTTATACATGAGCAGCCTTGGGTGTCATAAGAGCTGATGCCACATTCCCAGATTCCTGTCAACATCATTGGAATGAAATATTTCAGGTAAGTTCGTTAAATGACAGTCCAACTGTTATGGCACCCTCTAATGCATTAAATTTTATTCTAATAATTGATGAACATTCTTACATGAGTAGAAATAGTTAAAAAAAAGATTCAAATCCAAAGCTGCAATGCAGACCCATTTCTCTGCTTTTTATATTGTATGGTGCATTTATAAAATATTTAGTCAGACAACTCAGCAGCTGAAACATTATGATTGCTCATTTCTTTCATCTGGTAACAGCCTGTTGATGTTAAGAAATTAAATCTTATTTTTTGATGAACTATTCAGGATTTTACTATGATCAGAAATTCTCTGAACTCAGTATCAAATTAAAAAATGTTTTCCAATTTGGCAGATACAAGGGTATTGAATTCAAAGAAGAGAACGAAATGCCTGCATTTTTGCTCAACAGACACGGTCAAAATGGGAGACGAATTTACTTCATAATAGGTTTCCCCTGTATTTAAAAAGGTAGCATTTTGCACATGCTAAAGTTTTATCAAAGTATATTGCAAGTGGCATTTAGCTATATTTTTCTAGTTTACATATACTGCTTAATAATTTTTTTATTTTTAAGTCCATCCTTGACAGACTCTTTAGTTTTATTGGCAATATACAGACACACGATAAGGGCATTTTTGGATCATTTCAAAACATCAGGTACTGCTAAAAAGGTATTTCTGTAAATTTGAAACAAACCAAAAATAGTATAAACAATGCAATGGACATGCACTTCCAACATCATCTTTTGTCTTTTGAACTAACTGTTTGGTATTGATACTCATGGCTTGCAAACCAGAAAAATTAGGCCACTACGTTTTTTTTATATAAAAGGATTGTGATCATGGCTGTAGTACATGTGGTATGCAATAAACAATACTATTTGAAACAAATATTTTGCATACATACACCATATAAATTTAAACTAGTCAGTTTTTCAGAGTAAAAACTATATTTCTAAAAGCACCTACATGTCCTTTGCACTGCATTTGAAAATGTTCAATGTGCCACAATTATTGAAAGATAAATGAAACTGATGCAAAATTACTTAAAAAAAACCCCCCAGAAAATGCTGAAAATACTCAGCAGATCAGGCAGCATCTGTGGAGAGAGAAACAAGAGTTAACATTTCAGGTCAATGACCTTTCATCAGAACTGGAGAAAATTAGAGATGTAACAGGTTTTACGCAAGTACAGAAATGAGGAAAAGGTGGAAGGGGAAAGAACAAAGGGGAAGTCTGCGATAGGGTTGGAGACAGGAGAGATTAAATGACAAAAGGGATGGTGCAACCCAAAAGGAGATGGTAATTGGATAAGAAACAAAAGATGGGTCTACAGCGAGTGTAAATGGGAAATAGCGGAATCATTGCAACAGCTGCCATCTGAAAAAATTGGGGGCAGAGATTATCTGAAATCGCTGAACGGCTTTCAAGTGCTTAATTGAAAGATGAAGTGCTGTTCCGTGAGCTTACATTGAGATTTATTGCACCGTTTAGGAGGTTAAGGACATAGAGTGGGATAGAAAATTAAGATGACAGGCAACTGGAATCTTGGGGTCATATTTACAGATTGTACAGAGGTTCTCCACAAAGTGGCGATCCAATCTCTATCTAGTCTCCCCTGTGTAGGAGATCACATCATGACCAGCGAATATAGTATACTAAATTGAAGGGAGTATGAGTGAATCGCTATTTTACCTGGAAGGACTATTTGGGGCCATGGTCAGTGGGAAGGGAGAGGTTAAAAGGGCAAGTGTTGCATCTTTTGCACTTGCATAGGAAGGTGCTGTGGGAAGGAGAGGGCTGTTGGAGGTAATCGAGGGGAGGGGACAATAATGTTGTGGAGGGGAGTCCCCTGAAATGCTGAAAGGGGAGAGAAAGGAATTTAGTGGTGGCATCATGCTGGAGCTGGTGGAAATGGTGGACGATGACCTGTTATATGTGGAGGCTGGTGGGATGGATGGAAGCTGGGGATCGGGGATTCCATTGTGGTTTAGGAAGGGAAGAGATGAGAATAGCAGTGCGGGAAATGGAATGGACATTTAGTTTTGACAATATGAAGTAAAACCATGTGATATTTACAGTACAATAAAGGAAGCTGAAGAAGAATTTAGATATGTTTAGTAACATCACATATTTTCTGATTCTGGATAATTTGGTTTTTGCACCCTCTCCCTCCAGCAGTGCTTGCATTATTTCTTTTAAAAATAATCACTTAAACTATGTACCAGCAAAAGAATGTGGAACATAAACAATAACTTGCATTTATATCGAGCCCTTAATGTAAATAATGCCCTAATGCATGGACAGAAAACTGCAAAGAAAACAGACTGCAAGTCAACAAAGAGGTTAGGAGAGGTGATGGAAAGCTTGATTGAAGAGATGAGTTTTGAGAAATTGTTTTAAAAGAGTACAGTGATGTGGATAGAGGAGTTTAGGGATAGAACTTCAAAGAGTAGGACCCAAGGGCTGAAGGCACCTGCCAATGATTGGATAAAGGGCCTGGGGATGTAAACTTGTTCATTGTAAAAGGGTCATGGTATTCAGGGATGGCGATAGAGATCGCATTGATAGGGCATTCTATTCTGCCAGCTAATGCTGCATCACTTGACTGAAACAGAATATTTGGGAATTGTACGAGTCTCCAGCCTCATTTTGGAAATAAGGGAACTCTCCTCAAGGAATATATAAATAAAAATAATTAAGAGTGAGCGACAACTTGTAGCCTGAGAATACTGTTCAATATGGTAGTCCTTCAGCTTCAAGAGTAAATGGGGAAGACTGACAAATGCAAATATCATAAATGAAACTTTCTACGCTGTGTCAGTTTATTAAAAAAGTGATGCCCTCATATTGGTAAACCAATTTTTCATTAAAATTGATGATACTTTATAAGATTAATTATTATGGGACAACACTGGATATCCCCAAAAGCAGGTGTGGTGATTGCAATATGTAACCAACCCACACCCGTTCCTTGAATGCAATTCTACTCATATACATGATTGCTGCATTCAACCAGCAATAAGCACAGTACTGAGTGGCTGCATGTCTGAGCAGGGGATGCAAAATTGTGAAAAGCTAGCATGAGTTCAAGCTAGCCTGTAATACTTAAAGTCAGTCTGCACCTCTTAAAGAAGAAGTGCATTTTGATTGAAACAAGTGCTGGAAGTCATTCCAAAAGTGAGTTTGACCTGGGAAAAACACAAGAAGGGCACAACATGGCAGAGTGTGCACTCCAAGGTTCTCCAGTGCAGCAGTGGAGACCCTGGTGCAGAAGTGGGCAGGAGGAGAAAGGCCCTCCAGGCAGACACTGCAAAGATAAAGGGAGCAGATAGCCTTCAAGGTCAATGTCAGTAGTGTAGCCCCAAGGACCTGAATTCAATTACCTCACATGTATGGTCATGGTCACTGAATGCATCTTCAAATGCCATATCTCACCAACTACACCACTAGCCTCGCACACTGTGCAATTACTAATCTCCTTCACTCACTTACTCTAGATTTTTATCAACCATAATTCACATTTCACATTCATAGCTTTGATTCACCCTCACAAAATTAGCATTGCTGCAAGCCTCACACCCACTTGCACATACTGCCTATTCAACCATAACAGGCACATTGCCCAAATAGGTTGTACCATGCTCACTGACACACTTCCCTCACTCTTGCAGGACAAGGTGATGCATAACCGCAGGCAGCAGCATTTAACTGGCTGCAATGTCCTCACCCTGATAGAGTGAAACAGTGCTTGCCATTATTGGAATGGCCATGACTGAGGCCAAGACCAGTGGTGAGGCTGAAGATGACAGTACCTCATACTGAATGCTCCTTCTCACATCCCAATTCCCCTTTGTCACAAAATCCCTTCTGATTTACAAGCTGCAGATGGTCTAGGTATATACCTGGTGCTTTCCCACTCCCCTCCATTCCCTGCAATTCTATTCCTTTGCCTTTCTCCTTTGAAATATCTAAGAACTGTAACCTGCTGTGTCAATGGTGCAGGAACAAGGAGTGGAAGAAGAAGAAGAGACTGATGATGAAAATCATCACTCAATCTCACACTTCCAGCCACCCGTTCAAATACTGACACTGCACATACTTTATAGGGTAGCACAGAGGTAGGATCTGAGTGTTGTAAGATACCAGGCATGAGTGCCTGCGTCCAAGGCAGAGAGAAAAGGTAGTGAAGGTGCCAACTCACCAGAGGGGGTGGTAACTGCAGTTCTGCTGCAAAAAACTCAGATGAGGCTGAAAAAATCTGTGCACAAAGAAATATTTGGTGCATTGGCAGGCCTGCTAGAAAGCTTCAAGGTGCACGAAAGAGTCCGGCACCAACCTTGCACGTGGCTTTGTGCAGATTTTGTAGTCCTTCCTTTCCAATATGTAAATGAGGTTACTTGCAGAATCAACCATGATGTAACATCTGATGGCCGATGTTTCAAGTCCCATTGCAGCACAAGCAGAAGTTATCTGACGTCCGAGCACTGCAGTGGAATCTCAAACTGAAGCCACGAAAGCTAAGCTTGTTGTCAGGTAAACTTCTACTATCATGGCTACAGATACCAGTGATCACAGAGGCTTGCAGTATCTCACAGCAATCTAGCAGTCTGTTCTTCAGATTTTGCTAGGATTGCTGAGGCACTGCCCGGGAGAGTGGCAGTGGCTCCATGAAGGAGAAGCCTACTGTCCAAACATTCCATCACTACCGCCCCGCCAGTGTCCTTGCTGTTGCCTGTCAGTCAGCTAGCCCAGTCTGCTGTCAGCATGTCAAGGTGGTGCAGCCCAAAGCCGAGCCTACGAAAGCCATAGGTCATTCTGCAAGGCCATCTACTGTCTCCCGCATTGAAAGTCTGCAGCCTTCCATCAGCCATATTGCAGCCATTGGGGTAGTACTGCATAGGAGAACTAGGATGGCAAAGGCACCCACAAAATAGGCATTAGGAGAATGCACAAGGGTGATTAGTTGTCTTCTGTATGAAATATTGGATGGTTTGATTTATAATGCCGGTTTAAAATGTTTGATTTGTGATCGCTTTTTTAAAAAAGCATTGCAGCCAAGAAGCTGCTCTGGTGGTCAGATGGGAAGGTAAGTTATTGGATGTTGTTGAAGGAAGAAGCTGGGGTTGTGTTCACTAGTACAACAAATCAGGTGAGCTAAACATGGACAGGCTGGCCAGGACGGGGCTGTGTTTCTTGCCTCCTCCCTTCCTCCTCCTCAGCTGCTTGGTGTTGGCAAGAGGCAGTGCCCTCATGATAGCCAGGTTGTGCAAGATGCAGCAGACCACCACAAGTCATGGTGAGTACTACAGAGTTCCTCCAGAATGGTTCAGGCAATGAAAACATTGTTTAAGCATCGCAATGATCGTATCAATGTCATTTGGTGTGACAGCATGGCTCTTGGTCTATGCACACTGTGTATGGGTTGCACACTGGAGCAATCAGCCAGATGTCTAGCAGATAGCCCTTGTAGCCCTCTTGTAGCCACTCTTTGGTCTCTTGTGGTGATTTAAATGCTAATAGTACACCAGGCTACCAAAGAATGCAGGCATCATGATTGCTGCTAGGAAACCGAGCATTATGCTGCATGATGTGCTGAGTACATTATGCAGCATAATGTACTCACACACCAGTTGTGGTACATCTTTGAATTTACATATGATAACTTTCAAGTTTTCCCATTTAAAATTTTATCTAAATTATTAACTTTAGTTCAATATAGTATCAGGCTCTCAGAGTGGGTTTTAACCATCCTCACAGTTTTGTCAAATCTGGTTTGTTTTTCAATTCATTTAGCCAGATGACATCCAATTGTCAGTTTAACTAGACAGGTATCTTATAAATTACCCAAACAAGATAAAGTTAATTTAATATTTAATGGAACCTTTCACAATTGTAAGGAAATGGAAGGAGAATAGAAAAATAATCTTAAAAGGGGCTTATGAAATTTGATCATGTGAGCTGACTAACAACTAAAGCACTTGCTCTTATAAGGGCTTCAGAACATAAGAAATAGGAGTAGTGGACCAGATGGGCCCTTGAGCCTGCTCCACCATTTAATACAATCAATACAGATCTTCAGCCTCAACTCCACTCTCTTGCCTTCTCCCCATATCCCTTGACTCCATAAGAGACCAGAATCTATCTTTCTTAACCCTGAATACTCAGCGTTCACAACCCGCTAGGGTAGACAATTCCAAAGATTCACAACCCTCTGAGTGAAGAAATTTCTCCTCCTCTCAGTCCTAAATGATTGACTCCTTATCCTTAGACTGTGCCCCCTTGTTCTAGATTCCACAGCCACAAGCTCTCAGCATCTATCCTGTCAAGCCCCTCCACAATCTTGAATGTTTCAATGAGATCACCTCTCATTCTTCTAAATTCCAAAGAATATAGATCCAATTTATTCAGCCTCTCATTATAGGACAACACTTCCATCCAAGGAACCAAACTAGTGAACCTTCGCTGTACTGCCTCCAAGGCAGTATATACTTCCCTAGATATGGAGACCAAGGGCCGGATTTTCGTTTCCCAATGGAGGTGTGAATTGGGTTGTGAAACGCTGAACTTAGTTTTTTTTTTTGCTGAGAAAACAATTTTCCTCTCCCTTGCCAGCTCCATGCCATTTTCATGTAGCCTTTTGGCAGGCCAGGAAAGGCTTGGATGCAAAACGTACATGCGTTTCTTCAGAGGTCGGGGTCCCCATTGTGAGGGCCACAGGAAAATTGTATTTCCTCCTGCACACTATTTTTGTGGATTTTGTAAGCCCTAAAAAAACGCATTTCCTTGGATAGTTTATGATCACTGGAGGAAGCCTGCTTAAGAAGCAGGAACATTCTAAAAGATAAGTGTAAAATGTTCTGACACCATCAAATGTCACTATTAGATGCTGTATTATAATGTAGATGTGTTTTTAATGCATGATTCATCATAGCGATTTGTTCTGCAAATGTAAGTTGATCCTTACATTGACCAACACTGTGTAATTGTTGTCATGCATTATAATACTTTTCCAATTTCAAAAGTACCATAATGCTTTTAAACTGACTGACTGCTCTGGCTGTTCAAAATATCTCTGCACCTGATCCGCTCCATTGATTTTTCAGGCAATCTTTTTTAAAATGAAAATTCAGTTCTTGTCAGTTTCAGGCAATGTAGCTGGGAGCTTTTGTTGTGACAGCTGTAGCCATTATGAATACTTGGTTGGGTTTCAAAAGCTACTAATGCCTTCAGCTCCATAAGTGGTCCACTGAACAGAATATGTTTTTGATGTGGTTTACAAACCTAATGGGCACTTAAAGGATTATAATTTTTTTTGCAGTACCTTTTTTTCTTTCCTGTATCAGTAATAATTTGCTTGAATTCAAAGTTTTATTAGATTACTAAAGGCTTAATTTTTTTAAAATTTTAAAATAATTCCCATTGCTATTGCATTGCTCTTTCAGAATGTATATTGAGTGTACTGAGTAAGTGACAATGGAGGATACATGGTGTGGCTTGGACGTGGCCTAGTGGATCTGAGGGGGCATAGGTTTAGTTGGCATGGTGGTGGGGACTTAGGGGGCATGGGTGATCTAAGGGGGCATGGACAGTGAGAGGGCACGGGGGCTGGGTGGAAGGGTGAGGCATGAGGTTTAGAGGGCCTTTAAAAGATTTTGTGAGCTGTATTGCTGTGTTGGAGAACCAAGGCAGGCCTTCTAGCTGGGCCCCTCCCTACCACACTCCTCACGCACTCCATTGCCGCTCACAAAATGCACTGCAAACCCAAACACTGTGAAAACACAAAGATGCAGGGCAAAGTCACACATGGATTGAGTGTGCGGTCCAGTAGGCGCAAAAGTGCATAGGTCAGGTTTTCTCGAGCCCACGCAACAATCTGGAACCAGAATTGCGTATAGTACTCCACTTGTAGTTGCACCATAGCCCTATATAATTTTAACAAGACTTCTTTATTCTTGTACTCCAATACCTTTGCAATAAAGTCCAACATTCCATTTGCCTTCCTAATTGCTTGCTATACTTGCACGCTAACTTCTTGTGCCCATTGTACAAGTATATGCAAATCACCAGCACTGATCTTTGCAGCATTCCATTAATTACAGCCTGCCAACTTGAAAAAGCCCCATTTCTCTCTATATTCTGCTTCCTGTCCCTTAACCAATCCTCCGTTCATGCTAACATATTACTCCCAACTCAATGAATCCTTATCTTGCCTATTAACCTTACATGTGATAACTTAATGAATGCCTTTTGGAAATCCAAGTATATGACATTGCTGTGAAATCATGCTTTATATATAAAAAAAATGATTGATGAATTTACAGGCTGGAAACCTGGTTTTTTTCAAAGACTAAAGCCACATCCCAGTGACTTGGGATCACAGTCAAAGATGGCTGTACACTTGTATCATTGTAACTCTTTCGAGTACAAACATGTTTCCATCTGTTCCTATTCAGATGAAGTTACATTGTTTCATAGTTTGCCATTGTGAGATTTGAACTCTTGATAATCTTTTTAAACCCAGTACCATAACCACTTGGCTATTTAGGCCAAGCCCTTGTATCATTGTAACTCTTTCAAGTACAAACATGTTTCCATCTGTTTTCAGATGAAGTTACATTGTTTCATAGTTTGCCATTGTGAAATTTGAACTCTTGATCTTGGGGTTACAAACCTAGTACCATAACCACTTGGCTATTTAGGCCAAGCCTTGTATCATTGTATCTTCTACATTCCAAAAACCATTGTAGTGGAGACCACCTGTCTGAAAAGCCACACCAGAAACAATGGCCTTGAAGAGGATGAATGGGGGCCATGTCCTTTCCCATTAGGGAAGCATCCAGACAATCACCTGATACTCAACTGGGCGGAGACAAGCCATTAGACATAATCACTTGGGCAACAGGGCCCTGATTGAGTGTGGAATTTCCAGCCATGATCTAATCAAATTAGAATTGGAATACAGCAGCTATTACGTTATTTGATTCACTGGGTAGTTATAAATTTTAAGCACCTGCTTTTTCTGCAGCGCAGGACAAGCAACTGAGATGCTGAAGGAGCAAGATCCTGAGTGGGTTCCTTTCCCACCATCCCCTGCTCTCTCTCTCTCTCCATCCAATTTGCAAGTTTTGAACCCTGTCTGCTCTTTTCCACAAATAGGCAGAGATTTTAAAAATAACTCAACCTAGCGCTGTTGGCCCTAGAAGAACAGATAAGTTGTACATTTACAACTTTAAACTAACTCAACACCGAAAGCAGGACTACCGAGTGAAAGCAACGGTACCACTAAATTCAGCTTGAATCCAGCTAAGCCACCAACCTTCAATAGACATCTACCACTTTAATTTTAGTGAACTCTAAATTACTTCATCTATCCTCCTCACTCTGTCAGTGTTTGAGTGAGAGAGAGAAAACAAGTTAGAATTTATTATCTTTCTTAGACCTCTTTCCTTTTCAAAACCTCAAGAAAACCTGATTCACTGAGGATGAAGATGTTCATGGAGCCTCCTCCTCCTGTTAGTTGTTTAATTATCCACTCCCTTTGTGTTTGTGGTAGGATAAGGGAGTTTTGATTTGATTTGTTGGGTGTGGGATTGCTTAGCTATCTAGGGCATGATGCTTCCAGGACTAAGTGTGCAATGTAGCCCCCTGTAGTAACTTCACCAGTTTCACACCTCATTTTTAGGTATCCCTGGTGCTGCTTATAGAATGCTCTTCCACATTCCTTATTGAACCAGAGTTGATCCATTGGCTTAATGGTAATGGTAGAGTGAGGGATATGCAAGACCATGAGGTTACAGATTACGGTGGAATAAAATTCTGCTTCTGCTATTGTCCCTTGGGCCTCACAGATGCTGCGTTTTCAGCTGCTAGACTGGTTCTGAATCTCTCCCATTTAGCACAGCGGTAGTGCCACGTAATGGAAGGTGCCCTCAAGTGTGAAGATGGGACTATGTAGTGATTATTCCTACGAATGCTATCATGGACACATACAACTGCAACAGGTAGATTGGTGGAGCTTAGGTCAAGTCAGTTTTTCACTTCTGTTGGTTCTCTCACCACCTGTCACGGGCCCCATCTGATAGCTTTGTCCTTCAGGATTTGGCCAGCTCAGTCAGTAGTAGGGCTACCAAATCACTTTTAGTGATGAAAAGCTAGTATCAGTAATGGCAGGTATTGACCTCCCTCACAAGAATCCATTCTGTCCCCTTTCTACCTTGCAGGAGAATGTATGTTAAAGGGTGTGGAATTGGATAGGGTCTAGTGTTTCTGTGAACTTGATGTTGGAAGAATGAGTGCTTTTGTGAACTAGACTGTTGTTTTTTTAAAAATTTATTCATTCACGGAATGTGGGCACTGCTGGCTAAGCCAGCATTTATTGCCCACCCCTAACTACCTTAGGAAGGTGATGTTGAGATGCCTTCTTGAACCACTGCAGTCCATGTGGTGTGGGTACACTCACAGTGCTGTTAGGAAGTGAGTTCCAGGATTTTGACCCAACGACAGTGAAGAAATAGTGGCATAGTTCCAAGTCAGGATGGTACGTGGCTTGGAGGGCAACTTCAGGCGGTGGTGTTCCCAAGCATCTGCTGCCCTCGTCACTAGATGTGAAAGAGTGCTGAATAAGGTAACTTTTGGGCAAAAGTGATGGCTTGGTGTCTGTTCAAAATCCAGACATTACTAAGATTAAAAATCTATTATTTGCAAAGTATAAAAGTACATAAAATTAACAGAATATATAATTTTTAATGTAAAAATGCAAAATTTTCCTCCACCCCTATAAACACATATTTGCTTCAACATTTGGACTTCCTCCTCAGGCTTTTGGGCACTTGTTTGTTTTGTTTCCGTCTAATAAAAGTGGAAGAATGATAATGTATACCTAACCTCTTAAATTACGTAATCTGTGAAACTAATAATGAGTCTGGGGCTCAGCAAAATAGCAGTAAATAATGGCACTAGATAATTCCCAAGGACCAGGTGAGTTTTAAAGAAAGAAGATAAGAAGATTGTAAGATCATAGCCAGGCCAACTGCAAAGTTCTCTCAACTTGAAACCTTGCCTTTAGATTGGAAAATTTGTCATGGCATTTCGCTATTTTAAAAAGGTGACAGGGAAACCAGGGAATTATAAACCAGTAGCCTAATAATTGTTTTTTGGAAAATTGCGAAAGAATAAGATGACTGAACACCTTGAAAAAGTTTCAACTGATGAGAGAGAGGATTTGTAAAGGTTAGGTAATGCCTGAAAACCTGATTGAACTTTTTTGAAGAGGTGAATAAAGGACTGGACAGGGGAATATCTAAAGATGTTTTTTATTTGGACTCTCAGAAGGCATTTGATGAAGTCCCTCCTAAGAAACTATTAGTTAAAATTGAAGGCAAATTGTTGATCTGGTTAGGAAATTGGCTGAGTGGGAGGAGATAAAGAGTAGTGATTATGGGCAGGTACTCTAATTGGCAGGATGTGAATAGTGGTGTCCTGCAATGATCCTGCAATTGGGGCTCTATTATTCTATGTGTTTATTAATAACTTAGATAATAGAATAGAAAGTCATATATTCCAATTTCCAATAACACAATTATAGGCGGTGTGTAAGCAGTGTAGATGGAAGCATCATTTATTACCATCTCTTGGTAATTTTAAGCGAATGGGCAAAACTGTGCAAATGTAGGCAAATGTGATCATCTACTTTGGACTTAAATAAGATAGAACAGGGAATTTTCTAAATGGTGAAAAGCTAGAAACAGTGGCAGTCCAAAGAGACTTGGGGTCCAAGTACACAGATTATTAAAAAATTGGCATTAACAGGTACAGAAAATAATCTAAAAGGCTAAAGAATGCCACCCTTTATATCCGAGGACCAGGACACAAAGGGTGTAAGTCATGTTTCATCTATACAAAATTCTGATTAGACCATATCTGGAATATTGAGAGCAGTTCTGGCAACCACATCTTTGGAAGAAATATTGGCTTTGGAGGGAATGCAGCGTAGGTTTACCAGAATAATACCTGGACTCCAAGGGTTAAATTACGAGGAGAGATTTCCCAAACTAGGGTTGTATTTCTGGAAATTAGCAGATACCAAAGAGAACAGTTATGGTGCATAAAGTGAACGTACTTCTGCTGGTTGGGGAGCCTAGGGTTAAGGGGTCATATTCTAAAAATTAGAGCTAGACCATACAGAAATGCAATTAGGAAAAACTTCTACATGCAAAGAGCAGTAGAAGTTTGGAATTCTCTTCTACAAACAGCAATTGATGATTGATCAATTGTAAATTTTAAATCTGAGATTGATAAGATTTTTGTTATCTGACAACAATAGATGGCTATGTGGAGTTAGGTCACAGATCAGCCACGATCTTACTGTATAGGGGACAGGATTGAGGGGTTGAGTGACCTACTCCTGTGTGTGAATAACTATTTGTTTCTACTTTCAGGACCAATCTTGAGTTGCTAGCTTTTTGGGGACTGTCAGCTTTTTTGAAACTGTTGGCCAGTTTTTCCTTCTTTTCTCAGTTGGCGCATATGAGAAACTAAAGCTTCAATTTAGGCCAAGCCAAAAATCGTAAACTTGCAGCTAAATCTCTAGGGGATGCAAATATAGAAGCAAATTCTTCAACTGTGAAGGACTGAGCAGTACAATGTAATCAAGAACAGTATACATAGGAACAAGAGTATGCCATTTAGCCCCTTGAGCCTGTTCCACTGTTCAATCATGACTAATTTGTGACCTAACTGCATGTACCCACCCTTGCAGGGTGGAGTGTTGAAATGGCAAGTGACAGGGAGGTCTGGGTAATGCTTGCAGACAGACCGAAGGTGCTCTGCAAAGTGGTCACCCAATCTGCGTTTGGTCTCTCCAATGTAGAGGAAACGCATTGGGAGCTACAAATGCAGGAGACTAATTTCATCCTACTCCATTTCCGTCAACTCCAGCATGATGCCACCACCAAACACATCTTCCCTTAACCCCACACCCCCCCCAAACAGGCGGCATTCCGCAAGGATCGTTCCCTCCGGGACACCCTGGTTCACTCCTCCATCACACCCTACACCTCAACCCCCTCCCACGGCAACTTCCCATGCAACTGCAAAAGGTGCAACATCTGCCCTTTTACTTCCCCTCTCCTCACCGTCCAAGGGCCCAAACACTCCGTTCAAGTGAAGCAGCATCTCACTTGCACATCCCTCAATTTAGTCTACTGCATTCGTTGCTCCCAATGCGGTTTCCTCTACATTAGAGAGACCAAACGCAGACTGGGTGACCGCTTTGCGGAACACCTTAGGTCTGTCCGCAAGCATTACCCAGACCTCCCTGTCACTTGCCATTTCAATACTCCACCCTGCTCTCATGCCCACATGTCCGTCCTCGGCTTGCTGCAATGCTCCAGTGAAGCTCAACACTAACTGGAGGAACAGCATCTCATCTTCCGACTAGGCACTTTACAGCCTTCCGGACTGAATATTGAGTTCAACAATTTTAGATCATGAACTCTCTCCTCCATCCCCACCCACTTTCTGATTCCCCCCCTTTTTTTCCAATAATTTATATAGATTTTTCTTTTCCCACCTACTTCCATTATTTTTAAATGTATTTCCATCCATTGTTTTATCTCTACCTTTTAGCCTTTTTTGATTCCTTCACCCCACCCCCACTAGGGCTATCTGTACCTTGCTTGTCCTGATTTCTACCCTTAATTAGCACATTCCTTAGTTAATATCATCATCTTCAACACTTCTTTGTCCTTTTGTCTATGACATCTTTTGGCTATCTCCACCTATCATTGGCCCTCTATCCAGCTCCACCTATCCCACCCACTGTCGCCACCACCCCCCCCCCCACCACCATCCGCCCCCAAACCAGCTTATATTTCACCTCTTTTCTATTTTTACTTAGTTCGGTTGAAGGGTCATTCGGACTCGAAACATTAACTGTTCTCCTCTCCGCAGATGCTGCCAGACCTGCTGAGTTTTTCCAGGTATTTTTGTTTTTGTCAAAGACATACTTCCCTCTCTTCTCATGAGTGCAGGTGGCTGCATTGTATAACATAAGAATATAAGAAATAAGAGTAGGTAATGTGACCCCTCAAGTCTTCTCTGCTGTTCAATAATATCATGCCTGATCTGACTGCAGCCTCAACTCCACTTTCCTGCTACCAATCCCCCCACCCCACCTGCCAATATCCCTCGAGTCACTCATCAATCAAAAATCTGTCCAACTCACCTTGAATATATTCAATGACCCAGGTTCCACTGCTCTCTGGGGTAGAGAATTTCAAAAATTAACAACCCTTAGAGACAAAATTCCTCCTCATTTCCATCTTAAAAGGGGGATCCTTACTCTGAAAATTTGCCCCCTAGTTCTAGATTCTCCCTTGATGAAATAACATCCCCTTAGCCTCTACCTGTCAAGCCCTCTCAGTATCTTATTTGTTTGAATAATTCCTCTGAACTCAGGCCCTAAACTGCTCCACCTTTCCTCATCAGACAACACCTTCATTCCAGGAATCAAACAAATGAACCTTCTCTGAATTGCCTCCAGTGAAAGTATATCCCTCCTTAGACAAGCAGACCTAAACTACTTAATACCATAACCAAGCACAGTGTTAATGGTCCATGCAAGCCCCCAACAGCCAGGATAGGATCTGCTGGTACAATACAAATGGAGCAAATTCCTGAAGAGCTCAATTCCCCTACTCTGGGATTAGATAACAACTGGACCATAGCTAATGCTTTGAAACTGCTAGGATCTAAGCATGCTCTTTGATCTGCTGTGATTTGAACTGGGGCTGCTATAATTATGGTGTAACAATTCAAAGGATTCATGTGATATGCTTTGCTGAAGAACTATTTCAAGAACTGAAACCACAACAAATTTCAAGTACATTTTTGCTCACATCTATAAGGTCAATGATCGCAACCATCATGGTCAGGATTTTCCCCTCGGCGATTTGGGGGCGGGGTCCGTTCGCCGAGGGGAAAATGACGTGGAATGATGCTGGGAGGATAGTTAAATGCCCTGCCTGGCCAACCTTAAGGCAGGCCAGGAGCCCCAGTGGCCTGTAGATTATTAATGAAACTTCATCCACTGGCAGGATGAAGTTTCTTTACCGTTTTGTAAAAATGTAATAAATTTTATGAGTTTGTTATCAACATGTCCCATCTCGTGTGACATTGTCACATGAGGGGGACATGTTAATAATTTTAAAATGTCTCTATTTTTTGACTTTACTTACCTTTCACTAAACTCCCTGAGGCAGGACTTTGCCTCAGGGAGCAGTGTGCTCTTTCATGCGGATCATGGGGATTCTCCACTAAACCCCCCCACCCCCCCCCCACCCTGAACAGGAAGCACTGCTGTTGGGCGGGCCTTAATTGGCCTGCCCACTCAAAATGGTGGCGAGCCCCGTTTCGGTTGCAGGGTTCAGTTGCCCGCCTGCCATTGAGTCGGTGGGGCCCACCCATCTGCCAGCCAAGGGTTAAATTCTACCCCATATCTTTAAGGTCCAGAAAACCATTTGACGAAGTTAAGAAACTTGGAACCCAGCAACATTATGGACCCAAATACAGATCATCCAAAATACATTCTTTCCCCAACCCATGAGGTGAGCAGGCCCATGGAGGGAAAAAGCAACTTGATGCTTCTGTACATGACCATTCTGAATTTACTAACAACCAGGTTGAAAAGTCAGTCAAAATTAACACAAAGTCTGCAAAATTGCACAATGGATAATACATTCCTCACGTGACTTTATAAAGTGATAAAAACCCAGGGCAGTTGCATTTATACAAAGCATGGGAAGGGGATGATCATGTAACTTACCTTGAAGTACATTTAAAATTTCTTCAACAGTTTCCTGATTTCTCCCACAGGATGATTGGTATGCTCCCACTGTGTGTGAGGTGGAGGGAAGGAAGTGACATACATCTTTGAATCACAGGTCTGGGGTCAATTATTAAAAAGGTGACGCACTTCCTGAAAGAACACTTACTTCTGAGTTTCCTCAGAACTGTAAAGAGAGTCACCTTCAGTGTACATTTCCCATATCAGTCACCCTTGTGGCCTAAACAAGAGTAATATTTTGCATTTTTGGTCCACATCCACTAGAAACAAAGTTGAAACCCCTCGTCCCCAAAATATACTTCACGTAGAGCCCACTGTCTATAGAGAAGGCTATTATCGTAACTTCACGTGGACTTGAGCCTCCTTTGAGGAAGTCAAGGTGCAGGATATTAACTCTTTGCGACAGTCAAGTCATCCATAAGGATAATTCCACATATAGTATAAACAAGTTTTTTCTTGGCAAATCAATCTGCTCAAATCAAAACAAGATCAATTGCAACTTGCTTAGGGTTACTGATGAACTGGACTACTTTTAAATTAAGCTCAATTAAGAAATATTTACATTCTGTTTGCATATTTAATTCAGTAACCGTAGTTCACTAAGAAATATGTAACGTCAAATGAGCAATATTACAATATAAATTACATAGAAGTTTAGTATGCACCCATTTCTTAATTTAAAGGGATTCATAACATATAAACTCAGTCAAAAAGGTTAGAAATACTTCAGGGCAGGCTACTACAAATATGCAGGAGTTTTGCTTCATGCTTTGAAAATAAATATCAATACAAAATGAGCAATATATACTTAAGATGAAATAATTTTGACAATTGGGTTAGCATTATAAAATATCATGACAACATAATATATATAGTACGTTGAATTCATAATGTGTGGAAGATAAAGCTTTTGTTCTTAGTCATCATAGCTTGTTTGACAGTTTACACTATGATATATTATTCTGCTTACACAGAGATCAGAGAGTTAACATTAATTTTGATATACTGTATATCAAGATGTAAAACTGTACAGTTGACTTAGTTTGTGGGCACAAGGTGGTACTATGTTGCCTGTCTTGTTCAGAACTAGGGGGTTTCTTTACATCAGTACTTGGGGCACACAAAATTCTCTGGTATAACCATTTCCTTAAAAACCTTTGAATAGAAAATAATCTAAATTATTCTTCATTAAAGAACTTTTACATCTTTTGTTAAGATTCCTTGTTGAAGTATAGTTCTATGGGCCTTCCAGATGTGACAGTAACTTTTAATAGTTACTCCATTTCAGGAAAGATAATTTTTGTTCACACTTGTGCCCACACATGCACAATTCCTGCAGAATTCATTGAATAGTAATCAGAAGCAGAAACCCAAGTTGAATTTCCTCTTCCTAAACCAGGGGATGAGAGGTCAATTATATCACCATCCCAGCTAAAACCAGTTAATTGAATTGGGGATTAAAGCTGACATAATTTTAGTCTATTCAATAAATAAACTTGGTGTTTCATTAGAGGTGCAAATAGAGCACAATATAAGTAGTAATATAATTTAGGGATCAATATGAAATGAATCAGCATGATTTTATAAAAGAGTAAGTCATATCTAACTAATATAAAAACAAAAAAACTGCGGATGCTGGAAATCCAAAACAAAAACAGAATTACCTGGAAAAACTCAGCAGGTCTGGCAGCATCGGCGGAGAAGAAAAGAGTTGACGTTTCGAACTGGACTCGAACTCAAGTTCTGTCGAAGGGTCATGAGGACTCGAAACGTCAACTCTTTTCTTCTCCGCCGATGCTGCCAGACCTGCTGAGTTTTTCCAGGTAATTCTGTTTTTGTTTTAGTCATATCTAACTAACCTAGTTGACTGTTTTTTTTGAAGAGGTCACTAACATGGTAGCTCAGGGAGTGTTTATGGACGTTATTTATATGGATCCAAAATTTATTTGACATGGTTCCAGTTAGCAAATATAAAAGTGCTTGGAATTGGAGACAACCTTTTAACATTGATAGGAAATTGGTTAAAAGTTAGGAGATGGTGATGGTGGATATATATTTTAATTGGCAGGATGTAACTCGTAGCATCCCCCAGGATCCTGTACTTCTCATTAAAAAATAATGACTTATCTGAATAGAGAGCTGTATATCCAAGTTTGCTGACAACATTAAATTAGGTGGCACAGTAAGGACTGTAGCGGGGAGCAGAGTGTTGTAGAGGGGCATTGACAGATTAAATAAGTGGGCAGAACAGGGGCAGATGGTGCTGTGTGTGTGGTGGAGGCAGGTTCAATAGAAGCATTCAAGAGGAATTGGATTATTATCTAAAAAGGAAGAATGTGCAGGTACGGGGAGAAGGCTGGGAAGTGACTCTAGGTGAATTGCTCCTTTAAAGAGCCAGTACAGACATGACAGGCAGAATGGCCTTCTCCTGTGCTTTAGCCATTCTATGATTCAATATGTTGAAGTTTAGGGCCATCTGATTTGGAGCTAAGATGGATAGATCAGAATATTTTCAAAATGGTGAGAAAATAGGAGCTGTGGAGGAGCAGAGAGATTTAGGGGTCCATATACAGAAATCAGTAAAAACTAGCAGACATGTACAAAAAGCAACTAAAAAGGGGAATGCAATATTAGCCTTATCTCAAGGGGTTGAAATACAAAGGAGTGGAAGATATGCTACAGTCCAAAGAGCTCTAATTAGACTGCATTGGAATATTGCATTCAGTTTGGGGAATCACACTCCAGGAATTGGCCTTGGAGTGGGTGTACACAGATACATCAGAATGATACTGGGGCAATAGGATTCAATTATGAGGATGGATTCCATAGTAGGCTTGAATTTCCTCAGGTATAAGAAATTAAAGGATAATCTAATTGAGATGATTAAAAGATATGATCAAGTAGATAGAAGTAAACTATTTCCTCAGGGGATTGTGCAGGATAAAGGGGTTAAAACTTAAAATTAGAGTTAGGTTGTTCATGGGTGATATCAGGAAATAGGGCAGTTGAAATCTGGAACACCCCAAAAAGCTAAAGAAGATAGATAAAAAGAAAATTTCTAAATTGAGATTGATACATTTTTCTTAGTTAGAAGTATTAATGGATATGGAACCAAGGCAGGTAAATGGAGTTAAGATACAGATCGGTCATCATCTAACCAAATGGCAGAACAGACACAAGCAGCTGAATGGTCTACTCCTGTTCCGTTGCTCTAGATTCAAAATTTCACAGTATTATTTGGGAAATAGCAGAATGCTTTGGGAGTCAGTTGAAATTGTGTATGTAGAAAGTTATCATTAAAGAGAAGGGTGCAAATTGGAACCCCAATGAGCTCTATTTTTACACTACCAGTCACACCTCTAGGTGGCACTGAAAGGAAATGTTCACCAAGTCCAATATGTCATGGCAATGCTGACATGGCAAAGTAGCTTGAGATTGAAAATATTTGAGAATAATGCTACACTTCCACAGTGGCTCTTTGGGTTTTTGCAGCAGTTGGAGATTCCAAGTAGACCCTGCTAGGAAGTTCAAAAATAATGGTCAAGCATGTGAAGCAAAAAGCAACTAAACATCTGTCCCCAACAGACCCAATGGAACTAAAAAGGTCATATGTTTACCTCTGCCATTGTAGGTGACAATGTTTTTGCCCCCGTTTGTTAGTCTATTTGTTTGTAAACAATGTGTCTCAAAAACTAATGGATGGGAATTTTGGCACACTGTTAGAGTATTACCCAAGGGAGAACTGATTAATTTTTGGTGAAGTTAAGGATCCAGATCCTGAAATTCTTTGAACGGTCCATTAACATTGGGATATAGGGCAAACTGACTTTTTTAAGAATGCTGTGGGTTGTTTTATTCAGAATATGGGGGATTTGTCACAGCTGTCAAAATGTGAGCAGAGTTTTCAGAGCAAGTTATTGGGTGTGGATTGGCCTGAAGCCTCTTCAGTCGAGCAGGAAGCTCTTTAAAAAAAATATTTTTCAGCTTTGCAATTACAGGGCATCATCCAGGCAGGAAAAATCCTCAAGGCAAAGCTGTATAATTGTCATAATGTTAACACAACGAGGCAGTGGTATATGCTCTACTGAGTGTCTTCTTGCTGAAAATTTAACCATATGAAGTTTTCAGTCCCCTCTGAACATTGGAGCCATTATATAAATGCAAGTTGTCATTCTTTCTTGATTATCTATGGAGTTAGGAAAAAATTTTCACTTTTCTCCTGAAATTTGTCATAGGTTTTTTCATCTGCCCCAGGAGTTTACATAACAATTATTAGTTGGAAAGGGTTAGGACTGCATTGTCAAGTTGCATTGGCCCCAATAGTCTTCTCTCTCTACTTTTCATATGTCTATTGAAACTGACGCAAATTGTCCCATTAGTACTCCTCAAAAGCAAAGCTTATAACCTCAAGCACTTTGGTAGTGTAGGTATTAATACTAACAAAAAATGCCAGATAATAAATGGCCTTTCAACTCAGCTCATTGAGAACTGGAATGAAACTAGTCTTTATTGATTTAAGTAATCGCTAAAAATACTAAATAACTTTTTTACTCAGGGCTTGTGCAGCATATTCCATGACACTCTCTTAACTTATTTAGAAAACAGCATGCCTCTGCAAGGCTATTTGCTAATGCTGCTGGGGGGAGGGGGTACATTTAGGAGACAGTGATGGTAGCATTATAAGGTTTAGGTTAGCTATGGAAAAAGGCAAGGAGCAATCCAGAGTAAAAATCATTAACTGGAGGGGGGCCAATTTCAAATGGGGTGAGAACAGATCAAGCCCAAGTGAATTGGAATCAAAGATTTGATGGCAAAATTGTAACGTGAAAATGGATTGCCTTTAAGAAGAAATGTCTTGGGTAGATTCAAGGTACATTCAAATTTGACAAGGAAAGTCAAGAGAACCCTGGATAACAAACAAGATAGAATGTACTTAAAAGGGCATGTATGACAGATGTCAAATTGACAACAGTTCAGAGGGGAGGGGAAGCGAAAAAAGAAATGAAGAAACAAAGAGATGGTTTGAGAAGAGACTGGCAGCCATTATAAAAGAGAATCCAAAAGTCTTCTCTAAGCATATAAATAGTAAAAAGGTTGTAAAAGAAGGGGTGGAGTTCATTAGGGACCAAAAAGGAGATTTATGCATGGAGGCAGAAGGCATGACAGGAGGTACTAATTCTTTACATCTGTCTTTACCAAGGAAGAAGATACTACCAAAGTCATAGTGAAACAGTAGGTAGTTGAGAACTTAGAAGAACTAACAAATGATTAAAAAGAAGTCTAGCTGTGCTTAAAGTTGATAAGTCACTAGGACCTGATAAGATGCACCCAAGGATACTGAAAGAAGTAAAGGCGGAAATTGCAGAGGCACTGGCCATAATCTTTCAATCCTCCTTAGATAAAAGGGTGATGCCAGAGAACTGGAGAATTGCAAAGGTTACACCCTTGTTCAAAAAAAGCATGCAATAATAAGCCCAGCAACTACAGACCTGTCAGTTTAACCTCAGTGGTGGGAAAGCTGTTAACAACGATAATCTGGGAAAAAAAATTGTCACTTGGACAAATGTGGATTAATTAAGGGAAGCCAGCATAGATTTGTTAGAGGCAAATTTTATTTACCTAACTTGCTTGAGTTTTTTGACGAAGAAATAGAGGGTTGGTGTGGATAATGAGGTTGATGTGATGTGCATGGACTTCTAAAAAAGCTTGATAAAGTACTGCCCAACAAGTTTGTCAGCAAAGTTAAAGCCCATGGAATAAATGGGACAGTGGCAGCATGGATATGAAGTTGGTTGAATGACAGGAAACAGAGAGTAGTGGTGAATTCAGTCATTCAGTCTGGAGGAATGTATATAGCGAGGTTTGCCAAGGACCACTGCTTTTCTTGATCTATAATGATGATCTAGAATTGAGTGTGCTGGGCATAATTTTAAAATTTGCAGATGACGCAAAACAAAGAAGTATTGTGAACTGTGAAGAGGACAGAGGCAGTCTTCAAGAGGACATGGAGGGGCTGGTGGAAATGGACACTTGGCAGATGAAATTTAATGCAGAGAAATGTGAAGTGATATATTTTGGTAGGAAGAACGAGGAAAGGCAATATAAAATAAAGAAAACAAGTCTAATGGAGGTCCAAGGGCAGAGGTATAAGTGCAAAATTGTTGTAGTCGATTTGGCAGGTTGACAAAATAGTTATTAACACATATGGGATCTTGAACTTTATAAAGAGAAGCACTGAGTACAAGGTTTAGGTGAACATCTATAAACTTGTTCGGCCTTAAATGGAGTATTGTGTCCAATTCTGGGCACCATGCTTTAGGAAAGATGTGAAGGCATTACAGAGGGTGTGGAAAAGATTTACAAGAATAGTTTCAGGAATGTGGAACCTGAGGATAGATTGGAGAAGTTAGGACTGTTCTCCTTAGAGAAAAGAAAGTTGAGAGGTGTTCAAAATCATGAGGGGTCTGGGAAGAGTAGATAGGGAGAAACGTTTCCCATTAATGGAAGGGTCAAGAACCAGAGGATGCCAATTTAAGGTGAATGGCAAAAGAACAAAAGGCGACACGAGGAAAATCTTCTTTACACGGCTAGTGGTTAGGATCTGCTTAAGAGTGTGGTGGAGGCATATTCAATCATGGCTTTCAAGAGGGTATTGGATTATCATCCAAAGAGAAAAAAATGGCAGGGATAGCAGGGAAGTGATATGAGCTCTCTTGCAGAGAGCTGACATGGACATGACGAGCCAAATGGCCTCCTTCTGTGCTGTTACGATTGTTTGATTCAATAAAATAATGCAAATTTGCAAGCAATGCTGTTGCAACCAAAATGGCAGTTCTAGCAGTCTGCTTTCAACACAGACAACCTTGACTCATACCAATGAAAACTATAAGGGAGGGCATTTTAAATTTTGCTCATTTATTCTCAATTAAAATTTATTTCTAAATTGTGTTAATTTTAATGATTCAAATTATTGCTTTAAATAAACAATTCACAAACAATTCAGTAGGATGATCACAACTGGCTTAAAAGTAGTTCATATCTTACCTATGTCCTGGTGCTGACCTAAACCTTGAAGATGGAACTAAAATAGGATCATCATCACTGTCATCAGTTTCCCGACTGGCGGATATTCTAGTAGATTCATCCTGATTGCTCAATCTCACTGGTTCCGATTGCAGTGTGGATTCAGTCATTCTATTGCAGTTCTCATTACGTTCTGAACTTTGGCAAGTTGTTTCTTCTTGTTGTTGCAAACTTCCCCCATCTGAACCTGCTGAGGCCGATTGGCAGCTAGGATCTATTAACTTGTCCTTGCTCTCTTTTTCTGTACTTTCTTCTCTGTTGGTTTCATCTACCTCCACATGTCTCACTTTGCAAGCTCGTTTACCTGACTGTTCAGATAATTCAGTTGCCGAAACATCTATAAGAAAACAAATACAGCAAAGTAACAAATTAAATGCAACTGATAAAATTCAAGTTCACAGGGTTTATTCATGAATAAATCAAATCTCAAGTTTAATGTGAACTTTTTTTGCATCAAAAGTATCAGATGAAGGCATCTATTTCTTCCGCTAATCCATGGGTTAATTACCAATCAAAATTGCAGAGAGCACTTTTAATTAACAGGATCAGTAGCTGTTCAGAATACTTGTGCATTTGCCACTTTTGGACACAGACTAGAAGATGAAAGAAGTTAAACAATGTAATAGGTATAACATGAGGTAGAACAATTTGAAGAACACACCATTGCCACATTCTCCACTGGATTATTGGCATTTGAACACACTGGGAAAGAAATTGGCCTGTCTTTAGGACACCACTAGTACCCTTTGAACTCCAAAATGGCTTCCATTGTGTGTGCGTGTGTGCTTACCATTTTGGAGCTCAATGGTCCAACCAATACCTTCTTACGCTTTCACAGCTGAATGCAGATTTTGCAATAAGAAGGGCCTCCACACCAGCACTAACTAAAGGGACCATTGACTACTTACAGGTTAGTTGCTGGCTAATTCCTTCCAACTGTTGCTATGATTCATAAAGTGATGGTTTGCACAATTGTTTCAGGTTGCAAAAGTCTGCAGGGAGTGTGTGGCAGGTGCTGAGGAATTTTTGCTGACTTCAAGTCTTCTGCATAAACTATTTGATCCCAGACATGACTGCACTAATGGGCATTCTCCTTGGAAATCAGCATGACTTGGAGAATGAACAGAGCAGGACAGGCTGTTGGAAGAGGGAAGAGGAGGATGTGAAGAAGGGCTCTCAGCATAAGACCATCTCTATCCAGGGTGTTCAAAGAACAATTCTCCTATCTGTACCTCAGCAAAGAACCATGTGTATGATGGCTGCGCTTCAGTAAGGACATCCACACTGAAATCTGCCACCTGCTGCAGCCAAAACTGCAACCTTAGAGTAAACTTATAGCTAGTGGCCATATAAGTAACCCTAGTGATGAACTTTTATGCATCTGCCTCCTTCCAGGCTAGAGGTAGAGATATGTGCAATGTTTCACAGTTTGCCATCCACTATTGCATTGGGGGGCGGGTGTGGGGGGGGGGCGGTTGTTGGTGGGCACTGAGGTTCTCTATTCAAAAAGGGTTAACTACATTACATTCTCTCCTGTGGATGAGTGCTAAGACTTCAGCTTCCACATGGTGCAGGATGTCATTTGCTGTATATGTGGATTATGTGGGTGCCACAAGCCAACTACTCTGCCTTATACTGGAACCAAAAGGGTCTCCACTCCCTCAATATCCAACTGGTGTGCAACCATAGCCAGTGAACTATGCAGGTCAATGTCAGCAGTCATGATGTCTTCATTCTGCGGCAGCCCACTGCGTTAGCTGCATTGGATCCACCACAGCAAAGCAATGAGTGGCTGCTGGATGACATGGCTGATGGTCAGGTGTACAATCCACGCACACACATGCAGCATGCATACATTGGAAGTCACAAGTCAAGAAATGTGATAAAGCAGAACATTGAAACAACAATAAAACAACACCCCTGCTGCCTAGAGCACTCTAGAAGAACCCTGTAGTACTCAACAGAGCAGACATCAAGATTCTTGGTGGTCTGCTGCACAACTCACTACTATGAAGCGACAGCCCTTGGTACCAGCTATATGGTGAGGAGCATGGAGGAGGAAGAGGAGGCAACCTAAACATCCCCTTTCTGGCCAGACTATGAAGAACTTATCCTCGTGACATACAAATAACCATTAACCCCAATTCCCCATTCATCACATTCTACCTGCCCTCTTTTGTAACCATCACAGCGAACACTTGGCTACAATACAAAAATGAAAGCTACCACAAAATTACCATTCCAAGTGAACTTTATAAGTCAAATCATGCCATACTGCATTCAAAAATCAACTAGTTACCTTTGTGAATTTCCTTTGTGTCTGCCCCAGTGCTGCTATGCAACACTACCCCTGTGACTAAATCTTACTGGTGGAAGGCTGCTTTCATTTCAGTGAAGGAGACTGCTGACGACCTTGGAGGACGACCTCAAGCAGCTCTGGGCCTGGAAGACCCGGCTGCAGTTTGCATCATCTTGGCATGCGAGGCAGCAGTCTGGGTTGACTGGTGGACAGGCAGCAGGGTACTGGTGGAGTGAAAAGCGAGGCAGGACAAATGCTGCCTTCCTGATAGAGGACATCAGGTTTATGCTCCATGAAACTACTGCCTCTCCCCCAGGGTGCCTCAGCAATCCCAGTAATCTCTTGAAGGGCAGATTGCTGGATTGCTATGACACCTTGCAAGTCCCTTTGCACACTATAATCCACAACCATGATGTCAGGAGTCTGAGCTTATATGTTAGCACTGCTTGTATTGCAATGGAAGCTGCGACATTGGCCATCATGTTTAGATTAACTGTGAGAATGGAATTGGTCCCACTTCCACGCTGGAAAGGACAGGCTCCAAGTTTTGTGCAAAGCACTGTGTCACATTGCTGTTGGATTCCTCCACGCTCCCTGATGTTGACCACAGGCTTTCTGGCAGGTTTCCCAATGCATTTCACTACACATACCCATCAAGGTCCTTATCTGAGTGCTCTGCAGTGGAACCCCTGAACAGCAGGGTCTCCAGCAAGTGGTACCTACACCATCCTTGCATCCTGCCTTGTCTGCAACCCACTTCCACATCCACTGTCTCAACACATGCAGATCGTGTGATCTATCCTTTAAGATACATTGTGTCAGTATCTGAGCTGGTGTCTGCAGTGTGAAATCAAGTGATGGTGTTATGTCTTCATTAACACTCTCTTCCTCTCTTCTTGATCCTTCACTGCATGACTTATGCTTCTTGGTTATAGAGAAGGAAAAAGACACATGGATAAGGTTGTGGTGCAGTGATGGGGGAGGGGGTGGGTGCATGCTTACACCATCTTCAGCTGGTAAATCAGAAAAGAGGGTGGGTAAGGGGGAAATGGGATGTGAGAAAGACAATAGTTCGAGGCTACTGTCACCTTCTATGGTTTCATCCTTGCCAGTGGCCCTGGCCTCAACAAATGGGTAGTTTAGTAACTGCCAGATCCATATCCCCAAGAGGATTATGATGTGCAGGAGTGCCTGTCTCTTGCCGGTTTGCTTCTGCTGCCACTGGTTGTGTGCAGTTTAGTTCTGAAAGGGAGAGGGAAGTTTATCAGCGAGTGTTGTGTAATCTTTTTGGCAAATGTTGCTGTCATGGTTTAATAGCTGGCAGTGTGTGCATGCTGTGAAATGTGGGTGTCAGGTGTAGGTGTGAGGTTTGCAGCAGTGTTCAGTGTGTGAAGGTGAGTTGAGGCATATAAATATTAGGTATGAGGCCTGATTGAGAGATTGCTGGTAGGTGGGTGATGGTGATTTGAGCTGTGCCTATCGCTACTGGTGCAATTGACAGGATATGGCATTTGATGATGCGTTCACTGACCTTGATTGCTCATGTGTGGTTACTGAACTTCTTGTGGCAACACACTTGGGTACTCGGGGCTCAACGGCCAACACTGACCTCCACAGCCGTCTGCTCCTACTGCCTTTTGACCAAATGTCTGAAGGGCCATCTTGCACCCCTGTGGGCACAGGACATCTCTCCACTTTCCAACTCATCCAACAAGACCTCCAGTGAGGTATCCAAAAACCCTGAAACCCCGGTCTCTGGTGTTGCGCAATTAATCAGTCTTTCCCAATTAGATTCTCTTCAGCCAGGACTCACAGCACCAGCCCCAGTCCCCGCCACAATTCACCTTCTTCTTTAAGAAGTGCAAGCTAGCATTAAGAAGTGTAGGCTAGCCACTCATCATGTTAGCCCCCTGCTGATGTGTCCAGCCCAGGCTAACCACACCATCCATTGGCTAGGTCCAGAAATCATGGAAATGAGCAAGCAGCACAAAGTTGGCATGCCATCTGCATTGCAATGAACAGGCACAGATAAACAGCACATTGCAATCCCATGCCCATTTTTGGGGGCCATCCAATATAGCCTCCATTATCTAAGAACCGAATGGCCCCCACCAACCCTACTAAATTGCTCTATTCATTCAAATATAATGTTTCACTGTGGTTCCCGCCACATTCGGCAGTTAGTTGCTCTCTATCTACCATTATAAACATGGAAGGCTAAAGTAATAGGTCCTGGTGTTCCAAAAGAGAAATTAAATAAAAAATGACTGGGGGAGTGAACAATGATTAAATCTACTCTAAAGTGATGGATGCAAATTTATTTTCTCTAATATCTGCTAAGGTTCCGAAGTGCAGATAATTAAATTTGCCTTAACATGGCTCCAAACGGGCATTAAGCATACAATACCGACTATAAACTAGAGCTTGGGAATCTCCCTCAGAGCCACAAGTTGGTTACTGCAGAGACAGATTGTGGCACACTGTAAAGGGAACTTTACCTTCCAAAAGCTAGAAGTAGTATTCATTTCCTGCAACATGCACAATTGTAAAGAAATTCAATTTTCAGCACTAAGAATTCTCAATTTAAGGTGCAAAATTCATATAACCAACAGTAAGTCATCAAAATCTAAAGTAGTCTTAACTTAGTAAAAGTTAAATATTTGCAAAAGCCTGAAATTTGCTAAGTTGTACAAGTTATTTTTCTAATTCATAAATCTGTCATTGCAAATTTCATTGAATTTTCAGAAAGACAACCTGCTATTCAGTTTGTCAAAAAAGTCAATTTTCCAACTACTTAGAAACATAGAAACTAGGACCAGGAATAGGCCATTCGGCCCTTCGAGCCTGCTCTGCCATTCATCATGATCATGGCTGATGATCCAACTCAATAGCCTGCTCCAGCTTTTTCTCCATACTCTTTGATCCCTTTCGCCCCAAGAGCTATATCTAACTCCTTCTTGAAAACATACAATGTTTTGGTCTCAACTATTTTCTGTGGTAACGAATTCCACAGGCTCACTGCTCTCTGGATGAAGAAATTTCTCCTCATCTCAGTCCTAAATGGTCTACCCCATATCCTCAGACTGTGACCCCTGGTTCTGGATTCCCCCACCATTGGGAACATCCTTCCGGCATCTACCCTGTCTAGTCCTTAGAATTTTATAGGTTTCTATGAGAGTGCCCTCATTCTTCTGAACTCCAGCAAATATAATCCTAACCGACTCAATCTCTCCTCATATGTCAGTCCTGCCATCCCAGGAATCAGTCTGGTAAACCTTCGCTGCACTCCAACTATAGCAAGAACATCCTTCCTTAGATAAGGAGACCAAAATTGCACAAAATGTCCTTGGTGTACAAGGACATCCAGGTCTTGATGCACATTCCCTTCTCTCAATTTATAGTCATTCAGATTACAATCTGCCTTCCTGTTTTTGCTACCAAAATGGATAACCTCACATTTATCCACATTATACTGCATCAGCCATGCATTTGCCAACTCACTCAGCTTGTCAAAATCACACTGAAGCGTCTCTGCATCTTCCTCACAGCTCACCCTCCCATCCAGTTTTGTGTCATCTGCAAATTTGGAGATATTACATTTAATTCCCTCATCTAAATCATTAATATATATTGTGAACAACTGGGGTCCCAACACCGATCCTGCGGTACCCAACTCGTCACTGCCCACCATTCGGAAAAAGACCCATTTATTCCTACTCTTTGTTTCCTATCTGCCAAATAGTTTTCTATCCATTTCAATACACTACCCCCAAACCCATGCGCTTTCATTTTACACGCCAATCTCTTATGTGGGACTTTGTTGAAAGCCTTCTGAAAGTCCAAGTAAACCACATCCACTGGCTCCCCCTTATCAACTCTACTAGTTACATGCTTGAAAAATTCCAGTAGATTTGTCAAATATGATTTCCCTTTCATAAATCCATGCTGACTCTGTCCGATTCTGCCACTCTTTTCCACGTGGAAGCACCAAATGTAGTTTGTATCTTCATCAGCATAATAAACATAACCTTTGGGTTTTGAAACTATGTCAATGAGCTATTCCTTTAAGTAGTGAAACAACTATTCCCCATGACTACTATATTTTCTAATATTATTACAGCACAAATAGATTGATAGAATAAATTTCAGTATATGATGCGAATTAATATATTTATGTTGGTGATCACTCTTATTTATGTTTGATGTGGGTACACAACTTATAAATTTACTTGTTTGTGAAATATTAATTATATTTCGTTCTAGATAATTTATATGAAATTTCACATGTTGGCTGTAGACAATTTTACACGTTGAAATATTTAAATTAAATGCACGATTATAGATGTTAAGTTACTTCTTCAAAAAAATTTGCCAATATGTTTAATAGGCAATGTGGTGTAATGTGTACCAAAATAAGATATACAAATTTTCGATATCATAAATAAAAAGAAAAATGGCAAATGCTGGAAACCAGAAATAAAGACAAAACTACCAGAAATGCATGGCAGTTTCGTCAATATGTCCAACATTTTGGATGTAGAACTGTTCTGAGGGAAGGTCTTAATCTGGAAATGTTAAGGAGAGGTTTGATGATGGTAGCGCTGGGAGTCCTGCCAGAAGTGAATTAGACTTAGTAAACAACAAAGCATGGCACAACACAGGAGGGAATAGGTTGAATTTCTGATGCTGCACTGCGGTGGAGGAGGCGGAAAGGATGTATGTCCTGTATCCACAGGGGGCCAAGAGTTCCTCTAGACATACTGTCAAACGGCAGTGGGAGCATTTAGCTGTTGGGGCTGGGGCTCAATACCTGTAGTCTAGCACTAAGTGGATGCAGTGGCACCAGAGTGCAATGACCTAAAGTGAGTGTTCAAAATCTATGAGTGCAACTTCAAATGCTGTATTTTGTTTTTTACAAATTATATTATCAACTGCACCACTGGCTTCAGTGGTTTCAGAGGAACACCAAGGTGACAATGATGATGAAAATACACCGTGACTTGATTTCACAATCTCAGCCTCTAGCTCAGTACTGACAATTCACGAATCTTGGAATATAGCACAGGCACAGGATCTGACTGTGGCAAGTCAACAGGCACGGATGCGTTGAAGCCAGGGCAGGGGACAAGGATAGCACAGATGTCACCAGAAGATGAAACTGCATGAGTTCTGCTGTGAAGGGCTCAGATGTGGACCTCAAATGGGGCAGGCTACAGAAGGTGGCAAATGGTTATACACAACATGCTGTTTGGTGCATTAGGAACTTGCCAGAAAGTTTGTGTTCAATTGCATAGAACAAGAGGAGTCCAGCACCAATGTGGCATTGCTTCAAGCCATCCTTTCCAGCATGAGTATACTTGTGGAACCGACCATGATTCAGCATCTGATGGCTTATGTCTCAACTTCCATTGCAGCACAAGCAATATCCACACAACGTCTTACTGCTGCAGTTGAAGGAAGCTCATACTGCTGTCATGCAACCTTAGCATACCCTATGAAAGCTCAGCCTGCTGGCATCATGGCTCTAAATAACAGTGTGCAAAGAGGCACCCAGGGTACCATAGCACTTCTGGAAACTGTTCCCGAACAAATCTGGTTGCAAAAAGACCCTCTGCAGATATAGATCCCGTGTAGAGACCCCTTCTTGAACTCATCCTCGCTCTTCTAGCAGCTGGCCTGCCCTGCATGGTCTCTGCTCTTTCTGTCAGTTATGCTCAATGTCAAGAGGAAGCCCAACTAGACCACCCATGTCTGGGAACAACTGTGCAGTAAAGAAGCCTTAAAGTCATTTACAGGTCTTTCAGTCCGTGTAGACTTCTACAACTTGAAACAAATTTGGAAAGCACCAAACACTGTAGAATTGTACCAACAGCAAGAAAATAATCAACCCAAGAACTAACCATTAAATAGCGCTGGTGGTGGGTTAGTCCTTTACAAATATGTGTGTTCAGCCACACAAGGTTAACAGAAGACACTGGCTGGAGTGTGGAGCTCCAAATGGCAGCAATTCAGATTGACGTCATCATCTTCCTGCTCTGAATACCTCCAGTGGATGTCAGTTGAGCATGTACGAATGCCTTCACCAATCAGGTATCTGATGCAATTCAGGGCGGAAGTGTGGATGCGCAGCCAATTACATCATCAATGCCCAAACTACAGGTGCTACATAGCCCAATTTTGCACCCTGAGATTTTATGGTGCCCATTTACAAACACAGATTCTGACTGACTTGTTATGTATAACCCGTTATTTTCCAATTACATACCTTAATCATGAATTAGCATTAAGCTCGAAGAGTAAACTGAAAAAGGATTTTTGTTTTCCTTATCTAAAGATATATTTTATCTAATTAGAATTCAGTTTTCCTCTTTTTCATATATTCCAAACATCTAAATAGATAATCCAGGAGCAGCAAATCTTACTTGAATTAATTATTTCTTCTGAAGGCTCCCCAGGGCTTTGTATTTGCTGTGATTCTTCCCGATTACTTTGCTTGCTTTGAATTCCAGTCCCCCTTGAAGTTGAAGCCGAACTGTTCCTAGCATTTTAATAAAAGGAGCTGTCAAAACAGACCAACAAACTAATATTCAGACTACTGTAAGGAGAATTCCAACACTCACTGGGATAATTATTCTGCAGTTTTACATTTTGCTGTATTTTGTTTCTTACAAATTTTACTGTTTGTGAATCAACAGCAGTAGAAAGTGACAAAACGTTAGTCATATGCTAACAAAAAATATCAATGCATAATAAACTTCCAGACCCTCAAAATACTAAAGCTGATATCCCAAAAGTTCTGGCTGCTACTATAAGAAAACAATCAAAATCCCAAAATTAAGTAGGTAGACATTCACTCCTCTGAAATAAATGTCTGCCTCAGCAATTGAACAATTTAAGAACAGACAAATCTGAAACACTTGCCGACAAGTTATGCAATTAACAAGGTGCAAAATCTATTTTCACTTAGGCATATTTGAAAAACAAAAGTAGATTTTCAGTTGGGAGTAATTTTTTAAAATACATAAATTTATTATTTTTATATAAGAACAATGTTTACAGTAGCATTTTAGGAAGACACAGCAACTACAAGATGAACATATAAACAAACATTTAAAACACTAAACCATGTTTGGACATAAAACAAGTAAAAGAAGAAAAGTAAACAAGGTGATAGGTGTAAACATAAAAACTGAAGATCAGCAAACTGCTAACAAGACTGCTGATGAATGATACATGCTATACTTACCACTCATCAGTAAAGTCCAGCTTGATAGTGCTAGTAGTGGTTCCCTCTGTACTATAATGCAAACTAAGAACTGGTTCAGCACCCACCGTTCTAAGGCTGGAACTATCAGCACCACTACCTGCAAAAATTAAAATCTCACATAAGAATATTTTACACAGGACTGACAAAGAAATTCTAATTTGTCACAGTATAACCAAAAAAACCTGAGAAGCCCTTTTTTTATATCTCAGCTATAGATCAGGTTTATAAATTTCAGAAAAACCCACCAGATCTATGATTAAATTAATGAATGAATTTAACAATTTGAACATTGAGAATCAAAAATCTTTTTGCAAAAATATTTGAGGAATTAAACCAGGAAACAGAAGTCAAGAACTGTTGAAAACTCCTGCTTAGAAGTATTTACCAGGAAAAAAAGCGACTCTGTAAAGTTACAAATATTTAAATACTCACTGAAATTTAATTGCTGGTTGAATAAAAAATCCATTTGCGAACCCAGGCTTCAATTTGCCAGGTTTCTCAATAGTATTTTCTTGTACACAAGTTAAAATGTGAAAGCTTTTTGACTTGCACTCATTAGGACACTTTGCAAGAATAACAAGATAAGGGGAAAACAACGATTTATAATGTATGAGAAGAGTGCGCTGACTGGTTGGCAAGTAGGGTCTGATTGGTAGAGGTGTTGCCATGGAGAATGCACCAATTAATGGTGACTTAAACAGTTAACTGCCAAGCATGGTTTGAAATTTAAACCAAGCAGCTTGACCATGATTGGCAAGACCCTGAGGAATGAATCAGCAAATGGCTGAGACTTATTTTGTTTTAACTGAAACAGGCACAATGAATGTACATGTTCTTTCTGTCCGCAAAGAATGGGGCCATGTGTATTAGTATATGTAGCTTTCACTACATGCAAATACACCACACTACAAGCCCAACTGACAATCTTGAACTGGTTGTCAGTGTAATTCTTAGCACACTGAGGATTATTTAACAAATGTTGTCCAATCGTGGAATCACATCTAATGTTGGACACTGTGTTTTGAGTTTTGCAAGAATGAGCTGGTTGGGTACAGTCTGTACTGCATCTTGCCCATTGCGAACAGCTGCTGGGCATGCTGTTTGATACCATCTGCCAGTCTTTGGGACATACAGCCTATATACCTAACATCACACTGGTACTGAAATGCATATACCATATTATTCATTTGTGTGATATACAGCATGAAATGATCTGAATAGGGTAGCCATTATCCCACAGGATGCCTTTAATACGCTCTATTTCTGCATCATGCTTGCATGGTAAGCAAATGGCTCGGGCCCTATTTACGAGGTTACCGATAAGACCAATCTTATAGTGTGGGGAACTGTAAGAATCCCAATGCATATATTGATGTTCGCTCGCCAACCAATCAGCACTCTCTTCTCATACAGTATAAATTGTTGTTTTCCCCCTTACATTGGTGTTCTTGCAAAGTGTCCTGATGAGTGCAAGACAAAAACTCCAATATGTCTCTTTTTTCAGCAATACTCAAGTTCTGTACTGCTAAACTACTAAAAATGTGAAACTAAAATTAGTGAAGCACTCAAATACAGAAACATATTTGGTGTATCTGCTGTGCTAATGCAAATAACGTCATGTGAGTTTAAATATTCGCTGAAATATTTGTTGCTTAAACAAAGTTCACTGAAACATTGCACAAGTGTTTCTATGCGATTTATAAAGGAACCAAAGATTATAATTGCTGGTGTCAATGTTATGATACTGGTAGAAATACCAGAATAACCTGGTCAAGTGTCCGAATATAAAATTAAATTTCAATGTTTGGTGAACCCTTACCAAGGTAAAGCAGGCTTTTTTGATCACTTGCTGTTGCTAGGAAGCAACAAACTGGCAGCCCTTTCACACAGTTAGAAAATAACTGAACTGCTTTAATTTAAATATGAAAGCTTTAAAGAAATAAGAATTCATTCAAACATGGTCAGACTCCTGGCACTGATGAGTGTTATATACCAAGTCTGCATTTGCTCTGGAAACTAAATTCTCCTTACATAATGGATATAGATATTATTCCCAAAAAAGCCTTTTCCCTGTAGTCAGCAACATAGAATCATGGAATGATGGGAGGCCACCATTTGGCCCATTGTGCCTGGGCATTTCAGATCATAACAAATCACCCCATCTAAAAAAATCTCCTCTGGTTCTTTTGCCAATTACTTTAAAATATCTCTTGTAGAGATTCAAAGGAAGAGGTGAACGGAAGGCAAGAAGAGGAGATTGAAACATTGGTTGCATATTATAACATATGTTGCATATTATAACATATGTTGCAGCAAGGGGGAGGGAGGGGGAAAAGAGGAGCTGTTGTATAATTGCCATTATTGTAGAATTATACCTACCCAATCATGAAGACACTAGTTATGATTAAAAACACAAGCATCTATGAATATCTAATAAATTGTACTTTTAGGTTAATTACTTAACTTTTTTTAATGCATTCATGGGGTATGCTAGGCCAGCATTTATTGCCCATCCCTAATTGCCCTTGAGGAGGTGGTGGTGAGCTGCCTTCTTGAACTGCTGCAGTTCATGTGGTGTAGGTACACCCACAGTGCTGTTAGAGAGGGAGTTCCAGGATTTTGACCCAGCGACAGTGAAGGAACAGTGATATATTTCCAAGTCAGGATGGTGAGTGGCTTGGAGGGAAACTTCCAGGCGGCGGTGTTCCCATGTGTCTGCTGCCCTTGTCCTTCTAGATGGTAGTGGTCGTGGGTTTGGAAGCTGCTGTCTCAGAAGGCTTTGTGAGTTACTGCAGTGCATTTGTAGATCATACACACTGCTGCCACTGTGTGTCGGTGGTGGAGAGGGTGAATGTTTGTGGTAGGGGTGCCAATCAAGTGGGCTGCTTTGTCCTGGATGGTGTCAAGCTTCTTGAGTGTTGTTGGAGCTGCACTCATCCAGGCAACGGGGGAGTATTCCATCACACTACTGATTTGTGCCTTGTAGATGATGGACAGGCTTTGGGATGTCAGGGTTGAGCTACTCACTACAGGATTCCTAGCCTCTGACCTGCTTTTGTAGCCACAGTATTTATAAGGCTATTCCAGTTCAGTTTCTGGTCAATAGCAACCCCCAGAATGCTGATAGTGGGGAATTCAGTGATGGTCATGACATTGAATGTCAAGGAGCGATGGTCAGATTCTCTCTTGTTGGAGATAGTCATTGCCTGGCACTTGTATGACGCAAATGTTACTTGTTACATGCCACTTGTCAGCCCAAGCCTCGATATTGTCCAGGTCTTGCTGCATTTGGACATGGACTTCTTCAGTATCTGAGGAGTCGCGAATGGTCCAATAACCAGCAAACATCCCCACTTTGGACCTTAAGTTGGAAGGAAAGTCATTGATGAAACAGCTGAAGATAGTTGGGCCTAGGACACTACCCTGAGGAACTCCTGCAAGGATATCCTGGTACTGAGGTGATTGACATCCAACAACCATAACCATCTTCCTTTGCGCTAGATAGCACTCCAACCAGTGGAGAGTTTTCTCCCTGATTCCCATCGACTCCAGTTTAACTAAGGTGCCTTGATGCCACACTCGGTCAAATGCTGCCTTGATGTCAAGAGCAGTCACTCTCACCTCACCTCTGGAGTTCAGCTCTTTGGTCCATGTTTGAACAAAGGCTGTAATGAGGTCAGTAGCCGAGTGGGCCTAGCGGAACACAAACTGAGCGTCAGTGAGCAGGTTATTGCTAAGCAAGTGCTGCTTGCTAGCACTGTTGATGACCCTTTCCATTACTTTACTGATGATGGAGAGTGGACTGATGGGGCGGTATTTGACTGGGCTGGATTTGTCCTGCTTTGTGTACAGGACATACCTGGGCAATTTTCCACATTGCTGGGTAGATGCCAGTGTTGTAGTTGTTCTGGAACAGCTTGGCTAAGGGCACATAAAGTTCTGGAGCATAAGCCTTCAGTCCTATTGCCGGGATGTTGTGAGGGCCCATAGCCTTTTCAGTATCCAGTGCCTTCATCCGGTTCTTAACATCACATGGAGTGAACTGAATTGGTTGAAAACCAGCACCTATGGTGCTGGGGACCACCGGAGGAGGCCGAGATGGATCAATCGCATCTGGCTGAAGATTGTTGCAAATGCTTCAGCCTTATCTTTTGCATGGATTTGGTGGGCTCTTCCGTCACTGAGGATGGGAATATTTGTGGAGCCTCCTCCTTCAATAAGTTGTTTAACTGGCCTCCACCATTCATGACTGGATGTAGCAGGACTGCAGAGCTTAGATCTGATCTGTTGGTTATGGAATCTCTTAGCCATGTCTATCTCTTGTTGCTTATGCTGTTTGGCATGTAAGCAGCCCAGAGTATTAGCTTCACCAGGTTGACACCCCATGTTTAGGTATGCCTGGTGCTGCATCTGGCATGCCCTCCAGCACTCTTCATTGAACAGAGTTTGATCCCCTGGCTTGGTGTTAATGGTAGAGTGGGGAATATGCTGGGCCATGAGATTACAGATTATGGTTGAGTACAATTCTGCTGCTGCTAATGGTCCACAGCATCTCTTGGTTGCCCAGTTTTGAGTTGCTAGATCTGTTCAAAATCTATCCCATTTAGCATGGTGGTGATGCCACAGAATGATGGAGGGTATCTTCAACGTGAAGACATGACCTCATCGCCACAAGGACTGTGCGGTGGCCACTCCTATTGATACTGTCATGGTCAGATACATCTGTGGCAGGCAGGTTGGTGAGGATGAGGTCAAGTATGTTTTTCCCTCTTGTTGGTTCTCTCACCGCAGACCCACTCTTGCAGCTGTGCTCTTTAGGACTCGGCGAGTTCGTTAAGTAGTGTTGCTACCGAGCCACTCTTGGTGATGAACATTGAAGTCCCCAACCCAGAGTACATTCTATGCCCTTGCCACCTTCAGTGCTTCCTCCAGGTGGTGTTCAACACAGAGGAGTACTGATTCATTATTCATGGTCCAGAAACATTAAGTGCAGGTTTCTCTGACTGCCATGGAGCCTTTTTCTCCCCTTCAGGTTCCTCACCCAAAAAGCCAGCTTGTGAACAGGCTTAACAACCTGCAGGCAAGGAGATTCTGGAAAAAGCCATAACCATGGAGCAAATAATGGTAGTGGGGGCAGGAATGTGAGAGAAGAGTGTTGTTGAGGTTATGGGGTTGAGGGTGATCACAGGTGCTGACAGATCATAAGAGGGGTCGGGGGTGATCTGGGGATTGTCAATGGAGGAAGTTTACAAAGTAAGCTTGTTGGGCCAAGAGGAAACACAACTGCTCCTTCTGGCCTGCAAGCAGTGTTGAAAAGGCACTTACCTATGGATCCAGCCCTTCTAGTCTTGGTTAACTTGCTAAGTTTCCTGAGGTCTACGAAACCTGGCCAACATGGGTTAAAATGAAGACATGCAGTCTCCTTAAAAGGTTTCAATAACTGATCTGCCTCCCGAGAGCAGACTGGTCACTGTCCCTTATCCTGTCTCTGTTAAAACTGCAATTGGGAAGATTGAGTTGCTGTTGAAATTTTTAACATTCTTACCTCCCATCCATCCCAAAATCACCTGTTTTGTGAGGAGGCGGGGGGGGGTGTTAAACTTACCGCCAATGTTTCAGGACGTGTAAGCGAATGGTTCTTTTCACATCTACTTTTGTTTGAATTTGCTGAAGTCACTGACACATTCAGATGAAAAAATATTCAAAAGGTCTTGGAACACTACATTGCTAGTTCAGCATCTTAAAAGGCACTAAAGCAAAAAGAACAAAGGCAAATGCTGGAAATCTGAAATGCAAACAGAAAATGCTGGAGATATGCTGGAAATGCAGAGCAAGTCAGTCAACTTCTGTCATTAATGCTTTGAGTTCTGATTGAAAGATTACACACTAGAAAAGCCACACACTCTTTAACATTACTAATTAATCTGTTGTGTTTTTCCAACATTTTCATTTCTCCCTTTTTATTTTGGCTATTCTGATGCTCTCAGACCTCACAGTCCTTACTCTGCATGAATGTAAGTTTATTCAAACTTTGCTGCCTGTTTTCTATCTTGCATCAATTCTCTCTTGCACAGATGCATCAGCCCTGAGCTCACTAATCTACATTGGCTCGGATTCCTAAAGCCTCAAATTTAACCTTTTCCCCCTTATGTTCAAAGTCCTTCATGGCCTCCCCCACTCTCTATCTCTGTAGCATTCTCCAGCTCCATAACCACCTGGAATTCTGTATTCCTTCATTTCTGGCTTCTTACACATCCTAAAATTCCTTTGACCTATCATCAGTGGCCATACCTTCAGATGTCTAGGCCTTAAGCTCTTTGCCTCTTCATCAATTCCTTTAAGACCCTCCTTAAAACCAACCACTCTGATTAGCCTTCAAGACATCCCTCCTAAAACCTGCTCATTTGGTTTGTTGCTGATTTTTGTTAGATTATACATGTGTCAAGAACAGTCATTTTCTACAGTATAGGTGCTATACTGCTATAACTATCCTGCTGTTTGCATAATATATCTGACATTCTACAGTTCAAAGAAACCCAAGGTCTGTTGAGAGAAAGTCTAAATGTAGTAAGAACTTTTCCTTAAAGAGAAAAGGAACTTCTTTTTTGCAACTAGTTCATTTGCATTAAATGTTCAGTCCATAATCTCCTCTGGAAAATAGTTTCAGTGAATAAAGAAAGAGGAGAGCAAAAAAAAGTGAAGTCCTTTTTTAAGTGAATTTTATTTTCTAATTAAGGTGAGCATTGTGTGTGACTGGCAAAACAACATACTGGTATTGTCACACTGATGCATTTGGGGATCTCTTCTGATATTGCAGTTAACAGCAGAGTAGTTCACTGCATCTGACTTATCCTATAACTAACCTAGGAGATGATACCAAAAATGGGTGCAAAATTAGAATTGTATGCTTAAGTTTTTAGAAGTATGTAAGGGATTAAGGCATAAGGGATAAGATTGCAAATGCAATGTAAATTTTAAAGCAAAGTCTAATTATATCCAAGTACATGAATCAATTCTTTCCTTCACACAGCAGGTAATAGGGGATCAAAGCATTTGAAGGGGAATTCATTCAATGTCCACTCAAATAAAATGGATTAGAGTGCCAGCAATTTGCCAGAACTGGAACTTATAAACCGGTAATGCAAAATAATAAATAAATAAATAAATAACTAAGTAAATAAAATTCTTCAGACAATAGATGAAGTCATGGAGGAGTTAATGAAGAAATATGTGTTTGCACACATATCTCTTGCTGCACGCACCCTGTTGCTCATCAAGTGACATGGATCCAAGCTGTTTGTTTACCACAGAAGAAGGGGAATCTGAAACAAAAATTAGATTTAACTTAAAAATTAAATTGCACTTTTGTGAATATCTTTCCCCAAGCAAAAGAAAAAGCCATAAAGTTGTGAAAACCTTTCCTTAAAAAAATAATTTTTGCAAGGTGAGATATGGCAGGCTTTATGCTGTGACATAATTAATGTAAACTGGAACAACAAATCAACAAAAATAATTGATTTCTCAGAGGTAAAACACAATTTATTTCACAAGGAGAATTATATAAAATTTCAGTTTGCAAATGATTCTACTGTTTGATATTAAATAATGGCTTTATGATTGTGAATATTTTGTATTTAACCTGCATCCAGGTAGGAATCTAAAATATAAAGGTCAGCTAGAACATCGAAATGCACTACATTTAGCCTCAATGCCACAGAGAGGAGAGGGGAAGAAAATGTACTGGATTTTTGCTCCTGAATGATATTTAGTTATCCCAGTGCAAAAGGTCCAAATGAAGACAGGATTGTTGCTAACACTCAACATCTAGGCTCACACATGAAGAATGGACATTTGACAGAGGCATTGGAAGGCAAAAGCTTTGTGAAAGATATGGGTTTCAACATGGTTTCTAAAGGTGGTGAGAGAGAGAGGCTGAGAATTTAGAGACTTAGACAGGGGCAACTGAAGGCTCTGCCACCATTAACATTGCTTTGTCTTCCTCTGTAACCTCATATAATCTGCTATCAGTTCTGCTATGTACTTATGATAAACTTTTACTTTATTTAAAGACTCCAGTCAACATTATCTAAAATCCTGATAGTCATACCCTGTGAATCTAAGTTTATTTTTATCTTTTGTTACAGTGATAAACATGATAGAACACAAAGTACCCTCCCATTGTATATTCGGGTGAGTTTGGAAAAGTCGCCCAGCTGTACTGGGTGACTCGCATGGTTCTCTTTTAACTTCTAATAATTAAAATCATCTATCTTTGGACTCTCAGGTCAAATTATCTAAGTTGGTCACTACTAGTTGGCTTAAAAACTGTCCTAACAGTTTTTGAATAATTGATCCCTTGTTGGAGAGAATTTTTCAACATTTGAACTAAAATTATAAGTAAAATACCTACAACTCTGGTTTGTGGACCAGTAGGAGCATAAGTGCTCGCTTTCATTCCCTCATGCAAACCTACCACAATATACTCCCTCCACACCTGCAATCAGCTGACCCCAACCCAAGCTCACCATGATCTCTTGCTACTGCATGGTTTGAGCCCCATGTACTAACCATGTCTGAAATGTACCTGATATATTGTCAGCAAAAATGATCCATGATTGAATTAGATCTTTAAAAAACACTGTTATGACATAGCAGATGGTAAATGCTGAGTTGTTCAAATCCCAGAGGGAAACTTGAAACAGCTGTCACAACTAATTTTCAATTTGTATGTTTCAAGATGAGGGCTTTGAATTCAGTAAGAATAAGAGCACTGAGTCTTACGAGGTTTTTATCAAACTAAATTAAACATTTATTAATAAAAGATTGTAAGCACATACATATGTCTACAAATTACTGCTACAATAACTTTTGAATCCCCTAGGTAATCTGATTCCCAGTTATACCTTCGTTAAGGCAACAGTAAAACACATAGATTTTAAAAGACCCAGGCAAAGTAAACGATACCCTGAACAGTCAAATGCAAAATGAGTTCTCTAAACTTCAGTTCCTGAAGGCAGCATAGATGCTGAAGGCTGTTCATACTTGTTGATTCTTAGACTGCCTACCCTTAAACACAGCCTTCGCTCCTTTATACATATTTTCCCCTTTGAATGCAAATTCCCATCGTTTCACTGTGTCTTTGGACTTTATCTTTCTGATAATAAAATTATCTTGCAGCACTAACTTTTACCAGTAATCTTTGGGAAAAATAAACACACTCTTTCTAAACTTCACCTGGCTAGGTGACACATTTCACTCCCTCTTTTGAGAACAATCTAGCCTGGTTTATTTAAAAATGCAAATGTTCCCTTAGCACCTATATTTCTAAACTTCCCCTTGTTTACCTAATTAACATTTCAAACCTAACTTCTCTTTATACATCAAAGCACCAGACTAACTGCCCCTAATTCAATTTAGTCTCACAAACATACGCAGGCACATATAGACACACAGACACATCCCACTATTACTCTACTTTATAATAAATTCCAATTAAATTATGAGAGTTATATCTTCCTGACATCCTCCTCCATATTGAAAAATGAACCGTCATAATTTAAAAAGATGGCTTCATTTTTATTAACCCATCTTATACCATCTCCTCTACTTAGACTATTATAATACCAGATGCATGCATTAACATAATATATATACAAATCCATCACATCAAAAGAAATCATTCCAGTTCAGAGTCCAGGTTTTTAAATGTCCAATTTTCCCTTTAAGCTTCAAACTCTTGAAAAAAACATCTGTAATCAGATTTTCTCGTCTAGCGACATGTATAATCTGTAGATAAAATGGTTGCAGTAATAAGCTCCATGTGAATAGCCTTGCACTTCTATCTTGAAATTTGCCCATAAACTTTAAAGGTTTGTGGTCTGTATAAACAATTATTTCTGACGAATTGTTTGCCACACAATTTCAAAATGCTGCATTGCTCACACCAAACCCAAAGTCTCTTTTACGATCATTGAATATCTTCTCTGTTGTGCATTCAACTTGGTGAAAAATACCCTATCTGTTTTTCCAATTCCAGTGTCATCTTCTTGTAATAGTATGGCCCCAATGCCTATATCACTTGCGTCAACGGCCGACTTAAATTGCTTGGCATAATTGGGTACTGTCAAAACTGGTGTCGTAGTTAATACAGTTTTCAAATTGTCAAATGCTTTCTGATACTCATGTGTCCATTGAAACTTCTTGTTCCTTTTTGATAGTTCAGTCAGTGGAGCAACCATACTGCTAAAATTTGGTTCAAATTTCTGATAAAACCCATTCATGCCCAGAAATTTCAAAACTTGTTTTGTTCTAGGCACTGGGAAATCCATGATAGCATTGACTTTCTCGGAGCCACTTTACCATGTCCACTGGTATGACCTAGATATGTAAAATGCGCTTTTGCAAATTCACTTTTAGCCAAGTTTATCACCAAATTAGCTTCTTGTAATTGAGTAAATAATTCTTCCAGATGTTGTAAATGCTCGTCCCGTGTATGATTGAAAATGATCAAATCGTCAATATGAACAGCACAATTGCTCAGACCTGCAATTACTTTGTTTGTCAGTCTTTGAAATGTCGCAGGTGCATTTTTCATCCAAATGCCATGACTTTAAACTGATATAGTCCAATTGGCAACAGAGCCAATATCGCCTTTGCTCTCTCTAATAATGGTACTTGTCAAAATCCTTTTAGCAAGTCAATCTTTGTGATAAATTTTGATTGTCCCAGTTTCTCAATGCAATCTTCCAACCTTGTTATAGGATATGAATCCACTTTTGTCACTACATTCACCTTTTGATAGTCCACACACTGTCTATGTGTTCCATCCAGTTTCGGTATCAGTACAATAGGCGAACTCCAGTAACCACAACTAGATTCAATGATATCATTTTGAAGCATGAAGTTAATTTCTTTCTGTACTTGTGATAACTTTGTCGATTTAATCTATAAGCCTTACCGAAGATGAAACTTCTACAGACACTTCATGTATAACTGAATCTGTCTTCCCCAACTTATTCCCACAAATAGGTTTGTGTGATTGCAGTAGCTTTTCCAAATCACTTTGACACTTGTCGGGAAGGTAACTCAATATTACATTTAAATATTCAAGTACCTCCTCATTATACAATTTGCTTAGAGGAAAATCAAATTCAGAATCCTGCATTTCTACTTCTTTCTCATTATCTACCACCACTAACACTCCTTTTGGTCCTCTTCCCTGTCAAAGTACTTTTAAAGTATATTTACATGACATACCCTCTGCTTCTTTCTTCTAGCCGGAATATTTATTAAATAATTTACTATACTCAGTTTCTTTTCAATCCAGTAAGGCCCACTAAACCTTGCCTTTAATCAGTCACCCAGTACCGGTAACAGAACTTGCACTTTCTCTCCAGCAACAAAATTCCAAGCTGTAGCTTTCCTATTCATCACTTACTGTGATATCTTTAAATGTTCCCTAGCCAAATCACATGCTCTGTCCAATCTCTCTTTGAAGTTTGATACATATTCGAGGAGAGTAGTTTCTGAATTTTGACACACCAATTTCTCATAAATCAGTTTCAGGTGATCCCCTTACCTCATGACCACAGACTAGTTCGAAAGGACTAAAACCAGTCAATGCATTAGGAGTTTCCCTAATAGCAAATAACAAGAATGGAATTCCTCTATCCCAATCCTGTGGGTAATCTTGACTGTACACTCAGACCATAGTTTTTAGAGTTTGATGCCATCCATCACCAGCCCTTTGTGACTCAGGATGATAAGCTGCTGACTTAAATTGTTTTATCCCCAAACTGTTCATTACTTCCTTAAAAAGCTAGGACAGTAAATTTGAACCCTGATCTGATTGTATTTCCTTAGGTAAACCATATATTGTAAAAAATTTAGTTAACTCTTCTACAATCTTCTTTGTTGTAATGTTTCTCAAAGGTATTGCTTTAGGAAATCTGGTAGACACATCTATTATTGTCAGTAAGTATTGATTTCCACTTTTCATCTTAGGGAGAGGTCCTACACATCAATCATGACCCTAGTAAAAGGTTCTTCAAATTCTGGAATTGGAATTAAAGGTACCAACTTAATCATTGCTTGTGGTTTCCCTATCACCTGACATGTGTAACATGTTCTACAGAATTAGACTACATCCCTTTGCAACCCAGTGGAAAAAAAATGTTTTTGTATCTTTGCCTTTGTCTTTCTAATTTCTAAATGTCCCCCCATTGGAATTTCATGAGCCAAACTCAGAATCTCATGTCTATACCAAATGGGATAACAATCTGATGGACCTCCTTCCAGCTTTCATTTGCTGAAACATGTTATGGCCCCCACTTTCTCATTAAAATATTACCCTTAAGGTAATATTCTGGAATACATTCTGCCTCTGTTTCTGAGTAAGCTGTCTGATATAAATTTTTATTTTCAAATCCTTTTTCTGCAACTCCACCAACTGCCTTGAGTTAAACACTTCAGCTTGTTTTCCAGTCTTTCTTCCTGAACAAAGTTATCAAACACGGCGTCAGCTAATTGGATTTCAAAACTTATTCCTGCCTTTGAACCTCCTGTCCTTCTTGTTTAAACTTATGAGCCTGTGATCTTGTAATCACACAATCTGGAAACAATCCAGGATGCTCCCTCTGTAACATTTCTGTTGTAGACACTTCCAGAGGCTGCTCAATTACAATATGCATCACCCACATTTGTGATCCAGCTATATCATTACCCAGAATAAACTGGACCCCTGCAATGGGCATTTTTTCCCTACTCCAACAGTCACCTCACCTGTTTTCTACTTACTCTTTAAATTTACCTTCCATAAGGGAATAGGTTTGGCATCTCCATGAACCCCATTTATTATCACCTGTTGCTGCAATACTCCCTCTGAGCAACAAATGGCATTATCCCACAGCTTAAAGAATTGACTAGCCCTTGTGTCTCTTAAAATTCTAACATCTTTACCTACTCCACTCTGAACACATGGAAAAACCTTCCCTTCACATACAAATACTCTAAACATTTCTGCAACCTGCTCCTCCAAATTCTCTTGGGTAAATTGTGAACAATTCCTACTTGTTTACCTATCACTGATTCTCCCTGTTTTACTTGTACACAAGCCACTGGTTTTTCTTGCACCTGAACTTCAGAGCCCACAACACTTTTACTTCCGGTCCTTTTCTGCACTCCTATAATTCCAACAGATTTTCCATGCAATTTCCAGCACACTGACTTTGTGTGTTCAACTTTATTACAATGAAAAAACAGAAGGCCCGAACAATCCCCATCCACCACTACTCTCCTCTGTCTGGCTGAACTTGTTCTCACACTGAACAATATCTTCTTAAACTCCTCTCACTTCCTCTAAATAAAAGGTGTGGCTATGGGTACCCGCATGGGCCCCAGTTATGCCTGTCTCTTTACGGGGTATGTGGAACATTCCTTGTTCCAGTGCTACTCCGGCCCCATCCCACAACTCTTTCTCCAGTACATCAATGATTACTTCGGTGCTGCTTCAGGCTGTCGCCTGAACCTGGAAAAAATTATTAATTTTGCTTCCAATTTCCACCCCACCATCATTTTCACATGCTCCATCTCTGATATTTCCCTTCCCTTCCTTGACCTCTCTGTCTCAATTTCTGCTGATAGACTGTCCTATTCATTACAAACCTACCGACTCCCACAGTTACCTCGACTACAGCTCCTCACACCCCGCTTCCTGTAAGGACTCCATCCCACTCTCAGTTCCTTCGCCTCCGTCGCATCTGTTCAGATGATGCCACTTTCAAAAACAGTTCCTCTGACATGTCTTCCTTCTTCCTTAACCGAGGTTTTCCACCCACAGTGGTTGACAGGGCCCTCAACCGTGTCCGGCCCATCTCCCGCGCATCTGCCCTCACACCTTCCTCTTCCTCCCAGAACCATGATAGGGTCCCCCTTGTCCTCACTTATCACCCCACCAGCCTCCGCATTCAAAGGATCATCCTCCGCCATTTCTGCCAACTCAAGCATCATGCCACCACCAAACACATCTTCCCTTCACCCTCTCTGGTGGCATTCCGCAGGGATCGTTCCCTCCGGGACACCCTGGTCCATTCCTCCATCAACCCCTACACCTCAACCCCCTCCCACAGCACCTTCCCATGCAACCGCAGAAGGTGCAACACCTGCCCCTTTACTTCCCTTCTCTTCACTGTCCAAGGGCCCAAACACTCCTTTCAAGTGAAGCAGCACTTCACTTGCACTTCCCTCAAATTAGTCTACTGCATTCGCTGCTCCCAATGTGGTTTCCTCTACATTGGAGAGACCGAACGCAGACTGGGTGATCACTTTGCAGAACACCTTTGGTCTGTCCGCAAGCATGGCCCAGACCTCCCTGTCGCTTGCTATTTCAACACTCCACTCTGCTCTCATGCCCACATGTCCATCCTTGGCCTGCTGCATTATTCCAGTGAAGCTCAGCGCAAACTGGAGAAACAGCACCTCATCTTTACAGCCTTCCGGACTGAAAATTGTGTTCAACAATTTTAAATCATGAACTCTTTTCTCTATCCCCAACCCCTTTCTGATCCTTTTTCCCCCCCAATAGAACCATAGAACACTACAGCACAGAAAACAGGCCATTTGGCCCTTCTAGTCTGTGCCGAAATATTATTCCGCTAGTCCCATTGACCTGCACCTAGTCCGTAACCCTCCAGACCTCTCCCATCCATGTATCTATCTAATTTATTCTTAAAACTTAAGAGTGAGCCTGCATTTACCACGTCAGATGGTAGCTTGTTCCACACTCTTACCACTCTCTGAGTGAAGAAGTTCCCCCTAATGTTCCCCCTAAACCTTTCCCCTTTCACCCTAAAGCAATGTCCTCTCATGTTTATTTCTCCTAATCTAAGTGGAAAGAGCCTACTCGCATTTACTCTGTCTATTCCCCTCATAATTTTGTAAACTTCTATCATATCTCCCCTCATTTTTCTAAGCTCCAAGGAATTAAGTCCTAACCTGTTTAATCTTTCTCTGTAACTCAATTCCTTAAGACCTGGACACATCCTAGTAAATCTTCTCTGCACTCTCTCAATCTTACTGATATCCTTCCTGTAGTTAGGCGACCAGAACTGCACACAATACTCCAAAGTTGGCCTCACCAATGTCTTATACAACCTCAACATAACATCCCAACTCCTATATTCAATACTTTGATTTATGAAGGCCGGCATGCCAAAAGTTTTCTTTACAACCTTGTCTATCTGTGACGCCACTTTCAGGGAACTATGTATCTGAACTCCCAGATCCCTTTGTTCCTCCGCACTCCTCAGTGCCTTACCATTTACTGTGTATGTCCTACCTTGGTTTGACCTTCCAAAATGTAACACCTCACACTTTTCCGCATTAAATTCCATCTGCCATTTTCTGGACCATTTTTCCAGTTGGTCCAGATCTCTCTGCAAGCTTTGAAAGCTTTCCTCGCTGTCCACAACGCCTCCAATCTTAGTGTCATCAGCAAACTTGCTGATCCAATTCACCACATTATCATCCAAATCACTGAAATAGACAACAAACAACAATGGTTGCAGCACAGATCCCTAAGGCACACCACTAGTCAAAGACCTCCAGTCTGAAGCAATCATCCACTACCACTCTCTGTCTTCTCCCACACAGCCAATTTCGAATCCAGTTTACAACCTCTCCATGGATACCAAGTGTCTGGACCTTCTGAACTAACCTCCCACATGGGACCTTGTCAAAGGCCTTACTAAAGTTCATGTAGACAACATCCACAGCCTTTCCTTCATCTACTTTCTTGGTAACCTCCTTGAAAAACTCTACAAGGTTCGTTAAACATGACCTACCACGCACAAAGCCACGCTGACTATCCTTAATCAGCCCTTGGCTGTCCAAATAATTATATATCCGATCTCTCAGAACACCTTCCAATAATTTACCTACTACTGACATCAGGCTCACTGGCCTGTAATTACCTGGTTTACTTTTGGAGCCTTTTTTAAACAACGGAACAACATGAGCTACCCTCCAATCCTCCGGCACCTCACCCGTGGTTAAGGATATTTTAAATATTTCTGCCAGGGCTCCTGCAATTTCTACACTAGTCTCCCTCAAGGTCCGAGGGAATATCATGTCAGGCCCGGGGGATTTATCTACCTTTGTTCGCTGTAAGGCAGTAAGCACCTCCTCCTCTTTAATCTCTATATGTTCCATGAAACTACTGCTTGTTTCCCTTCCTTCCTTATACACTATGCCAGTTTCCTGAGTAAATACTGATGCAAAAAAACTGTTTAATATCTCCCCCATCTCGTGAGGCTCCACACATAGACGACCACTCTGATCTTCAAGGGGACCAATTGTGTCCCTTATTATCCTTTTACTCTTAATATACTTGTAGAAAAAAAAAATTATATAGATCTTTCTTTTCCCACCTATTTCCATTATTTTTAAATGTATTTCCATCCATTGTTTTATCTCTACCTTTTAGCCTATTTCGATCCCTTCCCTTCACCCCACCCCCATTAGGGCTGTCTGTACCTTGCTTGTCCTACTTTCTACCCTTAATTAGCACATTCCTTAGATCATATCACCACCTTCAACACCTCTGTCTTTTTGTCTATGACATCTTTTGGCTATCTGCACCTATCACTGGCCCTCTATCCAGCTCTACTTGTTCCCCACCACCCCCCCTCCCAACCCTGAAACCAGCTTATATTTCACCTCTTTTCTATTTTTACTTAGTTCTGTTGAAGAGTCATACGGACTTGAAACGTTAGCTGTGTTCCTCTCCGCAGATGCTGCCAGGCCTGCTGAGTTTTTCCAGGTATTTTTGTTTTGGATTTCCAGCAACTGCAGTTTTTTGCTTTTATTACAATGAAAACATCTCAATTTTCCAATGTCATTTCTACCCTTAGCATCCTCAGTTTTACTGAGAAAAAACTCCTGTGAATTTCTACCTACTCCTCTTTACGGACTACCCACCTTCCTTTCACCTTCCCACTTTCTATCCTTTTCCGATTTAAAAGGGTGACTAAAAAAGGTTTATCTCTATGAACTAACTCATAATCATCAGCTATCTCTGCTGCTTGTCTTACCATTTGAACCCTCTGTTCCTCCACATAAGTTCTCACTGCCGAAGGAATTGAATCTTTAAATTCTTCCAAAAGAATTACTTCTCTCAGAGCTGCATATGTTGTCTCTATTTTCAATGCCTGAATCCACTAGTCAAAATTACTTTGTTTTACGCTTTCAAACGCAATGTAAGTTTACCTCGGCTGTTTGCTCATTCCTAAATTTCTGCCTGTGTGTCTCAAGAACCAACTCATATGCACTCGAAATAATCTTTTTTACCACATCACAGTTCACCGACATTTCTTCTGACAGTGAAGCATAAACCTCATGTGCTCTACCCACCAACCTGGATTGTAACAATAATGTCCAGTTTTCTTGTGGCCATTTCATCTGTTTAGCTATCTTCTCAAATGAAACAAAGAATGCTTCAACAACTCTTTTCTCAAACTTCGGAAGAGCTTGTACAAAGTTAAACATCTCCTCACTGGGTGCTGGTCTGGAAATAAGTCCTTCTTCATCTACTGGCGTCTTTTTTTTTAAAATGCCTGCATTTTAAGCTGGAACTCTCTCTCTCTTTCTTTTTCCTCCTTCTCTAATTTCACCATTTCTGTTTCCCTTTCTTGTTTTCTTTTTCTCTCCCATTTTTCTGTCTGTTCCCTTTGAAATGCTCTTCCTTTATCGTCTGCCCCTAGCTCAAGTTTTTTTCATTTTCTTTGCTTGTTCAAATTCAAGCCCCTTCAATTCTAACTGGAGTTTCACTACCTCCAGCTACTCACTAGTGTCAGGTATCACTTCTAATTTTAAATGCTGTGTTATACCTTCAATTACATCTGCTTTCTTAACCCCTGCAGCTAACCCAATTGTAATTTATCTGCCAATTCCTTTAACTTAACTTTAGTTACTTTTTATAAACCAGCCAAAGTTATAACTTCGACTCCCAGACAAGACTTAGCAATTGACAAAGCCATTTGCAGTCTCACCATTACAAATAAATCCTCACACCAACTCCTGACTTCAAAGTGTTTCTCATACACGTAACCATAAGATTCACCAGCTCCAACCCAATCAAGGAGTTTCAAATATAATCCACAAAAAGTCCCCATTTTTTGTTATGACACAGCAGATGGTAAAGGTTGAGCTGCTCAAATCCCAGAGGGAACCTTGAAATAACTGTCACAACTAAGTTTCAATTTGTATGTTTTGAGATGTGGGCTTTGAATTCAGTAACAATAAGACCACCAAGTCTTAAAAGGTTTTTATAAAACTAAAATAACACTAACAAAATAATAGATTGTAAGCATGTACATATGTCTACAAATTACTGCTACAATAATTTTTAAAACCCATGGTTAACCTGATGCCCAGCTATACCTTTAAGGCAACAATGAAGCACATAGGGCAGAATTTTCCATTCGGCGTGCGGGCGCACACATGACTGCCGGAATGTTAAATGACGCGCGATGACATCAGGCGTGCGTCCCGATGTCATCCTGAAGTCATGCGATATTTCATTCGGTGGTCCAGCACTGGAATCGGCTGCGCGCCCGCCAATAATTGATAGGCCAATTAAGGCCATTAATCAGGTAATTAACCTGAATTTTACGCTGTCCATCCAACCTTATGGTTGGCGGGCAGGCGAAAAGGCCAAGCGGCCTTTACATTCTTTAGGAAACCTCATCCACAAGCGGGATGAGGTTTCCTAAAGCATTTACAAATTAAATGAAAACTCTTTTTTGCAAAATAAAAACATGCCCCATCTCATGTGACATAGTCACATGAGGGATATGTTTCATTAAATTTTTATTGTATTTATTTATTTTTTTAAAAAAGTGCTTCAATCTCCCTGAGGCAGCTCTGTGCCACAGGGAGATTGAAGCTCTTTTTCGCACGCATGCATGGAAGAAGGCAGGGCCCGATTCTCCCTCCTCCACACGCCCGCATAGTGGCGCTACGACTCGCAATCCTTGCAGGGCAGGCCTTATTTGGCCCGCCCACGTGAAATCGTGGTGCGAAGCCAATCATGGGCAGCAGTCAGCCCTGTGACCACCCCTGTCTGTTCCCGCCGAGCCCGCCTAATGAATGGAAAATCCTGGTCATTGATTTTATAAGACCCAGGCAAAGTAAACAATACCCTGAACAGTCAAATGCAAAATGAGTTCTCTAAACTTCAGTCCCTGAAGGCAGCAGTTTGAGGCATAGATGCTGAAGGCTTTTCACACTTGTTGAATCTTAGACTGCCCGCCCTTAAACAGAGCCTTCGCTCCTTTACACATATTTTCCCCTTTGAATGCAAATTCCCATTGTTTCACTATGTCTTTCTGATAATAAAACTCTCTCGTAACAGTAAGTTTTACCAGTAATCTTTGGGAAAAATAAACACGCTCTTTCTAAACTTCACCCGGCTGGGTGACACATTTCACTCTTTTGAAAACAATCTAGCCTGGTTTATTTGAAAACGTGTTCTCTTGACACCTATGTTTCTAAACTTCCCCATGTTTACCTAATTAACATTTCAAACCTAACTTCTCTTTTACATCAAAGCACCCAGCCTAGCTGCCTCTAATTCAATTAAGTCTCAAACACGCATATAGACACATACCACTATTACCCTATTTTACAATAAATTCCAATAACATTATGAGGACTATTATATCTTCCTGACAAAACTAAGGGCAGAATTTTTAGCTCAGCGGGCGGGTGCACACCCGACCCAATCGATGCGAAATCACGTGAGATGACATCAGGTGAGCGTACCAACGTTAACCCGCACCCTCACGATATTTCGGTTGGTGGGCGCATGCAAAAGTTGGAAGCGCATCCGCCTACAGTTAAGAGGACAATTAAGGTAATCACAGGTGCAACTGTGTCCGATTTTTCATAGTCCATCCAATCTTACGGTTGGTGGACGGGCGTATAGGCCAGGTGGACTTTGCATTTTTCATGACCTCATCCAAGGGCGGGATGAGGTTTCCGTTGTTAAATGAAAGAAAAAGAAAAAATCTATGGACAGCATTTTTAGCATGTATATGTTCAGATGACTGATTAAGATGCTTGCACATTTTTTTGCTGATTTAAAAATCTTTATTTAATGCTTTTTCAGGTCTTCAATCCCCTGAGGAAGCTCTCTGCCTTCAGGGAGCTTCCTACCAGCGCTCTCCCGCGTCTTCGCTGACGTCAGTGCCCGCCCTTCTCCCGTCCCCACCCGAGCAGCACTGAGCATCTCAGCGCGCATTTCACGTTGGCTGCCTGTTGATCGGCCGATCGCTGTCGGCGCTCCGTTCCCTGGCCGATCCCGGGCCCACCGATCGCACACGCCTGCCGACTTAAAAATTCTGCTCTAATACTGAGCAAAATTCTAAAATTGTTCGCTAGTTCTCTTAAACCCAGACACTGATAATATACCATGTCTTTTTACAGTCCCTGCTAGATAAATAGTATTGTGAAATAACTGCTACCATCAATATTGACTTTTAAAAAAACTTTCAACAATTACAAAAATTCTGTGTGTCTGTCTGTTCTTGGTGGATCACCACAATTTCATTATTCTTACAAATGTTATTTTAGTTGAATGTAGGTTTCAGATGCTCAAGTTATTTGATACACATTACACTCTATAGATATTGTAGGCCTGTGAAATTATATTGCAACTTCTCATGTACAGCATTTTCAACTATACCACAGCATTACAGTATGCCCTGGACCAATAATCCAGGGAGTAGGGGTTCAAATCCCAATGTGAGATTTTGATAATTTGGTATCACGTAAAAACCAGTAAAAGTAACCACAAAGCTATCAATGTTTGTACAACCAACTGATTCACTAATGTCCTTTATGGAAGGAAAACTTTCATCTTTCTGGCTTGTATGTGACTCCAGACCAACACTAATGTTGACCAACACTTAAACGTCCTCTTAAGTGGACTAGCAAGCCACTCAATTGTGTAAGGATAAATAGTGACTGGAAAGAAATCATGACCTTGCCTTGCCAGTGATGTTTCCATTCCAAGAATTAATTTGTAAATAACAAAAAATGTATACAATCTGCAGGACTCAAATTAGCAAAACAATTTTAGCATGATTTCACACTATAACTGTAGCATGGGCAAAGCAGCTTCATTTCACACTGATGCTGGACTTAGTGAAAATGAAGCCTAAATCCAGACAGGTTCTCCAATCTGGCAACGGACTGAAGTGGAGTAGGTAGTTTTTGCTTTAGTTAGTTTGAGTCTTAACACCCAACTTGTGTTTCATACGTTCAGAGCAGATATGAAACTAAAACTGCCCTTCACCATGTTGAACTTGCAGGTCAGGCTTTTGTCTGCTTGCGTACTTGACAACCCATTACATCCCTTCCCCGAACTCCATTCACCATCACGGGCAGAAAAATCACAGCAGAATATCCCAGCCATTATACTAATGTGTTTCCAAAAACACTGAAGGTACTGATTTTGATCAACTTCGATAATTTAAACTGAATACACTATAGTACAGCAGATAAAGCAAGTTAAATTGAAGAAAACCCAACACAAGCCGTACTGGATTCACTCCAAATAAATTCCACAATTAATTCAGTTATTCCACTTTTAATATATAGGGTGAAATTTTCCCAGGCTATTAGAAGTGGACTCGGGCAAGAAAACTGCAGGAAGTGTTGGGTCAGGACCCTAATTAGGTCCCGCCCCCTTCTGGCTTTCCCAAGGGCGGGTTGGGAGTGCAGCAGGAAACTCATGTAGCTGAGGTGGTGGGGGGTGGAGCCAAAGGCTATTAGGAACGACTTTGCACATGAATTCCCTTTCCAACAGTGCAGGACTTCCTGTGTCTAAAATCCAGCAGGTAAGATGAGGCGAGTGCGTAGGGAGAAGAACTTCTTCAGTGAAAACTGACAAGCTGTGAAGGCTTTGACCTGTCACGCTGAAGAGCTCCAGTCAAGGTCAGATGAAAATTTGCCGTCAAAAGCAATCCTTTTCTCGGAGGGTGCTATCACCTGTCAAGCACTTCACCTATCTTCAGCTGCACCTTCCTGTTGCCAACTTTCAGAGAAGCACTGGAATTGCTTATGCAGCCTCACCATCCACTTCTGCTGAGGGCCAAGGGCTGGGGGCTTACCACTGCTAAAAGCTTCAGCATCAGCAAGAGCAACGCCAGCAGCAGCATCAGCTGCCTTCTCCTTAGTCACATGCCCCTCCACTTGGCAGAAGGGATGGCCATCGAGATTCAGCTGGAAGGAGAGATCCCCCACACATGCTCTACAGGCAGAGGACTAGCTCTCTCGACATGTACTAGTACCAGAGCCTCTGAAGGCTTAGGCTCCCACGGCAGGTCGCTCCTAACATCTGCATCCTCTTGCTACAAGATCTTCTTCCCAGTGGACCAGATGCGTATGCGTTGCCAGTGGCCAACAAGGTTGTCTGCCACTGGAGGAATACACCCATTCTTACATCTGCCCCACCTTTTTACCTCTCTCTATGTTTTGTGCTCTTTTGTCCTGCAAAAGGAGAAAGAAGGGAGGCAAGACTGCTTGTAATGGTTTGTGCGCAGAGAAGGACAGAAAACATTTTGGGGAGGATCAATGTGAATCCTGGTTGTGAGAAGGCAACAGGCAGGAGGCAAGTGTGAGTATTGGCTGCTGTGATGGGGATGTGTGGTGCCAGCACAGAGAGGAATGAGTGGAGCTACAAGATGTAGTGACCTTAAACAGCTGTGCAGGAGAATCTTGGGCAACTCAGAGTGGGAGGGCTTGACACCTGAAAGTGATATACCACTCACCTTTCCATCCTCCTGAGGTCCTGGATCCTCTTGGTGCACAGTCTCTGCTGTGGGAACACATTCTAGCTAATGACTTCCTCTACCACTTCCATCTACACTCACCTCGTTGGAGAGGCTGTCCTCCTCCTGTCCTTGGTAGAGCTCACCTTGCTGGACCTCCAGGTAAGAGTCAGAGATCCAGGGGCAGCCTTCCCAGGTCTCTTCTCTATCCTGTGGATGCTACAGCCTGAAAAATTCAAGTGCTGCTGAGCTTTGCGGAAGCATGCCATGGTCCCTTTAAAACAGAAATCCTTCCCTGATAAAAACACCACGTCATCCCACCTGCACTCTCTAATTTCACAGAAGCTTGGAACCAGGCTCTTAATTGGTTTGCTCTGTGAAAGAACAACCCGAAGGCCTGCTAATTAGGAGGTCAGCTTTTCAATCCAAAAATGGTCTCACCATTGCACTAGGGACTAAGGCTTCCTCCCATATTTCTCCATTGGACACCACTTGCAAACAGCATATTGCTTATGATTCTGCACACCCTTTGGGATTCTGTGGTAAGGATTACCAATTTCTGTATCAAAAAGGTGTATGCTCAAGAGGAAAAAAAATCCGAGTTTTTCTCACATCCTGCACTTTTGCAAACCCCCAGGTCAAACATATTTCATGGAGACAAATTTGTTTAACTATTACTTGAGAATTTTTTCCAAACATGAAAAAGTAAGACATTGAACAAAAAATGCTACTCAGCTCATTAAGACTGCTCCTTCCACTGTACGTTTTTTACATCTTCCATTATATTTTTGACTCATATTATTCATTTTAACTGCTCGATGACAGGAACCATTTAACGTGTCCCTCTAGTGCCTTGATTTTGGACTGGTCTGAGTCAGTACAAGACTATTGATTACCTAAGTGATATGATTAGCTGTTTTCCAAATGGAGGTTTTCTTTGAGGTGGTTGACATTGTGCAAGCTAAAATGTGTTATTTTTGGTAAAGTAGTGAGAAATCAATCATGAACAACAAAAGCACAGTGGAATGCGCAGACACAGTACAGTATAGTATATATTAGCAGATCAGGAATTCAGCTTCACAGGGAGCATTCTCGAGTTAGAATTGGTCCAAAATGAAATTTGACGGAACTTATCAGTCATTTAGGGTAACCACAAGCAATACCACAGCACTGTGGAAGAAACAGTTGCACAGGGAGGGGGGAATTGCTTGGGGTAAAGAAGCAGGAGCATAAATTACATAAAGGCAGTTTAATATGGGATTACATTGGAGGTGCAAATTGGTAGTTTTCTTGCCATGCACTCTCAAAATACTCTGATGAATGATCAGCAGACAAGTTAAACAGCAGGGTTCAGTTACATCTGGTGTTGCTTATTAATACAGCAATAACAAGATGATAGACTGAAAGGCCTGGCTGGAGGGAGGGGTTCAGACTTTTGAGCAGTAGGACAAATTTGGGGACAGCAGTGACCTTTTTAGGATGGAGACCGTCACCTGAACAAGGTTGGAACCAACATCTCATATAACTAGTTCAAATAGTTCATCACCAACTCTTTGCAGGCATGTTGAACTGACGATTTAACGGGTTGCTGCTTTAAAGTGGAAATGGTGCAATAGTCCTTGCAACTACCTCACATCGCACCATCTCAGCCAAGTTGTGGATCGCAAAATCAATCTACCATTCCTGAGCCTACCTGTTTAATTACCTCAGATCTTGTTGAATGCTAGCTACCTCTCTTATGCTCTGATGGCATAACCTGGCATCAGCAGCAAATTTCATTTTGCAGGTATTCAGTTTATAAATTGTGTGCACAGACTCCTAGGGCTGCATTTTACGTGCACCCCCAGGCATGCTTCTGGTGGCGGAAATGTAAAATAGAATGGGTACCCACATCACCATTTTCCCACCCACCCCCGAGCTCATCGCCATAATATAATGGGTGGGTCGGCGTAGAATTCAGCAGTCCGCCCATCAAATTCAAATCAAAGGTCATTTAGGCTCCTTACCAAGCTGGTTGACCCTAATAATACGCTGCCCACGCCATAAGACATTTGGCATGGGCAGCTGGGCGGGAGCAGCCAGTCCAATTTTTTAAAGGGAACCTTCAAAGGGCAGGAAGGAAGTGGCGGGGTTCAATCTTCAGGGGCTGCCCTTTGCGTATTAGGGGCAGCCCCAAAAGATCAAATGCCCCTCTTCTTCCTAACCTGCCCCCAGCCTTAAACCCAAACTCCCCACGACCCCGCCTCCCTTCCCTGACCAGCCGAAACCCTCCCTGGTCAAGACCCAGGACTCACAGGCTTCAGGAAGCCCTGGACCTTCTCAGTCTTCTTCTCACAGTCCTGACAGCAGTCACTAACGCGCCTTTGGCATTGTCAGGACTGATGTCAGGAAAAAGGAGGCAGGACCTTCTCCCCAGTGAGGAGTGGAAGTCCCACTTGTCCCTTGTTTTAAACCCGCCCGCAGAGCATCATGGCTGCGGGGCGGGCAGGTGTGGAGCGAGTCGGCACTTCTGGCAGGTTGGGGGGGGGGGGGGGGGCAGGGGGGCAAACCACCTGCACCCACCCCTCCACCTACCGTTTTATTCAGCGCTTGGTCCCTGCCCTCAGCCAAAGGTTTTCTAAATGCAAAAAGAAATGAAGTGAAATATGGTGATTTGATGCATTTCTTTTTCCTGCCCACATTTTCTAAAAACCACCAACTTAAGTAGGTATATAGGTCCGTGAGCCGCAAGCATTCTCTGGTGCCGTGTTCAGGTGGCTATTCTTCAACTGTGAGCTTAGACAGTGAATATTAGGCCAGTCATTTGTGAAGGGCATCCCAAAATGATATCATCATTCCCATTCAAATAAAATACGTGTGTGCATTTTCCAGCAAGCCTCATTGGATTAGGGACCATCCTCTGGTTGATTTCCCCTTTCCAGTGTAGGAGCATTATAGAATGTAGCCAAATATAGCCTCCCAGTTGAGTGTCTTTCCAGCCCAGGATAATGGAGGCCAATTGTAGCATCCCTATCATCGGCCCAACTGAGATAAACTAACTCAACTAACAGCCAAAGCTTCTGCAAAATATCATTTTCTGATTTCTATTATCGAGCTCTTCATTAATCTAGTTAGTTAAGAAAATTCTTCAACTTTATCAAATGATTCAGAAACCCAATCCAGAGACCCAGGGTAATGCTCTGGGGATCCAGGTTCAAATCCCACCAAGACAGATGGCGGAATTTGAATTCAATAAAAAATCTGGAATTAAAAGTCTGATGACCACCATGAAACCATTGTCAAATGTCATAAAAACCCATCTGGTTCACTAATGTCCTTTAGGGAAAGAAATCTGCTGTCCTTACCTGGTCTGGCCTGCATGTGACTCCAGACCCACTGCAATGTGGTTGGCACTAAAATGCCACCTGAGCAATGTCAATTAGGGATGGGCAATAAATGACCTAGCCAGCGATGCCCACATCCCATGAACGAATAAAATAAACGATTTCTGATAGCAAACAAGATTCATAGCAGGTTCAGAGCAGTATTTATTGCTTGCACAGTAAGGCATTCAGCCAACTGCAATATTTTGATAGTTGTTTTTCCAAGACCTTTAGTGAAATTTAAAGGGAAATCTTCCTATGTACACAAAAAGTTTTTCATTGCCACTTTAGTTAACTAGCTATAACAAAGACGGACTTCAAATAAAATCCTCTTAATTACATTAATCACATGAAAAGATTAGTCCAATGCCCTTCCCAATTTAGAACATCACTGCAGAATGGATAAGCACGTATGCAATCCATGCCACTCTTGTTTCAGTGGTAGTGGTCTCACCTGAATCAGAAGGTTGTGGGTTCAAGCCACATTCCAGAGATTTGAACACAATCTTCAGTGCAAAACAGGCTGCTGTGTTGCAACAGTGACTATACTTCAAAAATAATTCATAGCTTGTGAAGCATTTTGGGATGCTCTGAGGAAGTATTAGGCATTATACAAATGCAAGCTCTTTGTTTTTATCCACTGCAGGGGAAACCAGAAAACACAATATGTGCAATGGCTATAGGTCAGCCACATACTAACTCACTTACCAAAACAAGCATATTGGCCCAAGGGGGTCAGACATATGCTCGACAGCAGCCAAAGGATTATCTCAACTAAAGCAATTACAATGGAGCCAGAACATCAGCTCACCAACTTGGGCAGCCTTTATTGATGTGGTGCAGTCACATCTGTGCAGGTTTCTATTCCTGATTATTATTTCATGCCAGATTTACATCACTATGGAGTAAATTTTACTTTGTCTGGCTGGCTAGGGGAGTTAAAATGGAGCAGAAGACTTATCCACTCTTTCCTATTCTGATCTGCTATTTTAACCTAAGCCTGAGCAAGAGGATAGTGGCAAGTTCCCACTCAGGTAAATCCTACTGGGAACAACAGACAGGGATTTCTGCACAGTAAAAATCATTCATGTTGCAATTTACACTTATACTCCAGTAGAGACAATTCCAATAGTAAAACTTCATCCTTTTAATGCCACCACTCCAAAATGCTGATTCAGTTTCAGTCCATTTCTGATAGTTACTAGGAGGAAGACAACAATGTCTAACAGTTTAAAATAAAATCATGGAAATTTTTTTTCTACTCATAGCTAGAATGTATGAATCATTTTTGCCTTACCACAATGTTCAAAAATATGGAAGTTTGAATTTACTTGCAAACATAACACAGACACATATTAGGTATTTAAAAATGCTGCATATTTGTGCATTCAGCAATGACTTCTACGGTAATTTCTGGGCTTGCCCAATTTTGCTTATATATTATTAAAAGCTTCAGCACATTAAATGGCAATTTTACAAAACTAACTTCGTTAACTTGTATGCATGGAGCAAAATAAGGAATTAAATGGAAAAATCATATCTAGTTTTTAGGATAGATTTTAAAGCAAACAGCAACCTGAAATATTAGGATGTTGTGAGGAGCCTTCATGGGTGAAATGGTCAGAGGCAGGCTGTGATGAAGACTTCTTTGCCAGATCTTGCTGTTTCTGTTGTTCAGCCTTCAAAAGTCTCAGTTGCTGTAGACGTTTACTGACTAAACTTACCCCAGATGGTCGACTGGACTGAGCTCTTAATTCTGACACAGACAGAAACAGTTAATGACAGAAGCAAAAGGAAAGTCAGATGCAAGCAAAAGTCAAAACAAAAAAAATGAAAAAAAAATTCATTGGTGTTTAAACATTTGTAATCAAAAGACAAAAGATCAGAAAGAATATCAGTGTTCTCTCTAAGGTGAATGATATTTGATACTTGAATCTAAGTGATGGTCTATGAAACTTGCTTACCGTCGAGAAAAAAATTAACTAGATTTCCTGCCTGCAGGCACATATTAGAAGAGTGAACTGAAAAAATAACTATTTTCTGGTGACTAGCAGGTTTCACACATTATCTCTGTTACTTGTGTGTATTGTTTTGGCGATGTTTCTGTCTGCCAGTCTTTAAGTGAAACAATTTTAAATATAAATGTTAACAAAATCGTGACTGGAAATTGGACAGCATGGCCTTACAAAAGGAAGCCTTTAAATAAGTACCTTGCCAAACAATGCAATAGTCAGATTCCAGATGGTGTCTAGTATGAAATTATTAAATTGTACTCAAGGAGGAGTTCAATCAAATGTCCATGGTCACAATGCCTAATATTAATGTTCAACTAATTTTTGAAAATAATAACATAAGGGTACTGCATATATTCTGACAACAAGCAGTTCTACCACACCATCACCTCTCTCAACCCACAACTGCCTCTTGTGTGATGTTGCTTGTCTTTTTTAAAATTCATTTATGGGATGTGGGCATTGCTGGCAAGGCCAGCATTTATTGTCCATCCATAATTGCACTTGAGAAGGTGGCGGTGAGCTGTGTTCTTGAACTGCTGCAGTCCAGTATTGGATGAGCAGAAATATCTTCCTACTAAGTATTGGAAAGACTGAAGCCACTTAATTCGGTCTCTGCCATGAGCTCTGTTCCCTAGTTACTGACTCCATTCCTTTCCCTGGTCACTGACCGAGGCTGAATCAGATGGCTCACAACCATTGTGTACTATCTGACCCTGAGATGAGCTTCCAATCCCAGATCCACACCATCACCAAGACCAGCTAGCTCTAAAATAAAAACAGAAAATGCTGGAAAAACTCAGCAGGTCTGGCAGCATCTGTGGAGAGAGAAACAGAGTTATTGTTTCCAGTCCATGTGACTCTTCTTCAGAGCTAAAGAGAAGCAGAAATGTGATGGACTTTATGTTATTTAAGCTAGTTCTACCTCTGAATTGCAAGACTCTGCCCCACTTCAACTCATCTGCACCTGAAACCCATACCTTTGTTACCTCTAGAGTTAACTATTCCAATGATCTCCTAACCAGCATCCTACCTTGAACCCTCAAAACTTGAACTCATCCAAAGCTTTGCCATCTAGATCCTATCTCGCATTAAATCCTGTTCACTTGTCTTACATGTGCTCACTGACCCACATTGGCTCCAAGACTGGTAACACCCCGATTTAAAAATGCTCACCATTGTTTTCAAATCCTTCCATAGCCTTACCCTCCTTTATCTCTAACATCCTCCAGTCTCAAAATCCTCCGATTCTAGCCTCTTATGAAACCCCAATTTTTAATCGCTCCACTATTGCAGCCATGCCTTCAACTGCCTAGGCTCTAAACTCTGGAAATCCATCCTAAACCTCTCTGCCTTTAAAACACTCCTTAATGCTTAGCACTGTGAACAGTGTTTTAGTCACCTCTTCAAATATCTCCTTATATGGCTAAGTGTCAATATTTGTTGGGTAAAGCTCCAGTGAAGTACCTTGGAATGTTTTACCACATTAGAGATGCTATATAAATGCATGCTGTCAGTGTTGTTGTTAGCCTCCCATCCAGAGCTAAAAAAGGACATCTCAAATGGCATATCAAAAAAAACCTGGCATTGACATATCCCAGAACCATTCCCGAGGAAAGCTGCTTAGACTGATTATTTGGATCCTCATCAAAGGAGAGGGTCATAGGAAATGAGTAAACTATTCAGCTCCTCAAGCTTGTTCTGCCATTCAGATAGATCGTAGCCAATATGTACCTCAACTTCGCTTAAACAGCCTAGTTCCATATCCTTTACTTAAATCTTTTGATCGGTCTTTAAAATTTTAGTTGACCCAGGAGTCACAATCTCTGGGGCAAAAGGATTCTACATTTCTGCATCCTTTGTATGAAACAGTACTTCTGAACTTCACTCCTAAATGGCCTGCTCTAATTTTATTATCTCTTGTTCTGCACTCTCCCATTAGAAAAGTTAGCTTCTTCGAATCGTTTAATCATTTTAAGACCTCAAACAGATCACCTATCAATCTTCCAAACTGAAGGAAATACAAACGACATATAAGCAAATTGTCCTCATAATATAAAACAAAGTAACAAAACATTTTTCGGGCACATCAATAAAAAGGCAAGTTTTAGGTGGGACTAGAACCATTAAGGGATAGACAGGATAACGCCACAGGTAACAACAGAGAGATGGCTGAAATATTAAATAATTATTTCACTTCGATGTTTACCAGAGAGAGAACAAGTAGACATGATTGAATGATAAGATGAGTAATAAGTACATTTAAAATAAAACAGGGGATGTGTCGAATAAATTAACCAAACTCAAAGAGGAAATAACCTCTCGTCCAGATGGACTGCATGTAGATTTTTAAAAATCTGACCATAAGAGATAGCAGAGGCATTAATACACACATTACAATATTGGTTTAAAATGGCGTATTGATAGAGAATTGGTAATAATTAAAAAAGTAGGGGGGCAAAAGTATGTCCCGGGGGAGTGCAGGGGTAGAAAAAGACCAAAGCCTTGGGGAGCCAGAGTGAAAGTGGAGGGCAGGGCAGGGCAGGGCCAGGCCGGGACGGGGGGCAGGGGGGGAGAGCGAGGGAGGGAATGTGGGAGGGAGGAGGCAAAAAAGGAGGGTGGGAAGGGGCAAGAGCGACGTTGGGAGGGACCAGACCGAGGTTGGGAGAGGGGCGTTTGAGGGAGAGAGGGGAAGAGGGAGAGAAAAGAGTGAGGGATGGAGTGAGAATATGAGGGAGAGCGTCAAGAGTGTGAGAGAGGGAGGAAGGAGGCAGGTGTGTGAGAGAGGAAGTTTTGTGGGAGAGAGTAAGAGAGGGGAGAGTGTGACGGGGAGAGTGTGTGTGTGTGAGACGGAAGAGTGTGCAGATGTTTGAGAGAGAGGGGAGAGTGTGTGCATAAATCTGGCTCACTCCCAGTCTCAGGGTTCTCATTCACCCTCATCTCCACACGCCAACACACACACTCACAGCGTGCGAGGGCAAGTGGGTGAGCACCCTGAGACTGGAAGTGAGCCGGACACACACACACACACACAAACCCTCTCATACTCGAATAGTTATCTTTATTTATTACTCATTGTTTTAAAATAATCAATTTATTGCTTTGACATTTTTGTTTGCTCTGCAAGTTGTCTGTCTCTCTAACAACAGAAAATGCTGGAAAAACTCAGCATGTCTGGCAGCATCTGTGGAGAGGGAAATAGAGTTAACATTTTCAGTCTGTATGACATCTGGTACATCGGTGACTGTATTGGTGCCGCTTCATGCTCTTGTCTGGACCTGGAAAAATGCATTGATTTTGCTTCCGATTTCCACCCCTTTATCACCTTCACATGGTCCATCTCTGATACTTCCCTTCCCTTCCTTGATCTCTCTATCTCCATTTCTGGTGATAGATTGTCTACCAATATTCATTACAAGCCCACCAGCACCCACAGCTACTTCAACTACAGCTCCTCACACCCTGCTTCCTGTAAGGACGCCATCCCATTCTCCCAGTTCCACTGCCTCCATCACATCTTTTCTGATGAAACAACGCTTCTGACATGGTCTTCCTTTTTCCTTAACTGAGGGATTCCTCCCACCAACAACCCCCGCCCGCCCCACTGTGGTTGACAGGGCCCTCAACCGTGTTTTACCCATCTCCTGCACCTCTGCCCTCACCCCTTCCCCTTCCTCTCAGAATCAAGGGTTCCCCCCTTGGCCTCACTTTTCACCCCACCAGCCTCCGCCATCAAAGGATCATCTTCCTCCATTTCAGCCAACTCCAACATGATGCCACCGTCAAACACATCTTCCACTCGCCCTCCCTGCAGTCATCATCATTCCGTAGAGACCATTCTCTCCGTGACATCCTGGTCCACTCAGCCCCTTCCCATGCAGTTGCAGAAGGTTCAACACCTGTCCCTTTACCTCCTCATCCAAGGCCCCAAAAACTCCTTTCAGGTGAAGCAGCACTTCAATTGCACCTCCTGCAATTTGGTCTACTGTATTCACTGCTCCTAATGCGGTCTTCTCTATATTAGGTAGACTAAACGCAGACTGGGTGGCCGCTTTGCGGAATACCTTCGCTCAGTCTGCAAGCGTGATCCAGACCTTCCTGTCGCTTGCCATTTCAACTCACCATCTTGCTCTCATACCCACATGTCCATCCTTGGCCTGCTGTAATGTTCCAGTGAAGCACAACACAAACTGGAGAAATAGCACCTCATCTTCCGATTAAGCACTTTACAGCCTTCTGGACTTAACATTGAGTTCAACAACTTCAAACCATGCACTCTTCCCTCCATATTTACCCCTTTTTAAATCCATTTATTTTAGTTATTTTGTAATTATTTATTTTCAAACCCCCCCCAAGAGGGTCATCTATCACTTGTTCTTAAGTTTTGCTTTCACAAAGCGCTGACTCTTGTTCTGCTATTAACATATTCTGCTATCTTACCTTTATGCCATAGCAGCGCCTTCTTTAGTCTTTAACACTACCATTAACACTCCCTTTGTCCTGTGTCCATGACATCTTTGTCAAATTTCTCCTTAGCTCCCTTCTATCCCTGACCTTCTCTTTTTGTTCCACCCCCTCCTTAACAGTACAAAATCCATCACATTTCTACTTCTCTTTGGCCCTGAAGAAGAGTCATAAGGACTCAAAATGTTAGCTGTTTCCCTCTCCACAGATGCTGTCAGACTTGCTGAGGTTTTCCAGCATTTTCTGTTTTTAGTTCAGGTTTCCAGCATCCACAGTATTTTCCTTTTATCTGTTTGTTTTCATACCTCAGCTTTCTTTTTGATATTCATGTTTGGCACAACTAAACCTTATCTTTCCAAAATTTGCTCATCGGCCCCTTGAGTGAAAAAAAATTGAAGTGCGGCCCCAACGTGAAAAGGTTGGGCAAGCCTGGTCAACATTACACAGATGCTGATAGCCCATCGAATACATTAGTTAACTTGCCTCAGTATTACTGCAGGAAACTTGAAGAGAATAAATCAAGCCAACTTTCTATGCTCAAATGACTGAAGATGCATTAGATAGCTTAGGGGGTCAGGCAGTTGTCACATCCATGCCTGTTGGTACTTGTAGTAGAGCCATCTACTAACTCAGCACAATTTGGGACTAGGTCATTCCCGCTCACCAAGGAGATTATTGACAGCCATCCCACATTATTTCCTCTTCTATGTACTTCAAGTACATGATTAGGAAACATCCATCATACACTGTACCACAGAAGAAACATGAGGATAAACAGACCAAACATGCACACACCACATTTTGTTATGGTTAAGGCTACCTATTTAGATGACTTACCTTATATAATTCACATAAATAATGCCAACAATAATTTGCATCACAGAAAAAAAACATGATCTATGGTCTGCCTGTTATCCAATAAAAGCATTACATGAAATCCAAACTAAAGAAAGGTTATTTTAATTAAATTAAAGAAAACAAAAATCAAATCAACTTGTCATTCAGCTATCAAGAGTTCCATTTTGCACTCACAAGAACTAAAAATTCCGCCACTTTCAGTTTAGTAATATTTAGCAAATGTTCCAGCATTCTCATGTTGAACGAATGGATGGGGTACCATACAACAGAACCACATACTTGAACCAGGTTACTGCATACATGAATACATGCAAGGATTTTCTTCAATGAAAATTATTCCGTTTATCCATAACTCAGGGTTAAAAACGGTTGACACCTTATCTAGCTTTACAATTGCTAGTCTTTTGAAACTATCACTTTACAGTTACCTTAGCAAAAATATTTTGCACGTGCTTAAATGTTTATACAAATATCATTAATCCAATGAATCCTCTGTGTGATCTGATATATTACAGAAAACTTTCATGCTTCATAGAACTATTGGTCTATCCAAAAATGACTTGTATCACTATCAGTAGAAATCTGTTTTATTAGTTGTTAACAAGAATTTTAGATTCAACAGGAAGGAAAGGAAAGAGATTCTGTTAAAGTCAGTGTGTTGTAAAATACTGAATTTAAATTCAGAAAAGGATTAGCATTACGCTCAGTTTCCCATTCTATTTCTGCTGATCATAGAGAGAAAAAAAATTGGCATTTTCAATTATTTTTCTGAAATTTGCTTTGCAGTTTTTTGGTCATATATATTTGAAAATAAATGGAATATGAAGCATGAAGTCACAAATAAATTGTTCCACCATTCATTGGGTATGCTGAAGTAGTATATACAATTTATAAATCACAACATCTCTATTGCAGCACTATTTGCAAACCACTATAGATTATCAATGCAGAATTTCAATATTTATAACAGTACGAGCAAGTAATTTCAAGATAGCTGCTTTCATTTCATTTTAAATTACCCCATGCCTACAGCTTTCACAACAAACAGGACGTGTATTTAATGGCTCAGCAGGTCTCCTTTTGACTTGCACCATTCCTCTCCACTTTGAGGTGTGCCACAGAAACAAAATTTGAATGCTAATTTTCATACGTCTTAAAGCTAGGATATGGACATGAATCCAATGCTCTCGAGGGATTAGGGCATCTTCATTTTAATAGGTATAGATGTTTCATTTCTGGGCAATGTTAAGAAGAAAGCCAATTCAAACTGAAACCCGAATTGCATATATCAAGCTCTTGGAAAAATTGCTTGTAATCCAATAGATTTTTTTTTTAAAAAGGAAGACTTATCCATACCATAAATGAGCATTTACAGCCATGTGTTTTCTTACCTGATTGTGGGGGATTGTCAGTTGACTGAGGGGTGCGCTTGTGTTCACCATCAGGTGAAGAGAGGAGAGAAGTGGAAGAGGAGCCAGCAGTCGAGGAGGATGTTGATGGAGCTTGAGCGGAAACGGTGGAGGAAGATGAAGACTGAGGCAGCTGATCAGCAGGAGGATCAACCTCCATTGTACCGTCTCCGGTTTCTTCTTGGGCAACTGGTGTGGTCGAATCTGATGCTTCTGATCTACCAGTGTTTCCTGCCATGAGAGAGTAACCAGAATACTTTCAAATCAAAATTCCACCTGATTTTCATTAACATTGTGCTTCCCATTAAAGTGAAAAAAGTGGGTGTAAATTTAAAAAAACTTTGGGAGTTGGTTACACCGATCTTCCAGACGGGAAGGAAAAGTAGCTACTTGTAAATGATCACTTTTTGCTTGGCATGTGGGGCTGCAACCTCATGCTGAAAATACAGACGGAAGTTAGATTTTAGCGAGTTGAAAGTTTTAAACAAATTTTTCTTTGGAGGAAGGTTTTTTCTTACTTGGCTTTTCAGCTTACAAATGAACTAATGTTACAGCACAGTCCTGTTATCTCTGATATCTGGAAAAAAAACCAAAATGATAGGGTAAAAATTTCAGAGAAAGCTTTAGAGGCCCAAGTAGTTTGATTGTCTTCTGTCATGTCCTTTGATGACAGTAAATTAGATAAAATTGTCTCTCAATCGAGTATATTTGGCACTAATTTCATCAAGAGAACCATTTTTCAGCTGTTACTTTTTTAACCCACAGAAGAAGATTGGGAAATGTTGGTTGTTAACATAATTAAAACTGACCTACTGCCCCAATCCCACTGGAAACTCGCAAACCCCTATTTTAAACTTGAAAGCTGACACTGATGGCAAACATACAAGCCAAAAACAGGAGGGTGCCTTATTAATAAATACAGATCAAAGTCCTATGATACAATGAGGACAGTAATATGATTTTAACTGGGTGGATTGGAATTCTACCCAGCAACCAGCTCACTGACTAAAACCTCATGTGACTGGCCTCACAAGCCGTTAGACAAGATCAACACTACTTAAAAGAGCATTCATTTACAGGCATATATATAGATCAGTGAGCTTACTGGATTTTGAAAGGTTTTCTGAGCCAAGAGGTTGCTTGTTTCTGATTTTTATTTTGTCTTAATCATTTTAATTAAACACTCACTGCTCCTCATAAGTGCCATTTTTGTTTCTTTCCTTTGATGTAGGAAGGGTTGGAAGAGAAGGAGCAGCAGCAGTAACCTCAACAACCAGAAGCAGTCGATGGGCTTGTTAAAAGGAAGACTTCTCATAAAAGGCTAAAATCAAGCCAGAATTATTTCCTAGATATCTCCGAGGAGCGCTGCATCAAGAGGCTGTGCCTCATAAGACGTACTGATGACGGTGGTTGCAGCCTTAACAGCAGGTAACAAGGGACCAAGCTTTTCTAATGGCTGTTGAAGTTGCCACCATCCTTCACTTTTTCACCTCGGGCTCCTTCCATGCTGCTCTTAGGGATATCACCTGATTCTCCCAGTCTGCAATCTATGACAGCATCAAGCAGGCCACTGATATCCTCTTCACAAGAGCCAGGTTACCTTCTCCATGAATGCCAACAGCTAGAATGAAAGAACTCTGGGAGGTGCAGCAGTCCCTGGCTTTTTCTTACGTTCAGGGCATAAAATACAACATTTCTATAACTGTCAAGGCATTAGAAGATGAGCTGTGAGTTTCTGGGAATATTAAAATGCAGCCTTTTAATGCATCAATTTACAGCTGGCACATGATCCCAGAAGGATAATGAAAGTCTGTACCAGTATTGCTATCAGCTGTCCATGACCCCATCATCCTCCAACAGGAATGTCAGAGGTTGGCTGTTAGTGGACAAAGGATACACCCTGTGTATGGCTGACACCATCCCCTGCAACTCCAATAATCTTGATCAGCTCAGGTACAAATCACATCCGTACAACCACCAGGAGCATTATAGAGTAAGCTTTGCCTTATTGAAGCAAAGGTTTAGGCGTCTTCATCAATCTAGGAGCTTGGACCAGATGAAGTGTACTGCACTACAGAAGATTGGAGAAATTTTAGAAACTAGCAAAGGAAGGCTAAAAAAAAATGAAGAGGGAGAAATTGGAGGGAGAGAAAACTAGCAAGAAATACAAAAACAGACAGTGAAAGCTTCTACAAGTATATAAAAAGGAAGAGTAGCTAAAGTGAGCATTGATCCATCACAGGGTGAGACTGGGGATTTAATAATGGGAAACAAGGAAATGGTAGAGGTTTTGAACAAGGATTCTGTTTCCGGCTTCACAGTAGAAGACACAAAAAGCATCCCAGGAATAGCAGAAACCAATTGACAAAAGGGAAGGAGGACCTTCAACCAATCACTATTACCAGAGAAAAAGTAAATGGGAATACTAATGGGATTTAAGACTGATAAATCCTCTGGATCTGATGGCCTAAATCCTAGTGTCTTAAAAGGTCCCTGTGGATTGGAAAGTCACAAATGCAACACTGCTGTTTAAGAAAGGAGGGAGACAGAAAAAGGGAACTATAGGCCAGTTAGCCTAATGTCTGTCATTGGGAAAATGCTAGAATCCAATATTAAAGAGGTAATAGAAGAACATTGAGAAAATGATAATACTATCAGTCATAGTCAACATGATTTTGAGAAAGAGAAATAGTATTTGACAAATTTATTAGAGCTCTTTGAGGATGTAACAAACAGGGTGCCAACAACTGGAATGCCACAGGGATCAGCGCTGGGACTTCAACTATTTATAATCTATATTAATGACTTGGATTAAGGGACCAACTGTATTGTAGCCAAATTTGCTGACAATACGAAGATGGGTAAGAAAGCAAAGTGCGAGGAGGATACATAAAGTCTGCAAAGGGATACAGATAGGTTAACTGAACGGACAAAAATTTGGCATGTAATGTGGGAAAATGTGATGTTATCCACTTTGACTGGAAGAATAGAAAAGCAGAATATTATTTGAATGGAGAGAGAATGCAGAATGCTGCAGTACAGAGGGACCTGGGTATCCTTGTACATGAATCACAAAAAGTCAGCACATGGTCGCAGTCTGTACCATCTACAAGATCCACTGCAGCAACTTGCCAAGGCATCTTTGACAGCACCTTCAAACCCATCACCTCTACTACCTAGAAGGACAAGGACACCAGGCATAGTTCCCCTCCAAGTCACACACCAACTTAACTTGGAAATCTATCGCCATTCCTTCATCCAGTCAAAATGCTCGAACTCCCTAGTTAATAGAATTGTGGATGTACCTTCACCACATAGATAGCAGCAGTTCCAGAAGGCACTCATCAGCCCCTTCTCAAGGCAATTAGAAATGAGCAATAAATGCTGGCCTTTTCTGCGATGCCCATATTTCATGAACAAATTAAAAAGAGAATTAGCTCACTTTACGAGAGCATCCATTGCCAATTATGCTAAAATTATGGGTGGGGGTTTTCTCCTTCAGCAACCAATTAATTGGTATAACCTGCCCATCAGATTTAAATGAGGCAGCGGCTCTAGAAGGCAGCTCACCACCACCTTCTCAAGAGCAATTGGGGATGGGCAATAAATGTTGGCCCAGTCAGCGAAGCCCACATCCTGTGAATGAATAAAAAAGTTAAAATAACCCCAGCCTGAAATTTTCTGCAGCGTGTGTTGTTTTACATATGCCCCAACTTCTGCTTGCCCAAAATAAAAATCTAGGGTTAAAGTAAACACCCAATATTCACAGATTGCATAGAATGCATTTTGGAAGCTGTTTTCAAAAATGAAACAAAGAATATCAACTAGGTTATTTGAAACTGTAACTTACATTTTGCAGAAAATGTACTTACATTATCTTACTTTAATAGATTAATTTTCAGCTGATAAACAACTGCATATATATATTTATAACAAATCTTACAAAAATGGTTAAATGCTTCAGAGATGCAGGAAAATCATTGCAAAACTCTAAAATTAAAAGAAAGGAGACTGTTCCATTGCTCCTCATTGTTACATGCCCACATCAACTTCTCAGTGTTTCAAATGTAAAATTCTAATGCACATTTAATTCCCTTCAGGGCCTTACCCTTCCCTATAATCTCTTCCAGCCTCCAATTCTCCAAATCTGGCCTGTTGTGCATCCATGTGCCTTCACCCAGCCACTGGGAGCTAGTTGCGCCTTCAACAGCCTAGGCACCATATTTTAATTCTCTCCCTAAATTCACACCGCCTCTCTACACTCCTTTTTTTAAGACACCCCTTTAACCAAACATTTGGTCAGCTTTCCCAACAACTCTTCAAAATTTTCTGAGTATGCCTCTGTAATGCACCTTGGTCTGTTTCACTATGTTAAAGGCACAATATAACTACAAGTATTTGTTGTGTATATTTGAAGAGCTTCTTGTTTATTTGTTAGTTTGTTCAAGTCAGTGCATTGGTGAGATAGTTAACTTTCTCTCTTTGTCCAAATAAAGGGGAGATTAAATGGCAGCAATACTAAATCAGACTGTTGATTGTACCATTTTTCAGGATAAATTATAATTTAAAAAACTCCAAATTGTTACATGAAATAAACCTAAGTATATCCTGACAGTTAACTTTCAATAGTCCAATTAGGCCTGAAATGAGCCCTCCTCTACCTTTAAGTTGTATGAAAGCTAACAATATAACCATTTAATGGAGTATAATAAATAATCTACATAAGAAAGATGAAATATGTTCCCTTTTTAACATTTCCACTCACTGCTGGAATCATATTTGTAATATGTTTAATGTCTTCTTTCCAATCTTAACTAAGTAGTTGGTTTGTTTTGAATTCCTTGTTCTTCCCCATTAGAGACAAAGCAACAATCTTTTAAAAAACCTTTTGTTCCAGTAAATAGTCAAACACTATCTTGCACAATAGCAATTGTCCTTTTTGGGTTTTTAAGTTTGTAATGGAGTGGCATGGAATGGAAACAAAAGATTTCTTTGAATAAAGTGATAAAGTATGGTGTGATAAGAAACAGTTCACATTTGCATTTACCAGGATCTTTCATCATGTATTTATAACAAGTTTTCAGCACCACACAATGGTGTGCATATGGTGCAATATCCTTATGAGGTCTTTCTATGACTACATACCTCGGGATCGTGATCTTCCCCTTCCTCTTAAGTTTCCTTGTGCATTTTCACTGGCTTCTTCAAACCACCTGGACAACATGTCTGACATGCGCTGCATTAGTGACACATTAGGACTTTGTTCTCCTGAAAGGTTTTTTAAAATTACAGATATTCTCTTAATAAACGGTTGCATTCTGTATCTAAGAGCTTGAGGACTGAAAAGCAAATAAATTTCTTTTGCTCTGGTAAATTGCCGTATTTTTAATGTCTTCACAATTATTCACTTTCATTAACATAGTAGCACTACTTTACATTTTCAGGATGTAGAATTCTAGAATCATATAACCCAGGAGGTCATTTGACCAATTGTGCCTGTGTCAGTTCTGTAGAAGGTACCCAATTAATCACACTCCCCAGCTCTTCCCACAATTCACTTCTGAAAGTTAACCAAGGTATGTAATTATAATATGCATTACTATAAACATAAGTAATCTGCATTTAGGAATTGAATGAGCAATTTCAAAATTTGCTGAGGTTTACATTTTCAGGGGAGGTGCATACAAGGAGAGATATGGCAAATTGTGACACAAAGATATGAAAAATGCAAGACCACAGATAGATTGGCAGGATATGCAAATAAAATGAAGCAATATATTTTTGAAAGTACGAATAGGGAAAAGAAACCTACTGCTAATGATAATACATTAAACGTATTAGAGGTGTAGAGAGACCTCGGTGTGCAAATACACAGGCCATCAAAGTCGAGAGCACAACATGGGGTAAGCTGGTGGAAACAGGCTGAGATGCTGGGAATTTAATGAGTGGATATTAGGTGCAGAGAGAAAAAGAGTGCTAAGCAAATTAGCGGATATTATGTAGAAGTAATATAAACTTTTAACACTTAGTACAAACTAACTAAATCAAAAAATTGATAATTTCAGCAAGCTGTGGCCACCAGGTGTCAACTCCAGCAAGCACATCACTTAAAGTACTCAAACTCAAAACCCCAGGATATGGAAGCAACGGACAAAGGAGGCAGAACAGTGAATTGGTGGGGGGATGGGCGGGGGGGGGGGTTGTGTGTGTTTGTGTGTGTGTGTGTGATAGGGGTGATAGTTTGAGAGAATAGTCACACCAATTGAGACAGGGAACAGCTTCTGGAGGGACAAAATAACTGACTATCCAAGAGGCACAGAAACAAAGGAAGGAAATATTGAAACAGGAGTGCCCAAAGCAACTTATTCTTTCAGACAGGTAGGAAGCAACAGCTTCCTGTAGGGGAAAAATGAGGACTCTACAAAGACAATCATACTTGACAAGCTTCATAACGTTGTTTAAGGTAAAAGATATGTGTGATGAAGGAAATGCAGTGGACCTGATGCACATGGACTTCAGGAATATATATAGATTATTAGACATGGTTAATGTGCATGGAGTTAAGAAGAGGATTGCCAACTGGATTACATATTGCTTATAAGGGAGAAAACAGAGTTGAAATTAAAGGCACTTTTTCCCAGCATGGTTAGAACTGGGCAGCTTCACTGTTCACTGTGTATATTGACGATTTGAACACAGGGCTAGATAGAGTGTTGAAACTTGAAGATAATACCAAAATAGGGAGTATAATTCTTTATATATTGACGGAAGCTGGAAAGGTCTAGTGAAAATGACAGAATGGACTAAAAAGTGGTAAACAGAATTTGTCAACAAGTGTGAGATTGGTTACAAAAAGCAGTAATTGTACTCCAATGGAAGTAGACTAGACATTATAGAAGACCAGAGGAATTTTGGGTTACAGGTGCATACAGCATTAAAATTAGCACTTTAGGTTGAAAAGACTGTCACAAAAGTTCGTGAAATTCCAGAGTGTATCACAAGAGGCATAGAATAGAAAAGCAAAGAGGTAATGATGCACCAATATAAAATCTTAACAAGACCTCAGTTAAACTTTTATGTATAGTACTGGGCTCAACATCATTGGAAGTATATTAAGGTTTTGTGGAGAGTGCAGTACAAATTGATTATCATATGAAAAAATAAAAATATGAATATGAAGAAAGACTTAAAAAACCAAAAGTAGTTTCAGAACATAAACTCTGGGGAAATAAGATGGAAGTGCTTAAAATTTTGTGACAAGGGTAAATTGAAGCAGACTATTTCCAGTAGTTATGGGTGAATTCACTGGCCCTCCTAAAGTGAGAGGTCTGGAGGTTGTAAAGAGTTGGAAATCAGGGAGTGGGAGTAGGTAATTGGGAGCAGTTTGGGGACTGGATGAGGATCAGGGGGTAGAAGGTTGATCTTGGATGGGTGGGGAGAAGAGAGGGAAACTAGGGAATCATGTGGTTGGGGAGCCAGTATTTCCTGCTGAACTAGAAGTAGCAGCAACATGGTGACTGCGAGCAGCACCAAAACAGGAGCAGCCAGTAAAGTAGTGAGTGAAACTGGGGATTTTAGTTTGGATAAACAATTAAAGATTGTTAGGTGACTGGTGAGCGAATGGGGAACAAGGGGTCAGGGGTAGAAGATTCTCACTGGGGGAACCAATGGTGAAGGGAGGAAGAAATTTCTTCAACTGAGAGCTATTAGTTTATGGGATTCGTCACCAAAAGTAACTTTTGAGGTAAAGACTAAAATAAAATTTAAAAGGGAGTGGGACAAATGCTTGAAAAGCAAGATCTAGGAATGCTTTTTTAATATATTCATTCACAAGATCTGGGCTTTGCTGGCTGGGCCAGCATTTATTGCCCATCCCTAGTTGCCCTCGAGAAGTTGGTGGTGAGCTGCCTTCTTGAGCCGCTGCAGTCCATGTGGTGTAGGTACACCCACAGTGCTGTTAGGAAGGGAGTTCCAGGATTTTGACCAGCAACAGTGAAGGAACGGTGATCCATTTCCAAGTCAGGATGGTGAGTGACTTGGAGGGAAACTTCCAGGTGGTAGTGTCCCCATCTATCTGCTGCCCTTGTCCTTCTAGATGGTAGTGGTCATGGGTTTGGAATGTGCTGCCTAAGGAGCCTTGGTGAATTCCTGTAGCACATCTTGTAGATGGTACACACTGCTGCAACTGTGCATCGGTGGTGGAGGGAGTGAATGCTTGTGAATATGGTGCCAATCAAGTGGGCTGCTTTGCCCTGATCAAGCTTCCTTAGTTGTGGGAGCTGCACTCATCCAGGCAAGTGGGGAGTATTCCACCACACTCCTTGTAGATGGTGGACAGACTCTGGGGACTCAGGAGGTGAGTTACACATCGCAGGATTCCTAGCCTCTGACCTGCTCTTGTAGCCACAGTATTTATATGGTTAGTCCAGTTTCGGATCAATGGTAACCCTCAAGATGTTAATAGTGGGAGATTCAGTGATGGTGATGCCATTGAACAGCAAGGGGGCGATAATTAGATTTTCTTGTTGAAGATGGTCATTGCCTGACACTTATGTGGCGCGAATGTTACTTGCCACTTGTCAGCCCAAGCCTGGACGTTATCCAGGTCTTGCTACATTTGGACATGGACTGCTTCGGTATTGGAGGAGTCGCAAATGGTGCTGAATGTTGTGCTATCATCAGCAAACATCCCCACTTCTGACCTTATAATGGAAGGTCATTGATGAAGCAGCTGAAGATGGTTGGGCCGAGGACACTACCCTGAGGAACACCTGAAGTGATGTCCTGGAGCTGAGCCTACTGACCTCCAACAACCACAATCATCCTCCTTTGTGCTAGGTATGACTTCAACCAGTGGAGAGTTTCCTCAATTCCCATTAATTCCAGTTTTGCTGGGGCTTCTCGATGCCACACTTAGTCAAATGCGGCCTTGACGGAAAGAGCAGTTACTCTCACCTCACCTCGGGAGTTCAGCTCTTTTGTCCATATTTGAACCAAGACTGTAATGAGGTCAATAGCCAAATGGCCCTGGTGGAACCTAAAGTGGGCATCAGTGAGCGGGTTATTGCTGAGCAAATGCCGAATGATAGCACTGTTGATGACCCCCTTCTATTACTTTACTGGTGATCGAGAGTTGACTGATGGGGCAGTAATTGGCCAGGTTGGATTTGTCCTGCTTTTTGTGTAGAGGGCATACCTGGGCAATTTTCCACATAGCCGGGTAGATGCCAGTGTTGTAGCTGTACTGGAACAGTTTGGCTAGGGGTGTGGCAAGTCCTGGAGGACAGGTCTTCAGCATCATTGCTGGAATATTGTCAGGGCCCATAAGCCTTTGCACTATCCAGTGCCTTCAGCTGTTTCTTGATGTCACATGGAGTGAATCGAAATGACTGAAGACTGGCAACTGTGATGGTGAGGACCTCTGGAGGAGGCCAAGATGGATTCTCCACTCGGCACTTCTGGCTGAAAATTGCAGCAAATGCTTATTTTTTGCACTGCTGTGCTGGGCTCCCCCATCATTGAGGATGGGGATATTTATAGAGCCTCCTCCTTCATTGAGTTGTTTAATAATTGTCCACCACCATTCACGATTGGATGTGGCAGGGCTGCAGAGCCTAGATCTGATCCGTTGGTTGTGGGATGGCTTAGCTCTGTCTATCGCTTGCTGCGTATGCTGTTTGGCACGCAAGTAGTCCCGTCTAATAGCTTCACCAAGTTTACAACTCATTTTTAGGTATGCCTGGTGCTGCTCCTGGAATGCCCTCCTGCACTCATCATTCAACAGAGTTGATGGTAATGGTAGAATGGTAGAATGGGGGATATGCTGGGCCATGGGGTTACAGATTGAGGTTGAGTATAATTCTGCTGGTGCTGATGGTCCAAAGCACCTCATAGATGCCCAGTCTTGAGTTGCTAGATCTGTTTGAAATCTATCCCATTTAGCATGGTGGTAGTGCCACACAACACAATGGATAGTATCCTCAGTGTGAAGGCAGGACTTGGTCTCCCCAACAACTGTGCAGTGGTCACTCATAGTGATACTGTCATGGACAGATGCATCTGCGGCAGGCAGGTTGGTGAGGATGAGTCAAGTGTGTTTCCCCTTCTTGTTGGTTCCCTCACCACCTGCTGCAGACCCAGTCTAGCAGCTGTGTCCCTTCAGGACTCAGCCAGCTTGGTCAATGGTGGTGCTACCGAGCCACTCTTGGTGATGGACATTGAAGTCCCCCACCCAGAGTACATTGCCACTCTCAATGCTTCCTCCAAGTGGTGTTCAAAATGGTGGAGCAGTGATTCATCAGCTGAAGGAGGTCGGTACTTGGCAATCAGCAGCAGGTTTCCTTGTTTGACCTGATGCCTTGAGACATCCTCGGGTCTGGAGTCGATGTTGAGGACTCCCGGTACAATTCCTTCCCACCACTGTGCCGCCACCTCTGTTGAGTTTGTCCTGTTGGTGGGACAGGACGTACACAGGGATGGTGATGGAGGTGTCTGGGACATGATCTGTAAGATATAGTTCCGTGAGGATGACTATTTCAGGCGTTTGTTTGATTACTCTGTGGGACAACTCTCCCAATTTTGGCACTAGCCCCCAGATGTTAGTAAGGAGGACTTTGCAGGGTCGACAGGGCTGAGTATGCTGTTGTCGTTTCCAGTTCATAAGTCGGGTGGTCCATCCGGTTTCATTCCTCTTTTGAGACTTTGTAGTGGTATTATACAACTGAATGGCTTACTAGGCTATTTCAGAGGGCATTTAGAAGCCAACCACATTGCTGTGGGTCTGGGGTCACATGTAGGCCAAACCAGGTACAGACGGCAGATTTCCTTCCCTAAAGGACCAAATGGGTTTTTACAATAATCGACAATGGCTTCGTGATCATCATTAGACCTTTAATTCCAGATTTTTATTGAATTCAAATTCAATTCGAACCCGGATCCCCAGGGCATTACCTTGGGTCTCTGGATTACTAGTCCAGCAACAATACCACCAACACCAGAGGCGCAGGAACAGGCACTGGGGCTTCTATGCTGTAATTTCTATCATTCCAAGCCCAGTGAATAGTTTACAAGTGCTGGTGATGAGCTGAGATTAGCATAATACGACCTGTTAGTATAGATTGAACTGGAAACATCAATCAGAGCCAGAGTTGTCACAGTCACTTAAAACCCAAGTCCAAACTAGAATCCAAAAAGAAAGGAAGTGAGGTGGGGTCTATTAAAAGTGGCATCAGCCAGGGGGCTTTGTGCAGTTCAGGAGGAAAATAGCTGTAATTTCAGGGTGAATATTATCAGATTTTATCATTACAAGTTACAGATTGGATATCAGGGTATGGGCAATCAGCGAATTATTGTATTGCTGTTGGTTATGTGAAAAATTTGAATGTTAGCAGTATTACTATGAGTTACCAGTGGAATTTCAATAAGTTGTCATTAGTTAATAGGGGAAGTAAAGTTCCTCCCATGTCTAGTTTTCCATCCACAAATTACATCCCCATCTTCAATTTTCCTTTTGCCCCAACTTTGGATGGCTTTCTGGTTCTTGGAACTGGTCGCAAAGCAGCTGTTTTCACAAAATCATGAGCAAAGATAATCAACTAGTGGGGCCTGATCTTTATAAAGATAATGGTGGCTTTTTGGTAGTGTTACTAAACTAGTAATCCAGAGGCCTGGATAATGCATGGGAGACTGGAGTTCAAATTCCTGGGTGAATTTAAATTAAAACAAATTAATCTAGAATAAAGCCCTAGTTCAGTAATGTTGACCATGAATCTACCAAGTTGTTGCACTTTAGGGAAGGAAATCTTTGCAATTAAAGATAACGGCGCCTCATCTAATGTATAAAATTCTTACCATCTCGTTCACGCTCACTCTCAGGTCTAGCCCGCGGCCCAGTATCAGACCAATCCCCTCTAAGTCTCAGGCGTTTGACAGGTGGCTGTCGGATCTAGAAATAAATATCATGAGTTTAAGTGAAAAGAAGCTCTACTGGGTAGAGTAAAGTTCTAAAATGTGTGGAAGGTCCATGACTGATGATGGAGAAGATTGTTGGTTTAGGGCATAAATTGGCAATGTTTTTTTACCTGAACAGTCCAAAGTGTCACTGGTAGAATGCATAATTTGCGTATGTCAATAAAATATTTACTATATATATTTTTTTAACATTAGAAATATATATGCACACATATGTAATGAACGTGGGTATCAATAGAAAACAAAATCTAAATTAAAATAGACCTAACTCTGAATTATAGCATTTTAACATTTTTAAAAATCATCTTTAAAACTAGCTTTAACTTTAGGTGCATAGAATTACGACAATTTTTTTTTAAACTATTGATTGTAGTGATTAAAAAAGCAGGTATTAGAAACAATAATGGTTGCAACCTAAAACCTATTCCTTGAATCAAAGGTATTATCTATAACCATTGCTCAGCTATACCACTTGAACAGGTTAAGACATAATTATGCTTTTCGTTAAAATAATAAATTTGAAACCAGAAATTGCAGCATAATGATTTATCCGCAAAATACAAACACAGCTCTTACTTTTCTTGACTTAATTTTTATTTAGGTTTTTTCATGTTAATGTGATCCAACTGGAAAAGATTTGGAGCCGCAAATGAGTTGTTAAAAAGCTGCATGCAGCTCTGGAGTGGCAGGCAGGTTGCAGATACCTGGTGTAGTGGAATACAAATAATTTAGCTAAAGCACTCCCCGATGAACTGCTGTCAGTAAGCTCTTGTAGGTGGCAGAAATAGTGGACCTTGCTCTTCCTCTTCATCCTCTTTCAGTTCCTCAATCTCTACATCTTCCTCCACAGGCAGCTCAATGGGTTAGCTGGTTTCCAGGGCAAAGACTTGCGGCACATAGCCTACAATGGCAATTCTGGAGACTCTCTGAATGCTACACTGGGAGGTGAGAGTATGCATGCGCTTGCACAGGTGAGAGAGAGCACGCACAAGAGGTACTACAATATTAAGACTGGGCTGGTGTGGAGTGCGCTGTTAATTGGTCTGAAAATCTTGAAAAACAGGTTTTCCTTAGGCCCTTAAAATTTACGGCAAGATTTGATTAACATCAGTTTCCCAGCCACAGCCAGCCAGATTGAACAGATTTTTTAAAAATTCTTTCATGGGATGTGGGTGTCACTGATTAGGCTAGCATTTATTGCCAATCCTCAAGTGCCCTAGAGAAGGTGGTGGTGAGCTGCCTTCTTGAACTGCTGCAGTCCATGTGGTGTAGGTATACCCATAGTGTTGTTAGGGAGGGAGTTCCAGGATTTTAATTCAGTAGCAGTGAAAGAACAGTGATGTAGTTCAAAGTCAGGGTGGTGTTTGGTTTGGATGAGAACTTGTGGGTGATGGTGTTCCCAGGTGGTAGAGGTCACTGGTTTGGAAGGTGCTGTCGAAGGAGCCTTGGTGAGTTGCTACAGTACATCTTATAGATGGTACACACTGCTGCTACTGTGAGCTAGTGGTGGAGGGAGTCAATGTAGAAAGTGCTGGATGGGGTGCTAATGAAGCAGGCTGCTTTGTCCTGGATGGTGCCAAGCTTCATGAGTGTTGTTGGAGCTGCACTCATCCAGGCAAGTGGAGTATGTTCCATCACACTCCTGACTTGTGCCTTTTAGATGGTGGACAGGCTTTGGGGAGTCAGGACATGAGTTACTCTCTTCAGAATTCCCAGCCTCTGACCTGCTCTTGTAGCCGGAGTATTTATATGGCTGGTCCAGTTCAGTTTTTGGTTGGTGGGTGGTGCAGGATTCAACAAATGCAATTGAAAGTCAAGGGGAGATGGTTGAGTTCTGTCATTAGGGATGGTCGTTACCTGGCACTTGTGTGGCGTGAATGTTACATACCACTTGCCAGTCCAAGCCTGAATGTTGTCCAGGCATTGCTGAATATGTGCACAGGCTGCTTCAGTATCCGGGGAGTTATGAATAGTGTTGAACATTGTACAATCATCAGTAAGCATCCCCACTTCTGACCTTATGATGAAGGGAAGGTCATTGTTGAAGCAGTTGAAAATGATTGGGCCTAGGAAACTACCTGAGGAACTCCTGCAGTGATGTCCTGGGACTTAGATGATTGACCTGCAACAACCACAACCATCTTCCTTTGTGCTAGCTATGACTCCAACCAGTGAAGAGTTTTCTCCTCCCCCCAGTTCCCAGTGACTCCAGTTTTGCTAAGGCTGCTTGACGGCACATCAGTCAAATGCTGCCTTGATGTGAAGGGCAGTCAATCTCACCTCGCCTCTCGAGTTCAGCTATTTCTGTCCATGTTTGGACCAAGGCTGCAATGAGGTCAGAAGCAGAGTGGCCACTGGTGGAACCCAAATGCAGCGTCAGTGAGCAGATTATCACTGAGTAAGAGCTATTTGATAGCACTGTCGATGACCCCTGGAATCACTTTGACGATGATCAAGAGTAGACTGATACAGCGGTAATTGTCCGGGTTGGATTTGTCGTGCTGTGGACAGGACATACCTGGGCAATTTTCAATATTGCTGGGTAGATGCCACTATTGTAGCTGTACTGGAACAGCTTGACTAGGGGCTCAGCTAGGTCTGGAGCACAAGTCTTCAGTACCATTGCCGGAATGTTGTCCGGGCCCATAGCCTTTGCAGTATCCAGTGCCTTCAGCCATTTTTTTTAATATATCACTTGGAGTGAATCAAATTGGCTGAAGACTGACATCAGTGTTGCTGGGGCCTCAGGAGGAGGCTGGGATGGATCATCCACTCGGCCCTTCTGATTGAGAGGCCTGTGGCACCAGACCACAGCTGGGAAGCAAAGCAGAAGGAGGAAGAGATGAGATTGAGAGTAAGGGGCTACAGGTTGATCAGAGGGGTGGACTCATTTTGGTGGAGGAGGGGGTGGGGATCTGAGGCATATTGTGGGTGTAAGAGATCAGAAGGTTTGGGGCATGGGAAATCCTGGCTTGTACAGATGCTCCATTACAGTGGGCAGGGGGTTGTTTTATTTTCTTTCTGGCTAGGCCAGCACTTTATTGCCCATCCCTAACTGCCCTTGTTCAAAGGACATTTTTAAGAGTCAACCACATTGCTGTGGGACTGGAGTCACATTTAGGTCAGACCAGGTAAGGATAGTATTTTCCTTCCCTAAAGGGCATTAGTGAACCAGATGGGTTTTTTTTATGACAATCATTTCATGGTCATCATTAGACTTTTTTAATTCCAGATATTTATTGAATTCAAATTCCACCATCTGCTGTGGAGGGACTTGAATCCAGGTCTCCAGGGCATTGCCATGGGAAGGGGGTTGGTTCTTGTGGTACAAGGGAGGAGGCAAGCAAATTGAATCTAGCAGATAAGTGGAAAGGCACTTGCCTTCCTTTAGCTGGAAGATGTCCTATAGCCTGGGAAACCTGGCTAGCCAGAGTCAGATTTAAAATGAAGATTAAATCTGAGGCACACAGATTCTTCCTAATATTTAAATAACCAACCTGCCTTTTGGGAGCCAATTCGTAACCCAAACCCTCATTCTGCCTCCATTTAAACTAGAAGTGGGCGCTTTGGGTTTTGATGTTTTTTTTTTACATCTTACCCAACACACACCCACCTATTTCTGGAAGTTGAATGCCCAGTGTGTGCGCATCAGTGAGCACCAGAAAGAGAACATGTGTATGTTCAACATACAAAGAATAACTATGTAAAGACAGAATAAGTGTGAATAGAAAATGCATGCTGCACAACATAACTAAAAAAATAGTATTATACAACTGGGAAATGAAAACTAACGTAGATTTGGATATTGATTTGGGTATCAACTGTTTGTTTTTAAAAAGTATGAGATTGACTTGTGGTTATTAATAGGTGTGAGAACCTCACTTATATTGCTTATTTACATCCCTAAACTGGAAGGCAGAGTTTCATTCATGCACACAAACACAAGCATGAAGCTTTTATTACTCACTTCCAGCTGTCAGCCAATGTTCTAATGATTGATCTAAAATTAGGATTTGAGTAGTGGCATAGCAGATTGGCAGATTTTAAAAAAAATTGATGTAAAGGTTTAAAATCACAGGAAAAAGACCCAGGAAAGTGCACACATTCTAGTGACGTGAGACTGGCCATCTGTCAATTTCTACAAATTGAATATGGTTCAAAAGCTCACACCAAATTTGGACTACAATGGAAATTTAAGAGACTGCTATAAAAACAGTATAATCGTGTAGGGCTTTTAAGAGATGCATTTGTTCCAATATTTCCAATAGCTGTTCTATAAACAGAGTCTGAACCAATAATCACATGCTGTTGGCGTTGCTCTTGGAAATGAATTCACCTTGGCAAACGAACGCTAGGCATTTTGCAAGCACAGCTGACTAAGTTAGTGCATGACCTTGCAAACACTATCAAGGGAATTCCATTAGAGGTCTGTAGTCCAACTAGTTTTAGTCTGTTGAATACAGATTCAACACAGCAACTATAAAACATTTTAACAGCAACACCATTCTGTCTAAAGTACCAAACTGCACTATGCAACAAATGGTACTTGGTGCAGATATGTAAACAAATATCAGCAGAAACACACAATATTCTGTAGTCCTGAATTGAGTTACCAGCTCTAAAGCCTGGTTTATAGTTTGGCCCAATAAATATCTAAGTTTGCGGATGGATTTGAGTGAAGCTCAGGTAAACAGACAGATATCCGAATTCTTTAAAACCTCCAGAACTTCATTTTTTGTTTTAAAAATCTTCCTTGATATATTTAAGAATAGTAACTAGGTACAGTTGATTAATGCAGCAGAAAATGGGTTTAACACAAAAAAGTATTTTTAATCACACTGTAAATCCACCAACTGTGAGTAATCTGATTTTAAATGACTGAAAATGATTTAAAAAGACTAAAAACGTACAGAACCATTTCCTAGTCATATTGTGGTAGAGTAGTCAGTTTCTTAGTAAATTTTTAAAATATCATATTAGAAAACGTTCATTCCTTGACCCCAAATGAACTGTTATATGCAGACCTTAAAGGAGGCTCTAAGCACAATTAGTGGAAACACTCAATGGTGATTAATAATTCTGGGAGCTACCACTGGCAAGTAACTTAACTGGACTAAGCATATAAACAATGTGACCAGACACACAGAGGCTGAGAATTCTGCGGTGAGTGATCCACTTCTCCACTCAAAGCCTGTCCACCATTTACAGGGTGCAAGTCAGAAGTGTGATGGAATATACTACACATGCCCAGGTGACACAGCTCCAACACCACTCAAGAAACTCGACACTACCCAAGGCAGCCCCCTTGATCAGCATCTTATCCACTGCTTTAAGTATTCACTCCTTCCCCCTCTACTGCACAGTGAAGCACTGCAGCAACTCACCAAGGAACCTTTAACAACACCTTCCAACCCATGACCTCTACTATCCAGAAGACCAAGGGAAGAAGCCACTTTGGAACACTGCCACCTCCACTTTCCCCTCCAAGTCACACACCATCCTGACTTGGAAATGCATCATTCCTTCATCGTCACTGGATCAAAATCCTGCAACCCCCTACCTAACAGCAGTTAGGGATTAATTCATCACAACTGCAGCAGTTCAGGGGACTCACATAAGAACATAAGGAACGTAAGAAATAGGGGCAAGAGTAGGTCATTCAACCCCCAGTCTACTCCACCATTTAATAAGATTATGGCTGATCTGACTGTGGCCTCAACTCCATTTTCCTGCCTGCTTCCCATAACCTTGTAGATCAAAAATAATACAACTTTAATTGAATATATTCAATGACCTAGCCTCCACTGCTCTTTGGAGAAGAGAATTCCAGAGAACTACGACCCTCTGAGAAACAAAGTTCCTCCTCTTCTGCCTTAAATGAGATACCCCTTATTTTGAAACTGTGCCCAAGTTCCAGATTTACTCTGTTGTCAAGCCCCCTCAGAATATTAAACGTTTCATAAGATTTCTTCTAAACTCCAACGAGTATAAGCCCAAGCTGCTCAATCTTGCCTCAAATGATAACCCCTTCATCCTAGGAATCAATCCAGTGAACATTTGCTGAACTGCCTCCAATGCAAGTATATCCATCCTTAAATAAGGAAACCAAAACCGTACACAGTACTTGTTTTATGATCTCTGTACAGACCAATAACTTTTAATTAGAATTCCAAACTACCAGTTAATAACTGAATAAATGACACAAGGAGATTTCTCGTTTTAAGACATTTGCTGTAGCAAACAGATTAAAAGCACTATGACTAAACACTATTTTTTTAGGAACATATACTTTAAACTACAAAATAGAACTTCTTTCACAGCTGAAAAAGCCCACTATCAAGTATACTTTACACTGTCCTTTAAGTAGACATTCAATTCTCAGGTTTCCTTCCAATCTTTTCTTTTCCCAGCCTGGAAACTTTTAACTCCAGAACTGTCTTTCACAATGTGGGTTTTCCGGGAGAATTTTCTGCAGAAAACTTTTGGACTCTAACTGCTCTCTCCCTCCCAGGTCCTGGCAGACTAATGTGTCTGAGAGTTTCTGGGATATCTTGGACACTCCCCTTTCAACACCCATCTCCATGACAACATGAATCACATGAGCCTTGTATCCAGATAGAATTACTGATTAGCAATTCTTGAGACACCAACTCTCTTTTATCTTGGAAGTAAACGGGCAGTTTAAAAGCACAGCTGTATACAATCAGACATTCTCAACACTTTTCTGGTGCTTTGAAAACTCAGAGCGGTATTTTCCATTTTTGAGATTAAGTGCGGTGGCAGGCAGGTTTCGTGACCCATTTCCCGCTGGGTGGCATGGCAGGTATTCACATCTGATTCTGCGCTTGAAAGCTCATTAATTATGCTTAGGCAAGTTTCTCTCTACATCATGTGGCAGGTCAGGAACTGATTCGCCTGCCCTGCTGTCACCTAAAGGGCTCAAAGATCCGGGCGCCATGTTTAAACACCAACCTTATTCTTTCCAGCCCAACTTTGAGAAGACAACGTATCGAAATGGCTGCGGCAAAGAAGGGAACTGCTCCAAGATTTAACAATGACTCCCTGGAGGCTCTCCTCAATGGTGTGCGGCAACACCAGGATATCCTCTACGTCAAGGATGGCACGAGGAAGCCCACCAGCCTCACTTCATCAGCCTGGGAGGCCACTGCAAGGGAGGTCAGTGCACTGGGCAACTGACCTAGAAACGCCATCCAACGTAGGAAGATGCATAATCTCATCCGCTCCACCAGGGTAACTCAACCTTCACCTCACTCCAATTGCATCTCTCACAATGGCACAATGCACTCAAATAATTACACTGGTCAGGGATCTCACACAATATTAGCAGGGGACACATCACCACCGATTGTCTCACAGGCACTTTAACATTATCAGCATCGCATCTATCATGCTGCACATACTCCATCCTCACCCCTTGCCGGGGAAGGTTCAGCACACACAGTAGGCATGCATGCTTCCCAACTTCTCCTCCATCTCTTCTCCTCACATTCCATTTACTTGTATGTAAGCTTGGCCTGATGAAGACGAGAGGTCCCAGGCCAGAGGAGGGAGGGCCGATATCGTGGAGCTCATGAAATTTGAGGAGGATGCTGCTGAGTTGGCAGGGGAGGGCAGGGGCCACTCCTGTGGGGAAGGTAAGATCGGCCTCTCCCAGCAAGCCAGCACAGATGGGCCCTCCGTGAGTTGATCACATTCTGACATTCTCAGCGAGTGACTTGCAATGCTGTATTCATTCTGTTCCAGAACTAAATCCATCTGCTCTCTCTTACAAGCACCAGCAGGTCCGGACACACCTCGAGACACAACAGAAGCACCAGCCCCCAGGCCACCTCAGATGAGGAAGCTGAGAATCTATTAGAAGACCTGTCAATGTATTCACTTGCACCCTCCACCACCTCAGAGACACACACCTTGGTGGGTCCTAGTTATAGAGTAGGCTCAGGGTCACATTCTGGGGAACACCTTACTGATAAGTCTCCACAACAACTGGAGACAGTGGCAGCTCAGGTCTCTGGCACTTGGAGCACTGCTAACAAGCAAGCACCTGCTGAGGCCGAGTCTGATGATGCACCTCTGGAAACGACCACATCAAACGTGCTGGAAATGCAATGGCAAGTGGCAGAAAATCAGGTAGAGTTGCGAAAGGCAGTCAACAGACTAGAGCGAAGGACGGAGAAGTATGTCCACGTTTTGTCTGATGTCGCTGCTCCAATTTGCGAGCGTCTCGAGGTCTCCATGGGAAGCACAAATAACGCCTTGGAGACCTTGGTCCAGCAGATCCTGCCGGATTTGCACTCAGGCCTACACTCCAACACTATAGCATTGATGGAATTTATCAGTGGCTAGGTGAGGGGTGGGCCGGGCACCCTGACGACCCTCCAGGTGCCCCTTCTCCTAGGGAGTCAGGCAGGGGCCCTTGGGCACCCACAGGGAGGAGGAACAACAGCTGCACACCCGGGAGCCATCCACCCGGGTGACACCCAAGAGAGTACAGCCCATCCCAATCCCCTCCTGCTTGTGACCCCCTCACCTCTAGCTGTACAGACCAAGGAAGGTGCACCTGTCCAATAGCAGGACATCCAAAGTAGGCTGGGGCCCTCCATTTCCCGACTAAGCGCTGAGAGGTAATTGGCTAGCCAGCGTGAAATTGCGATTGGGGCTGAGCAAGGGTGGTGGTGCGTTCCCCGGCCACTCCCAGGCGCGCCTATCGCAGCTGCCCGCCAGCTCAAAAATCCTGTCCCTGGAGTTTGATGAGAGGGGGAGTTTTAAGTGTTAATTTTGTTAAATTTTGCTCCTAGAATATAATCTAGTCTGTAATTAGCAATGACTGGAAAGTATCATGTAAGCAGGCTAAGTTCTTTCTTTCTCGCAGCTTAGACAGGGTAAACTCACTCTCAGCTGTAGGAGCTGAGTAGTTAATTAGCTAACTGGTTGAATCTGGTTACTGTAGCCCCAGTTCAGTTTACTATAAATTCAGAGTTGTTGACAAACTGAAAGACTTGGAGTTTGGTGAGAGAGGAGTTGTTTGTTTCCTCTTTCTGTCTTTTTCAACCCATAGAAATTGGTTCTTGCTCTACTACAGGGAAAGGAGCTAACTGTTTGGTGAGTATCTGGCAAGTTCTATTCTATCCCCAAGGTTTAAAATAGGACACAATTTGATAGTAAAGTTAATCAAATATATAAGAAAGCAACATTAAATGTGATCAATATAATTAAGTAATTATTTAAAACACATTAAGGATGGCAGGACAGGTGATGTGTCAAGGCTGCAGCATGTGGCAGCTCCTGGATAACATCGCGATCTAGGGCAAACATGTCTGCAGTGCTTTATGAACTTCAGCTCAGGGTCACTGAGCTGGAGGCTGAGCTGCAGACACTGCGACACATCAGGGAGGGAGAAAATTACCTGGATGCTTTATACCATCACTTGTGGCAGTCACACCACAAACTCTGATTTGGTCAGTGACCAGGGACAGGAGGGTGTGACTGCGAGTGAGGCAGGTAAGGGGACCTAGAGGGCAGGAGTGTGAGCCTCTGCAATTATCCAACAGGTTTGAGGTTATCTCAGCTTGTTTGGATGAGAGTGGAGGCTGCAGGGTGAATGAGTAAACTGACAATGGCACCATGGTACAGTAAGCCATACAAGTGGAGGGAGCCCTAGTAGGGGACAGTATAGTAAGGGGAATTGACATGGTTCTCTGCAAAGAGCGAGAGTCCAGACTGCTTCACTATATAGTGCACAGGTAACATTCTGGAAATAACTGTAAATCAGGAAATGGAAGGAAGGATCTCGGGAAAACTACAATCACCAGGGAAGTGGTATTGAGCAAGTTGTTGGGGCTGCGTGCTGACAAATCCCCCGGTACCGATGGATTCACTCCAAGGTCTTGAAAGAAGTGGCTAAAGAGATAGTTGATGCACTGGTTTTAATTTTCCAAAATTTCCCAGACTTGGGGAAGGTTCCATTGGATTGGAAAATAGCACGTGTAACTCCTTTATTCAAAATGGGAGGGAGACGGAAAGCAGGAAACTATATGCCAGTTAGCCTAACATCTGTCATGGGGAAAATGTTAGAAGCTATTATTAAAGATGTTATAGCAGGGCACTTAGAAAAATTCAAGGCAATCAGGCAGAGTCAACATGGCTTTGTAAAAGGATATCATGTTTAACCAATTAATTGGAGTTCTTTGAAGGAGTCATATGTGTTTTGGTTAAAGGGGAGCCGGTGTATGTACAGTACTTAGATTTCCAGAAAGCATCCGATAAAGCGCCACATCAATGGTTATTGTAGAAAATAAAAGCTCATGGTGTTGGGGTAATATGTTGGCATGGATAGAAGATTGCCTAGCTAACAGGAAACAGTAGGCATTAATAAGTATTTTTCTGGTTAGCAGGAAATGACGAGTGGTGTGCCACAGGCATCAGTGCTGAGGCCTCAAATTTTTTTACAAATTATACAAATGACTTGGATGAAGGGACCGAAGGAATGATTGCTAAATTTGCTGACCGACACAAAGATAGGTAGGAAAGTAAATTGTGAACAGGGCATAAGGAGACTACAAAGTGGCAAAGATAGGTGAAGTGAGTGGGCAAAGATCTGGCAAATGGAGCATGTGGGCAAATGTGAAATTTTTCATTTTGGCGAGAAGAATAATAAAGAAGCTTATTATCTAAATGGTGAGAGATTGCAGAACTCTGAGAGTGACCTGGGTGTCCTAGTGCATGAATCGCAAAAGGTTAGTATGCAGGTACAGCAAGTAATTAGGAAAGCTAATAGAATTTTATCATTTATTATGAGGAGAATTTATTACAAAAGTAGGGAGGTTATGCCTCAGTTGTACAGGACATTGGTGAGACCACATCTAAAGTAGTATGTACAGTACTGGTCTCCTTATTTAAGGAAAGATGTAAATGCATCAGAAGCAGTTCAGAGAATGTTGACTAGACTAATACCAGGAATGTGCAGGGTGTCTTATAAGGAAAGATTGGACAGGTTAGGCTTCTATCCACTGGAATTGAGAGAGTAAGAGGGGACCTGATTAAAACCTTTAAGATCCTGGGGTGTCTTGACAGGATGGATGTGGAGAGGATGTTTCCTCTTGTGGGAGAATCTAGAACTAGGGGGTCACTGTTTAAAAATAAGGGGTAGCTCATTTAAGACAGAGATGAGGAGAATTTTTTTTTCCTCTGAGTGTCTTTGGAACTCTCTTCCTCATAAGACGATGGAAGCAAAGTCTTTTAATATTTTCAAGGCAGGGCTAGTTAGATTTTTAATTAACAAGGGAGTGAAAGGTTATCTGGGGTAGGCAGGAATATGTAGTTGAGGTTACAATCAGATCAGCTATGATCTTATTGAATGGCGGAGCAGGCTTGAGGGCCGAGAGGCCTACTCCTGCTCCTCGTTTGTATGTAAGGCATGTGGATGTGTCCCAATGCCTGTACCTTAATCATCCTGGAATCATATGACTGTGTGTCATAGGCATGTCTTCCACATCATGCTTCTTCGAGGGAATCCTCACATCGATTCAGATCCTCATCTCCCAATTCAGATTCCTGCTCATGCTGCTCTTTATCATCCGAAGAACTCTCAACCTCCTCTGTGTCTCCCTCTGGCAAGGGTTCCCCACTTTGGAGCATCAGGTTGTGAAGGGCACAAGACACCACGATGATGTGGGACAACCCCTCTGGAGACCTACCTGAGCGGTCCAAGATTAGGAAGCACATCTTCAGGCTGTCAATGGTTTGCTCAATGATGGATTGTATTGCATTATGCGCCTCGTTGTATCTGTACTCCAAGTGACTCAGAGGACAACGCACTGGTGGCATGAGCCATCGTTTGAGTGGGTAGTCCTTATCCCCAAGCAGCTAACCCTGTATTCGCTGAGACCCTTCAAATATGTAAGGTACCTGCGAGTAACTCAGGATGTATGAGTCATGGGAATTCCCAGGGTACCTGGCTTATATGGGCATGATGCGCTTCTGATGATAATATACCTGTTCAATGTTGATAGACTGGAACCCTTTCCTGTTAATGAACATCAGAGGCTGGTTCCATGGGGTTTGCAATGCCATGTGTGTGCAATCAATTGCACCCTGTACTCTAGGGAAGCCTAAAATATTTGCAAATGCCCGAAATCTAGCAGCCTGGCTAGCTTCATTGAGTGTAAAATTCATATAATGATGAGCCTTATGGTAGAGGGCATCTGTCACCTCCTTGATACATTTATGTGCTGAGGACTGAGATGCCGCATAGGTCCCCTGTGGACCCCTGGAACGATCTGCAGGCAAAAAATTGAGTGCGGCGGTGACCTTCAGGGGCACTGGCAGGGAATGTCCTCCCAGTCCATGGGTGTTAAATCCTCCTGCAGAATGTGGCAGATGTGACCTACCACCTCTCTTGACAAGTGCAGACAGGCACAGCATTGTCTGGTGCTCATCTCCAGATAGGAGAGTCTTCTTTGAAAGGCCCTAGGTCATGCGAGTTGCCTCCTTGGGATGAGTCTAACCTCCTCGACCTCTGGTCGTTGCTGGGGCTTCACTGGACCACGGACCTCAGGTTGGGCCTCCTCTCGAAGCTGGGCTAGGCAGCACCAGCCCCTTCTTCTCCTGGGTCAGGTCACTGCCATCAATAAAGGGAGCACTGACCACAGGCTCCATTATTCAATCCTCCTTCTCCCTGGGGAATGATAGACGCAAGAGATTAATGAACATTCGGTAGATAAAGTAGACCTTCCACTCGCACACAGAAAAACAATGTCATGCCCTGGAGCTGTGTCTGTGCTAATAGCTTCCTGCTGATGTAGCCTTGCAGCTGAGATACACACTCGCATATGAAGATGCCCATGATGCTAACCATAACACTTTACAACTCAATCCCTCAGAACTTGAGAGCGCTTTAGGCACATTATGAAATGTGTGACCTTATCAAAAGAACTCCTGCAATCTGTTATCTTGTATGCTGATTAACCTCAACTTGCACTTCAGCAATGATTGGATGCCCTTTGGCCCATGATCCATGTCAATTGGATAAAGCACATTACAGGCTTTCATTGATATGCAGCAGCTGTGCTTTCTATACGCTTGCCATCATATACATTCTCATATACCACTCTGTTGAAATTCAAATGGTGCGACTGCATTGTGAAGCCAATGACTCCTGCAGTGTCTCTTTGAAATGCATAGTAAGGCAATAGCTCCAAAGGACCTTCTCAAGGAAATCTTCCTCTTTTCTATCGGCTCTTACTCCACTTCAATGTTTTCAGTGCAAGCAGTTTGAGGCTGCCCCCTGAAATGGGCCTCGAGTGCAGTCCTGGATTCCTCCCACAATGACTCCGACCCCTCCCATCTAGATTCTTTTCCACTTTCAATTTGTTACTACGTCATTACTTTGTGTTGGCAAGGCAAGGTGTTGCGTTAAGATTTTACTATGAGACGAGCTTCGACCCTCCCTCTGTTAGTGTCTCTCCAAACTTCCTGGACCCCCAGTGTGCAAGTAGAGCTCCCTCCTGTTATCCTAGTAATCCTAGATCCCATCGCAATTGTGGTCAATATTCCAACCCTCCCACCTGAACCCATAACTGTTGATATCCCAATGCCCACTGTGGACCTCATCCCTCCCAATCTCTAGGCTGTGTGCACGGTCATGTACAGAAGAGAACCCTCCTCAAGCCAGGAAAGTTTTGAATATCCCCTTCTATATTACGATTTCCCCTTTACAGGCTGCAGATGCGTCCCCTGACCATCCCATCTGCAGCCCACTCCAAGCCAGACAAGGTGATAATAAAACTATGACCACGCCCTTCACAGCAAGCTGTGCCTTATCCCTATTGAGCACACAGCCCTTTCCCCTCCCTGAAGCAGGAGCACAACATGTGCCATGCATAGCCCCAGGGCTGCCTTTACTCTCGCTTCCTGACTACTTGGCCCCAGACCAGGGACTATGACTGCCTTTCAATGATCTCTCTCATTTCTTCTTTACTCCTGATACAACACAATGCCCCTTCACCTGCCACCCCCACCCCCCACCACAAGTCTCTGTGCAATCCGTCCCTCATGTGCAAGCCTTTCCCCTCCCCTATCTCCATGAGTCTCTGTGCAAGCCTTGCTCTCTTGTACCACACTAACACAAAGGGCAGAACTTTGCCCCTTGGTGAGCATGCGGGCCCCACTGGCTCGGCAGCGGGTGGACAGCCGACCCCCGCCGGGAAACGGGGCCTGCTGCCATTTTGAGGGGCGGGCCAACCGTCCAGCGGCCTGCCCGACAGGAAGAGCTATGCCGGGGGGATGGATTCCCCAAGTGTCAAAGTGTGCTCTTCCGTGCATGCGCGCGACAGAGCGCACTGCTCCCTGAGACAAAGTGCTGTCTCAGGGAGATTAGTGACACTGTCAAAAACATAAAAAATAGAGAAATAAAATATTATTAACATGTCCCCCTTATGTGACAATGTCACAGGAGATGGAACATATTAATAAATATCACATGACATTTATTAAAGTTTTTAAAAAGGAACATGCAACCTCATCCCGCCAGTGGATGAGGTTTCATGTATTATCAGAAGCCCATTGGGGCGCCTGGCGTGCCTGCCAGCCTTAAAGTTGGATGGGCAGGGCCTTTAATTAGCCTGTCAATGGCCTCAATTGGCCATTGACAGGTCGGCGGGCAGACAGCTGATTTCGCTGTCTGCCCGCCTTCCTGAAAATTTAAAGGGACCGGGATGACGTCAGGCACGCGTCATTTTCCCATTGGCGAGTCGGCCCCGCCCCCAAATCACCGACAGGAAAATTCTGGCCAAAGCCCCCTAGAATTCCAGAGTCTGCATGCAAGACCTCCAATTCATTCTGTTTTGTTCCCATTCCACCCCCTACTGTTTCTGCATTCCAATCTTTAATGTCAGGCTCCAACTTCCCCACCCTCTGTCTGACATCATCTCTCCCCCCACCCCCATCACCACCCAGTGTTAGAATGCTGGTCTCTGTCTCATATGCAGCACTGCCTGAGCCCCATTGAAGACACTCTCCCGTGGACCGGAGGTTATTGGTGAGAACCCGGAAAGGCGCTATTGCAAATAGGCTTTAAAGGTTGCACTTACCTCGAAGTCAGAAGCGAAGTGAGGGCGGACAGCTGCACGCCACTTTTTTCTGAATGTGATTCGGACTAGTCTTATTTCCTGCTGACATGGTGCTAGGTTGGGAGAGGCTGTGAGATTTCAGTGAGTGGCATTTTTAATGAGCATTCATGACATGATAATACATGCAAATGGAGTTGTCATCATGAATCAGCAGGAAACTCAACCTGCCAGTCAGCTGTGGAAGTGGTGAGGGGAAAATTCCAAACTGCTAGTAGGTTTTCGATTTTTGGCCTTGCTCCAAACTTTCCAGTCCCACCCACCACACTGCCACAGGCTCGAGGGGAAAATTCTGCCCTCAGAGTCTATCCATGGTTAAGCACACAGGCTGCTGACATTGTCTCTAAAAGTAAACATCTTGTATCTTCTTCCCAGTAAAACTAGAAGTCCATTCCAGGAGCCTTGCAGGGAAGTATGCAGTCATATTAAAATTGCTACATATTGATCAATACGGGGTGCTATTTTTATTTTTCTTGGGATCAAGTATCATTGACAAAGCCAACATTTATTGTGCATCTCTAATTGCTCTTGAGCAGGTGGTGATGCTGTCTCTTTTCTGTGGTAGGATGATACAACTGAGTGGCTTGATAGGCCATTTCAGAGGGCAGTTAAAAGTCAATCATATTGCTATGGGTGTGGAGTCACACATAGTCAGGGCAGTTAAGGGTGGCGGATTTCCTCCGCTGAAAGATATTATTAGTGAACTAAATGGGTTTTTACAATAATCCAATAGTTTTATGATCTTTATTAATGAGACTAGCATTTTATTCCAAATTTATTAATCGAATTTAAATTCTTTAGCTTCCATGGTGGAATTTTATCTCACATCCTCAGAGCATTAGTCTGGGCCTCCAGAATACTAGTCCAATAACATTACTGATATGCTACCGTCCCCTAACAATGCTCAGTGGCACTGGAAACTGATAAAACTGAATGATGGCCATATCTTACTATTACCTATCCAGATGAAAATTAAGTTTTTAACAAATATTACTTCAATTATAGGCTGTTTATAATATTTAATTAAACTGTTAAAGATAAAGTTTGCAGGAGACTAGGGAAAGAACTAAAGTCTGAATAGGGATTTTCTTTTCATCCGGAATGCTTCTTTTACAAGGAAATTATGTGAATATGTGCAAGTTTTAGAAGTAAGCATTGCAATTTCAAACACAATCTTAGAAAATTTCATAGAACTAATTGATATAATTGCTTCTACATTTTATCATTTCATTTTCTTCATATATTTTTAACATCTCAGATCCTAGTTAAAATGTTTGCGACAAAATATTTACCTTTGGTTTGCAACAAACCACACTTGAAATCAACTTTTAATTAATTGATCAACATACCAACTTTTATGGCACAATATTAGTCTCTTTCTCCCATATACGAGGGAATCACCTACCTCTGGTTCTCTTCTCTCATCTGCTGAAGGGATTTTAAGTTCCCGACCCTGATCATCATTGGGATCAAAAAGATAAATGTAGTCTGAGGAATAACTAACAAGAATTTCTTGTCCATCATTACTGTAACAGAGAGATGTAACTCGACAGGATTTATTGGTAAGATGTGGTGGTAAAAATCTTGCACACATTCCAGTGGTTGATCGAGTATTGTAACTACCTGCAAAGAAATAAAGATAATCATGCAGCAATTGAATTTTACAGCACAAAAGGCAGCCATTTGGTCCACCGTGCCTCCTTGAATTTATTAAAAGAGCTGTCCACCTTGTCTTACTACTTTTCCCTATGCTCTTTTTATTTAATTTTCAAATGTTTAAAAACTTTCCTTTGGATGCTGTTAATAATTTCTATTTCTCCCACTATTCCTAGTGCTGCATTCCATGTCCTACGTCTTTCACTTGCTTCTAACTCTTGCTTATCCATTCATAATCAGAGTATCGCCAGCAATGGGTTCTCTTCTTGCTCGAGCACTGTTACATCCCCACATCTACATTCTTCCCCTTGGACAACATCATTAACTGGTATGGAGTCAGATTCTAGGCATACAATACAGCCATCCAGCTCTAATTTTCAACCACCACTTTCAACTTCTCCACTTCTTTTGCACTGTCTGCTTGCCAGACTTTCAGTCTTGGTTGAGCCAAAATTTCCTCCAGCTGAACATTGGTGGGACAAAAGGCAAAGTTTTTAGCCCCCAGCATAAAGTCCATAGCCTTGCAACCAATCGCAGGCACCCCTCCTACCCATTGACTCAGGTTGAAGGAGACTATTTGCAACAAAAACAGAAAATGCTGGAAAAACTCAGCAGGTCTGACGGCATCTGTGGAGAGAGAAAAACAAAGTTAACGTTTCAAGTCCATATGACCCTCCTTGAGAGCTGACAGGTCATACAGACTTGAAACATTAACTTTGTTTTACTCTCTTCACAGATGCTGTCAGACCTGCTGAGTTTTTCCAGCATTTTCTGTTTTTGTTTCAGATTTCCAGCATCCACAGCATTTTGTTTTTATCTGAGGCTATTTGCAACCTTGTTGTTGCTCAAGCTGAGTTTCTGACCATGTATCCTTTCCATCGTAAAAACTGCCTATTTCCACCTCAGTAACATCACACACTTTTGACCCTGTCTCAACCCATCTGCTGCTAAAATCCTGATCCAGGTGTTTGTTACCTCCACCATGATAATTTCAATGCACTCCTGGCAGGTGTCACACCCTCCACCCTCTGTACGCTTTAGCTCATGAAATACTTTCTGCTTACATCCAATCTATACTAAGCCCTGCAAATCAATTACCCCTGTCCTTCCAATCTACATTGGCTCCCAAAGCTCAAATTTAATATTCTAACTTTTATGTTTAAATTACTCCCTTTCCCTTCCATCTCTGTAATTTCCTCTAGTCCTACAATAACCCCGCATTTTGTTTTTCTAGCTCTGGCCTCTTGGGATCCCCCACTTAACCCCACTATTTGCAGCTATTCCTTCAGCCACACTTAGGCACCACATTCTGGAATTCCCTCCCTAAACCTTTTTGACTCCTCATCTCACTCACCTCCATTACAGTCTAAAATCCACCTCTGACCAAGCTCTTGATCCTAATCTCAACCCTCCTAATATCTCCCTCTTTGCACTTCTGTGAGGTACCTTGCAACAATTTTTTTTCTATGTTAATGGTGCTATATTACACAACCTATCCTTGTTTTTTAAAACAGCTTTGTAAACTTGTTCTCTTACTTTTAAATATCTGCACTTCTAAACCAGAGTTTCTCTGCTCCTCTATCTTAAAAGCTTTACCTTTTACCATGTATCTTCTCCCCTATTCTTCCAGCATTGCCCCTCACATTTCTCTGCAATGGGTTTTATTTAATGACATCTATCTGATGTGTATATGAAACAAATAATACTACTGAGGGCTCTAAAGCACATGTTAATGTGCCGTACATGAAAGTGATGTCTACCATCAAGTTCTACATTTAGCTACCAATTAAAAGTTACCTAACATTTCGCCATCTGGGTCATTAAAAAACTTTAACACCCTGTCACAGCCTGCAGACTTTAAACAAAATCAGATCTCTACAAAATGTTAAATACTTAAGAGTATAATTAAACTGCAATATTGAACTTGTAGAAGTAGTGGCAATTAAGGTTTCCAGGTTGGCTAAAAGACCAGACCTGTTGTCTTAACATTTAATAAGCTATCTGTACCATTAAAACACAGTAAACATTCAAATTTCCTTTATTCATTAAAATTTACATTATGGATCCACTCCATATGCATATTCCCTGCTGAAAATCATCCTAAAGGGCTATCTATATAGATTTTGTAATTGAAACCAAACTTTTAATTGAATTTTAGGCTGCATGTAAAGTTAAATAGGCTTGCTCATATTTTGGATAGCAAAGTTTAAATATGAAATACCTGTAGCTCTTGTGCCAAGCATCCTTCGATCATATATTCTCACAGAGCTATCTGAGCAGCCAACAGACAAGTAGAATGGCATTAAGGGGCAAATAGCGATTGAAGTAGCTGCACGACGACAGTTTATTAAAATGTCCTGTTTTGAAAGAGTTTCAAATCTTAAGGAAATTGTCATCTTTATTTTTAAAATATACATTTCTTATTAGGAAATTTCTACCTCAAAAATTTAATTTACAAAATTTTGATTTACAAAATTTTCACATTTGAAATTGAGAAGTTTGACTATACAACGGGCAGATGTCAGCAAAATATTCATATCAAACCTCAGATGCAAAAAACAGTGACAGCAGACACAAGCAGAACGCATCATCAAGTAACAGTCCAGAAAAAAGACTCCCCACACCGCGCCCCCCAAAGACAAACAAGTATGGACACAAAACAGGTTTGCTTTACCCTCTGGCTTATCTACAAATCCTTGTTATTTACGTGAACCTAAATACTGTTACACAATGGATAGCAAAATTGCAGCGACACCCTCTCTCAACTTATCACACAAATTTTCAGATTAGAATTATCGCACTGCCCAATTGTTTTATGCTTCAATGATATAATATTGGAAGTTATGTTTTGAGACGTTTGATCAGAATACATCTTTCAAGCAAGCATGGTTTATTTGCAGATAGGTCCTTTCACTAACTTTACTAGTCTGCCAAAGCAGTGGACTAATCAGACCCTTTGCCATTTTTTTTAAAAAAGATAAAATCTGCAGAGCTAGTAGTAACACTAAGTACCGACATAAGCGCCCACAATTTTGTCGGAGTAAAATCCTGAAGCTGCCAAGCAAAATTATTTTACATTTTTAATGCCCATGTTTTCTCACAGCTGATACATACAACAGTAACCATAGGAGCAATTCTAAAATAATCTGCAGTAACCAATTTGTTTTAAATTTAAGTGGCTCCATGAAAAGAAAGGGAGAGTGTGCCATGACTGACTCAAACTGCAGCTGACTGGAAGCAACTGAAGCAGCAACACCGCCTCCCCACAAGCACCCTCGCCCTCTAAAACGCCCACTTGAATATGCTGTTAATTCAATTTTCAGATGAACACCTGAGCATTTATATTAGCAACATCTTTACATTGGGTTTGTTAAATGTATATCTATGCATTTCTTAAACTCACATCTTTGCAATCTTCTTTTGTACAATTCGTCTTCACTCTCACATCAAACCACCTTACTGTACCATCTTCACCACATGATAGAAAGGTGTAAGGATCATTTGGTACAGTCATGATCTGAGCAACAAAAAGATGTAAAATCAATTGGTACTATCATGATCTGGGAAAATTAGCATGTAGGATTTCAAATGGCTGCTCTTCGTATGTGAGCAAGGACAGAGGGGTAAATTTTCAACCTGCCGCCCAAGCAATAAACTATCATTGCAGATTGGCTGTCCATTACAGAAACCGCCCAATTTTCCTTTCTGAATGAAATCAATGGAAATTAAAATCAGGAAATTTCTATAATAGGTGGCTGATCCACAACAGCAGTTTTGCGCCTGGGCATTAAGTTGAAAATCTACCCGAGTGCTGACTGACTACTTGGCCATTGGAAGGATTCAAAGCTAGGTGCAATTTAGCCTTCACAAGATATCCATACATGCATCTGCCACAAGCAATCATAAATATGAACTTTCTTTTTCTTGCTCTTCCTAACTCAAAATATTCTTAAACCAATTGCAATTCCTATTCCTAGACTAGCTGAGATTAGCTAATTCAATACTACAAATCAAACTTGCAATTTTTCTTATCTATAGGGACTCGGTTTATTTGGATATGGTGACCTAATGACTATGTTGCAAAAATAGCAATCCAGAAGTCATGAGCTCAAATTACAAGTTGTGAAATGTAACTGAATAAATCTGGGAATTTATGGGCTGGCACCTGCAAACGTGACCCAGGAAGCTGCTGGATTGTTGTTAAAACCTAATTGGTTCATAAATGCCCTTCAGGGAAGGAAACTTACCACTACTTCCTGGTCTGGCCTGCATGTGTCTCCAGTCCCGCACTACATGAATCACTCTTAATGCTCTTGAGGCAACCAATGTTACCCACATTCCAAGTACAAATATTTTTAAAATGTTCCACACAAGGCATTGCAGCTACTCACTGGGCCATGAGGCATTCCAAGATTTTGTTTAGATGGCTTTTACTAACCCTAGAAAAAAGGGACCTGGCCTTAACCTACAGAATTTAAAATGAACATTGTAGTTTAAAATCTAAAATATTAAGTAGAAATATTAAACGTTTGGATGATTCATTATTGCAATGGGTTTAGGAACAATGCATGAAAGAGATTATGTAACATTTAATATCTTGTTAGATGAATAAAAAAAAATTCTAAAGGGAAGCCTGTGATTAGCTGAAGAACCAGAGGCGAGACAAGGAGAACTTCTTTTAACATAGCAAGTTCTTGCAATCTGGAATGAATTGCCTGAAAGGGTCGTGGAAGCAGATTCAATAATAAACTTTCCAAATGGAATTAGATAGTTCTTTCAAAGAACCGACACATGCACAATGAGCCAAATGGCCTCCTCCTGTGCTGTATTATTCTATGATTCTACTTAGAAGGGGTAAAGTGTACCAGATATGGAGAGTTTCCATTAAAATGAAAGAAACGGTACAAAGGCGAGGTATTTTCCCCCACAGATTGGGGTAAAAAGTCAACCTACATCGTTGTCATTCAGCATTGAGTAATGCTGGTGCAAATTCTATTTTCTCAGTTAGGGGATGGTGATCAGCAAAATGAATCCAAAGAGGGAAAAAATATATTTTAAAATGGCAAAGAACCCAATTACATATTTAAAAATGAAGCCATTTTTGCAAAAATAATTTTAAATGAATTGCGGTATTTGTGTATAATTATATGCAGCATGATCTTGAACTTCGCAACTTCCAAAGTGAATTTTAAAATTTTAGGTTTGGATAAAACTATAACTTAAAGAATTTTTTTTGACAAAGTCTGAAATATTGATTATCAGAAGATTGAAGAAATTAAACTGAATAGAATTATATTTAATATGCTATAAATGCATGGGCCAACTGTGCTTCATAATTTTAAGATTACATTGTATGCATTGCACTCATGGTGTAAACTTAAATGAAGAACAAAGTGTAAACCCAGTCAGTTACTGCCAACTTGCAACAAGAGATTGAAAATAGAATCATAGCAGCCCATTATGTATTTAATTGCATATATAGGTAGCCAGCCAGCATCTTAAAATGGCATTGTGTTTCAGTTACGTATAATTGTTTCAGTAAGCTCAAACTATTTCAAAAGTCCCCAAGATTTTTTTTTATGGAGTAGGACATTAGTTAACTTAATCAAATGACAACACAGGCCGAGCATCTTAACGACCTAACTGATTTCCAAGATCAACAAAGGTAAAACACCAAGAAAGAATTGACATATAAAAACTTGTAATAGTTGCTGCATACATTATATTGCAACGTGAAGTTTGAGACAGGAGTGCAATTTTACTTTTTTAAAAAAAAATTAATTTAGCTCATACTAAAATGTAATATTTTCTATTTATACAGGACCAAATCAAAGTCAAATTATGTCTGGGAACTGTGCTAGGCTTCCAAATTTTCATTTGGTGATACCACACATTATTAGCCTTTAATAATGGAAACAAAAAAAACTGAATGCCAGTTGACCTTTTTGCACAATAACACACTTACCAAGTATAATAATACTTGGACTGTATCATGAATAATCTTCTGTACACTGTAGATATTTCAACTACCCAACAGATAAAAACAGATGACACCCACATCCTCCAGGCAGAGTTACGCCCAGCAGGACTGTGGACTTCTTGAACACCATTTAATGGATTTTGGGGCATGGGTAGAGGAAGAGGGGAAAAGAACAAATCTGTAATCCACATAGGTTGTCAGACTAGATGAAGCTGAGTTAATAATTTAGAAGAGCAAGGAAATAATGAAGTAAAGCCTTGCCTCATTGAAAACTTTCACTATCCTTTCAAAGCTCTTATCACTTTTAAGAAGTTTATGGCACAGGACACATCAATTATGGCACTCATGGAGCATCTGAGCGCATTAATTTAGAAACTATCTTCTCTTAGCTCACAAAAATAAACGTTAAACTCTTACATGAAATATAAACATTAATTTAATCATCTTTGATTTACTGTAAAGTGTTTTTGTATTTTGTTATTCTTCACCCATGATATCATCACCACCAACATTACTATATTACCTCATAAGCTGTTCCATAGTGGCAGTTAAACTGACACTGTCGATTTACTTCTGCATCTCGCTCTGTGTTTGTATAAAATATGACACCATCTCCTGAGCAGGAAATAATCTGTTTGTCACTGGTGTGTGGAAGAAACTTTGCACTAAAAATATTTGCTCGATGGCCTGAGCGTATGGTTGAAAGAATCTGAAACCAGAATTTAAAAAAAATAAAGAGACAGACAGTTGCCATTAAATAACTCAAGCAAAATTATCTTTAGACAAGTGTAAAGGGTAATTATTACAGGGCCGGTTTGGTTATCCTGCAATCTTTGTTTTCTGCTTTATACAAAAAGTAATACATTAATGAATCCTAGCAGAGCACAACTATTCCTTCATCCAGTTTACAACTTCAGTGGGAAGAAGTATCCCTTGACATTACATAAAATGATAATATTTATCTTTCATATCAGTTTTCAGGGCTGCAATCAATTATTGTTCTCCAATGTCTACCAGCAGAATGCAATAAAACAGCCATTTTTGGAATTTAACTAAAATAATAGTCCTCCTTAATATTTACTTGCAAATTACATAACTACCTTTTTATGAATTTTAGAGAAACCAGCTCTTTAGGTTCAATTAGATTTTAAAGTTACATCCCACGTAACTAGATATGAATCCAGGGACATGCTATAATTTTCAGAAAAATATTAAAAGACCAAAAGGGTAGTTTGGGGCACCTTGTGTCACATAATTGAGGACACAGGTTTTATTGTTCACTCCACTAAGTATCAAATCTAAACAATGTTGAGCAGCGGCTATAGGGAAAAGGAGGCCCTCTTTGACACAGGCTTCCTGCACCTTTTTAAATAAAAAGAATGAAATTCCATTTATGTTTAACAGTGCAATTTTCAACACACACTTTGATATTTGATCATATTGTATTTTCTGTCATACATTATGACTTAATTTACCTTTCTACTATATGGATTGGTTATCACTAGGTTGGTGTCATCAGATCCTGATAGAATGTATTCTCCTGTATCATTCCAGCAAATCGTGTTTACCTGTTGCAAAATATGGAACAAACATGTTTCTAGAAATGCAGTTAACCCTTGTTATAATTAAGTTATCCAGCAGCTTTTCATAAGAGAAAAAAGTGTTCATAAATAATGATCATCTAAAAGTTAGTCACAAATAGACTACATTAAATAGAAAAAATGTTAGAAGTTGAAAGGAAAACAGAAAGAATAGAATTGGTGAAAAGAAAGAGATGGATAAAGGAATGACAGTCCACCAAAAGTAGCGAAAATAATATTTAAAGTTGTGTTTTCAGTGTTCAATCATTTGTGGTCAATATTGCAATAGAGCTTTAAGTAGCTTTATAATTGTAATGGTTGGATTTCCCATGTTGTGTCATACAGTGGTCTTTCAACTGTTGTCTTTATATTGCTATTTCCTCCAGCTTTTGACTCTTTCCTTTTCTGCTTCACTTCCTAACTTTTTATAAATTTCCATATGTGCCTTTTTCTTTTCTCTGGCTTTTACTTCTTCAGGTGCAAGTAAATGGACGACTTGTTATGGAGTAACAATAAAAGGAGCAGTCAAGGGCTGTTGGCTACGTTTTCAATGTTGGTTGTGAGGAATATGCAGCTTGCAGCCTCAGCAGCTCTCCTCTCATCCTTAACACCCATCGCTAATACTTCTCCTTCCTCTAAACTCATGATCTCCATTACCTCCTTGCCTTCCCATTACCCCCTTCAATGCCATCAATGTCCCAAACTCATTCCCATTACTACCTCTTTCCCTTTGAAATATCAGTATAACCCCCATATTCTACCATTCCACTTGCTTTATTGCCTATCACCTTATCCTGAACCCTCCATGCATTCCCAATGCACCCCTGGGGCAGGTGACAAGAGGCTAGCAGCCTGCTCATTGCCAGTGTATGAGCGACCATTATATACTTGCTGAGTGTAACAATATATTCATCAATATTTTTATGGATGGAGTCTAAGATCAGGATCATGAGTTTGGAGGACATGAGTTACAATTCAAGAATGCAAGATTCAAAGGGTGATGAAGGCAAGAGGTCATGGGCACCATTTGGTGGGCACCAGGTTAGAGGTTAATATACCCTCAGGAATAGCATACAGATTGGGTTGGCTAATTACAAAATTGATTGGTTGGTCAGGGTACACACCAAGAAAAGCTGGTATCTGTGTAATACACAGTCTGAAATGTGTGGCTGGAAATGTCATGAAGTCCACAAGGAAGGCCTGGGTGCCCTATTTATTAGTTGGAAAGCCTAAAACTGAGATTTTAAATGCCTCATGATGGATGAGCAAAGACAAACAAATCGATCTCAGAGTACAAATACACCAATCACAAAGCTGTGCCACAGGTTACCAAGACCATAAAGAAAGCAAAACAATCAAGTTTTATTTCTAGAGGGACAGAATTGAAAATTGGGGAAGTTATGCTAAACCTGCTATGAAATTTGGTTAGGCCACACTTGGAGTACTGTGTGCAGTTCTGGTCGCCATATCATAAACAGGGTATAGAGAGCGTGCAGAGAAGATTTACAAGGGTGATACCAGAAATCTGTGGGTATACATATCAGGGAAAAGGTGAACAGGCTGGGTCTCTTTTCTCTTGAAAAAAGGCTGAGGGCTGACCTAATAAAAGTCTGATAATAGAAAATTTTTAGAAAGCTGGGTGGGAGGGTGAGCTGTGAGGAGGATGCAGAGATGCTTCAGTGTGATTTGGACAAACTGAGTGAATGGGCAAATGCATGGCAGATGCAGTATAATGTAGATAAATGTGAGGTAACCACTTTGGTAGCAAAAACAGGAAGGCAGGTTATTATCTGAATGGCTATAAATTGAGAGAGGGGAATATGCAACGAGACCTGGGTGTCCTCGTACAGACCATTTAGGACTGAGATGAGGAGAAATTTCTTCACCCAGAGAGTAGTGAGCCTGTGGAATTCACTACCACAGGAAGTAGTCGAGGCCAAAACATTGTATGTTTTCAAGAAGGAATTAGATATAGCTCTTGGGGCAAAAGGGATCAAAGGGTATGGGGAGAAAGCGGAAGCAGGCTATTGAGTTGGATGAACAGCCGTGATCATAATAAATGGCGGAGCAGGCTCAAAGGGCCGAATGGCCTACTCCTGTTCCTATTTTCTATGTTTCTATGTTTAAAATTATGCAATATTTTGATAAAGTGGTTGGAGAGAATGTTTCCACTTGTAGAGAACAGCTTAATTAGAGGTCATCAATATAAGACAGTTGCCAATGAGTTACCAAGAAATCCAATAGAGAATTCAGAAGAAACCTCTTTATCCAAGGAGTGATGCTCATGTGGAACTCACCACCACATGGAGTGGTTGAAGTGAATAGTATAAATGCATTTAAGGAGAAGCTAGGCATGCTTATGGGGGAAAAGGGAATAGAGGATTACGATGATAGATTTAATTGGGCAAAGAGAAAAGTCTTGAGTGCAGCATTGATGTCAGCATGGACTGGTTGGGCTGAATGGCCTGTTCTGTGCTGTACATCGTATGTAACACGTAATGAACAAGAGGAAAATAATCTTAAAATTATGTGGAAACCTGCTGGAGTTGTCAGGGAAATCAATGATCTAACTGTACAGTACTCTAGCCAAACTACACCTTGAGTACCATGTTCTGTTCTGGTCACCAAGGCGCAAGGAAGATAGTTGAGCGCAGCAGACAGTGTAGAAAAGAATTTTACAAGGCTGATCCCTGGTATCACTGATCTGAGATATGGAGGACAGACAATTGCCTCTGGCTTTTCAGCCTGGAAGAGACAGCTGAGAGGTGTTCAAAAAATAAAATAGTAAATGATATGGAAAAGGTAAATCTGGAATATTACTTTAAATTACATTTTGGCAATTGAATAAAAGGTTCCTGACTATACAATGAAATTTTAGGACTGATATCAGGATCTCTGTAGAAAGTGATCAACAATTGGAATAGACTTCCAAATAGAGTGGTAGAGGCATAAACATTAGATATACTTAAAAAAACAAATGAATATTGCAATGAAGACTGTAGGGTAATTCTGGGTTGATTAATTAATACAAAAACTTGTATTTATGTAGCTCCTTTAATGTAATAAAATCTCCTAAGGCAGGAGTATTATAAACAAAATTTGACACTGAACAACAGAAGGCAATATTAAGACAGATGGCCAAAAGCTTGTCGAAGAGATATGTTTTAAGGCACGTCTTGAAGGAGGAGAGAAATGTAAAGAGGCAGAGGGGTTTAGGGAGGGTATTCCAGAGCTAAGGGCCTAGACAGCTGAAAGCATGGCTAACAATGGCGGACCAATTAATATTGGGATGGCTCAAGAGATCAGAATGAGATGAGCACAAATCTCAAAGGGTTGTGGGGCTGAAGGAGATGGTAAAGGGAGGGCCAAGACCATGGTGGGATTTGAAAACAAGGATGAGAATTTTAAAAATTAAGGCGTTCCTTAACCGGGGGCCAATATAGGTCAGCGAAAACAGGGTGATGGGCGAACGGGACTTAGTGTGAGTATGGACACACCAGCAGGGTTTTGGATTATCTCAAGATTACCGAGGGAAGAATGTGGAGGGCCAGTTAAGATTGTGTTGGAACAGTCAAGTCTAGAGATAACAAAGGTATGGGTGAGGTTTTCAGCAGCAGAACTGAGGCAGAGCTGAAATCGAGCAATATTATAGAAAGTGGAAATAGGTGGTCTTAGTGAAGGTGCAGGTATGTAGCCTGAAGCTCATCTCAGGGTTAAATATGACTGAGAACAGTTCTGTCTTAGACAGCTGACAGGAGACTGATGGAGTTAGTAGCTAGTGAATAGAGTTTGTAGCAGGGACGGAAAATAATAGCTTCAGCCTTCCTTCCCAATATTTCATCGGAGGAAATTTCTGATTAGCCAGTACTGGATATCAGACAAGCAGTCTGATAATTTAGAGACAGTGGAAGAGTTGAGAGGTGGCACCGGTAGTGGCAAGGTGGATCTGAATGTCGTCAGTATACATGTGAAAACTAATGCTGAGTTTTCAGATGAGGTTGCTGAGAGGCAACATATAGATTAAAAAAAAACAGGAGGGGGCTAAGGATAGATCTTTGAGGGATGCTAGAGGCAATAGTGTGGGAACAAGAAGAGAAGCCATTGCAGGTGATTCTCTGGCTACAATTAGATGGATAAGAATGAAACCAGTTTCAGATCTGGAGCAGGAAACAAAATGCAAAGGTAAATGTACACAGGGAAAACTCAAGTTACATAGGCCTGGTTACGTAGCAATTATTAGCCTGCATAAAAAACCTGAGAATTCATTAGGAGGGGGTCCAGAGTTAAAGTCAGAGGTCCTGTGGTGGAATAACATTGATGTAGGTAGGGCGGAATCACCATGGAGCATCAACAAACTGTTGTCTGTGTTTGGAGACAGGTGTATAGAGTAAGATCCAGAAGCTACTTAAGGGTAGATTGCTGAAGGATGCATTGACGTAGGTATTTTTGTGGGAAAGTCAGGGAGGTATACAGCATCAGTTGCAAGATAGAAAGATGGTGGCGAAACTAAAGGTCACCATTAAATCCTGATTAATTAATACAGAATGTTTGGTCCCCCCATTCATAATTATCTTGTAATGCAGGACCGTGCTCATTAGTTTGGTAGCAAAATATCACGGTCTACTTATATGGAAATTATAAGGGAAATTTTAAGTATCTCAATTATAATATGCACTATCTTGGACGTAATGCATCAGTTAACTTTAATTAGTTGAGATGCAACTTTCAGCCAATATAAAAAGGAGAAGAATGGGAATAGAAACAAATGGGAGGACCCTAACCACCTTTTTGTAGTATCTCTCTGGGCTTTCCAATGGAAAGCAGCATACCCCTAACCAGAGGCAAAAAGATTATCTGGTACTTTGGGGGAAAACAAATTAAAGGAGGTTGAAGTAATATAGATAACCAGATGTATACTAACCTGTGATATAATGAAGACAGAAAAAAGTACTGTCGCACATATTTTTAGCTTGGTTAAAATGGAAAGCCATTCACTTTTCAGAAGCTAATATTTTGGCTTATTAAGCATCTTTATATTCCAGTACAAGGCAAAAAATGATGAATACCGTTCCTTTGACCACTGCTAAAGCATATTTTAAAAATAAAAATAGTTAACTGTATACTCACACAACCATCATGAACATTCAATTTAGCTTCAAGTTTTAATCTTTGGATAAATTCTCTTCTTCCTGTATTAAGAACAATTATCAAAGTAAGAAATTAACCATGGACCAAAATATAGGTAGCAAAATATAGAACATTGAGAGGGAATTATTACCAATATCAATGAAAGTGCAATAAAGCATTAGGATAGATCTGCTGTCTAAGCCAAGAGTAGGGGTGTCAAACATGACAACAGCAATTACTACTTATACAATCCTCTGATTATTCAGCCATCAAAAATAAAAACTACATATGGAGAGATGATAACAACATAGCCTTTCAGCATGAATCACATGTGACAATAGCTAAGATTTTAAGAAATCAAGTCTCTTGGCTACAAAGAACTAAAATGGACATGACACATTCAGCAATCAACAGCTACAGAATAAAACTGGAATTCCAGTTTAATTGACACCTACAGTATAGACATCAATGGAGAAAGGAAGGTTAGTCATTCCCTGGGGCACCTGAAGCAGGAAAAACAGATTGAAGTATCTCTTGCAAAACTCCTGCTGGGTCAAAAAATGTCACTTATCAAGTTAATGGGGATTTCTGCAAGCTGAATGTTTGTATCCTACTAATCAATGATAGGATGACATTTTTTTCCAGCTGTGATGGAAGGCGAGAGAAGAGAATGTAAAAAGATAAGGTTAAAAGAAGCATGGTGCACTAACAATTTCAGATTTGTGTGATAAATCCAGTTGTCAAGGTACAAGGTTCAACTTTGCTTCAATCAGATCAAATTGTATACTTGTCAATCTAATCAAAATAAGCTGCCAGTCAGCTGGTATTTATGTTCCATTTTCCTATCAAATGCAAATTGTTGGCTTCATAGATGAACTAACACTTTAGTCAGTAGCTTGCACAATATCAAAAGAGTGTATACTTCTATGTAAAACACCCACTACACAGAATCAAAGTGATAAAATACAAATGTTAAATAAATAATAAAAATGCACTATTTACAGCATCTGCATGTTGTGCATTTATTGGCCACAAAGTCAGCAGCAAAATGAATTATTTTGAATAGTGAATAATGAAGCTAGTCATAAATGTATAGCATCTCGCTTTCATCTCCTGTTATTGAAAGCATTCAAGCTTTCACAATGAGTGCCTGCCAGTAAAGCACTAAATGGCTATTTGAATCCACTACTGAAGATTAGCATTGTCCAAAGATAATGACCACTGGCAACCAGGTAAGACTCTGATCAATTAGGTAATAATGTATCTTTTCCAGCAATTGAGAGAGATTAGTAAGATGTTTTTTGAAATATAAGATACCGTACCAGGAATGAAGAGTGTTATTTTTCACTCCAATTACATGTAAAATGCCAACAGCAATTGCTCAGCAACAAAATTTAATACCCGATTTGTCACTTGTGTGCCAAAGCTAATAATGTGGAGAAATACTTCAAACAAAACAAGGAAGTGCAGCTAATTATACCTGGTATAACCTGCTGGTATAACCTGCCCTGGTCAGATGTCAAAAGGAAGTGCCCAACAGTAAACAGTGAAAAAAACTGACACATTAACCCAAGGGAGGTGTCTATAAAGAATCAAGTAGGAAAAGACTGTATGAGCAATGCAGTGACATCTTACAACCATATCCTTGGTGTATCTATTGTTCATTCAATACATAAAAATGGTGACTGTTTTCACCATTTCACTAATTTCTAAGGATTACAAATCACAAAAAATATTGGACCATCATTTGTAGTCAGCTGCTATATGTGGCCAAGTTTGACTAATTCTTTTCAAGACCACTAAACAACTATTCCACTTTTAGGGAAAGAAAGAGGATAAAATTCCTTTCCCATATCATTTCAACTCATAGTATAACCTTGAATCAATTTTCCACTTTATTTGCACAAAACTCTTTAATCACAATATCAATCTTCTGCATGTAGACCGTTTTCAATTGTAAGTAATCAATTCTGAAGTGATCTGTAAATATTTAATAATAAAAATAAGACTTTCAGGTATGAAAGATTGAATATTGTATAATGCATAGCTAGCTCAAAACATCTGAGGCAAATTATAATACAATGAATGTAATTGAATTATCACAGAGACAGGAACCCAGAGATGATCACAACTGCATCACTTACAATGTTTGAAGAATGCAAAGCAATTAAAAATGGTTAACAGAACATTAGGTTGTATAGTCAGACTCAAATTTCCAGAAGTCCAGATCTGCTTTATAATCCACTGGACAACTATTTAGTTTTGATCACCACACCACAAAAGAGAACAGACTTACACTGAAAATGGATACAGAAATTAGAAAAATAGTCAAATGAGCAGCAAGTATTAAGGGATTATTAATGTTTAAATATTAAAATGTATTGTGATCTTGTTGTAAATTCAAAAAAATGTTTTCTCCCCATTCAAGCATCTGCCCCTTATTATTCAGTTATCTCCTTGAAATTCTGATAATTCATGTTTTTAAGGCATTAAATTTCCACTGTGTTATTTACATTGATAAATTCCGATTATTGGATAACTTATATTTTAAGCATAAAATAATGATTCAATTATCAGGAGCAAATACAAAGTAGTTAACCTTTTTAACTCTCAAATGGGACCTGAAACCGAGGCCTGCTCTACCCTCTCAGGGCAAACGTAAAAGATCCCATGGTGGCACTATTCGGAAAGTAGGATGTTCCGCTGATATCCTGACCAAATATTTATTCCTCCACTATCATGACAATGACAGATTATCTGGTCAATTATCTCACTGCTGTTTGTGTTATTTTGCTTTGTGCACATCGGCTGGTACATTTCCTTACATTACAACAGTGACTACACTTCAAACATACTTTATTAGCTATGAAACGCTTTGGGACATCTTAATGTCATGAAAGATACACTAGAAATCTTCTTTCTTGTGGCATGACATTCAAATTCAACCACAAACGTCACCACATCTGGGTCACAAAAAACCAGTGGCAAACAAAAAATAATGCAAGAGTTGTTTTTTTTTAAAAAGACTAATAATGAAGACCATTTTCCTTCCTGACTGTTTCCAGCTGCAGTGGAATCATAGTCATAATGTTGGTAATTCATGCAGACACACTAGACAAGCTGTTACAGGCAGCCTTCACACTTGCCACCAGGGGAGGCTGGGTTTGGTGGTGTTGGAAGGTTAGGAAGTAGTCCATTGGATAAATCATGCTAGAGGTGACCCAAGCACAGATAGAAGTAATGGTAGGAGTGAAGTAGAGTTGGAAATGGAATATGTTGTGAAGGTGGAAGAAAGCAGTTTTGATGATGAATCTCAAGTCTGTTTTGAACAGGAAATGCCACGTTTGGGGAAACGAAGTCAGAAGGTCAGTGGCACAAGCGTCGTGAGCAGTAACAATTACTTTGGTGCTTTTGAAATTTTAGTTCAAGAAGGAAAATGTCAGGCGGATAATCTAAGAGCACAGAGGAAATTGTGGGTTCCAGAAATGTGGTAGATAAGTACAGCTGCATGTTATTACCATTCGTATGGAAGCTGACCCTGTGAAGATGCTCCTACAGTCAACTGTCAAGCAAGACACATGGGGCTCATCTCCAGAATATGGCAGTATCACTGGCATTTCGTTCCATTACACCCAGATACAGTGACCACCACCAACCTGCCCAGCAAGACCAGCTGATGCTACTTCTATTTGCAATCCAATTCCCCAGTGACTGCTTCTTCTAACTCATTGACCCAAGTCCCAATGCTGCTATCTCTCATAGCTCAGAGGCAGAGACAAAGAAGGGTTTAAAAACAGAAGGCCGACAAGAGGAAGGAGAAAAAGCGAAAAGGGGTTTGGGGTGAGAAGCATCAGTGAAGGCAGAGAGAGACATTCAAATGAAAGCACACAAATAAAGAAGTGAAATTAGAGACAAATAAATGGGAAACCTGAAAGAAATCGACAATCGAAGGAGCAGAGAGCAATTTAGAATACAATGCTGTTTTGCTAAGTATATATTGCACTCTTAATCAAAAGCAGCCTACTCACAGGATGTATCACAAAGATCCGGCCGAATATTTTAACCTACTGCATTACCCAGTCCTTGGGGTTTAGTCCTTTCGTTGACATAGACCAACTTGAATTAGTAAACTGTATAACACAAACTTAAATAATTACCGTAAGAGTGCCCTGCTAAAGGCATTTATATATGTAATCAATTCTGACTGAGAATGCAAAATGGAATGACTTGAATGTGAGGCAGAGGAAAATGTTTTTAAAAGGAGACACCAAAATAAAATGCAATCAGGAAATTCCTATACAATAATATATACGCTTCACTAATGATAAATGGAAATTGAAGAACAGTCAATAAAGTTTGTATAATTGCAATACATTTAATTATATAGAATTAATTACTTTTTAATAATTCTTTGCATTAGAATTTCTGTAGCTGCTCACCCAATTTATTTTCTCAAAACACTTGCGTCCTATATTTAACCTTTGTGAATATACTGATACTGCATCACTCCATTCCTAAATTTAGATGATCCCTGTCATCATCATTTTGGATTGCATTACAAATTCTTGGGTTTTCAGTTGCAGCAATAATATTATAATATGCCAGCTTCTAAATGAAGTGTAGTATCTCTATATCTTGCATGAATTTAAAAAGCCTTGTTCCAAAATTTGGTTCCAGAAGTTATCAAATGTGTGGTTCACAACCTTCTGAGTGAAGAAATAGTTACTCATTTTAGTCCTAAATGATCAAACACTTATCTTGAGGCTGCGTCTGTGTTCTAGATTTCCCAGCCAGGGGAAAAAACCTCCCAGTATCAACCTTATCAAGCCACTTCAGAATCTTCTATGTCTCATGTGATCACCACTCATTCTTCTCCAGAGTGTATAGGCCCATTTACTCAACTTTCCATCATACAACAACTCTCCCATCCCTAGGATTAATCTAGCAAACCTTCACCGTATGCCTCCAATGCAAGAAATATATATTTCCTTAGATATGGAGACCAAAACTGCACACAGTACTCCAGATGTGGTTTCACCTCCATACCAAAGCTCCATACAAAACTTCCTTACTCTTGTACTCCAATCCCCTGGCAATAAAGGCCAACATCCTTCTTGCCTTCCTTACTGCTTGTTGTACCTGTGTTCCTTGTACGAGTACAACAAAGTTTCTCCCCCTGTCTGGCCAGTTGTATTCTATTTGTGTGGAGCCTTTCCTGCGCCTCTTGCGGAGGAGGTTGTCGGGATTGGTTCTGCGCGGGCCGGGCATCGGGGTGGTCCTTTCGGCTTATGCCGATGATGTGCTCCTAATGTTTAGTGACCTGGCTGACCTGCGGAGGATGCGCGAGTGCCAGGAGGTCTACTCTGCCGCTTCTTCTGCCAGGATCAACTGGGATAAATGTTCTGGACTCCTGTTCGGTCAGTGGCAGATGGATCCCCTACCCGAGGAGCTCAGGCCTTTCACCTGGAGCAGGACCAGCCTCCTCTACCTGGGTGTCCATCTCTGCCCTGCTGAGGAATCCTGGCCGGCGAACTGGAGACGAAAGTCACTGCTTGCCTGCGGCGCTGGACAGGATTGCTCCGAGTGCTATCTTACCGAGGTCGAGTTCTGGTCATAAACCAGCTGATCGCTGCCATGTTGTGGTATCGGCTGGTCACTTTGACCCCTCCCCCGGACTTTGTCACAAGAATCCAGAAATTGTTAGTCGACTTCTTCTGGGACAAAAGATTGCACTGGGTCGCTGCTGAGGTTCTGAGTCTCCCGCTTAGGGAGGGTGGTCAGGCGCTAGTGTGCCTACGCACACAGGTGGCAACTTTTCGCCTTCAGACCCTGCAGCGATACCTTTACGTTGAGCCTCCTCCTAGATGGTGTGCCCTGATGACGTATTTCTTCCGTCAGGTGCACGGCCTGAATTATGACGTGCAACTCCTGTTTATGGAACAGAGGGGCCTCGGTGGCTCCTTGCAGGCATTGCCCGTCTTTTACCAGGACCTGATCAAAGTCTGGAACATGGTCGCCTCACGACGCAGCTCTCCCCTGTCAGGAGTAGCGGCTATGGTCAGAGAGCCGCTGCTCAGGAATCCGCCCCTCCGTCCTTTTCAGTGGCTGGCGGAGAGGAGGGCTGTGGCCGCAGGGGTGACCAGGATTGGGGACGTGCTGGGTGGCGGAGGACTGGGCTGGATGCTCCCACAGGAGTTGGCGTGTCGCGCGTCTGTGAGTGTCCAAGTCGCAGCCGATGCCATGAAGACCTGAGAACGGTCGTGCTCGGACCCGATATTATTTTGGGTCTTGAGGTGGCCCAGGTGCGCGGTGGTCTTCCGTCTGAGCGTTCCCCTGTTCGGACAGAATTCCACATTGGCCCCAAGCCCCGAACCCTCCCTCGGGTGTTGGTGCCCCGCAATATGAGCAGCCTCGGGGACATGCCCTCTGTGCCATTTGGCACAGCAAAGAGGAGCTTTTTGTACAGACTGCTGCTGCACACCTTCCATTTTCTCGCCCTTGTCCGCCGCCCGGACACGCCCTGGCGTGCCTTGTTGCCGTCCGGTGGCGGAGGCCCCCGCTGAAAGGCCCTCTACGGAGGTGTCCTCCCCCTTTCTATCGGGGACCTGGGTTGGAGGGTGTTGCATGCAGCAGTCCCCTATAATCGTAGGATGCATAGGTTCACGGACTCCCAGGACACATGCCCTTTTTGCGGTCTTGTGGAGTCCGTGGACCATGCTTATATAGGGTGTGGTAGGTTGCACTCCCTTTTTAGTTACTTGAAGAACCTGTTATTAATGTTTTGTTTGCACTTCAGCCCCACGCTCCTGATCTATGGACACCCGGTGCGGAAGGGGGTCGGGAAGGAGGAGGACCTCCACGTGAACCTGCTCCTGGGCCTGGCCAAGTTGGCTATTAACAGGTCCAGGCAGCGGGCGATCGACGGGGGAGTCCCGCCCGATTGTTTGTCCCTCTTCCGCGGCTCCATTCACAGCCGGATGTCTTTGGAAAGGGAGCACGCGGTGTCTGCTGGCACTCTTGAGGTCTCCCGTGCTTGGTGGGCACCGCGGGGACTGGGGTGTTTTGTTGACCCCTTTAATCACATTTTGGTTTAAAGTTTGTAAGTTTCCTTTAAACTTTGTGCTTGGTTTTACAGCTGACCTGAATTAGGGGCTGTGCCTGATTTATCCCAATTTTGTTAATTTGGTTTGATTGGTTTAACTCATAAGAGTTACAATAAAGTTTCTCTGAGCATCAACATTTCGAAGTTTCACACCTTTTAAAAACATTCTATTTTCTATTCTTACTATCAAGGTAAATAATCTCACACATTCCCACATTGTGCATTTGCCACCTTGTTGCCCACTTACTTAACATGTCTGTACTTCTGTGCAGTTGTTCCTAAAACAATTGCTAATTATACATTTCAGCTTGATAAAATTTCTGTTAATTAAAAGGTATTAAGGGAAGGGGCAAAGGCGGATATACAGCAGAAAAGACTCTAGGGAGTCAATGGCCTACTTCTGTTTCTATGTCTACAGGCCATACCAGCTGCTCTGCATTACCAATAATCATATAAAGTGTAGCCTAGTCAGAAAGGTAGAATCATAGAATGGTTACAGCATAGGCAGAAGTCATTCAGCCAATCAAGTCTGTGCCAGCACTCGGCAAGAGCAACTTAGCTAGTCTTACTGCCTGGTCATTTTCCTGTAGTCCTGCAATTGTTTTTTAATCTTCAGGTGCTCATCCAATTCCCTTTTGAAAGTGACAACTGAATCTGCCTCCACCATTCAAGCAATGCATTCCAGACCCTAACCACTCACTGTGTGAAAATTGTTTCCTCATGTTGTCTTTGATTCTGTGTGTTCTCTAATCTTGATCTCTTAGCTAAAAGGGACAGTTTCTCCCTATCGACTCTGTCCAGACCCCTCATCATTTTGAATACCTTTTATGAAATCTCCTCAACTTTCTCTTCTCTAAAGGAGGACAACCCCAGCTTCTTCAATCTATCCATGTAACAGAAGTCTCTTATCCCTGGAACCATTTTCATAAGACCATAAGACATTGGACCGAATGGCCTAATTTCTGCTCCTTCGAATCTGCTCCGCCATTCAATCATGGCTGATAAGTTTCTCAATCCCATTCTCCTACCTTCTCCCCGTAACCTTTGATCCCCTTAGCAGTTAAGAACCTATCTATCTCGGTCTTAAATACACTCAATGAATTCTTCTGTGGCAATGAATTCCATAGATTCACCACTCTCTGGCTAAAGAAGTTTCTCCTCATCTCTGTTCTAAAAGGTTTTCCCTTTACTCTGAGGCTGTGCCCTCGGGTCCTAGTCTCTCCCACTAATGGAAACATCTTCCCCACGTCCACTCTATCCAGGCCTTTCAGTATTCTGTAAGTTTCAATCAGATCCCCCCTCATCCTTCTAAACTCCATCGAGTATAGACCCAGAGTCCTCAAACGTTCCTCATATGTTAAGCCTTCCATTCCTGGGATCATTCTCGTGAACCTCCCCTGGACCCTCTCCAGGGCCAGCACATCCTTTCTGAGATACGGGGCCCAAAATTGCTCATAATATTCTAAATGTGGTCTGACCAGAGCCTTATAAAGCCTCAGCAGCACATCCCTGCTTTTATATTCTAGTCCTCTCGAAATAAATGCCAACATTGCATTTGCCTTCCTAACTGCTGCGTCAACCTGCAAGTTAACCTTAAGAGAATCCTGGACTAGGACTCCCAAGTCCCTTTGCACTCCAGATTTCTGAATTCTCTCCCCATTTAGAAAATAGTCTATGCCTCTATTCTTCCTACCGAAGTGCATGACCTCACACTTCCCCACGTTGTATTCCATCCAAATCCTTCTGCAGCTTCCCCGTCTCCTCAATACTACCTGTCCCTCCACCTATCTTTGTATCATCTGCAAAATTAGCCAGGATGCCCTCAGTTCCTTCATCTAGATCATTAATGTATAAAGTGAAAAGTTGTGGTCCCAACACTGACCCCTGCGGAACTCCACTAGACACCAGCCGCCATCCTGAGAAGGGCCCCCTTATCCCCACTCTCTGCCTCCTGCCAGACAGCCAATCTTCTATCTATGCTAGTACCTTGCCTCTAACACCATGGGCTCTTATCTTACTGATGCAGCACCTTGTCAAAGGCCTTCTGGAAGTCCATGTAGATAACATCCATTGGCTCTCCTTTGTCTAACCTACTCGTTACCTCCTCAAAGAATTCTAACAGATTTGTCAGGCATGACCACCCCTTGATGAAACCTTGCTGACTTTGCCCGATTTTACCATGCACTTCCAAGTATTCTGAAATCTCATCCTTAATAATAGACTCTAAAATCTTACCAACGACCAAGGTCAGGCTTATCGACCTGTAATTTCCCGTCTTTTGCCTCACTCCCTTCTTAAACACGGGGGTTACATTAGCTATTTTCCAGTCCTCTTCTTCCTGCACTTTCCCTAAAGCCTTCGCATCCTTCTCAAGTGGACACAATACTACAAACCAATTTTTTTTAATATAGAGCTTCATCATAACTTCCTCATTTTTGTTGTCTATGTCTCTACTTATAAAGCCCAGGATCTGGATGCTTTTTAAACCACTTTCTTGTCTTACACTGCCACCTTCAACAATTTGTGTACATATAACCCCAGGGAGGTCTGCTTCTGCCACCCATTTAAAATTGTTGCCTTTAATTTATATCAGAGTTTCACATTCTTCCTATCAAAATGCATCATTTCACATTTCTCTGCATTAAATTTCACCTGTTACGTGGCTGCCCATTCCACCAGCCTGTTTGTGTCCTCAAAGTATATCACCATCTTCACCACAATTCACAATACTTGCAAGTTTTTTTTCCCCACCTGCAAATTTTGAAATTGCACGCTATACTCCCGTCTAAGTCATTAATATAGAAAGAAAAGCAATGGTCCTAGCACTGACCCCTTGGGAACGCCACGATAGACCTTCCTCCAGGCTGAAAAATAACCATTCCCAAAAATGCTGCTTCTTGTCACTCAGCCAAATTTGTATTCATTCCACCTCTGTCCTTTTTATTCCATGGGCCTCAACTTCACTGACAAGCCTGTTTTGCGACACTTTCAGTATTTTAGAAGTATCATGGGATAAAAATTAGCAGATTTTCCAGATTGAAACTTAGTAATGGACCAGAAGTTTTCAAAATTGTAATATAGAGTACCAGCAAAACACAAATAGCATTCACTGTTCTGTTACTCAGTTAATGTATTCTAAGCACCCAGTGCCAACATCAAGCAGCCTAGGGTCTGGTATTTCAGAGTAAAGTTCCCTCAACTCTGCCTAGTAATAAATCACATACCAAGCACAGAAAGCCACCAACTCCCTATATATTATTGTTACATCGTTGGCTTTTAGAAGCAAGACTGCCGATTGGTGCCAAATTGAGGAGTTTTGTTCTCTTGGCCCATAACCACTAGAAACTAGATCAAAGTGGGACAAACTCATTTCATACAAGGTCTCTCTGGCCAGATGACATTACCATAGATTTTAAGGAGTGGCTTAAAATAGCAGTGAGAGACAAAGACAGTTAGGGAGGGAATTCCAGAGCTGAGGTTCTGGGCAGCTAAAACTGGAACAATTATTTTAAAAAAGGTATACAAAGAGGAGGAGTACTGAGATCTGGAGGGTTGTAGGACTGGAGGAGGTTACAGGAATAACTGAACAGAAGGATGAGAATTTTAAAATCAAGTGTGGATCAGGAGCCATTATAGGTCAGTGAACACAGGGGTGATGGGTTGACTCGATTTAGGATATGGGCAGCAGAATTTTGGATGAGCTCAAAATTACGCAGGATGGAAGGTGGGAAGCCAGCCAGCACAACATTGAAATAGTTGAGTAAAGGCATGGATGAGGGCTTCAGCAGCAGATGAGCTGAGGCAGACACAGTATCAGATAATATTACAGAGGAAAGCACTCTTTCTGATGGAAAGGATATGGTTTTGGAAGCTCAGCTCTGATTACTGCGTCCAATTCTGGTCAATGAGGTACAGGAGAGAGCTCCAAGTACTGATGTCAGTGCAGAGAGACTGATCTTTTATGTCTTTCTTTTGATGATATATAAACATTTGTGTTGTCATGAAGATGCGGTTTATGCCAAATAATGATTTTAATCCACCAGCTGTCAACATGAATTGAACTTTTAAAAAACAGGCCTTTTAAAAAAAACAGACTAAAGTGACTTGAACTCTCAGCTGAGATGGCTACCTAATTTACATTACTGTACATTCCACATTCCAACCCCACTGAGATGGAGACAGCATGTCTACAAAAACCTAAAGACAATGACCTCAGCAGAAACTGAATGAACTTTCTTTCCTATTGCATTAACACAATGTACAGATACTCAACTGGATGCAGACAAACATTCAAACCTATCATTGGAAAAATGGGACCCTGGCTAAGAGGGGGAATACCCAGACCTGACCTACTCAAGTTACAATTGGGGTATTTGATCATGCTTGAATTACTGGTCAGTTGGATAGGGCAGTGACATGACAAGCCAGCCCTTTGTATGGTTTAAGCAGAGGTTTTCTTAGCAGAACGGAGGACAAGCAGCTGAGACGCTGAGAGAGATCCTTCCTTTCTCATCCAACTTGCAAGCTTTTGGGCCCTGTCTGCTATTGTTCAACTCTGTCCGTGTGCAGCAGATGGATTTTAAAGAAAGAACTAAACTTCACAGCTGTGTCTCCAGAAAAACAGGTCATCCATCTGCAGTTTTAAACCACCTCAACTCTAAAAGCAGAAGACCACTGAGCAAAAGCAGCAAGTACACCTGATTCAGCTTGAAGCCAGCCAAGTCACCAGACTACAGGCTGTGAATTCCTTTTAACTTGTATGGACTCAATGTGGCCAACCTACCCTTCCCTACTCTGTAATTTGTATTTTGTGTATGTGCGCATGCAAAAGTTGGTGCATCTTTTATTGAGATCGGTTTAAGTATAATAAAGCTAACCCCCTTTCTTTGTTAAACTCAAACCTATCCTATCGGTTCTTTTGTGATGACAGTGCATAAACAGTTAAGTACTCAATGAAATGGCAAGTATATACTTTTCAAACAAAAAACCTGTTGCGATCACATGAGAAAAGAGCAAAGAGGAGAGCAATTCAACCTCTCCTCACCTGGTCATAACATGTGTTGTAGTGGATGGAAAGTAAGCTGATGGAGAGTGAAGATTGGATAATGAGTAGTGGGCATTAGAAGTAATGGGCACAGGGGAAGGAAATATGTTGCTGAGATGTAATTACAATAAGTAACATAAAGTAAGCATGTGGGTGAGTAGTGAACATCACGTGTAGTGGGCATTGGGAAGATGGGAAGTTTGAGCAAGTAGAGAATGTAGGATCAGCAAAAGTATTATAAATGATGAGTAGTAGAGATGAAAGGACAAATAAGTCTGGAGAAGTAGGGAGGGAGAGCAGTAGGTGGAGCTACAGAGGAACAGAGAGAATGGGGTGTACATGGGCAGCTCAATTTTCTTTAATCAGTTCCAATTTACTTACTTGATAAATTTGCCCCCAAAAGTTAGATTCCCTTTGTTTAAGCACATTAATTGATTAATCCAGCTGTCTCACTCGCTAAAAATTCTCATTAACTTAATTTCATTATAGAATTATGCTGCAAAGAAGAAAGCCATTTGGTCCATCATCCCAATGTCAGTTCTTTGATTAAAAATAATTTATCATCCATGCCTGGCATAAAGATGTATGCAGTTTCTAGATACACCGCGTCCTAGAAATGCAATTCGATGTACTAAGGTTATTTTTTTTTAAAGAGACCCCACTTAATCATTATAAGTGGAGTCTGTCCAATTGCACAAATTGAGGCTCTTTATTTATCTGTTTCATTAATTTGTACCTGTCCCATTACTCCAGAAGTTTGGATTTAAATATTTAATTAATTTCTAGTTGACTCATTGCTCTGAAATTAGGATCATTTCTTGAGATTGTATTTATTTAATAAATTCACAATTGCTCTTACACAGTTCCACAGCTTAAATTAGCAGTTCAGAGTAATTTTTTCCAATTAAGTTGTGCCTAGCACCAGAAGTTCCATTAGTCTAAACAAATTCAAAAGATGTGTGTAAAACACATTGCGCTTAACAGCAGGAAAGCTGAATGCAGAAATGACTGGACAACAGAGTTTGAGAAACAAAATAGCACCACTTGAAAGGCAAATATAATGGCAGGCATAGATTCAAAAGTAAGGCATTCTTGCATTACCCATTAAAATGTAATAGAAGCAGATACTGCTAAGTATCATAAGGTTTGGCAATATTGTGAATATTGTGAAATAGGAACTGTGTGTGGTAACACATACATACATAAATAAAATTAGTCTATCTCCAGTAGTTAATGACATTCCTGAACAGGTGAAAAGGAAATTCCAGGGGAATGGTTACCATTTGGGCTCTTGGTCAGCTCTCTTCCTCACATTCAAACCCATCATAATTTCCATAGGCAGGCCCATGATTCAAAAGTGGTACCCTTGTGCACAGTGTAAACTAGATTTGCAAACCAGAGGGTTAAGAATTATCCTTCTAAAATCATAGAATTGTTATGGTGCAGAAGGAGCCCATTTGGGCCACCGTGTCTGCACCAGCTCTCTGAGAAACTCACCTAATTCCATTTTCCTGCCTTCTCCCCGTAACCCTGCACATTCTTCCTTTTCAGATAACAGTCCAATTCCCTTTTGAGTGCTTCAGTTGAATTACTGAATTATTTTACTGCAATAACTTGAACAGGACGTTATATAGGCTGCTCACCTGCCAACGCAAAAGAGCAGAAAGCACCATTCCATCAAGTTGTGTAGTTCAGGCAAAAGCTGGTCAACTTTACGAACATACAAAATAGGAGCAGAAATAGATCATTCGGGCCGTTGAGCCTGCTCCGCCATTCAATAAAAGCACGGCTGATCTGTTTGTATTACTAATTCCACATTTCCATCTACCGCCGGTAACCTTTGATTCCCTTGTCTATCAAGAATCTATCTACCTGTCTTAAAGGTACTCAATGACCCCCGTCTCTACTGTTTTCTGAGACAGAATGTTCCAAAGTTGCACAGCCCTCAGAAAAAAATTCTCCTCATCTCGTCCTAAAAAGCTACACCCTAATTTTAAAACAGTGCCTCCTAGTTCTGGACTTACCCACATTATTCACTAATGATTTATAATTACACAGAAGCAAAAGGAATACAGCCAATAGTGAGCTATGCAATATTTGACTTGCTTTAAATTGTCTGAAACAAAAAAATCCACAATTTTAGGGTCATGTCAAATCTTTTAACTGAGGCTTTGCTGAATTTAATGTTGTGTGCTCCTTCATACTATGGAGTCCCAGGTGACATGAAAACACAATGTTAAATTCTTCGCCGTAACAATTCTACGATTTTAAAAAGGTAATTCTTAACCCTCAGATTATCCATTTTATCTTTTAAGCAGAGTGACATGGCAGGCTTTTATTTATCTCCAACACACAAAATAGACATCAAATAACATGACTGTTCTCAGACAGATAGGACAATACCAATATGGGGTGCATACTCATCTGTGTTAACATTTTGAAATATGACAATGAAAGCACTGGCCACTAACAGCATATTCAAGAACGAACTGGAAATCTCACCAGAAACCTACAATTACCCATGGATGAGTATGTGCATTGCCTCATTTCTCCCATATAGCAAAAGCATTTCAGAGTTCAACTTCGAACTGACAATAAATATGGCTCTCTAATTTTGAATGAATACAGAGAATTTCAGGATTAAAGTAAGATGGGTTCTGGTGAAAACACAGTGAATGGTTTTTAATTCAAAGTAGACCCCATTTTATAGAAGAAAATATTTTAAATAAAATTTTAACATTTTAGCAAAAAATGTCCAAATTCCTTACCAAGTGAAACCAGAGACCCAGGGTTATGCTCTGGGGACACAAGTTCGAATCCCACCACAGCAGATGGTGAAGTTTGAATTCAATGATAAAGGCAAACCATTGTTGTTTGTCGTAAAAATTCATCTGATGTCCTTCAGGGAAGGAAATCTGCTGTCCTCACCTGGTCTGGCCTACATGTGACTCCAGACACACGGCAATTTGGTTGGCACTTAAATGCACTCTGAACAAGGACAATTAGAGATGGGCAATAAATGCTGACTTAGCCAGTGACGTCCACATCCCATGAACAAATAAATTTTAAAAATTAGACATTCACCTCTTTATCATCCATTAATTCTGAATATCCTTAAAACAATTCAAACAAATTTATATGGCTTAATCATTTTGTCATACACCAGTACAGATTTGGAAGTATTTGTTATGGACTTGAAATTCTTCTTTGACAATAAGTTTCAATATTCTTTTCCAATATAAACATCAATCCAACCTTCATATTAATGCAGAGATAAAAACTAAAAACTGCAGATGCTGGAAATCCAAAACAAAAACAGAATTACCTGGAAAAACTCAGCAGGTCTGGCAGCATTGGTGGAGAAGAAAAGAATTGACATTTCGAGTCCTCATGACCCTTCAACAGAACTGAGTGAATGTTAGGAGGGGGTGAAATACAAGCTGGTTTAAGGTCGGTTGGGGGGTGGGGGGGGAGAAGAGAAGTTGGGGGGGGTGGGGTGGTGTGGTTGTAGGGACAAGCAAGCAGTGATAGGAGCAGATAATCAAAAGATGTCACAGACAAAGGGACAGATGTTGAAGGTGGTGATATTATCTAAACGAATGTGCTAATTAAGAATGCATGGCAGGGCACTCAAGGTACAGCTCTAGTGGGGGTGGAGTGGAAAGACTAGCAGGGCATACAAGATTTAAAAATAATGAAAACAGGTGGGAAAAGAAAAATCTATATAAATTATTGGAAAAAACAAAAGGCAAGGGGAAGAAAGAGAGAGGGGGTGGGGATGGAGGAAAGAGTTCAAGATCTAAAGTTGCTGAATTCAATATTCAGTCCAGAAGGCTATAAAGTGCCTAGTCGGAAGATGAGGTGCTGTTCCTCCAGTTTGCATTGGGCTTCACTGGAACAATGCAGCAAGCCAAGGACAGAAATGTAGGCAAGAGAGCAGGGTGGAGTGTTAAAATGGCAAGCGACAGGGAGGCTTGGGTCTTCCTTGCAGACAGAACGCAGGTGTTCTGCAAAGCGGTCGCCCAGTTTACGTTTGGTCTCTCCAATGTAGAGGAGACCGCATTGGGAGCGACAAATGCAGTAGACTAAGTTGGGGGAAATGCAAGTGAAATGCTGCTTCACTTGTAAGGAGTGTTTGGGCCCTTGGACGGTGAGGAGAGAGAAAGTGAAGGGGCAGGTGTGGCATCTTTTGCATGGGCATGGGGAGGTGCCATAGGTAGGGGTTGAGGAGTAGGGGGTGATGGAGGAGTGGACCAGGGTGTCCTGGAGGGAACGATCCCTACAGAATGCCGCCGGGGGAGGGGTGAAGGGAAGATGTGTTTGGTGGTGGCATCATGCTGGAGTTGGCAGAGATGGTGGAGGATGATCCTTTGAATGCGGAGGCTAGTGGGGCGATAAGTGAGGACAAGAGGACCCTATCATGTTTCTGGGAGGGAGGAGAAGACGTGAGGACGGGTGCGCGGGAGATGAGCCAGACACGGTTGTCACGACAGGGCCCTCATGCTCCCAATGCGGTCTCCTCTACAATGGAGAGACCAAACGTAAACTGGGCAACCGCTTTGCAGAACACCTGCGGTCTGTCCGCAAGAATGACCCAAACCTCCCTGTCGCTTGCCATTTTAACACTCCACCCTGCTCTCTTGCCCACATTTCTGTCCTTGGCTTGCTGCATTGTTCCAGTGAAGCCCATTGCAAACTGGAGGAACAGCACCTCATCTTCTGACTAGGCACTTTATAGCCTTCCAGACTGAATATTGAATTCAACAACTTTAGATCTTGAACTCTTTCCTCCATCCCCACCCCCTCTCTGTTTCTTCCCCTTGCCTTTTGTTTTTTCCAATAATTTATATAGATTTTTCTTTTCCCACCTTTTTCCATTATTTTTAAATCTTGTATGCCCTGCTAGTCTTTCCACTCCACCCACTAGAGCTGTACCTTGAGTGCCCTGCCATCCATTCTTAATTAGCACATTCGTTTAGACAATATCACCACCTTCAATGCCTCTTTGTTCCTTTGTCTGTGACATCTTTTGATTATCTGCTCCTATCACTGCTTGCTTGTCCCTACAACCACACCACCCCCCCAACTTCTCTCCTCCCATCCCCCCCCACCTTAAACCAGCTTGTATTTCACCCCCCTCCTAACATTCACTCAGTTCTGTTTAAGGGTCATGAGGACTCGAAACGTCAACTCTTTTCTTCTCTGCTGATGCTGCCAGACCTGCTGAGTTTTTCCAGGTAATTCTGTTTTTGTTTTGTTCATATTAATGCTCTCTCTTGTTATTTACTTTTCAGTTAGAGTAAGTTTCTAAGGCTAAAAGAAAAAAATAATCATGCAGAAAAAAATAGATTTACATTCCATAAGTATGCCATTAAAAATCTGACATCTTGGGCAGGCCCCTGGGGCGAGGTCAGCTGCAGTTGTCCTCTGAAATTAGAGCTCCCAAATGACAGGCCAGTCTTGCAATATCTCTGTGACACACTGGAATTTTTAAAGGGAGAGAAAGTGAGTGGTGGAGGATGGCTGGCAACACACATGCCTCCAATTAACTTGCTTTTAAGCTCGTTGAAGAGCTTGTTAATATATTGGAGAGTGACAGAATTAAACTTTCAGTTACTAAAGGGAAACTCAAATAGTTTAGGGCATATTAACACATGACTGTTGGGAACATAACAGGGAACAAGTATTGATTGTGGCTACTAATGAAACATTTTCCAATATTAGGTTCTCTTGCAGTGGCACAAAGTTGCCGTCCCTTGAGCAGAGTAGTCCAAGTACTTGAGCAGTGAGCCTTTGAGCACTTGTGTGGACGGTGAGGCTGCTGGCCCTCTGCTCACTCTATTCCTCCAGGCAATGGTAAGCCCAGTGATGGCTGCAATTTGCCTTTTAAAATCACCCCACAGAACTATATCCTATCTCCTTCTGGTGCCCAGCATCCCTAATTGGGTGCCAAAATTGCCTCCAGGCCAATTAGGGTCTTTTGCATTAAAATTCACATTACATGACTGATAGGCTTGGCCTAAATAGCCAAGTGGTTATGGTACTGGGTTTGTTAACCCCAAGATCAAGAGTTCAAATCTCACAATGGCAAACTATGAAACAATGTAACTTCATCTGAAACAGATGGAAACGGGTTTGTACTCGAAAGAGTTACATGACTGATAGGCTTGGCCTAAATAGCCAAGTGGTTATGGTACTGGGTTTGTTAACCCCAAGATCAAGAGTTCAAATCTCACAATGGCAAACTATGAAACAATGTAACTTCATCTGAAACAGATGGAAATGGGTTTGTACTCAAAAGGCTTGGCCTAAATAGCCAAGTGGTTATGGTACTGGGTTTGTAACCCCAAGATCAAGAGTTCAAATCTCACAATGGCAAACTATGGAACAATGTGACTTCATCTGAAACAGATGGAAACAGGTTTGTACTCGAAAGAGTGTCAAGAGTTCAAATCTCACAATGGCAAACTGTGAAACATGTAACTTCATCTGAAACAGATGGAAACAGGTTTGTACTCGAAAGAGTATCAAGAGTTCAAAATTTAAAAGATTTAAAAGATTATCAAGAGTTCAAATCTCACAGTGGCAAACTTTGAAACAATGTAACTTCATCTGAAACAGATGGAAATGTGTTTGTACTCGAAAGAGTTACATGACTGATGCTGATGTGGTGCCGGGTCAGGACCTGAGAATGGTCCAGACATCAGGTTCCTGAACCCGGGCTGAAATTTCAGGGCTGAAACCACGTTAGATGTACATCCCTCACACTATACATGTATAACAACTGAACTATACAACACATACTTTCATCATATTAAGTCACACTTAGTTAGCAGCTTGTGACTATTCTATGTAATTGAAAATAAATGATTTCAAATACTCATTCAGCATTGTGACAAATTTTTCTCCAGGAAACAGCGCATGAAGAGACTGCTCCTCATTTTCACAAAATTAAGTCTCTTTGCATAAAAAATCAACAACTTAGATCTGTATAGCTTGTTTAACATAATATGAACACCCAATGGAGCTTCACACAGAAGGGATACAGATGGAGCAGCTAAGAATTTAGGAGGCTTGTTTCAAGGAAATTGAGAAGGAAGGTTTTAAGATTTTCTGAAAACTAGATAGGAAATAGCAAAGCAAAGTGTTTAGGAAATAAGCCCCAAAGAATAAGACCAAAACAGCTGAAAGCTCTCACTGAGATAGAATAGTGAGAAAGAGAGGAGCACAGGGTCCCAAATTGCAGGTTGTGACTGGAACTTAAGGCAGAAGGAAATTGCAGACTAGGTGGGAAGCTTATCAAAAACTCCAGCATCCACATTCTGTCATACATTAGATTTCTCATCCATCATCCTGGGTTTTAATGAGCTCCACTTGTAGGGGTTTGTAACTCTTTCGAGTACAAACACGTTTCCATCTGTTCCTATTCAGATGAAGTTACATTGTTCCATAGTTTGCCATTGTGAGATTTGAACTCTTGATCTTGGGGTTACAAACCCAGTACCATAACCACTTGGCTATTTAGGCCAAGCTTGTAGAGGTTTGTATTTGGTGTTTTGGGATCCAATGGAAATTAGCAAGGATATAACTGACAGGTGAGCAAGGGTTAATGTATGATAGCATGCAAGTGCGAAACTTGGGACAAGTAGGAGTTTGTATAAAGAGGAGCTTCGGAAGCTAAGAAGTGTTTTCAAGAAACCTCAGGGAAACATAAGCATGAACAAGAGTTTCATCAGCTTTCAAACGGTGAAAGCTAGGGGTGAAGGCATATAGAAGGGACTTGACAGGGTAAATGCTGATAGGTCATTTCCCTTGGTTGGGGAATCTAGAACATGGGGCAGAGTCTCAGGATAAGGGGGTGATCATTTATGACTGAAGTAAGGAGAAATTTCTCCACACAAGAAATTGTGAATTTTTGGAATTCTCTATCCCAGGGGATTGTGGATGCTCCATCACTGAATATATTCAAAGGCTGAGATAAACAGATTTTTTGTTTCTCAGGAAATCAAGAAATATGGGGAGCAGGTGGAAAAGTGGATTTGAAGTCGAAGGTCAGCCATGACTTTATTGAATGGAGCAGCAGTTCAACCTATCATATGGTCTACTCCTGCTCCTACTTCTTATCATCTTATGTTTTCTTGGTGACAGATAAGACCAGCATCTGAATCAGCCTTATTAAGCTTCTGCTGGGAACCAAAGAAGATAGCTTTTATCTTTCCAGAATTCAGGTTCATCTGTAGCTTGACATCAAGGCAACCTGACAACATAAAGATGATTGTAAAATTGAGTGTTGCCAACATATATTTTGTTACAAACCAGTTAGGGACCAGTGACTTTTGTTGTAGAGTAGACAAAAATTGAAATCCCAGTCATTTACTCTGAGAATAAAGCCATAATTTTCCATGGTTTCAAACAAACAGAAGAAACTTTTACCATACAAGAGTCCTTGGTGAGACCTCACCTGAAGTATTGTGTACAATTTTGGTTCCCTTATCTCAGGAGGGATATACTTGTCACAGAGGGAGTGCAACGGAGGTTCACCAGATAAATCCCTGGGTTGGGTGCCTATCTTATGAGGAAAGATTGGGGAGACTGGGTCTGTATTCCCTATAGTTCCAAAGAATGAGGGGTGACCTAATTGAAATTGACAAAATTCTTACAGGGCATGACAGGGTGGATGTAGATAAGATGTTTCTCCTGGCTAGTGAGTCTAAAACCAGGGGATATAAGCTGAGGATAAGGGGTAGTCCATTTAAGACTGAGATGAGGAGGAATTTCTTCACTCAGAGGGTGGTGAATCTTTGGAATTCTCTACCCAGAGGCCTCTGGAAGCTCAATCATTGAGCATTTTCAGGACAGAAATCGATAGATTTCTGGAGACTAATGATATCAAGGGATATGGAGATAATACGGGAAAGTGGCAGTATGATAGATGATTAGCCATGATCTAATTGAATGGCAGAATAGGTTCAATGGGCTGAACAGCCTACTCCTGTTCTTATGCTCTTAACAAATCAAACAGTCAATACTATCTATCTTAGACTCTAACATACAGAATTAACATAAGGTAAACATGAATTAACAGTCAAACTGTGGTCGAACACATCACAAATACAAGATTGGCAAAGTAATAGGAAACAGAGACTCAAAATGTTAACTGTGTTCCTCTCTGCTGATGCTGTCAGACCCTGCTGAGCTTTTCCAGCTATTTTTGTTTTTGTTTCAGATTTCCAGCATCCGCAGTATTTTGCTTTTATCTAGAGAGTAATGGTCAATGATATTTTTCAGGCTGGAGGAAGGTTTGTAGCGGAGCTCCCCAGGGATCGGTATTGGGACCCTTTCTTCTCTTGATATATATTAATGATCTAGATCTTGGTGTGCAGGGGACAATTTCAAAGTTTGCAGATGATAAGAAACTTGGAAGCATTGTAAACTGTGAGGAGGACAGTGTAGAACTTCAAAAGGACATAGACAAGTTGGTGGAATGAGCAGATAGGTGGCAGATGAAGTTCAATACAGAGAAGTGTGAAGTGATTCATTTTGGCAGGAAGAACATGGAGAGACAATATGAAATAAGGGGTACAATTCTTAAGGGTGTGCAGGAGCAGAAGGATCTGGGTGTATATGTGCATAGACTATTGAAGGTGGAAGGGCAGGTGGAGAGAGCAATTAAAGCATACAGTATCCTGGGCTTTATTAAAAGGGGCATAGAGTACAAAAGCAAGGAGGTTATGCTGAGCTTATATAAGACAATTTCAAAGTTTGCAAATAGCAAGAAACTTACTAGACCTCAGCTGGAGTATGGTATACAGTTCTGGGTGCCTCACTGTAGGCAGGATGTTAACGCATCGGAGAGAATGCAAAAGGTTTACAAGATTGGTTCCAGGGAAGAGAAACTTCAGTTACGAAGATAGATTGGAGAGGTTGGGATTGTTCCCCTTGGAGCGATATCTAAGAGGTGATTTGATAGAGGTGTTCAAAATCATGAGGGGTGCTGGATAGAGTGGATAGAGAAAAACCGTTCCCGTTTATAAAAGGATCAAGAACGAGAGGGCACAGATTTAAAGTGATTTGCAAAAGAAGCAAATGTGGTGTGAGGAAAACCTTTTTCCCCACAGTGAGTGGCTCGAGTCTGGAATTCACTGACTGGAAGTGTGGTGGAAGCAGGTTCAATTGAGGCATTCAAGAGGGCATTAGATGATTATTTGAATAGAAATAATGTGCAAAGGTGTGGAGAAAAGGCAGGAGAATGACACTAAGTCATAATGATCATTTAGAGAGCCGGTGCAGATATGGTGGGCTGAATAGCCTCCTTCTGCACCATAACAATTCTGAGATTCTGTGAAATTGCATGTTAAATGGCGGACGCAACCAAGACAGGTCCCATGAATCTCTCAGCAGCCCACCCAGACATCAGTGATTACCATGAGACATCAAAATCCTTTAAAACTCTATCTTACTCATGAGGGATTTCAACTCCTCTCTTCTGAGAGCCTAGCAGATTTCCCTCAACAACAGCTCCAAGTCAGACTGTCCCAATAACTACTTGCTTCCTAACTGCTCAATCTCTTCTCCGTGACTGCATTCCACTAGACTCACAAGGCTGCACTCCAGCATCCAATTACCAACACCATTCCAGCTCTCCAGTTCACCTCCTGACTTTTTAAAGTCTGTCCACTGTCTACAAGGCACAAGTCAGGAGTGTGAGGGAATACGCTCCACTTTCCTGGATGAGTGCAGCTCCAACAACACTCAAGAAACCGGACACCATCCAGGACAAAGCAGCCCATTTGACTGGCACCTCATCCACCACCTTCAACATTCACTCCTCCACTACTGACGCACAGTGGCAGCAGTGTGTACCACCTACAAGTTGCACTGCAGGAAATTACCAAGGCTCCTTACTCAGCAAATTCCAAACCCATGACCACTACCATCTAGAAGGACAAGTGCAGCAGATACATGGGAACACCACCATCTGCAAGTTCCCCTCCAAGCCGCACACCATCCTGACTTGGAAATATATCGTCGTTCTTCAATGTTGCTGAGTCAAAATCCTGGAACTCCCTCCCCAACAGCACCCATACCATATGGACTGCAGCAGTTCTAGAGGGCAGCTCACCACCACCTTTACAAGGGCAATTAGGGATGGGCAATAAATGATGACCTAGCCAGCGATGTCCACATCGCATGAATGAATTAAAAAACCCCACCCAACTGCCAGCTTCACAGAGCAGGCTGTTTCAAATCAGCTTCACTGAGCTGACAATTGCTTCTGGAGCTCAAAGAAGCCCAATCTCCCCAGCTGCACCAAACAACTACTGCTCCTGGACTTCTTTGAGCCCCAGCTGCTGGGAGTTATCAACAGTACTTCAGCTATATGGAGCTAGCAACTTTCTGTTACCTCCTCAGCTCCAGGCTAAAAACTATCACTTTCGCACTGCCGCCAAATTTCTATGTTCCATGGTTGGGTTTTCACAGCACCTTCCCAGCCAAAGGGAACCCAGAATCGAGCATATGCAGGCCACCCACTGGGCTTGGGAGCACCGAGCATGTCAAGAGTTGTAGTCCTCAATCTTTGTCCCGATAACACCGAAAAAATCTACCAACAGATTCCCTCAATATGAAAACTGCCTTATGTCTGAAAATAGTATTTTCAAGAAATAGAATGTAAACATGGAAAGGCCAAAGATGGAATCTTGGACACTGGAGGAGGAGATGATACTCTTTCGAGTACAAACCTGTTTCCATCTGTTTCAGATGAAGTCACATTGTTCCATAATTTGCCATTGTGAGATTTGAACTCTTGATACTCTTTTGAGTAAACCTGTTTCCATCTGTTTCAGATGAAGTTACATTGTTTCATAGTTTGCCATTGTGAGATTTGAACTCTTGATACTCTTTTGAGTAAACCTGTTTCCATCTGTTTCAGATGAAGTTACATTGTTTCATAGTTTGCCATTGTGAGATTTGAACTCTTGATCTTGGGCTTACAAACCCAGTACCATAACCACTTGGCTATTTAGGCCAAGCAGGAGGAGATGATATTGCTGCAGCTATGCTGGTTTTGTTAGGATCAGCAGAAACAGAACCAATTGAAGGTAATCATCTCAAGGAGGATCACAGCTGAGAGAATGGAAAGGATGAAATGATTGACTGTGCCAAATGCTATTGAGAGGCTGAGGTCGCGCTTAAGGATCTTAAGATCATTGTTCAGTGGTATCATGTCGATTTTCTAATGCATTTCTGCTTTTCTTGGATTTTCTGCTAAAGATACATATCTTTTCAGTTTTGGTACCTTTCAAATTAAATGAACTGGAAATACCACCCATAGATGTTACAGACAAATGCCCTGGCAAGAAATCAACACCTGTAGAAAATGAGCGATTGGAATAAAAATGGCAAGAGAAAATAAGTGAATAGTAGCTGTCCATGGAAACTCAATTGATTTTTTTCCCCTTCCTATTAAGAAATCACTAGCCACTACTTGGCTCCTTTCCCAACAGTGGAATCAAACCAGGAACCAACTATGTTGAGAACTGTAGATGCAAACCCACAATCCAACACTCAATAGTACAGACAGCTGAACTGTCAGTGCACCACACCAAAGATAGAACAGAGTTCACAACTACATAGATGAGATAGAAATCAATTTTTCTAGGTATCTGGGAACAACAGCTTTTGTTCATACACTGCCTTTAAAAAATGCCCCAAGTACTTCACAGAGATGTAATCAGATGAAAGAGATGGAAACCAGTGAATATATTGGAGTGACGTAAGTTTTAAGGAGGACGTTTACAGAGGGCAATGATATGGAGAGGGATTTCAGAAGGGAATTGCAGGTGTAGTGGCCCAGAAGATTGAAAGCACTTCTGCAAACGGCATGGCAAAATGAGGAAGGAATGCAGGAGATCAGAGAAAAAAAGTATTTCAGGTATTTACAGGGCTGTAGGAAATTACAGATGGGGAGAAGGGCGACAAGGCCACGAAGGGGTTTAAACTCAAGGATGAGAATTTTAAACTGAAAGCATTGGGAGACTGGAAGCCCATATAGGTTACCAAAGATAGGAGTGATAGGGAGAATTCGGTGCGGAATTGGATATAAGCAAGAATTTTGGACGAGCTTTAGTTTATAGAAAGAGAAAGGTGGTAAAGCAATGTAATCATTGAGTCTGGAGCGGGCAACGGCATGAATTAGGTTTGCAGCTGCAAATGGGCTGAGGCAGGCATAGAGGTGGGTGATGAAATAAGTGAGATTTCTGATGGAAAGCATGTAGGTCGGCAGCTCAACTCATGGTCAAGTAGGACACTGAGGTTGCAAACAACCAACCCAAGATAGTGACCAGGTAAAGTGATGGAATCGGTGGCAAGTGGCAAATGTACAAGATTTTGGCAAGATCTCATGATGCTGGCTGGAGGAAATTGGAGAGATATTGGCTCGAGTACAGCATAAAAGCTGGTATGGGCTCGTTGGTCTATATGGTTCATTTCTATGCTATATAATTTATGTGATTCTATGTAAGCAGCACAGGAATGGGAGCAGTGGTGAAATTAAAGCGGTAGTGGAAAGGTAGTGGTGGGCGTCATCTGTATACATGTACTCTTTTGAACACATTCTCTTCCTGGCACCCACGTCAACTGACAATGAAAATGGATTCCCCCTTCAGGTACTATGCCCTCCCCTTTTAAAACAATCATCATCACACCATTATCCCTGCAAAAGCTGACAACTTCTCTTCCTAAGATAAAAGCAAAAAACTGCAGATGCTGAAAATCCAAAACAAAACAAAAATAAAAATACCTAGAAAAACTCAGCAGAGGAATACAGTTAACGTTTCGAGTCCGTATGACTCTTCAACAGAACTAAGGAAGAATAGAAGAGAGGTGAAATATAAGCTGGTTTAAGGTGGGGTGGAACAAGTAGAGCTGGATAGAGGGCCAGTGATAGGTGGAGATTGCCAAAAGATGTCATAGACAAAAGGACAAAGAGGGGTTGACTGTACACCTATAGATCCAACATCTATAGATTTGGGATCAGCTTCCATGTGTAAGATACCATCAAAAGTTTGCATTTAAATAATGTCTGCAATGTAGTAAAATGGCCCAAGGCATTTCACGAAGTGTTATCAAACAATATTTGACACAGAACTATGTAAGTAGAAATTAAGCCAGGTGACCAATAGCTTGGTCAACAAATAGGTTTTAAGGAACTCCATAAAAAAAGACAGAATTGAAGAGGTGTAGAGATTTAGGGAGGCAACTCAAGAGCTTAGGGCCTAGGTGGTTGAAGACATGGATGTCAATTGTGGAATGGCTAAAACAAGTAATGCAGAAGAGGTTAGAATTAGAGGAGTGCAGACATCAGAGAGTTGTAGGGCTGGAGGAAAATTCAGAGATAAGGCGGGATAAGGAATCAATATAGGTCAGCGAGTATAGAGGTGACAACAGGGTCAACAAGGCTAAGACCGAGTTAGAATACAAATAGAGATTTGGGTGAATTCAAGTTTATAGGGGCTGGAAAATGGGCGGCCAGTCAGGAAAATTTTGGAATAATAAAGTTTAGAGATAACAAAGAAATGAATGAAAGTTTCACCAGCAGATAAGTTGAGGCTGGGACGGAGTCAGGCGATGTTCCAGAGCTAAAAGAAGGCAGTCTTGATGAAGGCACGGATATGTGGGCAGAAGCTAATTTCAGTACACCCAGCTCTATCTTTACATTACCTCTCAAAGACTCCTTCACTGTACATGCTGTCAGACTACTCATGAGGCATCTAGTCTTGGATGAACTATAATTACTGCAACCAAATATTGGGAAGACAAGGAAATTGTCTTAGACTTCAAGCCACAAACTTCATATTCTTGCCACCAATTCCATCTTTCTGCTGGGCCATTGTTGAGCTGAGCAGACTATTTGGAACCTCCATAGTCTATTCAATTATTCAAGTGGAGATTTAGACCCCTTATTAGGGCTGCATGCACTCCATTTTTAAAAATCATGCCTCTTTGAAGGCTTTACATAAATATATGTTGTTGTTCTGATAACAGACTGGGTGGCTGTATATAAATATAAGATCTGAACCGTTGATTAGAGTTTATGGTGTGGCTTTAAACCTTCCAGAGGATCCTTGGACGTGATCTTTGTTGCGACAAATAAAAGAAAAATGCTGAGAATGCCACCAGGAACTCCTCATTGCCTTCAACGACCTGACAAAAGTATTTGACTCAGTAAATCACAAGGCTCCATGGATTGTACTCCAAAGATTTGGACGTCCAAGAAACTTCATCACAATCCTGCAACTGCTTAATGATGACATGACTGCAACTGTTGAGTGGGAGATCTGAAACAGATGCCTTCAAAATCTGGACTGGTGTCAAGCAAGGCTGTGTGATATTCCCCATACTATTTATAATCTACCTGACAGTGGCTATTCACCTCATTAAAGATCAACTGCCCTCTGGTGCAGGTATTAAATACCAACGAGATGAAAAAAAAAACTTTAAGCTAGTCACCTATGTGCCAAAATTAAACTGACCACCTCTGACCACATGATCTACAGTTTGTGGATGACTTCAGTGACATTGCCCACTCTGCACCAGATTTGCAAGCAATTCTTGATCTCTTCAATCTAGCATAAAGAAACTCAACCTGTCCTTGAACGTTGCCAAAACAAAGCACATATCAATCCACTCCTGGTCAGTCAAATATTCCAACACTGATAATTATTGAAGAAAAAACTCTGGAATACGTTGAGCACTTCCCATACCTTGGCAGCAACCAGGTCACCATTGACAAGGAGATCCGGCACCAGATCAGCTGCACCTGCTCAGCTTTCTACAAACTATGGCAGCGAGTGTTAGACAACAAAGATCCCCGTAAGTCAACAGGAGTCCTAGTGATCAGAGCAGTTGTCATCACCACACTCCTGTCCTGTAGTGAGGCCTGTATCAGTGACACATTAAGAGCACTACAGAAATTCCATCAGCAACATCTCCACCACATCCTCCGGTTTCAATGGGAGGACCATCAAACAAACTCTAGCATATCTTCCTGAAGCCAGTTCCACAAGCATTCAGACAAAATACATGCAAAATCAACTTTGATGGACTAAACATTGTATCCGGATGGACGAAAAGCCTACCCCTCCCATCGAGTCCTGCTTTTTCAAATCTCAAATGGCCAATATTCCAGGGGAGGACAAAAACTATTCAAAGATACTGAAGCTCTCCTTGAAGCGTAACAGTTTTGACGTTAATGACTGAAAGGAGCTTGCTACCAATCGTTCAAAATGGTGAGAACATGTCCATAAAGCTACATCACGCTTTGAGTCACAACGTCTTAATGAGGATAAGCAGCAGCAGAGAATCAAAGAGAAGGAAGCAAATCCTGCACTCCAGATGCAACTGTTGTGTGTGTCATCCTGTCCCACATGCTCAAAGATCTGAGAGTTCAGGATTGGTCTGGTTCAGTCACATGAAGACCCATGGCAGAAACTCGTGCCTGAATAGATGTCATCCTCAAATCAAGGGACAGTCAATGACAACTATTTTTAGTGAGGCCATGCAGTTAGGAACTGCAAGCCTTTTTGATTAGTTGGAATAAGTAAATATGATGAATGAATTTGAAAGCTAGCCATTTAAAAATTAAACACACAGAACTTGTTGATTGGTCTGATCTACTTGACGAAATGTAAAATGCAAACTAAATTTACAGTTGAATGAAGTTTCTCTCAATTATTCAAAGTTGTGCTTTTTAAAAATACAATATGGTGGACCAGATATAAATAATTTATTTTATTTTAATTCAAGGATCTCATAGGCACCACTATTTTAATCACATGATACGAAGATGGTGCAGGAATGGTCATTGATATGAATTTGAAACGATCAAGAAAGGGTAGAAAATAATGCATTACCTGGCAATTTGAAGAATGGGCACCACTACATAATAAAAGCCTACATCCCCGGAATGAGATTCATTACCAAAGTTTAGTCATATTCCTATATATACACACACATATATACAATGTTGTGTTATAATAAATATTCAAGGATGCTCGAGCCTAGATTTTTTTGTCAAATGTTTCATTTCGGAAACGCTATCATCTAGCTATTATTACGTCATTAGCTTAGCAACAGCTCTTGGTGGTGTGTATTAATCAAAATTAGCTTCTTTTCATTGAATTGTATTTGCAATTTAAATGAAAAAAATGAATCCGTGGGTAAGTTGAAGAAAAACTTTGTGAAACTATTAAACCGAGGTTGGTGGGCGGAAGGGGGAAAGGGGGGGGGGGTGTGAGGAGGAGGTGAGGAGGAGAGGAGAGGAGGGGGGTGGAGGGGGGGTGGAGGAGGGGGGGGGGTGGAGGAGGGGGGGGGGGGTGAAATTAAGACATTTTCCCAATACTACAGAAACACCCAATGTCCATTCAACGTTACGTATATCCTGTTGTCGATTATATCATATTTGCACATTTTAAACGATCTTAAAACAAATGCAGCTTCTGCCTCATAATCTTAAATAAAACTTGCTCTGGGAGAAGTATATTCGACACAGAAAAATATTCACCCAGCCGCTAAGTTCTCCCACCCCCAGGAAGTAAAATATTAAATGTACCTCAAAAATACATATTTGTTGACAAGATTTATCTCCGAAAATAGAAATCGGTTCATAAAAAAAAGTCACACAATCCTTTTTATAACACGCAATGCTTGATAAACTGGATAGAGTCAGGAGACAGGGCTGGAGCTGGTGTCAGGAAGGTGGTTGAGCTGGAGCTCAGCAGCCACTTCTTACCTAAATAGGACAAGCGAATTAAGCGGGGATCCTCCAGCCCCAGCGAGCGCTTCCTCACATCCCACACCAGGTTAGTGGGACGTGACATCCTGCCGCTCCGCCGACTACACAAATACCTCAACTACTGCGGGCGTCCGTCATTGTCCACCCAACAGACACCGTTAAACAACCGCCCGGGCCGAACGGCTCCTTTTTCACATCGTTGTTATTATTGTGGTGATCACCGTCATGTTGGCGCTGGGTGAATACCCGTCTGTCAGACCCCGAAACATCGCGAGATCCCGTTCAAACGGCCCGGGGGTGGGGGTGGGAGGAGAGGGGAGGGGTCAGTTCGACGCGCTCAAACTCACCTCGTCACGCAGGGTGATTGACGTCCTTACTAACCAATCGTGTTTTGTCAAGGGGTGGGCGTCGCTCGGCGAATAAAGGTGAAGGGCCGATGCGCGCGCATGCGCGCTCTCCCTCTCGCGCTGACTCCGATGCTGGCTCCTCCCACTATCCCATGGTCACCCAGCTCCCGGTACAGTCAGTGTCAGTCCGGGGAAAGTAAAAGGGCAAAGTTGGAGGACGAGCCGGGTCGGGGTTTTCGGGTTGACGTATGCGGTTGATTTTGGACGATCTTGTTTGAAGAGACACTTCAGATTTATAATATTTATTTGCCGGTTAAAATAATCAGTGGAATATGTCGGTGGTGGGTCTGAGAGCGAGTTATCACCGAGTATTGGACAAGATCGGATTGATGCTGCCTCCCAGGATGAAGCCGTTTTATGAACACCCGGCAGGTAAACAGCCTTGTCTTGCTGCTGCGACCGGCATGGGCCAGATATGATGGCTAGGTTCATGCTTGTGAAATAGAAGACAGAGCGGCTGAGGCGGATGTTAGCCTGCGACTGGTGCTAAGTGTGTGGGGGTGGGGGTGAAGGGGAGAGGGTGGGGGCAGTGGATGCTGCTGCTGCGTTGAAATGTTTTTTTTAGCGCTTTCCGATCGACAAATAAATAGAGGAATGATGCACGAAGACAAATCGCAAACCTTTTTATGTGTAATATTTTTAAAAGCGTCACGATATTCAGCCGTTTGTCACTGGTCGGTTGGGGCCTGACAGTTGTTGTTACTGAAATAAATTATTTGGGAGAGGAGATGGACGACTCCGCAAAGGTTCTTAAATGTTCACCTTTCCAGGAAACTAGTTGTAAAATGGACTCTGACATCTCGCCGTATTATCCCAGTAAATCAATTGCTAGCATTTTAATGAATAGCTAGAAATGTACTCATGCCATTCAGTTAGGGTGGAGCTAAAATGATTCCCGCTGTACAGATTGGTAAATAAAGAAATCTGTCAAGTTTCAACTGGTTATCAACTGGGTTCTTTTCAGAATGCTGCTGGACGTGTTTTGTCCTTGAAGCTTTGTTTTTAGAAATAGAGGTTATTGCTTGATTGAAGATAATATTGCTTTTTAGCCCATTTTGGATCATTTGCTATTAAAAGTTAAAGCAAATTTAACTTTAGTATTTCCAGTTACGATTTTCAAAAATGAATTATGCACATAATTTTAATCTTTCTTTCCCCACATCTTCAAGGAGATGACAGTGGACACTAGAACACTTCAATGGTTTTCGCAAAACTGTGACGCTTAAGCCGCCATAGTAAACAGAAGATTAGGTGCTGACCTACAAGCCGATATAGATTTACCTGGACCATTGTTTAGTAGCAAATGGTGCCAAGTATGGCAAATTTATAAAGTACTTCAGTATAAATTGGATTTTGTTCTGGAGCAGGGCTGGGATCCATCTGCAGGATATGATATCAGATCATGGTGTCTTAGGTCACTTTTGATTGTTTTTATTTGCAAATTTGATTGTGTTCCTGCAAAAATACTGGAAAATAGAATAACAGAACCCACCAGCCCACTCTCCAAAAAAACTGAATAGAAAATATCTCCCGGTAGCCCAGAACAAAATGTTCCAAAATGGCCATTGAACTGTACCCACTGAGGCAATATTTCCATTCCCTCCTTCCACCGTTTCTCTCATTCTTCACCACCCCCAACACTTTGTCTCTTTTTCTCTCTCCCCTTCCCCTGTCCATTGCATGGTTTGGAATCCACAGCTTTTACAGGTTGAGTAGATAAAGCATGGTATGGAATGTGCTGCCTTAATTGCTCAGTTCTGGATTGTTTGGAGCATTTTAATTTATGGTTGGCTTGCAGTGCCCCTGCCTATCTGTATTCCAGGATTAAATGGATACACGCTATGAGGAAAGTTACAGGGTTGCTTTTATGCTTCTTTCCTCAGAGGGCTCGTAATTGGCCTAGCGTGGCTGATACCCTGCCAGTTATCTTATTGATGCTGAAGCCATATTCCTCTGGAAAGTTTGCCCAGGGACCTCTGCTCTCTGCTGGTTTTGATAACAGCTCAATCTTTGTATCTTCTTCCTTTGGCTTGTTTCTTTTGGAGAATAGCACATAGTCATTTTCCAGGGTTTAACAGAAATCTTCATTGGCTTGCCCATTGCTCCAGGCCATCCAGGTATCTTTGAAGTTTTTCTAAAGCTATTTTTGAGTTTATATGACCATATATTAATTATGCTGTAATGAATAGTTATTCTTTTAATTGGATGTACTTTTTTCTTTACTTGCCAATTTACCCCATCCTGCTCCTTGAAATATTTTTGGGTCCTTATGTGTCCCACACATGTGCCTATTCTTCACGATTTTTTTTTATTCGTTCATGGGATGTGGGCATCGCTGGCTATCACCATTTATTGCCCATCCCTAATTGTCCTTAAGAAGGCAGTGGTGGGCTGCCTTCTTGAACCACTGAGGCCCATGTGATGTAGGTTTTATCCACAGTGCTGTTATGAAGGGAGTTCTAGGATTTTGACTCAGCAGCAGTGAAGGAACAGTGATATAGTTCCAAGTCAGGATGGTGTGTGGCTTGGAGGAGAACTTGCTGGTGGTGGTTCCCATGCATCTGCTGCAAGTGGTAGAGATTGTGGATTTGGAAGGTGCTGTCGAAGGAGTGAGTTGCCGTAATACATCTGTAAATGGTACACACTGCTGCCATTGTCGGTGGTGCAGGGAGTGAATGTTTAAGGTGGTAGATAAGGTGTCAGTCAAGTGGGCTGCTTTGTCCAGGATGGTGTCGAGCTTCTTGGGTATTGTTGGAGCTGTGCTCATCCAGGCAAGTGCAGGGTGTTCCACCACCCTTCTGACTTGTGCCTTGTAGATGATGGAGAGGCTTTGGGGAGTCAGAAGGTGAGTTACTCTCCACAGAATTCCCAGCCTCTGACCTGCTCTTGTAACCACAGTATTTATATAGCTGGTCAAGTTCAATTTCTGGCCATTGGTACCCCAGGACATTGTCACAGGCGCTTTAAAAGATGTTTCCCTAAAGTCACCTGTGAGCAATGTATTTGCATGTGTGTGTATGTATTTTCTTATTCATGGTGTGAGAATTCAATTTAAAATAACGCAGCAGCAATGTCTTTTTACTTAAAAAGGAAAAGGTTAGTTTATTTCACTCTATTACTCTGCAAGCTACTTAAGAAAAGAGAAAGTTACTAACATACACAAAATTTAGTTACAAACGAAGATAAAATGATACTTATTAAAATTTGATCAGTTTAGTCCATATTCGTTGCAGACTTGATGGGCAGAATATTACACTTGGCGTGTGGGCGCGTGCACGACACGCCTGAATGTAAAAAGATGCACGATGACATCAGGCGTGTATCCCGACGTCCTTGTGCAGAGTCGCGATGTTTAGTTTGGCGGGCGCACCAGAGTTGGGTGCGCGCCCTCCGATAATTAAAAGGCCTATTAAGGCCATTAACAATCTAATTAAATTCAAATTTACACTGCCCATCCAACCTTGTATTGGGCGGGCAGGCGAAATGCTAAGCAGCCTTTACATTTTTTAGGAAACTTCATCCACGATCGCCCTCCTCCCCCCGCCTGCACAGGCAGCGCTCAGTGTGGCTGCTCGTGTTCCAATTCCTTAATTGGCCCACCCGCATGAAATCGCGGTGTGGAGTCGATCGTGGGCAGCGGTCAGCTTCCTGACAACCCCCCACCAAGGGCAAAATCCTGCCCAATATTTTTGAAGTCGAGATGTTGCATTTTCTAGAGTGAAGGTTTTGAAGTTGTAGGATTTTCTCTGCAGCTGTGATGGCTTCCACTGTCAAAATGTCAGGTTGCTTTAACAGGTGAGCCTAGTAGATGGAATCAGGCTTACAGGGAGGAGGTGAGGTTCCTTACTTCTCTTCTGCAGATGGGGCACTTTTTTAGCTGCCTAGTTACTTTATAGCAGACCAGTAGCTGTTTCAGATGCCTTTCACTGTCTCTCCCTGGATCTGCCAGCTTCCTGCCCTTTTCAATGCTTTTTGCAGGTTAGGCAAGATGGCCACCATTATCATGTGACCTGTACAAGAATGTAGAGTTACTTTCCATATAAGGCTAGTGATAATTCCATTATAGTTATTTGCAGTCTTCTTGCCCCCTGTAGTGATGAAAATTGTGCACACCTTGCAGTGCCTTATCAGTTAGTGTATTTGTGTTTGGAGGAAAAACCATCAAGTCAATAAGTTTCTGTTTACTCTTTAGGAACACTCATTGAATTTTAAATTTGTACATCTGAGGATATCTCCTCTTTTTCTGACTGAAGGGGTTCCAGCCCGAATCCACAAGGGAAAGTCAAGTGATCCTTTGAGTTCATTTTGGGAATAGTCTTTAAACCCAGTCCAAGGATTACAAAATATGACCTTCAAAATAGATTTCCTAAAAATTTATAATATCATAACTGTGCACTGTAACAATATTGATAGCCTATATGTGAATTTCTTTTGGACTGGAAGGATGTAAACAGTTGTGTTCCCCAGGTTGATATTGGAACCATTGTTTTAAATAGATATAAATGATTTGGATTTGAATATAGAGGACACATATCACAATTTGCAGATGGCTCAAAAGTACAGAGCCTGGGTAACAGTGAGTAGCCCTGTAAGAAACTTCAGGAGAATGTGGGCAGATAGTATCAGATTAAATTTAACGTGGAGAATTGTGAGATGATACATTTTGCTAGGTTGAAAAAGTGCAGAGAGACTTTTAGGTTCCCACACACATATCTTTAAAAATGGAAGGACATTGAATAGAAGAACAAAGAGGTAATGCTAATCCTATGCAAATCATTGGTCAGGCAATAGCTAGAATCTTGGGTACTGTTTTTACTAAACACTTTAAGAAAGGGTGAGGAAGAGATTGACAAAGATTGCACTTTTGAAGAGAATCTTTAGTTATCCAGAGACCTGGCGCATGTGGGGCTTTTCATCAGGACATTGAAGTTTAAGAGCATGTCGAGGGCTTTCACAAGGCTTTCCTGTAATCTAAACTGGTAACTAAAGGGCATAAATATACAATCATCCCCAAAGAACAACAGGAAAAGTTAGAAGAAATCCTTTTACATGGATGGTTGTTAGGACATGGTGCAGTGGTGTGAAAAAATAGCTTCTAAAGGAGAAGTGGATAAATACTTAACGAGTGTGGAGTAAGGACAGGGGAATGGGGGAAATGGATAACTTTCAGAGAGCCAACACTTGCACAAAGGTCTGACTGACCTCCCGTGCTGTAAATTTCACTGATTTAACAATGAGTTAGTGGCTATTTTACCATAGAAGAGGATGTCACAGCCAACCCCAATCTTGTCTTTCCCTACAGTCATGCACGGCATGGATCCAGTATCACTGCATAGTCATTGAGGTTGGACATCCTCATCAACTTATTTTTTTTTAAATATACTTATAAAATTTGAAACAAAACATTACACAGCAGTTCAACTTTGACCTTACATAAAATGCAATACAGTTAATTTTTTGCATTCTTGAGATGCCTCACTACCTTACAATTACAGTTTATATTTACTATATACATTTTTATTTCATGTTAAGCATTTTTCTTCAGTCTGAGGAGTTTACAGGGGATCCTAAACTCTGAGTTCCTGCCCCTCAGTGTACTATGGCAGGAGGGCTTTAGACTGTCAACTTTCTCCGTTGAGCCTTTACAGTGGCTGCCCCAAGCTTTAGTGCATCCCTCAGCACATAGGCCTAGACTTAGGAATATGCAAGACTAGCAAATTCCTTGCAGGCCAAAGAGCGTCTTTCAGAGAGTTGATCTTCCTCCAGCACCAGATGATGCTTCTCACGGCGGGGTCCCTGGAACAGCCTATAACACACTTTGCTGCTTTGGATGAACTTTGATAAGAACCACTGCATGGCTTTCCAGACTTTCTTTACAAAGGCACATGCCCACCTCCTCCTGGAAAGGGTCTCTTTCCCACTGCAGCCATTTCACGGGCAGCATGTGGTAGTGCTGAGACTCCAGGTATACATGAAGGGTCTGATGAGGAAGGCCTTTCTCACCAGCAACCAAGCTATGTCTTGATGCTTGTTTGAAAGTCTTGGCAATGAAGCATTGTGCCAACTAACTGACAATCTGCTCAAGGAATCCACCAACAGAATTAACCATTTCCTTTTCCTACAAAGCCTTGAGGAGATTTTGTGCAGACTACTGCCTGAGGTACTTGTGGCCAAAGGTGCAGAAACATTTCCACAAGGGGCAAGTGATATGGTAAGATTCAACTGAATGGAGTGTTTCATGGCAACATGGTCAGACCCATCTTTCACAACACTGGGGACAGATAGAACCTCAGCACATAGTAGCATTTGGTGTTTGAATACTAAGGGTCTATGCTTAGTTTGATGCAGCCACACACAAGGTGACCTTCAGGAAAGGAAGATATTGGGTACATTTTCCCATCCCACCCTTTATGTGGTGTTGCTGCAGACACAGTCCATTTTCGATCTCCAGATAAAATGGAAGATGGTCCACGTGAACACCCTGGCACAGGAGCATTTTATGGGCCAAATGTGCACTACGTGCAACACAGAGAGCACCTCACACCTGATGACCAGGTTCTTACTCATAATGAAGAGGGAGTGCTGCTCCCTCATGCACAGTTTCTGTTTGACCTTGACCATATGCTCCTCCCACCTTTTGGCATGTGCCCTGGTCCTCAAAACCATATTCCCAGCACCTTAGGTAGTCTGACCTGACAGTACAGGGGACAAAGGGTTGGCTTTTCCAGTTCCAAAGAACATGATCTTGCTCTAGCTGCAATTTACATTGGTTCCCATGGCCAAGCTGAACTGGTTGCAGATGCTCATCAGTCTGCAAACTGACGGCGAAACCAAGTAGAAGACAGCAACGTTGTCCATGTACAGGGAGGCTTTGACCTGAGTGTCTCCGCTGCTGGGATCATCATCCCTCTTATGCCCGTATCCTTCCTGACCGACTCAACAAAAGGTTCCATATAGCATACAAAAGAGACAGAAGAGAGGACTTGCCTGACTCCATATTTGAGCAAAAAGCTTTCCTACTCATTGTTGGAAATTGTGCTTTGAATGATTGTGTAGTGCAGTTGGATCTGATTGTGGATTCCCTTTCCAAACCTATTTTGGAGAGCACCTGTATTATCTCCATGTATGATATTCTGTTAAAGGCCTCCCCTGTCCAAGCTGGATGAGGCAAGTGTCCTGCTTGTAGGTGTTACCAGCACTAGTTTTACCCTGCCCATTCTGGGTGCTAAGACCAATTGTGCCACCCTTCCATTGATCTCAATGGAGACTGGGAATCAAACCAGCAACCATCTGGTTTATCTAACTAAATTACTTAATGGGTAGTTGATCAGTGGCAGGGTTGTTTGGTTAATTATCTAGTTATAAATAGAGAATAATATTAATACATTGAATTCGATAAATCCAGTAATTTGTGCGCTAGCACTAGAGTTCATTACAGAGAAACCACATAGAAGCTAAAGGAGCTCATTGTGTTAAAAAGCATTAAATACATAACATTCAAATATAATTTAAAAGTGTCAAGCCATTGTATTTAGCAAATTGCCTCATTTAATCCATCGTTTAGACTTGACCTTATCCTGAGAAATGTTGTAAGGCTGTGCCCTCTATTCCAACCAAAATTTATTAAACACTCTTTTCATTGCAAGTCAGACAGTGTCTATGGAGAGAGAAAAAGAGTTAACATTTCAGGTCAATGTCCAATCATCAGTTCTATGAAAGGTCACAGACCCAAAACATTAATTTCTCTCTCCACGGATGCTGCCTGTCTTGCTCAATATTTCTAGCATTTTCTGTTTTTATTTCAAATTTCCACCATCCATGGTATTTTGTTTTATACTATTTTCATTACGTTTTTTAAAATTAAGAACCAAAGCAATGTTTAATTACTTTTGACAACTATTTTGTTCCATCAAATGAAGCTGTGACATGATCTTCATAGCTTTGTCTGCTAGTTGGCTGTTGGAGAAAAGAACAGGAAATATTATTTATGAAAGCATTATTTCTAATCTGTTGCAAAACGGAATCAAAACGTTAGACTGATTTGCATTTTATTTGGTTTATTTAATTTAACGTTGAATTTGCTGATGGCTTTACAGTGGGATAAGTTATAGCAGTCTGCTCTGGGCAATTACATTACTTTGGCAGAATCTTGTGGGTTCTTGGTACTGAATGTCCTTGGCAATTTTCCAATCATTTGAGAGCTATTGTGCAATTAAGTTTGTGTAGCCAGCACCACAATGCAATATTTATTAAAGTTCTGTTTTTTAAATGGAAAGATGTAAATCCTGGCCTACTTAAAAACTATTGATGAATTAAAAGCTTTTAATAGTAATGATGAGCTATGAAAAAACTTCTGCTTTGCATGGGCTATATTTTTGGTAGCAGATTGGTGTGACTGTTACCAGTTTCTGTACAGGGGTATGATACAAACAGAGCTACAGACTTTTCATTTCTGCTGAAATAACAGGTTACTGGATAAACTATACTTTACCTACTTAAGTTTTTTTTGCACTTAAAATATCCACTAAATTGAAAAGGTGACCATGGACAGATGCATTTTTGGACGTTCGTTTTTGAGCGTGCACTCTGCTGCAGATGATATCTTTTAAAATTTAACTGGCGATTTCCCAATCTCTTGTCCTGCATAGCAGAGGACTAGGAGCAAGATATTTTTTTTTTGGCTGCACAAGAATGTTGCATGAAAATCAAAAATAAGGGGATTAAAGATGCAACCAACATCTTGAGGATACTGTATTTTTGCCCTGGCTCTAAGAGTAAAATTTTTAAGTTTACTGGAATTAATGTACATTAAATTTAGCCATCATCCAATTACTCCATTAAAAGTAAGTCATGGCACAATAGTTAAATCTATTGAAATAAATGGATGCCTGAAAATAAATTCTCCCAAGGAATGTTCCGAATAGCTATCTTGTTTTTCGCTCTCATCTGAACTTTCTGGTCAAATTCCTCCTAAATTTCCAATATGTTCCCTAAAAAGAACCTTCTCCTCTCTGGATCCTTATCGTGTTGAAATTAGGGAAATGCACCATTTTTCAATCGAATTCATCCTCGAGTTTTGTTAGGTTTCCACAATACACAGGCTTTTAAAACCCTTTACTTAACTGTTAACTTAGTTTACCTTCTACTCTTTCCATCTATAGTATGCTCATTATTGGCCTTTATTCAAACAAGTAAAGGATTTAGTAAATTGCATCCTGAAAATGTGAACCTTTAATTACTGCTATTTTGTTTCCAGGTCCTCGCACCGTGTTTTTCTGGGCACCAATTATGAAATGGGTGAGTGTATCATGTTTCATCAAACTCAAAGGCTTAGCAAAGCAGGTATACTGATTGATCCTGAAAGAAGTTACTAAACAATAAGCACATACAAAGTACAATTGACAAGATATACTGGTCCAGAATTGCCTCCATTGGCAAGGTTGGTGACACAGACTAAATTTTGCTTTCTTAAGCACTAAGCATGTCTTTGCAACTTAGTCCAAAATTTCCAGGTACAGTATTAATATGCTACAGCAAGCATTAGGATGAATTAGAAAGAAAGAGTAGAACCAGTTTAATGTTGACAACTTTTCTCCTGAATTCAAATGAGTCTTGCTAATTTGAGATAGCACACAAGAATTGGCTTTTTCCGAGTTCTGTTTTAAAGATTCAGAAACTCAGTTTCTGTAAAACAAATAACCATATACAGTTACATGAAAAGGGGGAATACTGCTAAAACTTTGACAAAATTTAAGATGTCGATTTATTTAATTGGAACAGAACTTTTCATGTCTTCCTTAACTTATTGACTCTTCAGGATAAAGCAACAGTTGATCAGAATTTTACAAATGATAAATTCAGTAATTTCTATGTTATTTGTGATGAGGTGCTGAATGATCACAAACCTGACCAACAGTATATGCCATCCTTACTGGTTGACTTAAAATGGATATCAACTTTGAGCACTTTTGTTATTCAGATGTGTATTAACCAGAGTAAACCTGACATTTTATTTGAATGTGTATATAATCTATGTCTGAACCACAATTTTTAAATGGTAATGGGAATATAATTATTTATAACTTAATCAAATATTGTGTATGGTGACTAATAGTACTCGTTGTGCTTGTATCTTTTCTAGCACTTGCATAAAACAGTTGATGTGCAAGTGACTTTTTATTTAAAAGCTGTGCTAATTAAACTTGATTGGTGCCTGGAAGGGGATTCCATCTATTACAGAACATAATTACAGGACACTTGTGTTAATTGTAATGATATTAAGGCCTCATTAGATAGATAAGGAAAATGTTCAGTTACTTTAAATCCTATTACAATTATTAATATTATGAATATTATGCCAAACAATTCTCATTTTACTTCTCAGGAAATATAAGCCCAATTTAATGACACGCAATTTTGTAAAAAGTTGTAACTGACTTAGGATAAGTCATGGGAAGAATTTCAAAGCTAAATATGTTACATTAATGATTTAGACTTTGGAACCAAAAACACAACGATCCAGAACTTCCGATCTTCGGATGTTCATACACCCCAAGGTGCACTAGGTGACCCCTCAGAAATCCTCACGCATTGACTATGCAGAAACTGCCCAGGAAGATTATATGGGCAAATGCTCTACGTTTGGAACCTTCCAAAACTCTGAGCTAGAATTGGGGACTTCAGATGGTTCCAACTCACTAACCAGAACAGTTAGCCAGGAAAAATTTGGAAGGATTAAAAGCAGTTTTAACATCTGGGTAACTATACTATTGACATCCCCCCCTCCCACCCTTGACAAACCACCTGACCCACCCTACTCCCCCTTTGCCTGCCACCCTACCCCCTCACCCACTCGCCTGCCACGCTACCCCCTCACCCGCCACTCTAGTCCCTCACCCAGCACTCGCCTGCCACTCTAGTCCCTCACCCAGCACTCGCCTGCCACTCTAGTCCCTCACCCAGCACTCGCCTGCCACTCTAGTCCCTCACCCAGCACTCGCCTGCCACTCTAGTCCCTCACCCAGCACTCACCTGCCACTCTAGTCCCTCACCCAGCACTCGCCTGCCACTCTAGTCCCTCACCCAGCACTCGCCTGCCACTCTAGTCCCTCACTCAGCACTCGCCTGCCACTCTAGTCCCTCACTCAGCACTCGCCTGCCACTCTAGTCCCTCACCCAGCACTCGCCTGCCACTCTAGTCCCTCACCCAGCACTCGCCTGCCACTCTAGTCCCTCACCCAGCACTCACCTGCCACTCTAGTCCCTCACCCAGCACTCACCTGCCACCCTACCCGTTTATACACTTACCTTCTCTCCATAGCTTCTCAAAGTGGCTTTGGGACCTTTAAACTTACCGGAATACAGCAGCTAGTACCATAAAAAAGGGGTGTGGCTTGGTTTCCCCTGATGGTCCTGCACCACGAGGAAGGACTCCCAGGTACACTCCACATTTCTGAGGAGGTCGAGTTTGGTTCGGAAGTCTGAGGGAGGTGTGAAGCTCTGGTGCAAGGCATGACAATGCACAGATTCAAATACGTTGGTACATATGGATTGTTAATGTTTGTATGAGAGGGGAGGTTGTAAGCATTTGCTTGAAGGTTGACTCCACTCAAGGGAGAGAAAGAGACAGATACGCAAGTTGTAATGTGTTTATAGGAAAAAAGGCCAGAAAGCTGAAACCTCATGTTACACAATAAGATAATTATAATTAATTACTGTACCTGAATTTACAGAGTAGTGATTCAAAAAGGAGAGCAAGAAGAATGAGCATTAAGAGCAGTACTTAAGATTATCTGAGAGCATTAAAAAAAAGCATTATAAAAAGAGATGAGACCAATAGACATCTTTCTCCTACATTATTACTAAAAGTATCTATCAAGGTTAATTTTTTCCATTTAATACTTAAAACAAAAATTTTGCTGAGGTGGTTCATATGTCCAGGGGTATTGAATTCCATGCATCTGGGCCAGCATGTCTTATCGATTTCTGCGTTAAAGCAGCTTTGGATTAACTAAATGTACATTACAGGAATTTCTGGTAGGGTTAGTTGTGAATGGCAGAATTCAATTGGAACATTTGTCGAATGAAGATGGTAATTGATTGGAATGTAATCAAAACATCATGAGAGCATTTTGTAAAAAATGTATGCCTTCAATTTTCAAAGTCTTAAAGCAAATAAATAATCGGTCAACGTTATCAAAATAGCCTCCACTTGCACAAATTCATATAACTTTCTTCTGTAATAGAAGAATAGGATAGGATTTTGATTTGTGGTACATCCACACATTGTTATAGTAGTTTATATGTAGCAAAATAAAAAAATTGTGCACAGTAAATAATGTTTGAACCAGGAAATGATATATCAATTTACACAATATTCTATGCAACGACAAACATTTTGACACATTTAAAAACTCAGCTTCTCATTGAACTAGGCTCAACTTTTTATGGTATTTCTAACATCAATGTGAGAGCAGAAAAGGGGAAGATCTTGTGACAACAACTGATTTCACTGATTGCTGGCTCTGGGGGAAGGGGTGTGTGTGGCAACAGCGCAGCCTGTGACAGATCAGAGATTGACAAACCACAGCTTCTAGGTTTCCGTGTTAATCTGCACACTTGCTTGAAATTCTGAAGTTCTGGTCAGTTTTCAGGGGTAATGATGGCAAGCACTGACAGTTTGCTGTCAAAGCCTTCATCAAAATCTACATTATAATGAAACCCAATTCTTAACTACCCTTATTTTAGTTGATTATGTGATCTAGTTAGATGGATTCTTTAATTATCTCCCGTATTCATAAAATTTGTATGGGTTCAAAACTTCCCTGCATGTTGCTCTACCCATTAGATTCCCCTCTTCCCCTCCCCCCAACCCCTTCCATTTTAATGATCTTTATTAACTTTTAATAGATTTGAGCAATTACTGGTTCTGTAAATTCCAGGAAAGTTTGTTTGGACCCATGGTTAGTCACTGATCCATGTTATTTTAGTTACCGATCAAAATACTTGAACAGTTTACCCCTACAATCAAGTTCTCTCCATAGCACATGGAATTGCATAAATTTAAATAGAGATGGAAGGCAAGCCACTTGACTACCAAAATTATGATCTCAGTTCCTAGAAGAGAATCATCAGAATTTATTTAAGTGTTAATTTTCATGATTTGTTGACAATTATCAATTGACTGCATGTGCTAGAGATTTTACATCACATACTAAAACCGTTATCAGTTAGTTACAATAAATGTCAATAATTCATAAAATACATGAAAGTGAGCAGATTGAACATTTCAAGCAAGGCTAGGCACCATTACTGTGTTCACAATACACATGGGGATCATCGTGTTCTGCTCCAAAGTTCAGCAGTGGCTGGGTGGGTGCAGTGGTGCGCAAGCACAGTTGAACAGCAGAGGTGCAAGGGCAGACGGTGAAGGTGCGGTCTCGTGGTGCTGTGGTATGTGCTAGCGCCATATTTAAAAGTGCTGCTAGCCCTGTCCAACTGCTTCTCACTGCCAGTGAGCCCCTGCCAGACTGCTGCTTGCTGCCAGCAAGCCTCTCTCTGTCTGACTGCTGCTCGCTGCCAAGGAACTTCTGCCTGATTGCTGCCTGTTGCCACTGAGCCTCTGCCTGTTGGCAGCACAATTGTTACAGCCACAGCATGCAGTAAGAGAATATCTGGCAGAGCTGCCAGAGATAATGTGCACCCATGTGCGAATGTTACAGGAGTCCGTCCAGGCCATGAGTGTTGCCACGTCTCGGGTGTGTGCACGTATGGCTTCCTCCATCAAGATATTAGCAACCCTCATGGAGAACTGGATCCACTAGACCATCAGTTGATGCTGGACTTGTGCGCAAACCTGCATGCTGTCACCTTATCCGTGAGCCCTATGCAGCAGGGAGACGAATCTGCTAGGGTCACCAACAGGGCTTTGTGCTGCTCAGGTTAGGAAGGAGGTACAAGCCTCCCTTGCAAGGGAGGGGAACGAATAGCTTCCTTCCACATCTGGGGGTTCTTCTTGATGGGCCGAAGGGCCTTTTTCTGTGCTGTAGACCTGCATGACTCCAAGTGTAACAGCAGCCCCTCTGCCAGTGACATTAGAACGCGAGTAGCCATGACAACAGAGGAGAGTCCTGTACCTGTGCTGGAGCCGCTCAACATGTTGGGGCTTTCCAGGTTTCAGGCAGCTCTAATGCAGCAGCCAGGGTCATTCAAAGAGACAGGACAGCAAGATCAGTAGCCTTCCTCCACCTCAGCTGCAAGCGCAGGGTGAACACCTTGTAGGAGAATTACGAAGAGCACCTAGCTGCAATTGGGGTTCACTGGTGAATAGAATTTGTAGATGCTCAGCTTCACGTTTGTTGTGCCATTCAATAAAAAGGTTCAAGCACGGTTGTTGACTCTCTTTCCAACTCATGTTGCCCTGTGAGACCTCATTCTACAGCCTGGTTTCCTCAATGGGCTGGAAGCAACAGACCAAGCCACTTATGGTCAACTCCTTAGCCTTGCTACAGTGTTTTGAGCACCTGGGTGCTGTGAAATGGGAGTGCAAAATGAAGGAGGCAACAGCAGGACTGAATAAAGGTAAGGCTTTATTGAAATATTTCTGAAAGGGGATAAAGGGCACAAGAAATGTCTCTACAAAAGTGCAAACTCAGTCTCCCTTGTGTGTATCTCATTGAGCCTTGCCTGTGGTCCCTCACCTTTCATCCATGGCAAGGAGTCTCCTGTACATCCTCTCATAGGAGGCATTGCGATCCACAAGATCCTCAATGACCAACTCCTCCGTCCCCCTCCCTTTGTAGCCCCATGTTTGTGTAGAACATGACAGACCATCATGATAAGCAAGACTCTTGCTGAGACATACTGAAGGGCTCCACTGGATCGATCAAGCACCTGACTCACATTTTGAGAAGCCTGGTGGTCTGTTCAATTGTCACTTGCATTTTACCTTCTCTGTACCCATGCTTAGATTCCTCACAGGCATGAGCAGCCATGTCTTTAGTGGGAATATCTTGTTTTCAAGTATTCATCCCTGAAGGTGCAGAGGAAGCCAGAAAAGTTGCAGCACCTGTGATTGCCTCAGTATGTAGGCTGCTTCCCAGGAACCTTGCACACATCTGAAGAATCCACCTTTGGTAGTGGCAGACTAGTTGAACATTGAGCAAGTGGAAATCTTTTCTGTTGCTGGAAGGCTGTTGCTGGCTAGACTGTGGGAGCCTTAATGGCCACATGCATGCATGGGGGAATCCAGCAATGGCCCCGAACCCAGTGGACTTCTCCACTTTCTGAATTGATGCATTATTGCACATCGTTGCCAGTCCTCTTGAGCATGCTCACCTCTTTTATGCACCAGTGTGCTGCAAAATGGCAGATCCCACACATCCCTGGATACCTGTAAACAAACAGAGATGTAGAAGTTGAAACCACAGTGATCTTCAGGGCCACTGGCACTGGGTGTCCACCAACCCCTTGGATCTCAGCTCGCCCTGCAGTATGGCATAGAAATTATTGACCGCCTCCCTGGAGAGCTGCAGTTTTCACTGACACCGCTGCTGAGACATTTTGGAGATAGTTCAGCCCCAGACTGTCAACTGTCTCCTGGGGATAGCTTCTTCTGCGCACATGAGGCTGTTGACATGCCCCTCTCTGCTCTTCTCTACTTTGCCCACCCTGAAGCTGGCCCTCTTGCTAGTCCTGAGGTTCCTGTTGAGCCCCCATTAGTGCCTGGACCTCCCTCCCTCTGAGCTGCTGCTCCTCAATGGGAGCCACTGAAGCCTGGGTGGCTGAGGCCCATGGCAGGTGGCCTCTCTCCTACTCCAAAACCTTCTATCCATACAGAAACCTCACACCTTTCCCTGAAACCTATCCATACAGAAACCTCACACCTTTCCCTGAATCGCTGCTTGAGAGAAAATGCCACTGTCCCCACGTTATCCTAACAGCATGTCTCCACAGTGTTAGCACCCTTTACCCCCTTCTGCTGTGTGGAAATGCCCTCCATGCACCACCCTCCCTGCAACTATACGCTGGCTCTCTCAATACCTAATAGACCCAGCACTGAGCTGGTTAATTCTTTTTGGCCTCTTTTAACAAAGTGAGGTTCCCCATGCAGAAATGTGCCCCAAAATCCCATTTAATTGGCCTCTTAAATACCTTAATTGCTTTCCCACCCGGTCAATGTGCGAAGTCCCCCCTCCATGTTTGCCACATTCAATAAAATCTAGAAGCAACATAACAAAGTGTCAGACCTCCGGTCCAACATCTGCCATTCAGTTTCTACAGGCCTCCAAGTCTGAACATATTCTAAGTGGCCTGGTAAAATCTGGCTATTGACAGAGGAGTAGTCATTCCATCAGTTCCACCATTCAATTAAATTAAGGCTCCTCTGTACCTCAATTTCATTTACTTGCTTTTGCTTTTTATCCTTTGATACCCTTACCTAACAACAAAATTCTATCAGTGTCTGTCTTGAATGATTCAACTGACCCAACATCCACAGCCTTTTGAGGGGGAGAGTTCCAAATTTCTACTACCTGTTCTGTGAAAAAGGTGCATCCTGATTTCATTTCTAAATGGCCTAACTCTTATTTGAAGATCATTCCATTTGTTCTGGATTTACCCACCAGAGGAGATAGAGATTCAATAGTTCCTCTGTGTCTGCCCTATCATTTTAAGCATCTCGACTAGATTAGATATCAACCTTCTAAGCTTGAGTGAATACAAGCCATTTATGTAGTATAAAGGATTACTGTTGAATATGTAAATAGACAGTCTACGTCGCTGATGTAAGATCACATGACAACAATATGCTAATAGTTCTGTGTGAAGCCTTGTGCTAAGCCTTATCTTGCATATAGTTAGTAGGATGTTCAATAAAAGGTAAAGTTTCCCAACAGCCTTGCCTCCAGTAGTCGCAATCAATCTTTTCCAAGAAGAACCTCATCTAAAACCCACAACAACAATGACAGATGGTGGCAGTGGAAAAGATGACAGAAAAAGCACCAACGAAAGAGCCCAGCATCTGAAAAAAAAGAGAAATGACTGGGAAAAGACAGAACTTGAAGAAAGGCTAGAGTGAAGAAAAACAATGGAGAAAATCTTACCCTTACCAAAGTGCTTCGACTTTGTGGAAGGCCCAAATCAAGCCAAGAACTGGTGGTGTAGGTTTATCAGGCACAGAGCTGCTTTGAGACTAACAGAAAAGCCTAACATGGGACGGATCAGTACCCTACTCTATGCCATAGGCAGTAGTACAGATAACAGTGGTCAGACAGCACATAAACAAATAAGGCTGTGACATACCAATTGGTTATAAAAGCCTTTGATATATTTTTCAGCCTTAGAAGGAACACCATCATAGGGCAAAGTTCAGTACATGTACCCAAAGACCGGGAGAGAGCGTAGATACCTTCATTAAAGATTTACATAGTTTACATAGACTAGCTGAGAATTGCAAATTTGAAAGACTAATTAATTCGGGATTGCATTTTTGTAGGAGTCTCAAAGGAGACTTTCAGATTTTCTACAGTCGAGGGAGGATTTAATGCTATCGATGGCAGTGCAGTTAACAAGATGGGCAGAAATGAAAAAGCAAAATCATGTATTTCTTCAAGGAGATTGGGATTTTGTGGGGATAAACGATTGACAGTACAGTTTGTAGGACACAGAATTAGCGCACCTACACAAAAACAGGGAAAGAGCGAACTCATTGTTCTCACTGTGGTGGGAAAAGGCTGCATTGGCATAAAGAATGACCTGTCAAAAATTCAGAGTGCCATTCCTGTAAGAGGAGAGGACATTTTAAATCTTTATGCCACAGCTCACAGCAATTTAAGGATTAACCAATTAAAGCATGTAGCATTCAAAAATTTGAAGATGCAAACGAATTTGAAGACAACGAAGTGCAATTCTTGAGAGAAATTACAGGATCTAATGTGAACCATTGGAGCAGATATTATGATCAACAAACATGAAACAAACTTCAAATTAGACATTGGAGCAGGAGCTTCAGTTCTTCCTGACACAGAACAGTGGCTAAAGCTAGACTCCCTCCAGTATCGACCATATGACTCCGCAGTCCAGGAGGCATTCACCTTAGGTAAATTTCTCACAGGCCCACATATCTGCTAATGCCTCTTTTCCCAGACTCAAAGTTGATGTCAAAACTTCTAAATAAAGCCTTCAGCGTGTCCTTTTAACACTTCCTTTGACTGCTATGAGAGTGCACCTCAGACTCGAGCTCTCCATAGAAGATTTACTTTGATAAGGCATTCTGGCCACATAACCAGCCTAACTCAGCTGTGACTGTCTCATTATGGTGTGGGTGCTTGGTATGCCAGCTTAGAAGAGCCTGTCTGGTATTTTCTTTTCTGCCATTTGATCTTCAGAAGCTTTTAAAGGCAGCTCAAGAAAAATCTGTTAGCTAATCACAGAAGGAATTGATGTTGACCAATTAAAAAAATCATTGTTGAGGCTGTCCAAACTTTGTGTGCTGAAAATTGGTGCCCTAATGGAAGCTTCTGATGGAGGAACTGGAAATATAAATTTAGAAATCTTTATTTTATCTTTTTCTGTGCCTTGCCGCTAATGCCTTTTTGCTGTCAATTTTCTGCCATTTGACATTGGTTTTGATTGTTTTGTGGTCAGACATTGTGTGCTGTTAGTGTTCATTTTGATTGATAGAAACTGCTATACATTTTGATGTAATCATTCAGGAATGGTCTCTTCAATATTAATTTACCGTTCTGTGGACTTCCTTTCTGATGTGTAGCTGGATTATCAGAATAATGTCATGGTTATTTAGTACACATCTCAGGACTTAAGTTAATTGTCCATTTGCACAAATAAATGTTTTTAATCTCTTATTTGATCCAGGTTTCCCTATTCTCCATGTTAAGATGTGCTGTGATAATTTTAATATTGTAGCATATTGGAATTACTTGAAACTTCATCAAATAGAATCATTTTAAAATACACAGCCTCCATAAAGGACTTGTGTGAAATATGATGAAAAAGATTTGTATTTATCCTAAAGTCACTTAAATGTTAGCTCACCTCACTATATAAATATCCATGTACATGCTTAATCTATTTTGAAAGTACTTGGACAATAGATTCTGCAGTATCGTTTTTATTTGTTTGCTGAAAACGCTATTACCATCCCAATTTTTCTCATTTGGGGAAAATATTTTTAATATGCTGTTTTTACTGTGTTCACAAAAACATTTGCAACATTTGATTTGTAATCTGAAGGATGTTGATATGTTGCAAGAAATTTAACCATAAAATGCTTTTGAAATTAGATAAAGATTAATTCATAGAAATATACCGAAGTTACAATGTAAAATAGGTCAATTTGGATCTACCAGTTGATGTTGGTGTCCACCCTCTACACAATAATTCTAATCGTATTTAGCTCCCCCAACCGCCCCCACCCATCCTGCCCCCCCTTTTCCGTATTCCTGCAATGTCTTTTCCTTCATCCACCTACCCAATCTAATTCTCAATGTTGACCTAGTTTCTGCCTCACCTGTGAACTCTGAAAGTGGATTCCAGAGTCTCAAAACTTCCTGTGTGGAGAGGATCTACCTTGTTCAATGTTCTATTTCTCGTACATTTAATTGTGTATCTCAGGGCCACAGCTATGAGAAAAGAGTACGCTTCTATCCATACTTCTGCAATCTGCATATAAATCTTATCTGCAGAATCATAGAATCTCACAGTGCAGAAGAGGCCCTTTGGCCCATCGAGTCTGCACCGACATGTGAGAAACATCTGACCTACCTACCTAATCCCATTTACCAGCACTTGGCCCATAGCATTGAATGTTATGATGTGCCAAGTGCTCATCCGGGTAACTTTTAAAGGATGTGAAGCAACCAGCCTCCACCACGCTCCCAGGCAGCGCATTCCGGTCACCACCCTCTGGGTAAAAAAGTTTTTCCCCTCATCCCCCCTAAACCTCCTGCCCCTCACCTTGAACTTATGTCTCCTTGTGATTGACCCTTCAACTAAGGGGAACAGCTGCTCCTTATCCACCCTGTCCATGCCCCTCATAATCTTGTACACCTCGATCAGGTCGCCCCTCAGTCTTCTCTGCTCCAAAGAAAACAACCCATATCTATCCAACCTCTCTTCATAACTTAAAGGTTTCATCCCAGGCAACGTCCTGGTGAATCTCCTCTGCACCCTCTCCAGTGCAATCACATCCTTCCTATAATGTGGCGACCAGAACTGCACACAGTACTCCAGCTGTGGCCTCACCAAGGTTCTATACAACTCCAACATGAACATGACCTCCCTACTTTTGTAATCTATGCCTCGATTGATAAAGGCAAGTGTCCCATATGCCTTTTTCACCACCCCACTAACATGCAGCTCTGGCTAAGGACACACATGCAAAGGTCCCTTTATTCCTCAGAACTTCCTAGTGTCATGCCATTCATTGAATACTTCCTTGTCAAATTACTTCTTCCAAAGTTTGATCAAATTTCCTCTTCATTCCTAGTGACACTGATGCCAAGTGTAGTCCCCTATAACTGCCTCTACCAAGACCAGTTGACTCAAGGAAAACTAAGAATGGAACTTTAAGATCAATAAAAGAAATGCTGAGAAATGGTGTTGGGTTTTGAACCCATAAAATCATATTTGAAAGAAATATATTTCAGACTAGCGAGGTAAATGTTGTTGTGGTATTATATCGCTGAAGTTGTTTATTTAATGCCATTTTTATTTTCTGTACAGAGTTTAGTCATTGCAGGATTAGCTGACATGGCCAGGCCTGCAAACAAACTTAGTCCATCTCAGTCAGGAGTGCTTTGTGCTACAGGTAATGTAAAGACTTTCAAAAATATTTTTTGTAATATATTTTGGTTTACACTTTATTTATTCTTTGATCCCAGCCTTTGGGTCTCGTTACCGAGTAGTGAACAGGAATTACTTGGACCAACTTTAACCTTCTCCCTTTCTAGTCTTCCTCCACCAGCGAAGTACTATCGTAGCATCGCAGCTGATAGAGAGAACTATAAGAGGGTGATCTATCCTTTGCCTGTTAAGGCTATGATTGTGCTTTAAAGCACTTTGCTGCCTAACATTAATAACATTATAGTTTTCCCTGCCTCAGTATATATATTCTTATAAAACAGGATTTGTTCCCAAAGTGATCAAGTTGAATTTTAGGAGCATCAGGACTGTACTTGCAATATTATTAATTGCAATTATTACATAAGTAATCAACTAATTCAGTTAAAAACTAGATGTTTCAATTTATTAGTCTATGTTAACTACCTACCTCTGTAAATCACATGTTGGGGACATAAATAAATATTATTGCTCGCAGTGGCACTTAGATTATTTACTCTTAGTGCAGCTTCTTTACAGGAGACTGATATAATGCAAGTGTTCCAGACACAAATTTATCTAGCAGATTCGAACATGCATTCAGTTTAAGAGCAAGAGGCAAAGGAGGTGTGAGATCTGATATTGTTCCTTGACTCAAAGCAGCTAGAACTTTTGAGCTTAACTGTGGAGGACAACCCACTAAGCTGAATACAGGAGAGGTGGGTGGTGGATTCTGGAATGTTATGTTCTTGCCTTTCGGCGATCAGGGAATAACTACGCAATATGTTGTCAACAGAATGGCCCAGAACCTGTGATTGTAATGATGGAGAAACTGTCGGCATCGCTGTCATTAGTGTGTAAAACTGACAGCAACTTTTGGTATCTGCATGTGCGCAGTTAAATACTGAAAACCAGAAGTTGCTTTCGGTGATACTCTGTTCTTCCAAATCATGTGCTGTTGCTGTCTTCGCAGATGCAATCAACATAGAATCAATGCATTAATGTAACTTCAACTTTATATGCACAATTCTTGCTGTTAAAACCAATGAAAATGTTAAGCCTTTTTAATCAGGGATAACTTAGTATACCATTAAAAGCTAAGTTGTAATCACTGCTGAACATATTTTTGGCCCCGGAGAAAGTAATTATGAACATACGAATTAGGAGCAGGAGTAGTCCATTTGGCATCTTGAACCTGCTCCGCCATTTGATAAGATCTTGGCCGATCTGAATGTGGCCTCAACTCCAATTTCCTGTCTGTCCTAATTTTAGAAGTGTGGAGTCTCATTCCAACTGACCATTTGAAAAGCGCATGATTTTTAAAATAATTTTTATTTTTTAAAGTTTCCTTGATACTTAACCCCATGTGTTAGTTCTGAACTTTGTTTTGGTGTACATTTCTGTACATTGATAAAATGTGAATTACAATCCCTGCTTTTTACTTCCTTTTTTGTTCCCTGAGAATTCTTCAATCTAATCGGTCTGCCTTTTGCCTGCACTTTTATTGATGGTACCAAATTCAAAGTCACATTGGAATCACAGAGGAAATCCACACTCTAGAGCCTCCGAGTTCTCTCTGGGAAATTCCTCTTGATGTCAGCGGTGAGCTGACTGCAATTTCCAGGCATTAAATAGCTGGGATAGAGCCCACAATAAGCCCAATGATCTTTTTCTGATTTCATGCTTTCTGTAGTTGACTTTGCATATTTTTATAGTAACAGAACAATAAAAATTAATAATCTCTTTTTTGTAACAGGCTTGATTTGGTCCAGATACTCCCTTGTGATTATTCCGAAGAATTGGAGTTTGTTTGCTGTAAATTTCTTTTTGGGCTGTGCAGGTTGTATACAGCTAATTCGAATTGCAAAGTAAGTATCTGTTGTAGCAACATTTGTTTACTTCTCTCATGCCTAGAAATGATAGATTCTGAAGTAAAATTGTTTTCACTTCTAAAGTCTCTTTAAATTATAAAGTTTAACCTGCCTTCCCTCCTGCATAAGTTCTAGTAGAGGTTGCAAAGTTACATTTCAGAAACATTCGTTATCTTCATATTTTGCTTGCTTTCACATCCAATGTTGTCTGCTTCTGCCCCCAACTTGAGCCTTCAGCCCTGAACCCCTTTGCCACCCCCAGACTCGACTATTTTAACAGACTCCTTGTTGACGTCCATAAACTCCAACTTTGGTCAATACACTGGCTGTAAATCCCCTAATCATTTCAATACCATTCTTGACTTGTACATTAATCTCTCCATGGCCTTGGCTCCACCCCATCTCTGCAATCTCCTCCAGTCTTATCTCCCTCTGATATGTTCTGTTCCTCTGACTTGAGCCTCCTGTGGATCCCACTCCCCACCCCTCCTTTTATTCCATCAATGATAACAGAGCCTTCAGTTGCCTCAGTCCTAACTCCTTGAAATTTCTCTCCATCTCTTTACCATACTTTCAAAAACTCCTTATCAAGCTAACAGTACAGAAACAGGATGTTCGGCCCAACTGGTCAGTGCCAACATTTATGCTTCACATTTGCTCTCACTCCTCATCTTCTAACTGTTTCAACTTCCATTTGTTTTTCTCTCTCATTTTTAACTAGCTTCCCCATAAATGCATCTATACTATTTGTTATGAGATGTAAGATTTTTATGCATAAAATTCATCAATTTGAGACACTGAAAAGATGTTCAGTGCATAAGCATGAAAATAGTTTAGCTTAAATTTTAAAAAAATGTGATAAACATGCTCAGTGATAAAATACGTTAACTTGCATCATCCATTATTTTAACACAAGAACATAAGCAACAGAACAGGAGTAGGCCATTTGGCCCCTCAAGCCTCCTCTGCCATTCAATAAAATCTTGGCTGATCGGATTGTGGCCATAACTCCACTTTCCTGCCTGCCCCCATAACCCTTGACTCCCTTGTAGATCAAAAAATCTGACTAACTCAGCCTTGAATAGATTCACCGACCCAGCCTGCACTGCCCTGGGGTAGAGAATTCATAGATAATGACACTCAAAGAAGAAATTCCTCTTCATTTCCATCTCAGATAGTGACCCCTTATTTTGAAACTGTGCCCTCTAGTTCTAGATTACCTCACAAGAGAAACATTTTCTCAGCACCTACCCTGTCAATTGCCTACAGAACATTATGCTTCAATAAGATCACCTCTCATTCTTCTAAACTCCAATGAGTATAGAGCCAAACTGCTCAACCTTTACTCATAAGACAACCCCTTCATTCCCAAGAATAAACCTAGTGAACCGCCTGAACTGCATCCAATGCAGGTACAATAAATAATGGACTAAAACTTTACAGTCTCACCAATGCCCTGTACAGCTGTGCTATTTTATTCCTTTGCAATAAAGACCAATATTCTATTTACATCCTAATTAATTGCTGTACCTGCATGCTAATTTTTTGTGATTAATGTATGAGAACATCCAGATCCTCGAATCACAGCATTCTGCAGTCTCAGTCCATTCAAATAATATTCACTTTTTCTATTCTTCTTACCAAAGTGGACAACCTTACATTTTTCCACTCACTTTATCTATATCTTTTGCAGACTCTTTGCGTCCTCCTCACAACTTGCTTTCCTACCTTACTTTGTATTGTCATCAAATTTGGCTATAATACTGTCGGTCTCTTCATCCAAATCATTAATATAGACTGTAATAGATTGTAGTATAGATTGATAGTAGAGGCTCCAGCACCTCACTAGTTATAGTTTGCCAAGTTGAAAATAACCCATTTTATCCTGATTCTGTTTATCCTGTTAGCCAATCCTCTATCCATGTTAAAATATTTGAAAGCAAACAACTGGTTTAAGGCGCTGAGGTTCAAATCTGTTTCTGCTTTTTCATTTTCACTTAGATTAATCCTCAATGTTGGGTTAATTTTTACAATATTAAGTAACTGAAATTCAATGTGTTTGATAAAGAGGTACATATATTACAAGAAGCTACATTTTTAATACACACGCCCCTGTTCTTTGCAGACAGAGAGAACATTTACACAAATTGTGCCTGTTTCAGCAAATTTGCTGGTTCATTCCTCGGGGCAATATCTTGACCAATCAGAGTCAAACTGCCTAGTTTAAATTTCAAACAATGCTTGGCAGTTAACTGTCAATCACCATCAACTGGTACATCCTCCATGGCAACACCTTTACCAACCAGAATCCACTTGCCAACCAGTCAGCACTCTCTTCTCATACAATGTAAAGTTGTTGCTTCCCCTGACATTGGTATTCTTGCGGTTGTCCTGATGAGTGCAAGTCGAAAAGCTTCGACAGATGTCATTTGTCAGTAATACTCAAATTCTGTACTACCAAATAACATTTATATTGTATCACTATACTAAGGAAGGGTGGTGCATAATACTAGATATATTTTTTATTTCATACTAAATACCAACTTTATTGTCCTTTCAAAGTTTGTTCCACTGTCTCATTTATGTCCTCAGGTACAACTACGAGTTAAAGTCCAAGGACGAACATCCTGAATAAACGCCAACAGCAACCTACAAGATTCAAAGATATTATCTTGTCTTTATTTTTAAAGTGCCTTGAAAATGATTCAAGGTGACTGATAATATAATAACTGGCCTCAATGGTTTTATGGTAGAGATTCTGTTGCATATAATGTTTGTAAATATGTTCTTCATCTCCCAATAAATTTTACTGTGCCATGTATGTTTCTTAGTAATGAAGTCTAGTTTTAAAACAATAGGATCCAGCACTGGTTCTACTTCTGTCAACCTGTTTAACATCAGTTAGTTAGATTACTAAAACCTGAATCAAAAGAATCGAACCTCATCTCTAAATTATAAGGGCATGTCTTAATCACATTTTTGTATTACGTACAAAAATTGACCACCCGTGTATTCCTTTTGATTAAATTTGTACATGCTCAAAGGTGCCTCTAAGCTGGTTAAACTAATATTTGTGTTGTTGATCAGTAAATATTAGTCTTATTACTAATTAAATCTAAGAGGTACAATATTGCCTTGCAAACAATATTGCCATTGTAGTGTTTGAAACTGGTTATGTGTGAGACCAGGGAAAATAGCCCCATTTTCTTTTCTTTCAGTCCCAGAACTCTACCTCAGAATGCCTCAGAATTCTACCTCTTAATGCACTCCATCACCATTTTCTTGGTTGGCCTGCTCTACTTTTAAATTACTTCAGCCCTCCTGATATGCACTGTTCCCTCCCACTTGCACAGTGAGTGATTTGGGAATTATAACAGCAGCCAGGGTTATGCCAGCCTCCCCAGAGCTCTATAACCAGACCATTCTCCATCAAAACCTCAAAGCACCAATAGATGACAAACTTCATTGTACACAATACGGAGCACTTAAATTTACCTGTATGGGTTGAAGTCATACGGGGGGTGTGCCGATTGTGTCTTTTCTGCTGTTTAGCATTCAATTAACAAAATTGGGGGAAAAGATCTACACCTAGCATGTTAATTGTTAATTATCTATAAAAGCGCCTCTTTGCTTGTGCCAACTCCTTTTAAACCTCAGAGGACAAGGTTACAGCATAAAACAAAGTGGCAATCCCATACGTATATATGTTTTTGTTAGAATACTGTATCCAGATTTGGCACTTTAGGTAAAATGAAATGCAGTAGAGATTCACTAAGAGGACACAAGAATGAGGGGCTTTAGTTTTTAAGAGAAATTAGAGAAGTGAATGTTCTTATTAAAATAAAGCAGGTTAAGCGGAAATTGATGGTGTTCAAAATTATAAATTGTTTTGAAAAATAAATTATTTTCGCTGGTCCTTGAGTTAGTAACCAGAGGACATAAATTTAAGATCACATCAAAAGGAGAGATTAACATTTTTTTTTGCACAGAGGATAATTAACATTGGAATGCTGTACCAGAAAAAGCTTGAAAAGCTGACTCAATATTGCTTTTAAAAACGTGGAAAGGGAAAAAAAAAACATGCAGGGAATGGAACTAAATAGAGAGCTCGTTCAGTTTCATTTACTTAGATGCAATTTAAAGAAAAATATTTTCCTTTCTGTCTCTTTATTTATTCATGTGGGCATCACTGGCATTTATTGCCCATCCCTAATTGCCCTTGAGAAGGTGGTGGTGGTGAGCTGTCTTCTTGAGCCACTGCAGTTGTTGTGGTGTAGGCTCCAGGCAATTAAGAGCCAACCATGTTGCTGTAGGTCTGCCATCAAATGTCGGCCAGACCAGGTACAGACAGCAGATTTCCTTCCCTAAAGGGCACGAGTGAACCAGATGGGTTTTATAACAATTGACAATGGTTTCATGATCATCATTAGACTTTTAATTCCAGATTTTTATTGAATTCAAATTCCACCATCTACCATAGTGGGATTTGAACCCAGGTCTCCAGAGCATTACTCTAGGTCTCTGGATTAGTGGTCCAGTGACTATGCCACCACCCCAGCCCACAAGAAGTTCAATCTTATATATTTCAAAATAATATGGTGGACATTTCACTGGTCTTCACAGAACTGGAATGCAAGGAGGAGTTGTACAGGAATGCACAAAGGCAGATCTATCTGCATCTTAGATGGTCTAGTCTGAGCAACAGTTACCCAAGGAGGCAACCTATAGCATAATTACTTAGGCACATCAAAGGAGATGTGTTAATACCTATCTGTGCCAGAACCATCTAGAACCAGAAATTCCTAGTGAATAATCTATCTCTGCCTCCTAGTGTGTTACCCACCATCATAGATGCTGGTCTTCAGAAAATTCGACTCATGCCAGGTGTTATGAAGAAACAGCTGAAAGTACTGGATATAGCAGAAGCCATAGGCACTAACAACATCCCAGCTGTAGCATTGAAGACTTGTTCTCCAGAACTAGCCTAGCTGCGCTCTTAGCCAAGCTGTTCCTGTACAGCTACAACATTGGTATTAACCCAACAATGTGGAAAAATGCTCAGGTTAATCCTGTCTGCAAAAAGCAGAACAAATCCAATTCAGCCTAATACCGTCCCATTAATTTCCTCTCGAGGTTTGCTAATATCCTTTAGGGAGGGAAATTTGCCATTCTTACCTGGTCTGGTCTACACGTGATTCCAGATACAGCAATGTGATTGACTCCTAACTGCCCACTGAAATGGCCAAGGAAGCCACTCAGTTGTACCAAACTACTACTGAAAAGTCAAAAACAAGTAATATGAGACAGATTGCCTGGTATCGACCTAGGCACTGGAAACAACAAGAGCACACCAACCCTGTTGACCCTGCAAAGACCTCTTTACAAACATCTGGGGGCTTGTGCCAGAATTGGGAGAGCTGTTCCACAAACTGATCAAAAACAGCATGAAATTGTCCGTAAGAGGTGATTCCGTGAGCATAACTATGTCCCAAACACTACCACCATCCCTGTGTATGTCCTGCCCCACTGGGGACACAAGCAGGAAGGAGTTGCCCTGGGGATCCTCAAAATTGGCTATGGATCCCATGAAGCCTTATGGCATCAGATAAAACATGGACAAGGAAACCTCTTGTTGAGGTTTCGATCTGCTGATCTCCCTAAGCTGATAAATCAGTACTCCTCCGTGTTGAAGACCACTTAGAGAAAGCAGTGAGGGTGGTGAGGGCCCAGAAGGCACTCTGGACTTCAATGTCTAGCACTAAAAGTGGCTTGGTAGCATTACTGACTGAGCTGGCTGAGTACTGAAGCCCCTATCTGCCCAACTGGGCCTGCAGCAGGTGGTTAAAGAACAAACGAGGGAAAATTTGCCTTCACCAACCTTCTTGTCGCAAATGCATCTATCCATGACAGTACTGGTAGGAAGGACCACTGCATCATCCTTGTGATAGGATAAAGTCCTATCCATGGAGGATACCCTTCATGTTGTGTGGCACCACTACTATGCTAAATAGGATAGACTCAGAACAGATCTAGAAACTCAAAATTGGGCATCCATGAAGTGCAGTGGGCCATCAGCAGCAGAAATGTATTCAACCATAATCTGCAATCTCATGACCTGGCATTTCCGTCACTTTACTATTACTATCAAGCCAAGGGATCAACCCTAATTCAATGAAGACTGCTAAAGGCATATTTAAAAATGATGTGTCAACAACACAACATACCAGAAGCAGCATGTGACAGACAGAGCTAAGTGATCCCACAGAGCTAAGTGGTTCCAAGGAACCAGATCAAAGGTCTGTCATGAATGAGGGTGAACAATTGAACAACTAACTGGAGGAGGAAGCTCCACAAATACCCCCACACTCAATCATGGGGGAGCCCAACACATCAGTGCAAAAAACAATACTGAAGCATTGGCAACCATCTTCAGCCAGAAGTGCTGAGTGGATGATCCATTTCTGCCTCCTCCTGAGGTCCCCAGCATCGCAGATGCTCTTCAGCCAATTTGATTCACTCCATGTGATATCAATAAATGACTGAAAGCACTGGATATTGCAAAAGCTATGGGCCCTGAAAACATTCTTGCAATATAACTGAAGACTTGTGCTCCAGAACTAGCCATGCCCCTAGCCAAGTTGTTCTACTGCAATTACAACACAGGCATCTACCTGACCATATGGACAACTGCCAAAGCTGGACAAATCCAATCCGGCCAATTACTGCCCAATCTGCCCACTCTCGATCAAAGTCAAGGAAGAAGCACTCTTTTCTATTTTTCCTTAGTTCTATTGAAGAGTCATATGGACTCAAAATGTTAACTGTATTCCTCTCCATAGATGCTGTCAGACCTGCTGAGTTTTTCCAGGTATTTTTATTTTTGTTTTGGATTTCCAGCATCCGCAGTTTTTTGCTTTTATCAAGGAAGTTGTCGTTGACAGTGCTATCAAGCGGCACTTAAACAGCAATAACCTGCTCAGTGATGCTCAGTTTGGGTTCCGGCAGGGCATTCGGCTCTGACCTCAATACATCCTTGGTCCAGACATGGACAAAAGAACTGAACCCAAAAGGTCAGGTGAGATTGACTGCTCTTCACATCAAGGCAACATTTGATTGATGTGGCATCAAACAGCCCTAGCAAAATTAAAGTCAAAGGGAATCAGGTGGACAACTCTCCAATGGTTGAAATCATACCTAGCACAACAGAAAATGGTTGTGGTTGTTGGAGGCCAATCACCTCAGTCCCAGGATATTGCTGCAGGAATTCCTTAGGGTAGTGTTCTAGCCCCAATATCTTCAGCTGCTTCATCAATGACCTCCCTTCCATAATGTCAGAAGTGGGGATGTTCGCTGATGATTGTGTAATTTTCAGCACCATTCGCAACTCCTCAGTTACTGAAGCAGTCCATACCCAAATGCAGCAAGATCTGGGCAACATTCAGGCTTGGGCTGATAAGTGGCAAGTAACATTCGTGTCATACAAGTGCCAGGCAATGGTAATCTCCAATTAGAGAGAATCTAAACAACTCTCCTTGACACTCAATGGTGTTAATATCGCTGAGTCCCCCACTTTCAACATCCAAACTGAACTGGACCAACCATTTAAATGCTGTGGCTACAAGAGATGGTCAAAGGTTCTGAATTCTGTAGCAAGTAACTCACGTCCTGACTCCCCAAAGTCTGTCCACCATCTACAAGGCACAAGTCAGGAGTGTGATGGAATATTCCTCACTTGTCTGGATGAGTGCAGCTCCAACAACACTCAAGAAACTCAACACCAACAAGGGCAAAGTAGCCTGCTTGATTGGCACCCCATCCACCACCATAAACATTCACTCCCTTCACCACTGGGGCACAGTGTAGACCATCTACAAGATCCACAAGATGCACTGCAGCAACTTGCCAAGTCTCCTTCATCAGCACCTTCCAAACCCGCAACTTCTATCACCCAGAAGAACAAGGGCAGTAGACATTTGGGAACACTATCAGCTGCATGTTCTGCTCCAAGTCACACAGCATCCTGATATGGAATATATCGCTATGCCTTCACTGTCACTGAGTAAAAATTCTGGAACTCCCTGACAGCGCTGTTGGTGTACATACACCACATGGACTGCAGCAGTTCAAGGAGGTGGCTCATCACCACCTGCTCAAGGGCAGTTAGGGATGGGCAATAAATGCTGACCTTGCCAGTAATGCTCACATTGCAAGAACAAATAAAAAAGAATTATGGAGAACTCTTGTACCGGGCAATCTTGTAATCTCCTGCAGCTTGACTGGCAGGCATCATTTAAGAGTAAGATTTTCCTATGGTTTTAAAAAGCATCAAGATTTGTTTGTTTTTAAGCTGCCTTGGAAAGGTCTGTCAAAACAGTCAGGCTGCAGTGTTCCACTGCTTCCATCAGGTCACTAATGACTCGTTTGTCATGGCAAATTGCTTTTCATTTTTCCATCAGAGGGCTGCCAGCAAGAGAAGGTTCTGCACTTTTTCAGGATAGCAGTGTTTCCAAGGGTGCAGGTTCTCAATGATGGAACCCCTGTGGTCATACAGACCCCTTTCACTAATGCGGCCACTTTGATGGATAGGAAGTCATTCCATTCAATCAATGCACGGACTGGTCATGATGATCAGCAATATATTACAAAGGTGGATGCCATATACACTTGTAGTTCAAACAAAGCATTTGCCGAAGTCAGTTAACAACAATTGAAATTGTGTCACACCTTTAAAAAAAATGAAACGTCCCACATCATTTTGTAGATGGGGGTAAAGAAATAGACGCTGAGCTGGGAAGACAGAAGTTAGAAGAGATGATCAATTACTTAGTTAAAAAGGTGGGTTTTAAAAGTGGAGAGTGATAGTGAGGTGTGCTGAGGTTTAGGGAGGGAGTTCCAGAGAGTGGTAACCAGACGGCCAAGAGTTTTGCCACCAAAAGAAAGGAGAGGGTGATAAGTAACCAGCCGGAGTGAGAGTAATAGCACATTTGAGAGATGTAGAACTGCTTGCAGATTAGGTTAGGATAAGACCATGGAGAAATGTGTAGATGAGGATAAAGATCTTCAATAATTTGCACTGAGAAAAGGAGAGCCAGTGAAGGTCATCAGGGTGAGGGTGATTGGGATTTAGTGTGAGCAAGACACAAACAGCAGAATTCTGAACAAGTTTGATCCTCTGAAGAGAAGCAATGCGAGGTCAGTAAGGAGGACATAATCCAATTTGGAAGTGACAATGGTACTAGTGGTTGCAGTAGCAAAGGGCAAATGAAGTGAGGATTGAAGCAAGCAATGCTGTGGTGGTGGAAGTAAGCAATTCTGGCGATGGATAGTAAATAAGGTTTCATATCTTATTTGGTATGGAAAGCGTATTTCATTGAAAATTCATCCCAAGTACCTGCAGTTTAGTGTTAAAATCATAATGTTTTGAAGCGTTTGGTTCAACCTTAGAGCTTGGCTAGGGAGAGAAATTCCTCATATTGAAGGAATGGAGTTTGCGATAGGGTCCAAAGACATTGGTTTCAATCTTCATCTTCAAGACTCATCCAAGAAAGGAGGATAAACTTTTATGGAGATTCTCCTGCCTGCCTGTAATAACTGAGGAAGAACCACAGATAAAGGTGAAAAATGGTATGCACTGTAGAGAGCTGTGCTTCCTGAGGGCAGCTGTTGGTTGTCTTCTTACAGACAACAAAAGAAATGTAAGTGGGAAAAGGTTGAAACCAGCAGCACATTGCTTGTAGATTGTCAAAACTGGGTTTGACCCTGGAAAGGAGGTTGCCTACACAAACAATGAATAAATTTTAAAAAAGTTAAGTAGTGCCCTAAGTTTGAAATGAGCACTTTCACCTCAAACAGCAACATGGCAAATTAGTGAATGACAATGCACGTGAAAGACCAAGGCATGTAGAATAAGTGTCAGTGATAAACATTGGCATGCAGATGCACAGTACCTTTCTGCATGATCCTTGCTGATTGCTCAACACATACTAGCTGATTATTTCAAGAGTAGTTTCTTCACACCCAATTAGAGGTTTCCGGTTGATTAGGCTACCTCCTATTGCTCACATTTCTTGTGCATTATTGACATTTTTTTCCCTAAATTTGTGAACAGCTTAGTGAAATGCTGTATATTTGATGAGCCCTGACATAATAATGTATGCAGCCAATATATACAGAAAATGTTGGAAATACTCAGCAGTCAGACATGGTATTGAAAATACATCACAGTTACATCTACAGGAGTAACAATTACTTAGGATGAGTTTACAATGAAATACACTCTCAATACTAAATAATAAATACGATAGATATGAAACCAGAACAATGAAGACATTTTCCACCCTCATTTGTACAGAGAGAAACAAGGTTAATGTTCAGGTCAATGACCTTTCATCAGAATCTGTTGAGCATTTCTTAGGTTTATTTCAGATTTCCAACATCTGCATTATTTTGCTTCTATATTGAATGCATTTGATCATTCTGCCTCCCAAAATATGACTGACCTTGCAGCATGGAAGTTGAAAACACATGTAATCTTTAACACCAAAAGATTTCCTGAAAGATGTAAGATGTAATATATATTTTTATGGGTTTTCTGTGATAGTGTTAAGGTTAGGATTTCAATATGATAAAATAAATGAGCTAAGGTAAAATTGATTTAGGTGAAAATGCTTTTTCCAAGCATGCTAGATATCATTTAACTTGATGCAGTTTAGTGCTGGACTCATATTTCGGCAAATTTTCTGAGGGTAGAAAATGTCCAGGAATGAGTCAAATAAACTTTCTCTGTACTGATTCTAACACAATTATATCTTTTTTCAGATAAGGAGACCAAAACTATACACAGTACCTCTTCTGGAGGAAGGTATAAAGTGGGATTCCCCAAGGGTTGGGGAGGTTAATGATAGGCTTCAAGAGGACATAATTTTGCGGAATGAAAATGATGAATTTTAATACAGAGAATTTTGAAGTGATACATTTTGGTAAGAAGAACAAGAAGAGGCAATATAAATTAAAGGGTACAATTCTAATAGGGGGATGGTGTAGGAGTAGAGGGGATATATGTTCACAAATTATTGAAGGTGGCAGGGCAGAATGAGAAAGTGGTTACAAAGGCACAACAGGATCCTGGGTTTTATCATTAGAGGCCAAGTGTACAAAAGCAAGAAGTTATGATAGCCTTTATAAAACACTTTTTCAGCCTCAACTGGAGTATTGTGTCCAATTCTGGGCATCCCATTTTAGAAAAGATATGGAGGCATAGGATAGGGTTCAGAAAAGATTTACAAGAATGGTTCCAGGGATTGATCAGTTATGTGGATACATTAGAAAAGTTATGATTGTTTCACATAGAGAAGGTTGAAAGGAGAATTCATAAAGATATTCAAAATACTAAGGATCTAGAGAAAGAGCACCTCTTTCCATTGACGGAAGGTTGACAACCAGAAGACACCAACTTAAGGTGATTGGCAAAAGAACTGATGGTGATGTGAGGAAAAACCTATTTACACAGTGAGTGGTTAGGATCTGGAAGGTACAACCTGAGAGTGTAGTGGAGGCAAATTCAATCATTGCTTTCAAAAGGGAATTGGATAAGCACCTGAAGAGAATGAATTTGCAGGATTATAGGGAAATGGCAGGGGAATAGTACTAGATAAGTTGTTCTTGCAGAGAGTCAGCAAGTACACAACTGGCCAAATGGTTACAGCATAGAAGGATGCCTTTCTATGATGACAATAAATTTTACACTGTGGACTCAATTTATTTACCCATTAATTTTGATGATCAGACAATTTAGGGTTAAGTGCTTTAAGACAAGAATGCATCAATGATATTAGCTGTTAATGGGTAAAGTGGTGGCGGTGGTACCAGACATATTAAAACATGTCTTAAATGCAGGCATGATATTTCAAAAATGGCTAATGTGGGTTTGATTCTGCTCCCCCAGTACAAACATATCCAAACAAAGCTCTAAAATCCCTACCTAAGTCATGCTGGACCCAGGTTCCCCTTCCTTAGACTTCCTTTACCCACTTTACATCTCAGAAATACCCCCCACTGCTCACAATCCTGTAGATCTCTCAACCATGTGTTCACAAAAGGATTTCAAGGGGGCCACAAAAAATAACCAGAGAATGGGTAGAAAGAAAATACAATTTGCTGCTTACCACCTGGAAGAAATATCTACACTTATCGGAGTGAGTTTGCCTACCTAAATAGAGTTACTGCTTTCTAAAGGCAATTCACCTCATGAATTGTTTTGAAATGTAATGTGAGTTTAATTGGACAGAGATTGTCTCACAACAATTCAGCCACAGCAGAGGGAACTGACAGTAACAGCTATGAGGATGATAATCTGACAATTTCCCAGTCCCACCTCTGCCTTTTGATGACAGGTGAGAGGGGGAGATCAGTTATGGATATAGATAAATGTAACATACCTGATTGGTAAAAGTTATACTGAGATGATAAAATGTTACTTCAGTGTCAGCATCAGGATGGTTGAAGATCTTTTTTAAAAATTAGCTTTAATTGGGAGGGAAGTCATGTGATGTTAAGTTTGAATTGTTAATCATAATAGGTGCTTGTCATGGAAGAATGAGTCCAAAGCAGGTTTATTCTCAAGGCAACTCTACAGTAGAGCAAACTCTCCCAGTCCCTTCCCCACTGGAGTGTTACAGCTGTACCCATTTCTACGATTTTGATTACTCTTATAATTGAACCAATTAAATTAAATTAAAATGAGGGACAAAATAAAAGGCAGCCCCTTAAAGGGATACTGCAAGAAGAAAACCAAAATCTTGAAGGGAACTTACAAACATCAAATCAAAATGTGACTAAAGGGGTTGCACCCACTTACAGGTAGACAATGACCACCACCTGTTTTAACAATGCAGTTGTCTTGACAATGTAATTGCTCTACAATATAATTGCCAGTCAACAAGATTGTTATTGGACTTTGACAATGTAATTACTGATACATTGACATGGATGTTGGCACAAGAACTGAAAATTGTTGCTCAGCACCAGCAGCAAGTTTCACATTTAGTAAAATAAAAATAATTTTTAAAATCTGTTTACTTGTATAAGTAATTTTTATACAAAATTACTTGTATTTCAGAGAGCCTGTGGGATTTTTATAATTTGGGAATGGGGGTGGCTGCCTCAGAAGCAAAAAGTTAAGAACTATTGCTTGAGACTACATTTCTAGTGCCCCCAATCCAATAACCACCCTAAATGTTCATGGACCATGAAACCTCCCATATCCCAGAATACCTGTCCCAGTGATCACCAATCTAATCTACCCTAATCTTCCTCTTCCCTCACATAATCACAGGATGGTTACAACACAGGAGGCCATTTGGCCTGTCATGTCTGTGCTGGCTCTACAATGGAGCATTCACCTAGTGCCACCCCCCACTATCTCCCTGTATCCTTTTTAGATAATAATCAAATTCCCTCTTGAATGCCTCGATTGAAGCTGTCGCCACTAAACTCCCTGGCAATGCGTTCTAAATCCTAACGACTTGCTGGACGAAAAAGTTATCATGTCACCATTGCTTCTTTTGCCAATTGCCTTAAATCAGTGTTCGCAATCTTTCCACCAATAGAAACAGTTTTTCCCTATCTACTCTGTCCAGACCCCTCATGATTTTAAATACCTTTATCAAATCTCCTCTCATCCTTCTCTTCCCCAAGGAAGATGGTCCCAACTTCTCCAATCTACATTCCTCATTGCTGTTACCATTCTCATGATTTTTTTTCTGCTCTCTCTCCAATGCCTTCATATCCTTCCTAAAGTATGGCACCCAGGAATGGATACGATACACCAGCTGAGGCCAAACCAGTATTCTATACAAGTTTAACATAACTTCCTTGCTTTTGTACTCTATGCCCCTATTAATAAAGCCTAGGATGCTTTATGCTTTACTAACTGCTCTCTCAACCTGCACTGCCACCTTCAATAATATATGCACATATACACCCAGTTTCCTCAGTCCCTGCACCCCCTTTAGAATTGTGCCATCTATTTAACATTATCTCTATACATTCTTCCTACCAAAATGAATTACTTCATACTCAAATTTAATCAGCCACTTGTCCGCCCATTCCACCAACTTGTCTATGTCCTTTTGAAGTTTTACGCTTTCCTTCTCACAATTTGCAATACTTATAAGTTTTGTATCATGCGCACATTTTGAAATTGTGTCCTGTACACCAAGGTCTAGATCATTAATATACATCAGGAGCAGCAAGTGTCCTAATACCAACCCCTGGGGAACTCCACTATAAATCTTCCCCCAGCCCGAAAAACACCCATTATCCACAGTTCTCTGTTAGGGACTAGATATAGTTTAAGTAAGTTATATGTGTATGTGTGTGTTAGGAATAAGTTTTAGTTTTAAATTTAAGTTTGATTTATGTTTCTGTATTGGTGTGATAAGAAGGGGCACTTGAGTTTTAGTTTCGCTTAAAAAGATGTTTTAATTCAAATGAGTTTTTATGACTCTTGATGGAGAGTTAAAACAAATACAAGGTGGAAAAAACTAGGCTGTTGTCTAGTAACAGGAGGTCCACACAGGAACCGGGAGAAACAGAAAGCAATTTTAGTTCCGTTGAAGCCAGGAGCCAGGAGAGGCTGGACACAGCAGAGGAAAACTGCAGAGAGAGCAGATCTCCCATAAGAACAGGAGAAAGTCCCAGAAACCAGGGATCAGGTCCTAAAGGGAATAAAAGAATGTCCCAAGACGCCCTTCTAGTCGAAGGAAGGACAGGAATTTGGAACAAGATCCTGTTCAATGGAAGTGAAAGTAAGGAGCAGAGAGAAAGGCTCAAAGCTTAAAGGGAAAAAGCAGCAAGACACAGACGTAAAGCAAAATAGGCTTGCGAGAAGCCAGAAGATCCAAGGAGTCAGCTGGAGGTCTATAACTCTTTACTATGGGCATGTGAAGCAGTGGTGTTCTGTTGGCACATCTAAGTCTGAGAGAGAGTGTGTGGAAGGCAAAGATTGAATGCATGTGGTGATCTAAGGGAAGAGGAACACCAGAAGGAGAATTCAAAGCCCTGGAGGTGGACCCTTGTGGAAGGTCTCTGAGAGGAAGCATCATTTGGGAGAAGATTCCAAAGCAGATCCTGTGAGAGTTGAGATTGAAAACCCCCATATGAAAGATAGAGTTCAGCGAGATCGGTTGGCTCAAAGTGTGACAAGCGCCTGGGGGTCGTTGATGAGAGATCTATAGCATCTGTTTGGGGTGGCATCCGTCACTTGTTTTTAAGAGTGTGGTGTGCCTGACTACAGGTCGCCTATTGGTTTACGTGGACTGTGTACTTACTGTGAACATTAGAGTACAAGATAGATTTTGTACTTTCTATTACCTTTACAGATAAATAAAGATTTGTAAGGATATACATGTGGGTGAAAAAGTATTATAATACTATTTATCTTTTCTTGTTGAATAAATGTACTGCCAGATCCCAGGGCTGCCCCCAGTGTTGAAACATCAGTGGCACTGGTAATATTACTTTGCAGTACACTCTTATCCTTTTAAAAAACTCACCATGAGCAATGCCTTGGACATTTTCTAGTGTTATGACAAAAGTACTATATCTCTGTGCACTTCTTGTCTGGTAAAAGGTAAATTTCTGTTGTCACATTTATAACACAGTTCTGTCAAGTTTTTCCATTATAATGACTAATGTGCACATTCTTAATGTCTTGTGTAAACTTATCATGCCATAATTACACCATACAGGTGGTAATGGCTGCAGTACCTCAACCTGCTGCCTTTCAACTCTGCGGTCTGTATTTCTTAGAAACTCCTATGTCCAATCAACTCTATTTTCTGCTTCCCAAATTTCTGTAAGTTTTGCACTTTAACTAATGTATAGCAAATCAATATTAATACAGGACAGTATGCATAACTTTAAAATGGGAACTAAATTACATCTGCATGTCCTAGTCACTTACCTTCTTCACTCCAAGCCCCCTTCACCCAAAGCCAACACATGATTTTGACCTCATGAACAGAGGCATCAGCGATCTAGCTGGACATTGTTAAATATTGTGCATAAAGTATGCACTTGCTATTTAGAACCTTACCTGCTGTTTTCAGGAAAATTGGTTATGCTTTTCTGTCAGCATTTACTATTGTAAATTGCAATTCCAACATTACCTACTCAATTTTGCTATGTCAATTGTTCTAATATATTTGCAGACTTAGGCCTCTATAGGGCTCTGCAGACTGAGTTGGTGGAGCTTCTTTTGCAAATCTATCACCATTACATCAATCCATCACATGCTCATAATTAAGATTATATTTATCAACTGAATATGGATCATATCTTACTAGTGAACTAGTTAAAAGTTGACAGTTAAGCTTAACAAAGATTGTTGCAACATAATAAAATTGATATAAATAGCAGACAGAGAGGCACCTGGAAAAAATTATGTCCTGTTAACTCATTGCTGAGGTAGGTCACAACATATCATTAAGCTAAATACCCAAATAAGTCTGAACTAATCCTAAATCACACTGTTGTAGGTTGAGTTCTTTGGTAGTTTGCCAGTGTGAGATTTGAACTCTTGATTCATAGTTTGCCATTGTGAGATTTGAACTCTTGATCTTAGGGTTACAAACCCAGTACCATAACCACTTGGCTATTTAGGCCAAGCTTGAGTTCTTTGTAGCACTCCAAAGACAAGGAACATGCAATTAATATTACAGGAAGTACCAGACTATAACGAGGTCTACTTGATACAGCTGTGTTTTTCCTTGTGCTGTAACAAATACTGAGTTCTCCCAGTGAAACCAAATAAAGAAGTACTCAGCAGAGATTTTTGTTGCTGCCACTCATTCATAGGTTGTGGGTGTTACTGGCTAGGCCAGCATTTATTACCCATTCCTAATTGGCTTTGAGAAAGTGGTGGTGAGCTGTCTTCTTGGATCACTGTGGTAAAGAGGTATTGTGGTGCAGTGGTAGTGTCCTTGCCTCTGCTCCAGGACTCCAGAAAGCCAAGGTGTGTTCACAACATGGCCAAACAGTGGTTGAATAGCATATGCTTCCAACGTATGCTAATGGTAGGTTGCAAAAGTGCAAGAGATTCCTGGTCAGCTGTATGATGGGGCCTTCCAGATCAAATATAGCTCAGGCCAGGCTATCAGCTTTCCAATGATAGAAAGAAAGTTGAACTGCTGTGCTCCATGTGGTGTAGGTACACCACAGTGTATTTCCAGGATTTTGACCGAGTGATTTATAGTTCCAAATCAGGGTGGTGTTTTACTTGGAGCAGAACTTGCAGATGGTGGTGTACCCATTTGCCTGCTGCCTTGTCATTCTAGGTGGCAGAGGTTACAGGTTTGGAAGATACTGTTGAAGAAGCACTGGTGAGTTGCTGCAGTGCACCTTGTAAATGGTACATGCTGCTGCCACTGTGTACTGGTGGTGGAGGGGGTAAATGTTTAAGATAATGGATGGGGTGCTAGTCAAGCGAACTGCTTTGTCCTGAATGGTGTTGAGGTTCTTGAGTGTTTTAGCAGCTGTACATATTAAGGCAAATGGAGGGTATTCTGTCAGACTCCTGACATACCTTATAACTGGAGGAAAGCCTTTCAGGAGTCAGGAAGAGAGTCACTTGTTGCAGAATATCCTGCTTCTGGCCTGCTCTTGTGTGGCTGCTCCAGTAGGTTTTTGATCAATAGTGGCCCCTAGGAAGTTGTTGATTGGAGGTGGAGGGTAGGGCTTCAACAATGCTAACTTCATTGAACATCAAAGAGAGGTAGACTCCCTCTTTTTGGAGAAGGTTATTGTCAGGCATTTGTGTGGCACAAATATTATTTGCCACTTATCAGCCCAAACCTGAATGTTGTCCAGGCTTTGGTGCACGTGGGCATGGACTGCTTCATGATATGAACAATTATGAATGGAACTGAACATTGTGCAATCATCAGCAAACACTCCCATTTCAGATTTATATTGGAGGGAATGTCATTGATGAAGTAACTGAAGATGGTTGGGTCTGGGACACTGCCCTGAAGAACCCCTGCAGTGACCCTGGGGATGAGATTAATGGCTTCCAACAACCACAACTATCTTTCTTTGTGTGAGGTATGACTCCAGGTCATTGAAGAGTTAACTCCTTGATCCTGAGAGTATAATGATACTGATTTTTACACGACTGCATAGCTTCTATTCCACCCTGACCTTTTTGTATCTTTTTTATAACACCGATGAGCTCTTCATAGCAAGGAGTCATTTGCAATAATATATTAGGACCAATGAATGCAGTGACATATTGAACTTCAGCACAAATAAAAATTGATATCCTAACTTTAGGCTATGCAACATAATTTTAGTCGCAGACACTTCCTCCTACCTCCCCCAGACCATGACCCCACCACTGAACATCAAGCCATTGTTTCCAGGACTGTCACTGACCTCATCTCCTCTGGAGATCTTCCCTCCACAGCTTCAAACCTCACAAGCTTTCCAACCTTGGACGGCCCGCTTCTACCTCAACTCAAAATCCACAAACAGGACGGTTCCGGCAGACAGATCGTTTCAGCCTGTTCCTGCCCCATGGAACTCATTTCTAGCTATCTTGACTCCAGTCTCTCTCCCCTTGTCCAGTCTCTCCCCACCTACATCTGCGATTCCTCTCATGCCCTATATCATATCTACAATTTCCAGTTCCCTGGCCCCAACCGGCTCCTCTTCACCATGGACAACCAATCCCTCTACACCTCCCTCCCCCACCGGGATGGTCTGAAGGCTCTCCGTTTCTTCCTCGAACAGAGGCCCGAACAATCCCCATCCACTACTACTCTCCTCCATCTGGCTGAACTTGTTCTCTCACTGAACAATTTCTCCTTAAAATTATCTCACTTCCTCCAAATAAAAGGTGTGGCTATGGGTACCCACATGGGCCCCAGTTATGCCTGTCTCTTTATGGGATTTGTGGAATATTCCTTGTTCCAGTCCTACTCAGTCCTCCCACAACTCTTTCTCCGGTACATCGATGACTGTTTTGGTGCTGCTTCGTGCTCTTGTCTGGATCTGGAAAAATTTATTAATTTTGCTTCCAATTTCCACCCCTCCATCATTTTCACGTGGTCCATCACTGACACTTCCCTTCCCTTCCTTGACCTCTCAGTTTCAATTTCTAGTGATAGACTGTCCACCAATATTCATTATAAGCCTACCGACTCCCACAGCTACCTCGACTACAGTTCCTCACACCCCACTTCCTCTAAGGACACCATCCCATTCTCTCAGTTCCTTCGCCTCCGTCGCATCTGTTCTGATGATGCCACTTTCAAAAACAGTTCCTGTGACATGTCTTCCTTCTTCCTTTACCGAGGTTTTCCACCCACGGTGGTTGACAGAGCCCTCAACTGTGTCTGGCCCATCTCCCGCACATCCACCCTCACACTTTCCTCTCCCTCCCAGAACCATGATAGGGTCCCCCTTGTCCTCACTTTTCAACCCACCAGCTTCTGCATTCAAAGGATCATCCTCCGCCATTTCCGCCAATTCCAGCATACTGTCACTACCAAACACATCTTCCCTTCACCCCCCCACCTGGCAGCTTTCCGCAGGGATCATTCCCTCTGGGACACCCTGGTCCACTCCTCCATCATCCCAACACCTCAACCCCGTCCCACGGCACCTTCCCATGCAACCGCAGAAGGTGCAACACCTGCCCCTTTAGTTCCTCCCTCCTCACTGTCCAAGGGCCTAAACACTCCTTTCAAGTGAAGCAGCACTTCACTTGCACTTCCCTCAAATTAGTCTACTGCATTCGCTGCTCCCAATACGGTCTCATCTACATTGGAGAGACCAAACGCAGACTGGGTGACCGCTTTGGGGGAACATCTTCTGTCTGTCTGCAAGCATGACCCAGACCTCCCTGTCACTTGCCATTTCAACACACCACCCTGCCCTCATGCCCACATGTCCATCCTTCGCCTGCTGCAATGTTCCAGTGAGGCTCAATGCAACTGGAGGAACAGCACTTAATCTTCCAACTAGGCACTTTGTAGCCTTCCGGACTTAATATTGAGTTTAACAATTTCAGATCATGAATTCTCTCCTCCATCCCCACCCCCTTTCTGATCCCCCTTTTTCCAATAATTTATCATTTTTTTTTTTTACACTATATTTTTTTTATTTTCCCTATTTTTAAATTTATTTCGATCTATTGTTTCATCTCCACCTTTTAGCCCATTTCGATCCCTTCCCCCCACCCCACCTGCATAAGGGCCATCTGCCAGTAGCTTGCTTCCCTTAATGTCCCCATTAGCACATCTTTTAGATAATATCACCACCATCAACACCCTTTTGTCCTTTTGTCTATGACATCTTTGGCAATCTCTTCTTGGCCTCCACCTATCAATGGCCCTCTATCGAGCTCTCCTCTCCAACCCCCTTCTACCAGCTTATATTTCATCTCATTTCTATATGCCTTAGTTCTGATGAAAGTTCATACATACCTGAAACGTCAACTGTATCCCTTGCCGCAGATGCTGTCAGACCTGCTAAGTTTTTCCAGCTATTTTTGTTGTTGTTCTAGATTTCCAGCATTCGCAGTATTTTGCTATTATTATAATTTAATTCATGAATGACACCAATTTAGCAGCATCAATGTGGTGGGTGAGTAATCTATACAGTTGGATCCCTGTTCACTTTATAGCCTATTGGATTTTCTGGAGGAAATGGGGCCAGGTCTGGAAAACAGCCACATTTAAATTCAGTGATAATGACAGGGTGATGACAAATGTCACATTTTTTTGTCATGATTGCTTTATTAATGCTGGGCACTAATATTTGCAGAGTCGTAATGGGCATTCAGTGTTGTTAAGAGAGATATCTAACAATTATCAATGTTCAAATGTCTAAAGCAAGAATCTAATTGATACAGGCCCTTAATGAGCTGGCTGCTGGATCTGGTGAGGTTTGCAGGATACTCTGTTAGTGCACAAGCATTGCGATCATGGGCCTTTACTCCTGAAGGACCCTGGAGCCATTTAAAAATGGTGGGTGGGACCAGGTTCTGAGATTCCTGGCACCCCCAATTTTTGTCAGCATGGGATAAGGGCGGGGTTAGTGAGCCCACACGCTGCACACCTGATCTGGCCGACTTCATTGCAAGTCTCTCGTAGCCCACTGCAACTTTCATGGAGTCAGGCCAGCTTCTCCATGATGCGTGGTTCGTGGATCTCAGAGGAGTCACGAACCATAGTTTGAATTTGGGAAGCTTTTGAAAGATAAATTCAAAAGATCTTATTCATGCCAATTCATGCCCCCAACCAATCTGCATACCTTCCATGCCAAATCATGGAATGCTCACTGATCCAGAATACACTGTGTACAGAACCAATGAACCCTCCAGTAACAATGGCATGTGTGAAACCTCTTAGAAAAACACACCCACTCATAATTCTTTGAAAAAAACTGCTGGTGCCACAACCCTATGTAAGTGGCAATTAAACAGACCATCAAAATATCAATAATAGAATCTTTAAGTACTTCAAACTTCTTAATCATTGAGACATTGACAAAAGAGATCACATAAAAATAACCTTTTATAATTTCATAAAGATGCCAATCAAGAAAAGTTAATAGTTCTCTTCAGCCGCGTAAACAGGGCTCCCATAGAGTTAATCTTTTTGAGAGTCTGGGCTCTTTTCTGTTATTTATATATGGAATTAGTTCTGGAATTCAATGGCTATTGCAACCCAGTTGTTTCAGCAACATCCCATGAACAACAATAAGTTATCAGTTTTGGAGCACTTCCACTCATGTGGATGTCCAGTTGTACCATTTCTATACAGGCAGCCATCCACATTATGAAAAAGAATCTGATCTCAGGATTTGGAACAACGTTAGAGGAACAACCACTTGGTTTGTAGAAAATCCAGCTCACCCCAAATCCACCCCATGTCTTCCAGAGGAATTTCCAGGTTAATATTCATCACAATTTATATGAACTTGGTCACGCTGCAGCACGTTAATTCAGACTTAATTAAGGGCAGAAGACATTTTTGGCAATTTACCAGAATTGTGATGCTGAATTGTTCTGGCCCCATGGAGACAGGGCTAGAGGTGGGGAAAGGGTGGTAAAATAAGGAGGAGACGTCGGGATACCTTCCCCACTCATTCCTGCCTTTGGGGGAGCTTCCCAGGGGTGGGTGGGGAAGAAAGTTGGCAACTTTCTTATGCCACATAAGTTCCTAATTAGGGGTCATTTTCCAATGGAGATAGGGCCTTCCCACCATTGGAGCAGTCCTCATTTACACCGCACCCCCTTCCCCCCTCCACCATCTACCAACCGCTCCCCCCCAACCCATCCCGAAGCCACCAGCTGTCTGGAGTGGGCCTGACCCCAGCGGCAGACTGGTATGCCATCAATACCACTTTTAAGTCTCCCCTCCCAGAGCTGTGGAGATCATCAAGCCACAGCTGTAGATGCCCACCCTGCTTTTAAACATTTAACAGAATCACAGTGCAGAAGAGGCCTTTCGGCCCATCGAGTCTGCATCGACACGAGAAACACCTGACTTACCTACCTAGTCCCATTTACCAGCACTTGGCCCATAGCCTTGAATGTTATGACGTGCCAAGTGCTCATCCAGGTATTTTTTAAAGGATGTGAAGCAACCCACCTCCACCACCCTCCCAGGCAGCGCATACCAGACCTCTGGGTAAAAACGTTTTTCCTCATATCCCCCCTAAACTTCCTGCCCCTCACCTTGAACTTATGTCCCCTCGTGACTGACCCATCAACTAAGGGGAACAGCTGCTCCCTATCCACCCTGTCCATGCCTCTCATAACCTTGTACACCTCGATCAGGTCGCCCCTCAGTCTTCTCTGCTCCAACGAAAACAACCCAATTCTTTCCAACTTCTCTTCATTACTTAAATGTTTCATCCCAGGCAACATCCTGGTGAATCTCCTCTGCACCCACTGCAGTTCAATCACATCTTTCTTATAATGTGGCGACCAGAACTGCACACAGTACTCCAGCTGTGACCTCACTAAGGTTCTATACAACTCCAAAATAACCTCCCTACTTTTGTAATCTATGTCTCGATTGATAAAGGCAAGTGTGCCATTTGCCTTTTTCACCACCCCACTAACATGACCCTCTGCCTTCAGAGATCTATGGACACACACGCCAAGGTCCCTTTGTTCCTCAGAACTTCCTAGTGTCATGCCGTTCATTGAATACTTCCTTGTCAAATTACTCCTTCCAAAGGGTATCACCTCACACTTTTCAGGGTTAAATTTCATCTGCCACTTGACCATCCCGTCTATATCTTCGTGTAGCCCAAGACACTCAACCTCACTGTTAACTAACCGGCCAATCTTTGTGTCATCCGCAAATTTACTAATCCTACCTCCACATGGTCATCTATGTCATTTATATGACAAATAATAGGGGACCCAGCACAGATCCCTGTGGACACTGGCTTCCAGTCACTAAAGCATCCTTCTGACATCTACAACTAAGCCAATTTTGAATCCATCTTATCAATTTACCCTGTATACCATGTGCCTCTGCCTTATTTAAAAGTCTCCCATGTGGGACCTTGTCAAAGGCTTTGCTGAAATCCATATAAACTACATCAACTGCACTACCCTCATCTACACACCTGGTCACCTCCTCAAAAAATTCAATCGAATTTGTTAGGCATGACCTCCCTCTGACAAAGCTATGCTGACTATCCCTGATCAAACCTTGCCTCTTCAAGTGGAGATAGATTCCATCCTTCAGAATTTTCTCCAACAGTTTCCCTACCACTGATGTGACACTCACTGGTCTGTAGTTCCCTGGCTTATCTCTACAACCCTTCTTAAATAGCGGAACCACATTAGCTGTTCTCCAGTCCTCTGGCACCTCCTCCATGTCCAGAGAGGAATTAAAAATTTGGGTCAGAGCCTCTGTGATCTTCTCCCTTGCCTCCCTCAGTAGTCTGGGGCACAAATCACCTGGAACTGGAGATTTGTCCACTTTTAAGCCTGCCAACACCTCCAATACCTTGTCACTCCCTATATCAATTTTCTTAAGAACCTTGCAGTCTCTCTCCCAGAGTTCCATACCTTCATCCTCATTCTCATGGGTGAAGACAGATGTGAAGTATTTGTTCAACACTCTACCGATGTCTTCTGGCTCCGACCATTGATTGCCCCCTTGGTCCCTAATGGGCTCTACTCTTTCCCTGGTTATCCTCTTCCCATTGATATACTTACAGAATATCTTGGGATTTTCCCTACTTTTACCAGCCAGAGCTTTCTCATATTCCTTCTTTACTCTCCTAATTGCTTTCTTAAGCTCCACCCTGCACTTTCTGTACTCCACTAATGCCTCCACTGATTTTCTCCTCTTGTACCTGCTAAAAGCCTCTCTTTTCCTTCTCATCGTATCCTGAATATCTCTGGTCATCCATGATTCCCTGGGCTTGTTACTTCTTCCTATCACTCTAGAGGGAACATGCTGAGCCTGTGCCCTCCCTATTTCCTTTTTGAATGCTCCCCAGTGCTCTTCTGTAGATTTCCCCACAAGTAGCTGTTCCCAGTCTACCTTGGCCAGATCCTGCCTTATTTTACTAAAATCCGCTCTCCCCAATCCAAAATATCTTTTTGCAACTTGTATATTTCTTTGTCCATAACAAGCTTAAATTGTACCATGTTGTGGTCGTTATCACTAAAATGCTCCCCCATCACCACCTCAGCCATCCGTCCGGCTTCATTCCCCAGAATTAGATCCAGTACTGCGCGATCCCTTATTGGACCCTCTACATATTGACCCAAAAAGTTCTCCTGTACACATTTCAAGAAATCCATTCCATCCAAGCCTTTAACACTATGTCTATCCCAATTCATGTTGGGAAAGTTGAAATCACCGAACATAATTCCCCTATTGTTATTGTTTTTACACACCTCCACGAATTGTGCACGTTTTTGCTCCCCAATTTCTCGCTGACTATTTGGGGGTCTATAATAAACACCTAACAATGTGGTTGCCCCTTTTCTATTCCTAAGCTCTACCCACAAAACTTCATTCGGTGCTCCCCGCCCGGCCCCCACCCCTGCACCCCCTCCCCCACCCCACCAAGATATCTCTCCCTTACTGCAGTAATTGACTCCTTAACTAATGCAATACCTTTTTTTATCCCCTCCCCTCTCTCAACTGAAGATTCTATATCCCGGAACATTGAGCTGCCAATCCTGCTCCTCCCTCAACCACTTCTCAGTGATGGCTACTATATCACAATTCCACGTGTCAATCCTCACCCTTAACTTATCCATTTTACCTGTAATACTCCTGGCATTAAAGTAGAGACCATCCAGCCTTGCCTTACTCCCTTGAAACTTAATGCAGCTGTACTCCCTCTGACTTGACTCTCATTCAAAAGTCTTCAGAGGACATTTCAATCTTGAGGTGCCCTCCGGTCTCCCACCCACATCTACAGCGCCTATTTCCCCTGAGTTGCCAGCTGGCCCACAGCCTCAGATGCTTCCATTGGCCATTTTATAATTCCAAATGAGACTTTTATTGATTTATAACAGCATAAAATATTGAATAAATTTTCCTTGGCGTGCTCCCATCTTCATTCCCCACCCTAACTGCATGAGGTCAGTTGAAAAGTCTTAACCACCAACAATAATGTTATTAATGGGGATGTGGATGAGCTTTACAAAGAAACCAATGAATCCCATAATGACAACTCCAATTGCTGTTGCCATGGCAATCTTCTGAAATTCTTTCCTGTCAGGCTTTGTACATCTTTTCACAAGTCTGATGGAATCCTTTACAAATTGACGACTGGGCTCCACAAACTGCATTTCTTGATCTATTGTATTCTCGTTTCTGTCCCTCCCTTTCCCTTTTACCTGTGCAGCCTGCCTTCCCTCCTTAACTGGGACTGGGAACCCTGAGGATATCAGGGTCCTGATGCCTGCCAGAAAACTCAATCTGTGGATTCATAACATATTAAGTGCACAAGCAACCAATGACAAATCAAAGACTATGCTTACTGTATGTGTTCATCACACTTTATTTGCACCATGTTACCGAAAAATCCTGTTTTACTGCTCAGATTGCACTGTTGTGATCACCACAGCACTGAAACACAAACAATTCCCTTTATAGATTCCAGCAAGAGGAAAAGTTGGTAATCTAAACCCTGTAAGAGAGAATGTTAATTGGGTAAATGACCTGCAAATTGCCATTGGAAAGTAGAAACTGGTAAATAATATAAAGGGACCTCTGTTAGGCATTGAAGGGCAATACAAGAGACAGAAAACAGTCACGACAAAAAGATGAACAGAAGGAGGAACAGTCTTCAAGTTTGGCATTCGTGAAAGAGAAGCAGCAGTGAATCAAACAATTAAAGAAATTTTTAAAAAGCTGCAAGATTTGAAATCATGACATTTAAACAGAAATCATTGCCATTAATACAAACATTTCTAAAGAGAGAAGACTGGTGAAAATTTCAGGTGTAGCCTCTCCATATTAGCTGAGGGTGTTCCTTTGCAGTTTGAAGATGTTATTTAAATGCTTTGTTCATAATTTTTGCATCTATACCAGTATAAATCACTTGTTATAGGACCCGACAATAGAATATTTTCTTAAAATTCACAATTGCTTTTAATAGCAATTTCCTACATTACACTACACTTCAAAAGTACTTCATTGGCTGTAAAGCACGTTGAAATGTCCAATGATTATGTATGCAATAAAAACAAAAAATGCTGGAAAAACTCAGGTCTGACAGCACCTGTGGAAAGAAAGACAGAGTTAACGTTTCAAGTCCATTTGACTCTTCTTCAGAGCTAAAGAGAAGTAGAAATTTGAAATATATACTGTTTAAAGGGGGGTGGAACAGGTGAAGCTGAATAGAAAGCAAGCGATAGGTGGAGCCAAAAGAGAGATTGCAAAAGATGTCATAAACAAAAGGTCAAAGGGTTATTAATCATGGTGGTACTGGCAAAAGGAGGTGCTAATGGTGATATGAAGAGTGGAAAGCAGAATGTGATAATGGCAGGATCAGGGTAAGCATTCTGGAAAGTGACAGATGGCCCTAGTGGGGATGGAGTGGGAGGAGGGGACGGTGGTGGGAAAAAAGATCGAAAAGGGATAAAACAATGAATAAAAATGGAAATAAATTTAAGAAATAATAATAATGAAAATAAGTGGGAAAAACAAATAATTAAATAAAAATTAAAAAATAAAAATGAATAACTGGAAAGGGGTGACCTAAAAAGGGTGGGGATGGAGGAGAGAGTTTATGGTCTGAAGTTGTTGAACTCAATGTTAAGTCCAGAAGGCTGTAAAGTGCCTAATCGAAAGTGAGGTGCTGTTCCTCCAGCATTGAGCTTCACTGGAACATTGCAGCAGGCCAAGAATGGACATGTGAGCATGGGAACAGGGTGGTGTGTTGAAATGGCAAGCGACAGAAGGTCTGGGTCATGCCTGCAGACAGACCAAAGGTGTTCCGCAAAGCGGTTACCCAGTCTGCATTGGGTCTCTCCAATGTAAAGGAGCCTGCACTGGGAGCAGTAAATGCAGTAGACTAAATTGAAGGAGGTGCAAATGAAGTGCTGCCTCACTCGAAAGGAGTGTTTGAGCCGTTGGAGAGTGAGGAGGGGGTAGTAAAGGGGCAAGTGTTGTACTTTCTGCGATTGCATGGGAAGGTGCCGTGGGAGAGGGTTGAGGTGTTGGGGGTGATGGAGGAGTGGACCAGGGTATCCCAGAGGGAACGGTCCCTATGGAATGCCAACAGTGGGGGGTGAAGGGAAGATGTGTTTGGTGGTGGCATCATGCTGGAGTTGGCAGAAATGGCGGAGGATAATCCTTTGAATGCAGAGGTTGGTGGAGTGAAAAGTGAGGTCAAGGGGGACCTATCATGGTTCTGCGAGGGAGAGGAAGGTGTGAGGGCAGAAGCGCGGGAGATGGGTCGGACATGGTTGAGGTCAACCACCGTGGGTGGAAGGAAGACACGGCAGAAGCACTGTTTTGGAAAGTGGCATCATTGAAACAGATGTGACAGAGGCGAAGGAACTGAGAAAAAGGGACGGAGTCCTTACAGGATGCAGGGTGTGAGGAGCTGTAGTCGAGGTAGCTGTGGGAGTTGGTGGGCTTGTAATGAATATTGGTAGACAGTCTATCGCCAGAAATTGAGACAGAGGTCAAGGAAGAGAAGGGAAGTGTCAGAGATGGACCATGTGAAAGTGATAGAGGGGTGGAAATTAGAAACAAAATTGATAGTCCAGACAAGAGCATGAAGCTGCATCGAAACAGTCATCGATGTTGTGAAAAAAGAGTTGTGGGAGGGAGCCTGAGTAGGACTGGAACAAGGAATGTTCCACATACCCCATAAGGAGACAGGCATAACTAGGGCCTATGCAGGTACCCATAGCCACAGCTTTTATTTGGAGGAAGTCTGGACCTGGAAAAAAATTATCAATTTTGCTTCCAATTACCACCCTTCCATCACTTTCACACGGTCCATCTCTGACACTTCCCATCCTTTCCTTGACCCCTCTGTCTCAATTTCTGATGATAGACTGTCCACCAATATTCATTACAAGCCCACCAACTCCTACAGCTACCTCGACTACAGCTCCTCACACCCTGCATCCAGTAAGGACTCCGTCCTTTTCTCTCAGTTCTTTTGCCTCTGGCGCATCTGTTCCAATGATGCCACTTTCCAAAACAGTGCTTCTGACATGTCTTCCTTCTTCCTTAACCAAGGTTTCCCACCCACAGTGGTTGACAGGGCCCTCAACCATGTCCAGCCCATCTCCCGCGCATCTGCCCTCACACCTTCCTCTCCCTCCCAGAACCATGATAGGGTCCCCCTTGTGTTCACCTTTCACCCCACCAGCCTCTGCATTCAAAGGATCATCCTCCGCCATTTCCGCCAACTCCAGCATGATGCTATCACCAAACATATCTTCCCTTCACCCACCCCATTGGCATTCCATAGGGACCGTTCCCTCCAGGACACCCTGGTCCACTCCTCCATCACCCCCAACACCTCAACCCCATTCCACGGCACCATCCCATGCAATCGCAGAAGGTGCAACACCTGTCCCTTGACTTCCCCCATCCAAGGGCTCAAGAACTCATTTCAAGTGAAGCAGCGCTTTACTTGCATCTCCTTCAATTTGGTCTACTGCATTTGCTGCTCCCAATGCGGTCTCATCTACATTGGAGAGACCCAACGCAGACTGAGTGACCGCTTTGCGGAACAACTTTGGTCTGTCCGCAAGCATGACCCAGACCTTCCTGTCGCTTGCCATTTCAACACACCACCCTGCTCTCATGCCTACATGTTCGTCCTTGGCCTGCTGCAAAGTTCCAGTGAAGCTCAATGCAAACTGGAGGAACAGCACCTCATCTTCCAATTAGGGACTTTACAGCCTTCCAGACTTAACATTGAGTTCAACAACTTCAGACCATGAACTCTCTCCTCTATCCCCACCCTTTTAGGTCCCCCCTTTTTTCTTATTCATTTTTAATTTTTATTTTTAATTTTTTTTTAATTATTTGTTTTTCCCACTTATTTTCATGATTATTATTTCTTAAATTTATTTCCATTTTTATTCATTGTTTTATCCCTAGCTTTTAGCCTTTTTGGTCTTTTTTCCCACCACCATCCTCTCCCCCAACCTCATCCCCACTAGAGCCATCTGTCAATTTCCAGAGTGCTTACCCCGGTCCTGCCATTATCACATTCTGCTTTCCACTCTTAATGTCACCATTAGCAACTCCTTTTGCCAGTACCACCATTATTAACAACCCTTTGACCTTTTGTTTATGACATCTTTTGCAATCTCTCTTTTGCCTCCACCCATGGCCTTCTATCCAGCTTCACCTGTTCCAACCCCCTTAATCAGTATATATTTCACCACATTTCTACTTCCCTTTGGCTCTGAAGAAGAGTCAAACGGACTCAAAACGTTAACTCTGTCTTTCTTTCCACAGATGCTGTCAGACCTGAGTTTTTCCAGCATTTTTTGTTTCTGTTTCAGATTTCCAGCATGCGCAGTATTTTGCCTTTATCATGAATGCAATGTTGTCTTTGATATAAATATTTCATTGACCACTTGAGGGCACCATTTATCTTAGCTCCAGACTAGAGAGGGCGACAATAACTTCTTCAACAACAAGCAATGTAAGAAAACATCCCACATATAGTTTAGTGTGCTCAGAGTTACCTTCCTTTAGTAGAAAGAAAATGTAAGCATGAGGAAGGTATAATCAACGCTGCACAATTCTAGTTGTGGAATTTTCGGACAGACTAGTTATCTATGCTCCAAAGAGGTTCATTTGTGCAATAAAAGTGGCTAAAAAACATTAGGCTGAGACTGTCATGCTGACCATAAGGATATTCAAATTACATTAAATATTCTTGTTTCCTCTTTTTGAATTGTTGTTCTCTTTTTCTCTTCCTGTTTCTCTTTTCACAGCTTGACTAATGATTGGATTTGTTTCCTCTTCTCCATCACTGTCTCCTTGTACTGGAGATGAAATTAGGAAGTCCTGAAGTTAGAAAATAGCTGTGATGTGTTTCAGACACATGGCACTCCATGCTGGGATAGGCAGGAGCATGGCATTGCTGTGTGCGCGCTGGAAGGTTTCGATAGAGGTAGATTATAAGGTTAAACGGTCGGTCCAGATGATTCAAAGCGTATTTTTGATACATGGACTTCGCAGGTCCAGTGGACACCTGTGCAAATCACTCACAACTTACCATGGGCTCAGCTGCACAAAGGACCCCCCTCCCACTCCAACTAGTGGTATATAAGGGGCAAGTTTGCAGGTGAGGTGCCTTTACGGCTTCTGCTCTTGTAACGTTTGTAGGTGTACTGTGGGGTACTTTTGGAGATATTTTGGTGAGTTGCTGCATTTGGCAGCTTCTGTTCTTACATCCACATAGAAAAGACGGAGGAGTTTTATGACCTGCCCACACAAAGGCTTCAAAAAGAATGGGAGCTATAATTGCAATGTCTCTGGGACTGTAACAATGACAGACAAATGGAGCAGAGCTGCAGAGATGGCAAGCTCTGTACAGAGGGAGAAGGAGAGCCTTCCACAGAAGGCCAGACCCACCATGAATTTTCCTGGAGCATTCCTCCCACCTTCACCATCAGGAATAATGCCTGAGGCACCTGAGATTCATTAAGTGTTGGCCACAGAACTATATTGCCTGCTTCAACAGGACATGTAGCCTCACACCAGGGTGAGGGCCACACTGCCAGTGGCCGTTACTCTAAACGTCTATGTCATTGGATCCTTCCAGGAGGAAGGTGTTTCCCAGTACACCATTCGTCGCTGCATCTCAGAGGTGCGAAGACAGCTGAGTTCATCTTTTTCTCTCTAACCAGTGGTTTTGCCGGGATCATGCGATATTCAATGGTAATGGGAGCCATCGACAGGTCACATGTAGCTCTGCAAGTGCTGCATTTTGACAGAGAAAGGTACAGGAACATATAAACATATGAAATAGGAGCAGAAGTAGGCCATTAGGCCCCTCGAGCCTCCACCATTCGATGATCTGTTTGTGTTTCGAATTCCACATTCCCATCTACTCCTGATAACCTTTGATTCCCTCGCCCAACAAGAATCTATCTATCTCTGCCTTAAAAATATTCAATGATCCACATCCGCTGTCTTCTGAGGCAGAGAGGCCCAAAGTCGCACAAACCTCTTGGAGAAAAGAATCCTCCTCATTTCTCTCCTAAAAGGGAAACTACTAATTTTAAAATAGTGCCCCCTAGTTTTGGACTCACTCACAAGAGGAATCATCCTTTCCATGTCCACCTTGTCAAGACCATTCACGCTCTTATATAATTCAATCAAGTCACCCCTCACTCTTCTAAACTCCAGTGTAAACAAACCTAATTTGTCTAACATTTTCTCATAAGACAAACCGCTCATGCCACGTATCAATCTAGTAAACCTCCTCTGAACTGCCTCCAACACATTTTCATTCTTTCTTAAATAAGGAGGCTAAAACTGCACACATTATTTGTGATATGGCCTCACAAATGCCCTGTATAACTTAAGCATAACATCCATACTTTTATGTTCAATTTCTCTTGTAATAAAGGATAGCATTCCATTAGCCTTCTTAATTAATTGCTATACCTGCATACTAATTTTTTGTGACTCATGCACTAGAGAACCTAGATCCCTCTGCACCTCAGAATTCTGCAGCTGTTCTCCATTTAAGTAATACTCTGCTTTTTTATACTTCCTGCCAGAGTGAACAGCTTCACACTTTTCCACATTATACTCCATCTGCCAGATTTTTGCCCACTCACTCAATCTATCTATATCTGTCTGCAACCTTCTTATGTCCTCTTCATAACATACTTTCCTACCGATCTTTGTGTCATCTGCAAATTTAGCTAGCATGTCTTCACTCCCCTTATCTCAGTCATTGATATAAATTGTAAAAAGTTGAGGCCACAGCACAGACCCCTGCAGGAATCCACTCATCACATCCTGCCAATCAGAAAAAGACCCATTTATACATACTCTTTGTTTTCTGCCAACCAGCCAATCTTCTATCTATGCTAATATGTAACCCCCTGTACCATGAGCTTATATTTTCCACAATAACCTATGATGTTTCCCTTTATTAAATGGCTTCTGGAAATCCAAGTACAGCATGTCTACAGGTTCCCCTTTATCCACAGTGCATGTTATTCCTTCAAAGGTTAAACATGATTTCCCTTTCACAAAACCATGCTGAGTCTTTCCAATTACCTTGAGTTTCTCTAAGTGACCAGCTATAACCTCATAAATTATCAATTCTAACAGTTTCCCCATGACAGATGTCAAGCTAACTGGTGTTTCCTGTTTTCTGCCTACCTCCCTTCTTGAATAGAGGGATTATATTTGCTACTTTCCAGTCTGATGGAACTTTTCCAGAATCTAGCAAATTTTGGAAACTTAACACCAATGCATCTATGATCCCTTTAGCCACCTTTTTAAAGAAAGAGTGAAGGACTCCACTCCATTAATGTGTAGTTGGTGTGCGACCAAACCACAATATTGGTGAATATTCACTATCCTGGTAGCAGCACTTCACCTTCATCCGGAGGAAATCTGCCATTCCTGCTGTCTTTGGGCCATCAAGAAAAACCAGATGGTGGGTGTTCAGAGATAAGGGATATTCCCTGTACACATGGTTGATGACTCCACTCCTCCAACCAAACACATCAGGATAATGGGCATGAATAAGAGACTTGCAACCTCTAGAAACCTCATGAAGTGCATTCTTAAGCAACAGTTCCAATGCCTGAACTGCTGGGAGGAGTCCTACAATACTTGCCAGAGCATGCCTGCACATTTGTTGTGGTCTAGCTGTTGCATCCTCCACAACCTCATAATTATGAGAGGACAGCTATTGCTGCCAAGTGTCTGAAGGACATCTCATGAAGAGGAGGAAGCAAGGAGGAGGCATCCTGGATCTTGTCACTCTGGACAGGCTGTCTGTGAGCACCTACTCTACTCCAGTTCGTTTAGGACATCATCCTTTAATCACTATGCCTACACTATTCCTCACCTCCCCCATCACAGCTTCATAGCATGTTGCCCTAAAAGCCACCAACAGGGACATTTCCATAACCTTTCCATAATATCTTAATCCAAAAACACATCAAATTGTACAAACACAAATGAACCATTCCTAAGTGCCTTTCCTTGCTGGTGTCTGTCTGATCGCGTGTCCTGCACAGTGCTACCCTAGTGGCTGTAGTGTGGCTAGTGAAAAGCTGCTGACTTTCACTGGGGGTGACTGCACATAGCCTTGCAGGGGTTCAGCAAGCAGGTCTCAGTCTTGAGGGTGTAGTTTTGAACTACAACATCTTGATATGGACAGCAGCGGTCTGGGCTAGCTGATAGATAATAGCAGGGACAAGGATATGGCAGCAGAGATTTTTTATTATTCATTCAAGGGATGTGGGCTTCACTGGCTAGGCCAGCATTTATAACCCATCCCTAATTGTCCTTGAGAAGGTGGTGGTGAGTTGCCCTCTAGAACTGTTGCAGTCCATGTGGTGTAGGTACACCTGCAGTGCTTTAGGGAAGGAGTTCCAGCGATCCAGCGACAGGAGCAATATATTTCTAAATCAGGATGGTGAGTGGCTTGGAGGGGAACTTTCAGGTAATGGTGTTCCAATCTATCTGTTGCCTTTGTCCTTCTAGACAGTAGTAGTCATGAGTTTGGAAGGTGCTGTCTAAGAAGCCTTGGTGTGTTTCTGCAGTGCATCTTGTAGATGGTACACACTGCTGCTACTGTGTGTTGGTGGTGGAGGGAATGAGTATTTGCGGATGGGGTGACAATCAAGCGGGCTGCTTTGTCCTAGATGGTGTCAAGCTTCTTGAGTGTTGTTGGAGTGGCACTCATCCAGGCAAGTATTCATCACACTCCTGACTTGTGCCTTGTAGATGGTGGTCAGACTTTGGGGAGCCAGGAGGCGAGTTACTTGCCGCAGATTCCTAGCCTCTGAGCTGCTCGTGCAGCCATAGCATTTATATGGCTATTCCAGTTCAGTTTCTGGTCAATGGCAACACCCAGTATGTTGATAGTAGGAGATTCAGCAATAGTAATGCCATTGAATGTCAAGGGGCGATGATTAGATTCTCTCTTGTTGGAGATGGTCATTGCCTGGCACTTGTGTGGCACGAGTGTTACTTGCTACTTGTCAGCCCAAGCCTGGTTATTGTCCAGGTCTTGCTGCATTTGGACATGGACTGCTGCAGTATTTGAGGAGTCGCGAATGGTGCTGAAAATAGTGCAATCATCAACGAACATCCCCACTTCTGACCTTACGATGGAAGAAAGGTCATTGATGGAGCAGCTGAAGATGGTTGGGCCTAGGTCATTACACTGAGGAACTCCTGCAGTGATGTCCTGGAATTGAGATGACTAACTTCCAAAAAACACCACCATCTCGCTTTGTGCTAGGAATGACTCCAACCAGTGGAGAACTTTCCCCTGATTTGCACTGACTCCAGTTTTGCTAGGCTTCCTTGATGCCATACTCAGTCAAATGTGGCCTTGATGTCAAGGGCAGTCAGTCCTACCTCACCTCGGGAGTTCTGCTCTTTTGTCCATGTTTGAATCAAGGCTGTAATGAGGTCAGGAGCTGAGTGGCCCTGGCAGAACCCAAACTGAGCGTCATTGAGCAGGTTATTGCTAAGCAAGTGCCGCTTGATAGCACTGTTGACTCTTTTCACTGATTTAATGATGATGGAGGGTAGACTAATGGGGTGATAATTGGCCAGGTTGGATTTGTCCTACTTTTTCTGTACAGGACAAGCACAAATACTGTCAGTCTGAGAAGCAGGTTCAGGCACGAATCACCTGGGCTGTATCTCAGGAACCCTAGTAGTCCGTTGGAGGAACCATGTGAATATTCGTGCTCCTTTGAGCACTGAGATCTGCAGTATAATGGCGGCACTCTGAGGCTGCATGGCAGTAAGGATGGATCTCATGACCTCAGTCTGAGCAAATGCATTGCAGTGGGGCATTGGCATCAGTACAGGGGAAAGTGGGGGCTGTCTCTTTGGGACGATTTACACCCGAACTGTTCTGGAACCAGTGCATAACTAGGGAAGTAGAGACGATTTTGGGGGCAATAGATCAAATTTGAAAATATATGGTAAATCAAAGAGCAAAGACAAGGCAAGAGAGAAAAGTACTAATATGGGAAATGATAAGCAGACCGTGACAAGATGCAATAGAGTACAATGGGAATAAGGCAGGAGGGTGGGACTAGGTGTAATACTCTTTCAGAGAGCCAGTGCAGAATCGATGGGCCAAATAGCCTCCTTCTGCATTGTAAAGATACCGTGATACAAATCTAAGAGTAAATCAGCAGATAAGGCTAGAGGTTACAAAATAAAAGGACAAAACTAAAGGCTCTGTATCTGAATGCACGTAGCATTCAAAACAAAACAGATGAACTGATAGTTCAAATAGAAAGAAATAAGTACATTCTGATAGCCATTACAGAGACATAGCTGCGGGGTGACATAGATTGGAACCTGAATATTGAAGGGTATGTGACATTTAAGAAGGACAGGAAGCTAGGAAAAGGTCAAGGGGTGGCATTGTAAATTAATCATGGTATTAACAAAATAGAATGACCTAAGTTCAGAAAACCAAGATGTAGAAGCAGCTTGTGTAGAGATGAGAAATGATAAAGGTAAGAAGTCACTTGTGAGAGTGGTGTACAGACCTCCTAACAGTATAAATGAAGAAATAATGGGAGCTTGTCAGAAAGATACAGCAATAATCATGGGGAATTTTAATCTAAATATAGACTGAAAAAAATCGATGGGCAAAGGTAGCCTGCATGAGGATTTCATAGGTTGTTTTTAGGATAGTTTCTTAGAACAGCATGTTCTGGAGCCAACCAGAGAGCAGGCTATACTAGATAGGATTAATTAATGACCTCATAGTAAAGTTTTTCAGTCCATTGTGGGTTTTACTTGGAGCTGGTGTACTTGATCACCACCTTTGTCCCTTCCGACACGGCGTGCTTGGCCAGTTCCCCAGGCAGCAGCAGGCACTCAGTGGCCTTGATCTCCCGGGAGCTGATGGCGCTGTGTTGTTGTAATGGGCCAAGCGGGAAGCCTCACCCATGATGCGCTCAAAAATATTGTTTATGAACGAGTTCATGATGCTCACAGCCTTGGAGGAGATGTCGGAGTTGGGGTGAACCTGCTTCAACACTTTGTAGATGTAGATGGAGTAACTCTCCTTCCTCGACCTTCGTCGCTTCTTGCTGCCCTTTGCTGCCGGTTTCTTTAAGGCTTTCTTGGTTCCCTTCTTGGGAGCTGGTTTCTTCTCATCAACCATCTTCAGTTTCAGACACAGAAAGGCGCACCTTGGTAGCAGCAATCATAATACGATTGAAATTTACATTCAGTTTGAGGGAGAGGTGAGTGCGTCCAAGATGAGTATTTTAAACTTAAATAAGGGCAATTATGAGGGCATGAAAGCAGAGCTAGCTAAAGTGAACTAGCAAATTAGGTTAAGAATAGTTCAATAGAGACGCAGTGGCAGACATTTAAAAGGGATAGTTCAGAATACACAGGCCAGAATTTTCAGCTTGGCGGGTGGGCGCCAACTGAGTGTGAAATGACGCGCAATGACGTCGGCTGAGCATGCTGATGCCAGTGTGCAGTTGCGCGATAGTTAGGTTGGTGGGCGGGCGCCAGAGCCGACAGCGCACCAGCCAACAATTAAAAGGCCATTAAGGTATCAATTATCGTTAACTTTTCACTGCCCGTTCAACCTAATGGTTGGCTGGGAGGCAAAAAACCCAAGCGGCCTTTGCATTGTTTTGGAAACCTCATCCACGGGCGGGATGAGGTTTCCAAATTCAAATACAAATGAAATAAAAACTTTAATTTTTAATTAAAAACATGTCCCTGCTCATGTGACAGAGTCACATGAGGGGACATATTTTATTAATTTTTTCTGTTGTTTAATAATTTTTTCAATATATTCTTCATCTCCCTGACGCACGGAGCTGCTTCAGGGAGATTATTCAGTGCTCTCTTGCGCACATGCGCTAAGTTTGTGCTAGGCCTGTTCGGACACCTCCCCGCCGCACCCCCACTCCTGCACAGGCAGTGTTCAGTGCTGCCACTTGTGTATCATGCTGGGCGGGCCTTAATTGGCCTGCCAGGGTGAAATCGTGGTGCACTGTCAATCGCAGGCGGCAGTCACCTTCCTGACAGCCCCCACCCACTCCCTCCGATCCTGAACGCCAAGGGCAAATTTCTGCCCACAGAATAGATACATCCCAACGAGTAAGAAAAATTCCAAAGGGAGGACCCACCATCCATGGTTAACTAAAATGCTTAAAGATAGTATCAAACTTAAAGTAAAAGCATTAAATTGTGCAAGGATGGGTGGCAGGTCAGTAGTTTGGACAGAACATAAAAAAAAGCAAAGAATGACCAAAAGATTAGTAAGGAGGGAAAAATTAGAGTATGGAGAGAAAACTAGCTAGCCAGCAAGAGTTTTTATAGATACTTAAAAAAGAAAAAGAGTTAACAAAGTGAGCATTGGTCCTATAGAAAGAGTCTGGGGAATTAATAATGGAAAATAAGGAGATGGCAGATGAATTGAACTGAGATTTTTGCATTTGTTTTCACTGTAAAGGATACAAGTAACATCCCGGAAATAGCTGTAACTCAGAAAATGGAAGGGAGGGAGGAACTCAAGAAAATTAAAATCACCAGGGAAATGATACAGAGCAAATTGTTGGAGATGTAGGCTGACAAGTCCTCGGGTCCTGATGGACTTCAGCTTAGGTTATTAAAAGAAGTGGCTAGTAAGATGGTTAATGCGTTAGTTTTAATTTTCCAAAATTCCCTATACTTGGGGAAGGTTCCATGAAATTGGAAAATTGCATATATAACTCTTTTTATTCGAAAAGGGAGGGAGACAGAAAGCAGGAAACTACAGGCCAGTTAGCTTAACGTCTGTCATAGGGAAAATATTAGAAACTATTATTAAACACGTTATAGCACAGCACTTAGATAAATTCAAGGTAATCGGGCAGAGTCAACAGGTTTTGTGAAAGGGAAATCATGTTTAACCAATTTACTGGAGTTCTTTTGAGGAAGTAACATATGCTGTGGACAAAGGGGAACTGGTGGATGTACTGTATTTAGATTTCCAGAAGGCATTTGATAAAGTGCAGACTGCCTTTAGCTGCCCAGGCTAGCTAGAATACATGCTAGCCATGCACCCTACTAGGCCCCTTATTGAGTGTTAAGCCAACCAGCAGTCAGCCCAAATTCAGCTGAACACTATCAATGCTTAAAAGGAGCAGAGGAGGTTTGCGTGCTGCCTGCCTCAATGGGACCAGGTGCTAGCAGACTGTGAATCATGACTTCTGAGGGAAAAAATGAGAGGAAATCAATTTTTAGAACAGTTTTCTGTCTGATCACCCTCCATGGATAACAGCTGTGTAACAATTGTCCAAATTTTGATATCAAAAATCACAGTACTTGTAATTGTGCTTGCTGTTGTTTATGTAAAAATTGTGCAACACATCAGGTGAGGAGCAGATGGACAGTTAAACTATAAGATCCAAAAGCTTCTGTCTGAGTTGTGACATTCCATTGTTAGTTTTTAAAATTGTCTGCCTCGTCATTTCCATGCATTGAATGGCAGGGAATTGCTGTGTTTGCATGGTAGATATGAACTAAACTCACCCAAAGGAACTTCAGTCTTGTCATGTTATCAAGTCTAAAAAGCCTCTTAACAATGCAAGTGTTAATTATTGCCAATTAACCCCTCTGGCATCGAAAATTAAACTATCCCAAATGTGAAGTCTCATGCCTTCAGGTTTTAATTGCTGTTGAAGATTTCAAAAGCATTAAACAAAATAATACCTTGCTTTCTTTCCTGTCTGTTTTTACCTTTGTCCTGTAATATAATTTTTTCCCGTCTCTTTGGGCCAGATTTTGCTGTTGTAGAGCTTCTGCTAGAGTCTGCCATTAGTTAGATTTGCCCATGCAGCTTTCAGCTCAAAAATGTTTTGTCCGCTAAGGTGCTAAAAGTGGGAGCTGGTCATGATGTAGTGAAGGGAAACATAGCATCTGGGACCTAAGTGAACAGGGCAACCTATAGAGTGTCTCCTTAACCAATGAGGTTTAAGGATTTGGAAATAAACAGTGGAAAGTTTGAGAAGCAGGATGAATTAAGGGGGCTGAATTCAATGTCAAATCTGATATATAAAGAAAAATAAAATGAGGGAAAAATATTAATTATGAGAGAGAGAGAGAGAGAGAGAGGGGGGAAAAATGTAAAAACTTAAAACTTTAAAAAAAAAATCTAGAAACAAATCACAATCTGAAGAAATGAGATTCCCCGCCTGTAACAATTAATCTTTGGCTCTGAAGAAGAGTCATATGGACTCAAAACATTAACCCTGTCTTTCTCTCCACAGATGCTGTTAGACCTGCTGAATTTTTCCAGCTTCTTCTGTTTTTGTTAGCTTTACCATTACTTTGACAGCAAAATATAGTTTTTAAATAGAGACCTTTCACCATCACTGGATGCACGGGGAAAAGCTGTCTCTAAAGGAGTGTAAGGTTCAGCTGATGCCTGTAATATTGGTTAGGGAGTCTTGAATCAATGACAATTTTGTATGCAATACTACACAACACTCTTAAGCATCAACACCTTTGTACCTTAAAATGCAATGGTTAACAAAAAAAAACAGTACTTTTCATATTAATATCCATTGCAATTTTGTTTCTCTCCCTTTAAGACCCAAACTCCATTCAACAACTGAGACAATGACAGGTAAACTCAAGCCAGAGCCCAGAGTACATAAAATGGATAAGTTGTGGCAGGTTCTGGTCCTGAAAGCTTCTCTGTGACTGGTAAGCTTCAGTGAGAAATTACAGAAACAAAAAAAAGACTGTGGGAAGGACTCCACAGCTTTTTAACCCTTCTACGGCTGATGTAACACATTTGCATTAAGATCAAAACTTTTATAATTTAAAATTTTTGGTTAGGTTTTTTTTCCAAGAGTATAAACAAGTTTGACGTGCCTTTAGCTTTCTGTATATTTCTCTAAATGAATAAATCAGTGTGATAAATGTATGGACAGAAATTTGGTGCATTCGTGCACTAATGAAATACAACATGGATTTGTGCCCACAATTCTCCTGTGTTGACTTAATGATTTTAGGTGAGTTCTTTCAATTGAGTGAAGGAACTTCCCTTGAAAATGAGAGAACATTCACAGATGCGTCAACGTGCAGTGTTGTTCCCTGCCAAACTGAGTCATTGATCTCAGCTGAGTCATGAGGGTATGCACCAAATGCAGTAGAGATGCTTTCCCCAGAGGAAGAGAGAGAGAAAATCATGAGGATGAGCCAACTGGTAGCATTGCCCAGTGTCTCAGCTACTGACTGTGCAAAGCAATTGGCAGCAATTTAAGAGTAGGTCAGTTGTTTTTCTGACAAAGGTCGATATGATTCTAAAAGAGAGGAGAAACAAAGAGGGATCATGTATTATTGTAAAATGTATGTGTGTTCTATTTTTGAAAGAAAAAAAATGAAAGCTCTAAAAGTGTAATAGAGAATTTGTGAAGGAGGGTAGCACTTAGAATTGTTAGAGATGTAGGGATTGCAAAGGCTGCCCTCTACTCATTCTTTTCAGTAATAATCCTTGAACTAGGCTATCTGGTGGATCGGATAGCTTTCATGGGCTAAATATAGATATAACTGGTCTTTCTTATCATGCTCTAATCTTGAGCATTTTAATCATAACTTACTTTCATGGGTTCTCGTTTTCTCTTTTAATATTGAGACAACAAGAATAGCCTTAAGCTACAATCTAAAGTTTTTGTTTGCTTAACCCATAACATAATTAAGTGGAACAGTGGATTCATGGGCAGAATTTTCAGAGTCCTCTGGCGGCGGGCGTGATGGATGGCGTGCATGGAAAATATGGTGCAACATGCTTCACGGTGGCTTTAAGGCAGGTTGCTATCATCCACTCAGTCCACCAATGGCGGGTTGCATTTCCCACCATCAGTCAGCAGGGAACTAATTATAATAAGCATATGATTAAAAGGCCATCCTGCCAGGTTCTTGGAACCCTGTCGTATTATCTGTCCACATCGGGAAAGCACGCCAACGTGTTTTACAACAGCACACAGGCGATGTGCGCTTGGTGGCCCTCACTTTGTGTGAGCAGCAGTGTCCTCCAAAGCTTGCCCATTGTTTACAGGCCTCAGGGGCGCTGGGAGTCAGGGGCAACTGATGCCTGGTCCCAGAGGTGACTGCTGAGGGGGGTGGTATCTGGGGGCAAGTGTTGGCCAGCCTGGGAGGTGACTGCTGAGGGGAGGGGTGAGGGGTGCAATTGCTGCCCTGGCACTGCATCCTGCGCACAGGCAATCAAGGTGGGAAGGCAGGGTAAGTGATGGAAATGGTCATGCATTAGGGATATCTGTATAAACTGACCATGCCTCTGCAACTAAGGCAGATCAGGCACAGCCACAGTGATATGATTGGGGTCAGGGACTAGCCTGCCCACCCATGCAAGCATCGCAGAGGCACCAAAGGGCCACCGAGTGCCCCATACCTTATCCACACCACCCCCCCAGCCCACCCCACCCCCCCAGCACAGACTTCGAGTCCACCACCACTTCATTGGACCGCAGAGCAGTTGGACTGCACATGTTGCACAACCTCCTTGCCAACACTGGCCATGTAGCCGTCAATGCTGGAGGTGCTCACAGCCCCTTGCAATCTCAGCATCCCAATTGGGATCCGTCTCCCCCGTGTAGCAGACTGACAGGGCAGCCATGCAGCACACTCATCGCTGGCCATCCAAGGGGTGGCCAGCATTCTCCAGGAAGCATTAAGGGGCAGTCACACAGGGCCAGGAAAGTACAGCCATGGTAACCACATCTCTCTCTCTCTCTTTCATGCTGCAGGGGGACGTCAGGATCATGGATCCTGGTGACCTAGCTGTGTGCCTGATGGCCTACAAAGACCATAGAAGATGAAGGAGAGAGCGACTGAGGCTCCTGGCCATGCAAAGGCAGGAGCAGCAACCTCATGAAGAAGGGACAGCAGGGCTCCCGCACACACTGCCCAGGAGCGACAGCGAGCCATGGCTGGTTGCCGCCCAGTGACATTCAGGGTCTATAGACGCCGCCTGCCATTCCCATAGATGACTGAGAACCAGTGTCTCTGACAACTGTGCATGTTTAAGGACCTGGTGGCTCACATCTGCCACTTACTGCAGGACTTGGCACCAAGGGGACATAGAGGGCATCCACTGCCAGTGACTGGGAAAGTGACCGTGGTGCTCAATTTCTATGCCAGTGGCTCCTTTCTGGGCTCCTCTGTGGGATTTCACAATCTGCCACCCACAAATGCATCTTCTCCATGGCACACAACTTTGTGCATTTTGCCTGGGACTGGGACAGCCAGGATGCAAGGCCATTGGATTCGTGCTGATCTCTGGATCCCCACAGGGGCAGGGTGCAATTGACTACACTCATGTGGCACTCAGGTCTCCATTGCTACACTCAGTGGACTTTATCAACCACAAGGGATTCCACTCACTGAACGTGTGCAGTTGGTATGCGACCACTCAAAACGCATCCTGCAGGTATGCACACGGTTTCCAGAGAGTGTGCACGAGGCCTACATCCTGAGTCACTCACTGTAATGAGGCTCATGCTGCAGCTCACAACTTGGTGGAGCAGACCATCCGGATGCTGAAGATGCGGTTCTGGTGCCTGGACCGGTCTGGTGGAGCCCTGCAATACAGTCTGTAGAGAGTGTCTTGCATCGTCATTGTCTGCTGCACCCTTTACAACCTGGCGCTGCAATGGGGAGAGGAGCTGGCTGAGGAGGAGATGGAGGAGCTACACGTCTCCTCCGATGAGGAGGATGCCGAAGAGGATGAGGGTGAGGGAGTCTTCGGTGGTAACGACGATGGGGATGAGGCTCTCACACTGGCTAGACAAGGCAGGTGCACTCAGGAGGCCCTCATACCTGCTAGATTTGTGGAGAATGATGACGACATGCAGTGAGGTGACCCCATAGATCCTCATATCGCAGTTGTGAACGTTTGACTCCAGTCTAGTTTGTCGCAACAGCAATACTCGCTGTGATAATGCTCCTGTCATGGAGATGTAGTGGAGGACTCAATAGTTGCTCTATCACGGGAGGATGATGACAAAATGCAGTGAGGACACTCCATAGACCTTCTCATAGCCTCTGAGAATGTCTGAGTCCTATCTGGCCGAGGGCAGCTTGCTTGTGCCCCATGATCAGGGCCATCTCAGAGACGCAGCCATGAGACATTAGACACATCCAATGCTGTGTCTACCTTCAGCACCTCAGCCCTTCAGGAGCTGGTACACAGCATCACTGGTCACAGATGCTGGTGTGAAGGGGGCCAGCCCCAACTTAAAGGTGCTGAAAGCACTGAGTATGAGAGAACTCTGTGGCACCTGCCCACTACATTGGGCAGCAATGACCAGCACCACTGAGGTGCAGGCATCAGTAATGTTTCCAATGAGTGTGAGGCTGAACCATCACTTTGGTCTGAAGGCTGCAAAGACCACAAGGAAGAGGCCCTGGACTGAGACACCTGTCTTTCATCTTGTGCAGAAAGGTTTCATATCAGAGTGACAAGAACACTGCTCATCAGAACAAGAAGCCATAGGCAGGGTGACATTCTTAGGAGTTTACTGACAGTAGCGAACAGTATGTACAGGTGATCAACACCTGTGTCCAGCCTGTGCAACTACTTTTACCTAACTTTCCTGACACTGCCAGGACATACTCCCTGGACATCCACATCAGAGGTGGAGGCAGCTTGCTGACTGTGACGTTCTGTCTGTGGCGACTTTGGTGGGCGCCCTTTGGAGGGCTGAGACTTGGAGGGCCCTGGCTTGCTTTCGGGGTCCTGCTGTGTGGCAGTGGCACCCTCCTCGGCCTGTGAAGCTGGATCTGCGGAGGTCACAGGAAGATGGAATTCAGATGGGCCGGTTGCTCCCAGTCACCTAGGTGGATGGCCCCGGAGTGTGCACCTGCTGATCCTCCTTCCTATGGTTGCCTGAGGACCCCGGCTGACTCTGTGAGCAGAAGTGGTAGCTGGAGTGAGATCGAGCTGCCCAGCACCTTTCTCATGTACATACAGTTGGAGGCCAACTATGGCATCAGCGATGAAGTTAAACCCGCGCAGCAGTGCAGGAGTGATGTCCTGGACCAAGGTTTCCATGGCGGCCGCCATACTGCCAGTGTTGATCTCGGTGCATTACAATGCCGGCGCTATCACCTCAGCCTGAAGAAAGACAGACTCCCCCATCGTGCCTTGCAATCTGAGGAGTGCAGCGGACATCCCTTCCTGATGTTCCCAGTTTGCCTTTGCAGCTCCAGCAACTGTGACATGACTGAGTCCAGAGGCTTGTCATCTGACTCAGACTCAGCAATATTCTGGCCTCCAGCTGTCCTCCCAGTGCTGGGAACCTGGGAAGTTCCTGCTCTGCCTGCTGTAGATCATAAAGTGCGATGTACTCACCAGATTGTGATCCCGAGGCTACTCTAAAGCTAGGTCCCATGGAGGTGTGTCTCTCTGTGCTGGTGGAGGGTGTGGGTGTGCATTGTGATGGGACTTCAGGGAGGGTGCCTTCAGATTCCTCTTCAGAGGTTTCTTCAGAGCTTGATTGGAGGCTCTGGGTCATGGACCCTGTCGGCTGTTTGGCAGATGTGCCGACAAAAGGAAGAGGAGATAATTAGTGCATGGCAGTGGCCTGTGAAAGAGGACACATCACTCACAGCATGGTTGTCTGATGGATGTTGCACTGCTAGATCCTCACTTGGGTAGAGCACCGCCGACCTCACCATCAGCACAGGAACGGTCCAGATCCTCGCAAGCCAGCTGGATGGCTCTGGTTTTGAACTCTGTCAGAACTCTGATTTCCAGCATCCCTCCACCTGTCTGTGACCTTTCCCTCCTGTTATGGGCCAATTTGTCCTGCATGGATAGAGATGGGGAGAGTGTATCAGGATTCCTGCTGGGCCAGATGATAAATATGCGGGGACCTGTGACTGTGTGGGTGGTGATGAGGACGATGATGGTGTGTGTGAAAGGGTGAATGGTGATGTCCCTTGCACTGGCAGTGAGTGAAGGCCCTGTGGGTGTGTGATGGGTTTGTGAATGTGTAAGTTGGGAGTGATGAAAAGAGTGACTTACCCTGGTGGAACGGAGGAGATCATTCATGCTTTTACAGCACTCTTTTACAGACTGTCCTCCTCTGCAGGGCGTTCACGCTGACCACTGCTGCCACCGCCTCCCAAATCGGGTTGGTGACATTGCTACCCATCCTGTGGCCAGAGCGGGGGTAAAGCACACCCCGGTGGGCCTCCACTGCATCCAGCATCGCTTGAGGGACACGTCATTCAAATGGGGGGCTACAGTCTTTTTGCCTTTGCTGACCATGTCTCCTGGAGAGCGGTGGTGAGCTGGTGGTGGTGAGTGCTTTGCTGGCAGCTGCCTTTTGAAGATGGTGGCCGGTGTGATGCATCAGCGGGATGATGGCGAGGAGAATGAGAGACCGCCCACCATGGAAACAGCGTGTTTCCCGGGAATGCATAAATAATGAGGTGGACTCAGGAAGATACGGTGTGAAAACCTGCCATTCTTGTTGGCGGGTAGGACTCCCTTTTACCCACCCGATACCACATGTAGTGCAATTCTGGGAAAATTCCACCCCATATTTTCAATGGGATGGGTTTCTGAGTTTGCTTGTGCTTCCTCTGGGAGGCTGTGTGGGGAATGCCATGCCAATCACTTCTGTCCTTGCTAAACTATTTTGGTATCTGGTCCCCAAAGCCTCAAAATGACAACTCATCCTTGTGTTTAATCTATCCTGGCCTTGCCCCACCCTTTCTCTGTAACGTCATCCAGTACTGCAGGTTCATTTCCCACCACTGCCTCCCCAACTACCACACAACTCAAACTCTCTGTTCATCTATTATTAGCCACTTGTGTATCCCCTCTTTTGCTTCCCCACCCATTGACACTTCATTCTCAGGAGTTCCCTTTTTAAAACCCTCCCCCTCTTCACCTCCCTATCTTCCTTTAATAGAACCTTAATAACTACCTCTTTGACCAAACGCATTCATGCTGAGATCTGAAATAAAAACAAAAGGTGCTGGAAAAACTCAGCAAATCTGGCAGCATGAATCAGAGGTAACCTTTTGAATCCTCCAATATGGCTCTCCTCCGGAACAGTTTATTCTCTCTTCCTAATGTGCCCTTCTTTGACTTGTCATCCATTTTTTCCCTTAGGCCTTCAGATGTTTTTCTATGTGTGCTGCACAAACAAGTTGAGTGTTCAGCAGAGGGGATTTATCTCCTGTTTCTATTTCTAACCTTTGGAGAAGTATCTGGCTGCTGATGCCCTATTTGAGTTTTTTTTTTAATTCATTGATGTGGGCACTAGCCAGCATTTATTACCCCTAGAGTTAGAGGGTCATGTGGACCAGCAAGACCAGGTCTGGTTGTCATCAGACTTTAAATGAATTCAAATTTCACTATCTGCCATGGCAGGATTTGAACCTGGGTCCCCAGAGCATCCTGGGTCTCTGGAATACTAGTTAGTGACAATATCACTATACCACATCCCCCAGTGTGAGAGCTTGATGTATGTGGAGTTGTATGTGTGACCTACATTGTTGCCTTCATTGCAGTACACTTTGAACCAGCAGCAATGTCATGCCAACTCCTGTTTGTTTTTTTAAAATACTAACAGCTGCTCTGTGGGTATAACTCACAAATCGTCTGGGTCCCAAAATTATTTATGACGTTCATTCCTAGCACAACCCATCCAATTAAGGCTCCTGTTCCAAGAACGCAAATCTAGGTAATTGTAGCTACTTATGACTTGCTGAGGTCAATCAGAGGGCAGTTGTTCAGTTCTTCTGAGTTTCAAGCTCCAGATCAATGTCTGGCTCTTTCTGAATGGGTTAGCAAACAGTTCCTTGAAAGATTTATATGGCAAAAATTAAAACCCTAACTCAGATTCTTTAAAGATTACTGAAATGAGTGACAGGGGAACAGTTTAGTCAGCAACATTTGGTGTTGAGACTCATTTATAAAGCTCTTTTCTCATATGTGTTGCTTGGCTGGCTCCCAAAATTATATTATAATGAAGATCTGCTGTACTTGAGAGTAAACAGTGCCCTAATTCGCAGTTTGTTGTTGATTATGTCTTCCATCACTTTGCAGTGTTTTTAAAATTTTTATATGAGCTTCTCCTCTCATTGATGAACATGCAATCTATTACATGGGCCCATATGCCATTGCTTAAATGAATGATTGATGAACAGTCGGGTCCTGAATTTCCTTGAACTTTCAGCCATTGTACACCATAAATTTGCCATAAGTGTATTGGACATCCTGCTTAATTTGGTAAGTTACACCTTGAATATGAATTATTAGCTTCTTGTAAACACTTTGAAGGAAGAAAGGGTTAAAAAGATGGATGCCAGGATTTTTCTCAGGGGTTCTTCCAATAGGTTGCTGTAACTTCAGCAGAAGATCTGTGGAAAGGTGGAAGATCTGTGCCCAGATAGGCACATTGGGCTGGATTTTCATCCTTGAGGTATGTAGTGGGAGTTGGGGAAAACTCCCAGTTTGGCCTACCAACCTCAGGAGAAAGTGTCTGCAAGGACGGGATTTTCATTTTGGGATGGGTACAGGCTGCAATTGGGTGGAGGCAGCCAGAGGAGATGCTGAATGCAGAGGCAGCTTATTTAAAAGGACCATCTTGGTGCTGTGGGACTCTGTCCCAGTTAAAATAAAAACAGAGATACCCTCCAAGCCTCACCCCTCACACCCCCCTCACCACATACACACTCCCCATGCCCCATCCATGCCACCTCATTCTCCTCACCCACGCTCTATGGCCTCTCATGTGTCTCATGGCTCAGGTGTTTCATCAAGCTAATAGATTTCTAGGCTCTCAGCCAAGAGTACATAAAGAGGCTTGGCTGAGAGCCCATGAATCTACTTTCCAAACTCCCGATACCTGCCCTGAGGATGAAAATCCAACCCTATCTGGCCTTTTCACAGATCTCCTGCTGAAGTTGCAGCAGCCGATTGGGGGAACCCCTGAGAAAATTCCAGACATCAATCTTTTTAACTCCTTCTTCCTTCCAAGTGTCGATGCCCCTGAGCTAAGCAGATGAAAATATAAAGGGGCTATTCCTGTTCCTGATACCTATCGAATGTTGCCAGTTTGAAAGACTCTCCGCGGGTTGCCATCTTGACATGGTGGAGAGGCATGTGCACTTCGACAATCTCCTGAACAATGCCTTTGGGACCTAACCATGGTCCATCCTGGCAGCAAAGACGATGCAAGAAAAAGTGCAATCCAAAAAGTTCTCAACAGCAGAACAGATAAAAGACTGTGCATCTCATTGACTGCGAAGGCAGAAGAAGGTTGCAGCGGCAAGGTGGTCCAAATCATCGTGGTTACACGTCACCAAAATCTGTTCCCGATCCATCTGATCACCACCTGCGATCGGCTCGGCATCGCGATTTCACGCGAGCGAGCCAATTAAGGCCCGCCCAGTGTGGATTGCAAGCGGTAGCGCTACCTGTGTGGGCGGGGAAGGAGGGAAAGTCGGGTCCAGTGCTCTTTCGCGTGTGCACATACGCACTAAAGGGCGCTTCAAACTCCGAGGCACAGAGCTGTTAAAGCGCTTGTTAAAGAAATTATTAAAAATATTAAGAATTTAATGAAACATGTTCCTTGGGTGACTGTGTCACATGAGATGGGACATGTTCTTATTTTTCAAAAAAAATTTTTATTCAATTTGTAAAAGCTTTAGGAAACCTCATCCCGCTTGTGGATGAGGTTTCCTAAAAAACGTAAAGGCCGCTTGGCCTTTTCTTCTACCCATCAACCATTAGGTTGGATGGGCAGCATAAATTTGGAATTAATTACCACATTAATGGCCTCAATAGGCCTTTCAATTATTGGCGGGCACACAGCCAACACTGGCGTGTGCCCACCAAATGAAATATCGCGAGACAGCGCAAAGACATTGGGATGCACACTCAATGTCATCGTATGTTATTTTACATTCCAGCATGTCAGGCCCGCATCCGCACACCGAATGTAAAATCCTGGCCATCAGATCGTGTATATCATTGCTCATGTACCCACAGCTGCTCAGCCAAATGTTCCACTTCCCAAGTATGTTGAAGGGGAGACCCCTGGAATATGTTGCACACTTCCCATAATTTAGTAACCACCTCAATCAATGAGATTGAAACTATTAACGGCATTGGACAAAGTCAACATGAATTAATGAAAGAAAAATCATGTTTGACAAGCCTACTGGCGTTTTTTGAGGACGTAACTAGGGCCAGGGTTTTCCAGTCATCGGGCGGGCTCAGTGGTGGTGACTGGGAGCGGCCGCGAATTGGACTGCTGCCTGCAATCGGGCTGCAACCATGTGCTGCAGCGCTCAGCGCTGCCTATGTTGGGGGGAGGGAGGAGGGCAAGTGCGGAACTTCGCGCAAGCGGGTGGGTGTGCACAGTAAAAGCTCCCTCAGCTGCTTCGGGGAGCTGAAGTTTTTTTGAAAATAAAAAAAAAATATTTAAAAATGTTAATAACATGTCCCCTCATGTGACTCTGTAACATGAGCAGGGACATGTTACAAATTAGTTTGAAATTTTTTTTAAAATCGCTGGTTGAAACCAAACCTCATCCCGTCCATGGATGAGGTTTCACAAAAAAATCCAAAGGCTGTTTAGCCTTTTCACCTGCCCGCCAACCGTAAGGTTGGATGGGCAGCAAAAATTTAATTTAATTAGATCTTTAATGGCCTTAATAGGCCTGTTAGTTGTCGGCGGGCATGCTGTTGACTCCTGCACACGCCCGCTGACCAAAATATCGCGCGAGTGGGTGAAGAAGTCAGGCCACTCGCCCGATGCCATTGTGCATCATTCTTCTGACAAGCACAATATTCTGCCCTAGGAGAATAGGTAAGGGAGAACCAGTAGATTTTCAGAAAGCTTTTGATAAAGTCCCACATAAGGGCTTAGAGTGCAAAATTAAAGCACATGGGATTAGGGGTAATATATTGGCATGGATTGAGAATTGGTTAGCAGACAGGAAACAGAGTGTAGGAATAAATGGATCTTTTTCAGAGTGGCAAGCATGCAGGTGCAGCAAACAGTTAAGAAGGCAGATGGTATGTTGGCCTTCATTGCGAGAGGACTTGAGTACAGGAGCAAGGATGTCTTACTGTAGCTATACAGGGCCTTTTTGAGCCACACCTGGAATATTGTGTGCAGTTTTGGTCTCCTTACCTAAGAAAGGATATACTTGCCATAGAGGGAGTGCAGCAAAGGTTCACCAGACTGATTCCTGGGATGGCAGGATTGTCGTATGAAGGGAAATTGGGTCGATTAGGCCTGTATTCACTGGAGTTTAGAAGAATAAGAGGGATCTCAGTGAAACGTATAAAACTCTGACAGGGCTGCACAGACTGGACGCAAGGATGAATTTTCCTCTGGCCGGGGAGTCTAGAAGGGGTCACATTCACAGGATACGATGGAGGCCATTTAGGACTGAGGAGGAGAAAGTTCTTCATTCAGAAGATGGTGAACCTGTGCAATTCTCTACCACAGAAGGCTATGGAGGCCAAATCACTGAACATATTTAAGAAGGAAATAGATACATTTCTAAAGATGCCATGGGGTATGGGGAGACAGCGGGAGCATGGCGTTGAGATAGCGGATCAGTCATGATCACATTGAATGGCAGAGCAGGCTCGAAGGGCTGAATGACCCACTCCTCTTCCTATTTTTGATGTTTCTATGTTTCTCTCAAAAGGCCACCATTAAAGAGGAGATCCGGCACCAGGTCAGCTGTGTCAGCTCAGCGTTCTAAAACCTATGGCAGCGAATGTTTGACCACAAAGGACCTCTGGAGTCAAAGGAAGTCCTAGTTTAAAGGGCAATGACCATCACCACACTCCTGTGTTGCAGTGTGACCTGGACTGTGCATCAGTGACACATAAGAAAGCTAGAGAAATTCAATCTGCAATTCCTCCATCACATCCTCTGGATTCAATGGGAGGACCGTCAAACAAACACTAGTCTCCTTCTTGAAGCCAGATCCACAAGTATTCAAACAAAACACATGCAACATTGACTGCAAAGGACTGAACACTGTATGGATTTGCTGAAAAGCATCTCCCCGCCCGGGCCTCTTTTCTCAACTCTGAAATGGCCGATGTTCCAGGGAGGATAAATGTTATGTCCTGCTGCGGGGTCACTTTGCTTGTGAACTGGTTGCATGCTTATTTGTCGGCAGGCGAGTCGATTACGGTATACTACAGATTCAGAGACCAAATAGAAATGAAGCACATACTATTTATTTGCACAAACAGCAGAGCACTAACATGATGTGTGCTTCTCCGGCCAGACCCTACTCTAGACTAACATTAACATGGTAGCCTGCAGTACACAACTATTGGGTCTTACAGTTACGTGGTCAATCTGCTCATATTCTCTTATAGGTGTATTACACCTCAGGTTACCACAATAAAGGAAATACCACAAAGACGTTCCGAAGCTCTCCCTGAAGTGCAGTAGGATTGACATTAATGACTGGGAGGAGCCTGATACCAATTGTTCAAAATTGGGACAACTTGTCCATTAAGCTGCATCATGCTTTGAGTGACAGCATCCTAATGATGAGGCAGAGCAGCATTAGAGAAAGCACTGCACTCTGGGTCCCACTACCTTGTGGAACATCCTGCTCCATGTGCCCAAAGATCTGTGGGGTGAGCAATGGCTGCATGAAGACCCATGGTAGTAACTCCTGTGATCCTGATTAGATGTCACCCTCGAATCAAGGGGCAGCCAATGACAACAATATCTTGAAAGAGTGCCTGAGAACAGAATCAGTTTCTGCTGTAAAGTCTCCTATGGACTTAGAAACAAGAATAGACCATTGAACCCCTCAAACCTGCTCTGCCTTTCAATTAGATCATGGCTCACCTGTTCCTCAGTTCCATTTACCAAACATCGCTTGATACCTTTCCCTAACAAAAATCTAGTGATTCAGTCTTGAAAGCTCCACAGTCTTTTAGGGGAGAGAATTTTGAATTTCTACCATTTCCAAATGGTCTACCTTTAATTTGGTGACTATGTCTCTTTGTCCTGGGTTCTTCCGTCAGATAAACTAACTTATTTGTATTTATTGTATCAAATCATTTTATAATTTTAAACACCTCAATTAAATTACCCCTCACCCTTGTAAACCCAATGTAATACCACTCAAGTTTATACAACTGTACGCAAATAGAGTTAAACACAATCCATCAAATTCGTGCCAATAATTACCCTCCACAATATAAAAGTCATAAACACATTTTTACCTGTCCTGTTTTCATATTTCTTCACCTGCTTTTCCTATGCAATCTAATCTTGAATGTTGCCAGATGGGAGAATTTTCTCCCCGTCGGGAGGGGTGGGAGGGGTAGGAGGGGAACGGGTGTGAGCAGGCGCGCAGCTGATTGCCGCCTGTGATCGGCTGGGCGCAACCATTTTATGTGGGCGGGCCAATTAAGGCCCGTCCAGTGTGACGCGCACCTGGTAGTGCTGCGCGTCCCCTGTGTGGGTGGGAGGAGGAGGGAGGGTCGGGGCCTGCGCTCTTTTATCCCTGCGCGTGAAAGAGCGCAGAAATCTCCCCGAGGCACCAAGCAGCCTCAGGGAGATTAGTTTGATTTTCAAAAATTTTAATTAAGAAAACTTTTTTTTAAGACATATCCCCTCATGTGACAGTGTCAATGGATTTTAATAAAAACTTTCATTCAACTTATGTGCCCTTCAGGAAACCTCATTCCCCCCCCCCCACCCCCACCGTGGATGAGGTTTCATGAAAAATGCGAAGGCCGCCTGGGCTTTTCGCCCGCCCGTCAACCTTAAGGCTGGACAGGTAGCTCAGTTAATTCCTTTAATTGATATTTAAATGGCCTTAATAGGCCTTTGACAGTTTGGCGGGCACGCAGCCGACACCAGTGCGCGCCCGCCGAACAGAAGGTCTGAATGACACGCGCGGACGTTGGGATGCACGCCTGACCTCACCGTGCATCATTTTATAGTCATAGTTTCTGCCCTTTAATCACTAACCTTGGAAGAGAATTCCATCAATAGAAAGCTTGGAGAAAAGCTGCCACAATCAAAATTCGTTTTGAGCCATTTAAAGGCTTTAATTTTCTTTATCACCCTATTGCAACAATACTTCTTGGTGTACTTCATTTATACAAAAGCTGCTTCTTACACAACTGAAATATTTCCTACATCTGCCTGGATCCACCCTGTGTCTGTGAATAACAATGCAAATAGCTGACACAGAAAATGCTAGTGTTATTAGGACATTGTGAAGCAAGTTTGTCTCTTTAACCTCTGGGCGCAAAACATTGCCTGGGGTAGTGTTTAGTGAAAGATCAGCCGGAAGGATTGCATTCATACAATTAATAGAAACATGGTGATTTTCCATTTGCTTGAATTAATGGTTGGAATATCAGATGAGCTTTTTGGTGGATCTGCTGTCCTCCCCAGCTTAATTTACCTTGTCCAAGCGATCCTTTACACCCAGGTGCTAAAGAGAAAAAGCTACCCCCACTATTCTGATGATATTAGCAGCATGCCTTAACTACTGGCAGGATATATGAAAATTGGCCTAAGGCCTTCAGGAAATTGAGAAATATAGAAGTGAAACACTCTTCCCCTAAAAATGCATAAAATGCTTTAGGCTTTGCCAAAACATTAATCCCACCTAATCCACCACTAAATGTGAGGGTGTCTATGATGCAGTAATCAGATTAAATCAAAATTCTTGAAGGCACCAGAGCAGAAGGACAGTAATACAAGGGAAATGCACTCTCAGCAGCTCGAACACATCTGGCAGTATTGTTCTCTGCCAAAGTGGTGAGAAAGGTTTTTTGCTTCTGTTGGTAAAAACAGATATAATGCACGTCACAGAAACATCTTTCAGCTACTGGTGTTCTGCAACTCTTTCAGGCCTTCCTTCCCTAAAATAGCAATAGTTGAAATCATGCAGGGATTTTTGATTTTACTACCAAGAAAAGAGGCACTCTTATGACCAATAATGGCATGACATAATTAATGAACATTAATTTACAATGATGGAAAACTAAATTCAATTCCACAAAGCCAGAATATATGTGTTACTGTTCTATTCAGGATCAAAAATAATGGAACACCAAATATTTTTTCTCCTTTTTTTCAGGTCTTCTGTTTTGAAGTTGTTGCTTCCTTCTATATATTTTGATTTCTTTGTTTTTTTCTAGCTTCCCATGAAGGAGCTATCAGTGTGATATTTTTCAATCGGCAGGCACAGTGTTATCAGTGCTCTCGACATGTTGTCAACTCTGACTCATTGGGTGGAATTGTCCCAGATTTACACCAAGTGCAGTAGCGGGCGCCAGCTTCACTGGCGGCTTTTCACGCAGTATTGCCCCAAACCCATTGCATTAATTATGCACTGCCAGGAAACATGCTGTTTCCATGGTGGGCAGGCGCTCATTTGCCCACCACGCCATCAACTCGCTGCTTCATCATGCCGGGCGCCATATTTAAAGTGCAGCCATGTACACATCTCTCAGAGCTTCCAGCCCATGGCTGCTGCAAAGAAGACATGGCTCTGAAAGGCAAAAGGTCTGCAGCCCCCAGGTTCAATGATGCATCCCTCGAGTGGAGGCTCGCCGTGATGTCCTCTACCCTCGCTCTGGCCGTATGATGGCCAGCAACCTCACTAATCTGGCTTTGGAGTTGGTTGGCAACAGTGGTCAGAGACAATGCCCTGCAAAAAAGGACAGCCATCCAGTACCACAACAGGACTCATCTCACTCACTCACAAACCCATCACACATCCACAGGGATCTCACACCTCAAGGGACAACACCACTAACTCTCATACACGCCCTCACATCTCCATCAGGCTCATGTCATCTCAAGCTTGTGTCCTCATCCTGTCCATGGCTCTGCTTATCACACAAACACTCCACGCAGTGCCATGTGTCCTGCTCACACTCTCTCCATCTTTTTTCATGAAGGAGAAGCTGGCTGACAACAGCAGGGAGAGGTCCCAGACTGGTGTTGGAGTGGCCCACGTAGGACCTCACTCACTTTGAGGAGCATGCCATCGCGCTGACTGGTGGGGATGTGGACCATGCCTGTTGTGACAAAAGTATAACAATTATTGTAATATTTTTCTGGTTTATTGTGAAGTAGGTTTATGGGGGTAATTATAGTTGATTCTGTCTGTGTGATTTAATTACATTTGAAGTCAAGAAGACTGCAAGCTTGAAATCATCAAAGAAGCTGTGTAGAAATGTGCTTGACATGCTAATGATTAAACATGGATGCTAGCTTAGCATGTAAGGTGTGATGGAAATTTGCATTTTTAGATAATGAAGAGATTGTTTGGATTTCAATAGGATCTTAGTCTGTTTATAACTAGCCAGATAAACAAGGCTAAGGAGTGTGTTTATTTTTTTCAAAGGGTACTGACAATATTGGTAACTTGAAAGTATTTATATTATGTGGAAGATATGGGTTCAAATACATGTGGGACAATAGAATTTACATACTGAAGACAGAGATACATAAATAAAGGAGAATGAAAGGCTATGTGAGAGAAGGCCATGTAAGATCTAACAGGAGTGTGTGAAACAGCCTTCAAGATGCCTCCACCCATTTGTGCATAAGTGTGCTATGTAAAGTAATTGAAGTTGGGCAAAAGCCATTTGACATTTCACTGTCAAGTGGGTATTGTGTTAATTTGCTGGTTTTGTTTTAAATCTAAAACTTATTTTGAACTGTTGCCTTAAAAGCGATGTGTAACAGGGAGTCAAGTAAATTAGGAATTTTAGGATTTATTATAGTAGTAAGTAATTGTAGTCTTATGTACATGTTTGAAATCTTTTATTTTGTTATTAAATATTTTAATTTAATTTTTTAAATCTCTGAAGTTCTTGGTGGTCCCATTACTTCTAAATTCAGTGCACACATTTTCTCATAATAAATAAAAATTGCAAAACCATTTTCTGCTTTTGACTCAGCTGCCGTTCACTACTTTGGTTCACAGGGAGCTCTGCCAAGTGACCAACACCCTAATCCAGCCATTCCCGCAGCACCATTCACGTCCTCACCTCCAGCCAAGAGGACACCTCCTTCATTAAAGAGCTGGAAATAAGCAGACCCTGGAAGACCCATCACAGCGCTTACCCACACCCTGCACCAGCGCAGGGGCAAACACCTCGGTGGAACCTAGAACTAGGGCAGGCTTGTGTTCACAATCTGGTGGTTACCACATGGACACATGTCCGCTGCAGCAGAAGGCAGGTTCATGCGAGCTCCCCAGCATTTCACGGACTGCTGGGGATCAGACATCGGTGAAGTCCGAGTCAGATGATGAGCCTCAAATCATCCTGGAGACTCAGCAGAAGACATGGGAACATCACACAGAGCTGTTGGAAGCCCTCAGCAGAGTGGCACATGAGTCGGAGGAGTGCTTCCGCCTCTGCTGAAGTGGTGCCCAGATGTGCATGTATAGAGGTCTCCATAGGGACAGTGGCAGATGCCATGGAGTCCTTGGTCCAGCAAAATGCAGAGATGTGTGCAGACCTGCACTCCATCGCAGGAACCATGAGTGAGTTCCTGCAGTGGGAATGCAAGAGGGAAACGGGGGCACCTCGATATACTTCCAGGTGCTCCTTCCCCTCAAGGAATCAGACCAGGTCCCCGGGCTCCCAAAGGAAGGAGTGGCAGCTGGACACCATGGGTCATCCACTCAGGAATCTCAGAAGCTGTCCTCTCCCTCCAAGCTCCCTTTGCCTGTGAGTCCCTCAATCTCATCCTCTATCATTGTAGTGGGAGCAGCTTGCCAATGACTGATTCTGGAAGGAGAAGTGTGGGTGTGGCAGAGCCTTTTGGAGCCTCATGCAAGCATCTCCCAAGCACAGGGATGCTTCACGTATCACACTCACCTCAATGTCCCGAGCATTTTCAATGCTCCCTGCTGGGGTTCACTTTCAGTTGTCTATCTGAGCTCACCTGCATCTCCACCCAGCCACTGATCACACTCTCAAGCAGCACCTGATCTCACCCACCATGACTATCATTTCACTTTTGGTTGGGACAGCAGAGTCTGGATTCACTTTATCGTCTGCTCCCAGATCTTTTCTCCTCCCTCCGTCACCCATTTCCTGTCCCCCATCACAGTTGACTATTTGGCATCACCTTCCACCTCCTCTCCATGACCTACCAGCCACAACTGTTTTCCTTCGGGGATGTCCAGATGAACGTGAACATTCTCTTCTTTCCCAAAAATCTCACCCCCATCCGCATTCACCTCTCCAACATCCTCCTTCCCAACCTCAGGGTCCGTGTCTGCCTCCGGATCACCACCAACCACCCTCACCGTCCATTCTACCACTGCTGCAGAAACCTCACTCTCCCACCTATCGCCTCACCCTGTCCTCGGTCATTCTTACCATTCTCTCATCCCACTCCCACCCTCAGTTTACTCCCCAGGAGGCTGTCATGGACCCATTAGACCCCTTGCTTGCATGTCCACCAGGACATGCCCCCCGGCACACCTTCGCCTTCTCCCTGAAACCCCTTTCCCCCTCCAGACCCCTTCCTTCCCCCAGAGTCCCTTCCGGTAGGAACCCCTTCATCCCGCTGCCTCCTTAGTCCTCCCACCCACCCCCCTGAACCCAGATTACTCCCCCACTTAGTCTCTCCCCCTTCCTGACCCCGTCAGACACCCTTATTCTTCTGCCACCCTAAGTCCTTCCCCCCTCCTGACTCCTTCTTCCAGCCTTACCCCTTTCTTCAGCCTCACTTCTTCATCCAGCCTTACTCCTTCCCCTTTCCTGACACCCTCACTTCTTCCTCCAGCCTTACTCCTTCCCCCTTCCTGACTTTTTCTTCCATCCTTACTTCTTCCATCACCCTTACTCCCTCCCCTCTCCACAATTCTTCCTCAGCCTGGACTCCATCCCCTCTCCGCACTCCTTGTCCTCTCCGATCTCCTTCCCTTGCACCTTCCAACCCCCCTTACAACTACCTCCCCAGTTGCCATCTTCTCCATTGTTACTCCCTCCTCCCGCGTACTCCAAATCCCCCTGACACTTTTGTGCCCCCCTCCCAACCTCACCCGCCCCGAAACTTTCATTACCCCCTTCCCAACTTCACCATCCTCCCGACATCCCTTCCTCTCCCAGTCGATCCTAGACCTTCCTCTCCCACCCCCTCAACCATCATCCGTTGTGAGCATCAATGCTGACTTTCCAACTGAAATGCGCTGCTTCGCAGCAGAGCCATGTCCATGAGAATCCACCAAGCATGCCATGGGCATTCCTCCAGGATCCCGTTGTTGTCGGGCTCCAGCATCTCCTGCTCCTTGTATGTCCGCGATGTGAGCAAGGCCCTCGTGGTACGTCCTGACTTTTGCACATCACAGTTGTCAAAGCGTGTTCTGCACCAGCGTGTTTTCCCACCAACGCGGGCAGACGATCCAGCAGGAAGGGATGAGTCCAGCAGGCTGGCCTTATGGTGATATGCTGATGTATTGCAATGGGGTTCCCGACGTCCGATGGCAGGGTATGCAGCTCCCCATCAATGGGCTGAGCGGACGATTGCAAACTGGTTTCACAACATCGAGAGACTGATTTTTGGCCTTCTCACCATATTGTCCGCTCATGCCACCAAACATGCCCGATGCCAAGGGCATGGAAAATCCTGACCACTGTTCTGTATTCAGAGTGGGATGCAGCCAGCTGAGAGCTCTGAGAAACTTGAATTAGGACATAATGGGGATTAAAGGTAAGGCATGTAAAATATGTGAATTGAGACAAAATGAAAAGCATCCAGGAAACAGATCACAGAGGTGTAAAATGTGAAACAGTGAGATGCAGCCAAGAGAGAGATTAACACATTGGGACAAAACAAGACACATCCAGGAGACAGTCAAGGCAGACTTAGACAAAACAAAAAAACTGTGCTTTTATTAGTTCTGTAATTTTTCTCCTTGTAAATGCCCCGCAGCTATGAGCATTAATATAAATATTCAATCTGCAATCTTCAATCATTGGATTATAACGACTGTATTTTGAAATATCATTTTAAAGTGTTGTAAAATCCATCCTTGCAAGAAAAGAAGGATTATAAAAAATGAGTATAAAAGAGTCTCAAATTGTGAAAGTCAGTAAAATTAACGGCAAAATATGATTCCATTTCAAATAATAAAATCCAATGTTGCGAACACTAAAGTGGGTAATAACACAGCAGTGAGAGGAGGGAATAGAGTTTTACTCTCCCATGAGTTGCTGATCTCAGGGACATTGCCTTCAGGAGGTGACAAGCGCAAGGGAATGAAAATGAAAACAAGAGCCGTCCCAGAGCTGATTGATCAAGGGCTAGAAGCAAGCTATCATCAGCACTTTGTATTCAGTTGCAGGAACTACTTGTGTCAGGAAGGGTTTGCTCTGTGTGTAAAGTTAAAGAACAAGTTGTTGAAAATCTTTCATCCTGGCGTAAGAATAAACACTGGAATTGGCCTACGGGGAACTTTTGCCTGCTAACCCCCCTAACATTACTAGATGTGGCTCTGAGTAATGAAGTACATCACATACATTGGCCAGGATTTTGCAGCCATCGTGTGGGGCTGGGCCCGACATACCAGCACAAAAATGATGTGCAATGACGTCTGGCGTGCATCCTGACGTCATCGCGTTGTCTCACGATGTTTCATTCAGTAGGCGAGCGCAGGAGTCACACACCCACTGTCAACTGAGGCAATTAGTACCCACTTAAGGGCCTCATACTGCCATCGCTGGTATTAACCTAGCAATGGGCAGGGCGCTCATCAAGTGGGAAGCCCGACAATCAAAGTGGTTTCTGGGGTGCTGGAAGTGAGGTCCCTCCTTGTCAGGCACGCAGTGCCTGATTGAGGGATCCAGCATCGGGAAGGCAGGGAATGATGAGAACTATCCCCTGCCCTTGTTGCCGACCCCCTTCCTCTGCAACCACCACACTGCACCAAACATCACCCCCCAACCACCTCCTGCTATCACTCACCTGTGGCCTGGGTCCTTCAGCAATCCTGGGACTCAGGTGGGTACATTACTGGCAGCAGACACCCACCCCCCAGTGGTGCTGCCGAGCAGTGCATAATTGTCAGACTCCAATTGGCCGAAGCTCTCTGGGGCAGGATTTTCACCTCCAGGATCCTTGATCCTGGGAAGTCTTGCTGCTGCCCAGTTAGGCATTTAATTTGGCGAGTCTTCCCAAAAGTTGGCACTTTGGGACTCTCATCCTGGTTCTCCAGCCAGCTAGGTAAGAACCTTTCCATTGCCCGTTAAATTCCGCCCATGACCTCTGCTTCTGCCAGACCTGCTGAATATTGCCAGTATTTTCTGTTTTTACTTCAGATTTCCAGCATCTGCAGTATTTTGCTTTCAAAAAAATCCCTGTATCCTCCCTTGTACATTGCTGCACTATCACTCCACCCTTTATCCACCTGCTCTCTTCTACTCAAAACCCTCTCCAAGAGTGTGTCCTTCACCCTCGGTTAGCTTCCTGCTTCGCATCCCCCTTCTATCCTCCTTCCTACATGACTCCCTCATAAAGGCTCTCAACTGTCAACTTGCTTTCTTAAATAAAATAAAATCAAACTAGGGGGTGAATTTCCTTGGGGTTTCTCTGACTCCACTGTCATGACTTCGGTGGAAGTCTGGCAAAAAACCAATCAACATGCATAAATGGAGTTTCTGCCAAAATTACAACGATGAATGCTGAATAAATTTACCCAAAACTGAGGCAACAATGTTGTCTGTCTGCTATTTTCTCTATTTGTGCGCTTCTTTCTCTGCCTTATCCTCTGTATCATTCATGTTAGAGATTAGCATGCCCGTCTCACAGGTGTACAGGTACGTGATTCGTTTTAACTTTCACCATCACCAAAACACAAGTGGGGAGAATTAATTGGATTCTCAATCTTTGATGCCTTTTGAAAATTGAAGTAACATCAAATTGGCGAGATTTTAAGTTGCTAACATCTTGGGTGTCGGCCTTGAGGGTTTCCTCAATCAAGATACATCTGTAGCAGTTACATGACACATGACATGGCACCTGTGCTATGAAAGACCTACCTCAGCAGTAAAAGGTATTGCAGTAACTTCGTTTTTCAATGAAATGTGGGTTCTACCTATCAAATTTAATATATAACATGCAGATAGGTAGATTATCTGCTGTAACTGATTGTCATTGATTCACCGTTTTATCTCACAAAAACAACTTGCATTTATATAATTCCATTAGCATAAAACATGTCAAAAAGGAACTTGCAATCAGGCGTAATGAAAAGACAAAGCAAAATAAAAATAGTAAAAGGCATGAGAGCAAGCATTTTAATTTTTACTTACCAGCATGTTAAATGGTTGGTAACATAAAGGAATTTTGTAACATTTATAATATGCCTGTGTGGGGTAGGGGAAAGCCAAAAAGGAATGATTTATTGAATGTGCCTTCGAGGGACATGTGTTTGATCTAGTTCTGATGCCATAAATAATTAGTTTAAATACAGATTAATAAGCTAGTCTGATATGTCTTTTGGCTTCCTTATGCATTTGTGTCTTTGTATTTGTGTGCGTCTCTGTGCATATTTATGTATGTGTCTTTTAGTGTGTGTTTATGTCTGAGTATGTGTGTGTGTGTCTGTGCACTGAGGGATGGAAGTAAAAAGATGTTGTGGGGAAGCACAGTTAAAACTAAGATATTAAGTGGACAGTTTTCAATGACTATTGATCCATCCTGCATCGAGCAGTTGAAAATCAGAGGTGGGTTGAGGAGAGGTGTGTCAGCAGCCCCTTAGATGTCTACAGCCCAGCTGATTCAATTTTCAGACAGGCCTGTAAAACTAAAATAGGTTCTCCAGATATACAAATTGAGCTCCCACCCCCTTGTAGCAGGCCAGTTGCAGTTTTGAAATACATGGCGCAGCATATATGCTGCAAGTGACCTGCCCATTTGTACATGGGGGGTAAGCAGCCTAACCTGCAGTGCTTAAAGGGACTGGTGGTGATGTCCCTTCACAAAGGGTGCCAAATTTAAGTTTTTAAAAATATTTTTGTTCCTCCTGGTCAACCAACTTTTGGGGATCAGTGCACCCACCCCCACATCACCTAACCCCCATCCCTCAAAGGCCCAAGCTGTTTCCACCTGATTTCCCACCCTCCCAGAATCACAAAGCTGACTTGGTGCACTTATTTGGTATTCTCACCTTTCTGGCTGCATTCAAATCAAGCCCAAATCTGAAAATGCTGGAGAACTGAAATAAAAACAGGAAGTGTTGAAAAATCTCAGCAGGTCTGGCAGGATCTGAGAAGAGAGAGAAACAGAGCTAACATTTTCAGTCCAATATGACTCTTCTTTGGAACTCCAGATCTGAAAATAATTTGGGTCCCCCCAACACCAACTGCTCCTTTGATTTTGCACTGTTTTGGGTGGAAGTTGAAGATTTCTTCCCCAAGTATATTAATGAGTTTTAAGAAGTCCAAGTTTGATACAGTTGGGTTAGTTTTAATTAAACACAAGATTTCCAAATCCCAAACTATTTCTCTTATCTCATCTGGAATTAAGATAACATCCAAGCCATTTCACAGTACATACAGTGTGAACATTGTTTCTTGAACTCCATGGTAAATTATCTTTGCATTGGGAAAGATGCATTTTGGCTATGGCATTATCGTCAGAATCTACCCTGGATCAGACTTAGCGCTTTTGGTTTCAGAATCATCCCTCCACAACAAATGATTTTCCTCTCTGTACATTGAATTAGATATGCTGTATTTTTGAATATACTTTGTGCACCAACAGTACCCCAAGATTTGAGGACTAAAAAAACCACACAAAACATTAAGCCGGGCACATTTTCTCTGTCAGCCATCCACCATTTGACATGAACATGGTCCTTGAATGGCTTGTTGAAGCACATATCCTAAGGTTGAACTATGGACATAATTGCAATGTGGATGTTATTTCTCCACATACGCCTCCTGATCTCATTGGTTATATGGGATCTGAACATGTCCAACACTATTAAGTTGCTTTGTTCAGGCCACCAGGATGCCTATTCCACACACTATCGATCCAAAACTTCATTCCGTCTTGAATCATCCAACCATTGTCATGGATATGCACAAAAACTCCTGCAGGGAGCTTGCTGTTTGGCATGATGTTACGTTTGCAAATTACCATAGGCTTTAATTTCATTTTGTTGGCTGTGCAGGCTAGTACCGCCGTGAATCTTGGCTTCTCATGTCCTGTGTTTTTACTAGAGCTGTTTTCAAACCTTTCCACTCTGGTCGCCAGGCATATCGAAATTCATGGGCATTTCATCCATGTTGCCAATGTGGCATAATGGGTACTTATGTTTTTTGCCACAGTCTGATGATGAATGGATAAACAGAAAGACTAAAAATGTGTGTTACATCAAGAGTAGAAGTTCAGGAATCAAAAGGGTTGGTAAGTACGTTTAGAAAGATTGCCAAGTACAGGCTTTGGAAACAAAGACCTGACTGCCTTGTCCTGGCAACAATTGAAGGACAAATTGAGGGTAAAGACACATGGAAGAAGGAAAATTCAATGGGTGGATAATGGATAACATTGAGACGTGGACCAAGGGAGGTTTTAAGAAAACCAGAGATGAGGTAAGACGATGCCAACGGCCCCACTCAAGCTAAGGTGAAAACAAACGAACCATGGTGAATAGCTGGAAACTGCTCTTTTTGGCATCGAGTTCTCTGAGAAATCTTGGTCTTCTATCACAACACTAGACATTTTCATGCCATAAAGCAGCTAAGTCAACTAGCTATTACTCTGAAATCTTTGTTGGGCTAAGGGTTTAATTTGGCCTCTTAAGTGAGTGCATTGCATTACATTTCTGGTGATGACGAAACCATTCTGATGATTTTCAAAGACCTATTCCGACACATGCTTCTCAACATCAGATCAATGGCTGGTCTCTGTTCTCATGGCACATTTGGTTTTGGGCATCTTCATCCATTCTCGCGCATTCTCTTTGTTGAAAGGCTCATTTCTCATTGTCGCTCACCATACAGGGTCTGCGAGAGCATCTTCCCAATACAGCCCATGTCGTCTGCTCAATCTATTGTGCCCAATTAAAAGGTAAGTAAAACATGCATTTGTGAGGTGAAAAATTGAGGCTGACTACTAATGGAAGTATAGCATGCCATGGCTAAAAAGGAGGCGGTGGTTGGGGGAGGGGCATGTGGGTTGACTAATACTTCAAGTATTTGCAAAACACAATTTTTGGGACTGGAAGAATGGAGTTTCTTATACATTGGGTTAACTTATACACCTTGATCTATGGTAAGTGCTCTCTATAAGTCAGGTTGTTATGTATAATTTAAGCATTAGGTGGTGCTAATCCCCTAAAGATTTTGCCTATGTGGACAGTGTATGGAAAATACTGTTGTAGGTGACATTGGTAACAAGATATTAATCCATGGTAGCATCACTTTGTTATTAACTCTGAAATATCTTCAGTACTTGGTGATCCCATAGTTAACAGTAGTGACAATATAAACCAACCAAAATCTGGTTTCCGGTTCCTGTGTTCAATGTGCTGAAATAGATCAGACATCATGTCAAAATGAGAGATTTATGGTATCCATTGGAAATAAATAAACACGATGGCATCATGTTCATTTTAATGCCCTCCACTGCATAGTACACGATAAAAAGCCGATTCTGGATCTTTCCTGAAGCATCAACCTTAAGACTAACCAACCAAACCTATTTTCCTGGTTTCTGAACCAGTAACACATTAACTTCGGATAATTGAAGAGATTTCTAGTATTTTTGAGAGGAAATAATGGTCTAACATAACCTTCTGACCATTATATAAAAATAATTCTGTGAATTAGACATTCTTAACAGGATAATGTTATTGCTGGAAAAGCAGACAGGTAAAAGGTGACAGTGAGCTAGGCCTCTATGATACATGTTTATTATTTGGGAGTAATAGTTTCCAGAGATTTCAAGAGCACAAACTACATGAACTTTAATGCTGTGAAAACATTTATTTTGGACAGCAGTCGATGGAAGGAAGGGTCCTTCTTTACTGCAGTAGCCTGTTAAATAAATAAATAGTTTATGCTGGCAGATTAATGTGCAAAGTAGCTGTGTTGAAAACTATGTTCTGTTAAAGGAGTGATGGATCTCACAATGCACAGTTGAGGGTTTATTGATGGTCAGGGTACAAAAATTAATTTTTATGCAATCAGTGACACCAGCCACTTGATGTGTGTCAGTCACCTCCTGCCATCCTTCTTCAAGGGCCATATCTGCAGGAAACATACCAGATTGGGTTGCTGTTTCTTGACACTAGAGAGTGCTCTGACATATTAACTTGCTGATTTGTGAGCTTAGTTTGCAATGTCACCCCCTGTATATGAAAAGATAGTGAGCCAGATAAACTGCCTTTTAACAATGCAGCTGAAAAGAAAACTTTAGTGCCAAAAAGAGGCAGTCAATTCTTTCAAATTCTGTCCAAAGGCCTACAGTAAAAAAAACTAAGCCACAATAAACAGTTATACAACTTTTCATTTTAAAATCTGTGACCAGTTAATTAATTACTTAAAGTAGTTGCATAGCTTTTGTTAGCTTTTGTTATCAACACTGTGTTATTTCAATTGTTTCTTGGATCTGTCAGATCCTGGGTAGATCTCTCTCTCTTTCTTTCTTTGTTTCCATTGGGAAAGATAAGAATTGTGAACCATCCTGAATAGCATCATTGACCTTCCCTGATGCAATGAAGAGCAGCTGATCATTGTGGCATTGTGCCTGACTAATGTGGCAAGAATGATTGATGCTGCCTGGAAGGATCCAGGTGAAAATAACTTAAAGGTAATGGTGACCTCCACTGACAGAGAACCTACTGTTCTCCTGTTAGAATGGGCTGTGGACCTTCAGTCAGTAATAGACATATTACTAATAGCTAGCTGATCAAGCTTGAGCTTCTGAGGCACCAACAGTCAGACAAGTCCAAACGAGACCTCCTTGCCCTACTTCCTGGTAAGTAGATGTGAGCATTTGGGAAAGAGACACAGGGCAGAATTGTCCCAGATTTGCACTAAGTGCGGTAGCGGGGGTAGGGTTTAACTGCCGGCTGCAATAGCAGTGGCTCACGCCATATCATCCCAATCCCACTGCATTAACTATGCATACCTGGGAAACATGCCGTTTCCATGGCGGGTGGGCTGCCATTCACCCACCAGGCCATCACTTTGACATTACATCACGCCGGATGCCATATTTAAAGTACAGCTGTGCACACACCTCTCAGTACTTCCAGCCCACGACTACTGCATGGATGACATGGCCCCGAAAGACAAAAAGACTGCAGCTCCCAGGTTCAATGAAAAATCCCTCGAGCACCTTTTGGATGCAGTGGAGGCTCACTGTGATGTCCTCTACCCCCGCTATGGCCACAGGATGGACAACATCACCACCAATCTGGCTTTGGAGGTGGCTGCAGCGGCGGTCAGCACCAAAACCCTGCAAAAGAGGACTGCCACCCAGTGACACAAGAGGATGAATGATCTCCTTCATTCTGCCAGGGGAAGTCATTCTTCTCATCACCCTGAAATCACACATTCGCAAACCTATCACACAGCCACAGGGCCCTCAATCACTGCCAGTTTAAAGGACATCATCAATCACTCTCACACACACACACCTTTATTGTCCTCACCCCATCCATGGGACCACTCAGCACCCACACATGCCAGGCATACTTATCATCTGGCCTGGCATCTTACACTTTCACCATTTCTATTCATGCAGGACAAGCTGGCACACAACAAGAGGGAGAGGTCGCAGGCTGGTGGAGGAATGCCTGAAATCAAGGTCCACACGGACTTTGAAAACAGAACCATCCAGCTGGCTGGCGAGGATCTGGATTGTTCCTGTGCTGACGGTGACGTTAGCAGCTCTGCCAAGTGAGGACCCAGTAGTGCAACATCCATCAGACAACCATGCTGTGAGTGATGTGTCCTGTTTCACAGGCCATCGCCATGCACAAATTATCTTCCTTTGCTTCCGCAGGCACATCTGGGAAACAGCCGATGGAGTCCACAACCCAGGGCCTCCAATCAAACCATGAAGAAACCTCTGAAGAGGAATCTGAAGGCATCCTCCTTGAAGACCTGTCACAGCGCACACCCACACCCTCCACCAGCGCAGAGATACACGCCTCGGATGGGACCTAGCTTTAAACAATCTCGGGATCACAATTTGGTGAGCACATCGCACTTTCTGATCCACAGCAGGCAGCGTCAGGGACTTCCCAGGTGTCCGACACTTGGGAGATTGCTGGAGGCCAGAAATTTGCTGAGTCCGAGTCAGATGATGAGCCTCTGGACTAGGTCACTTCTCAGTTGCAAAGGAAAGCTTGTGAAAATCAGGAAGGGACATCTGCTGCACTCCTCAGATTGCAAGGCAAAACAGAGGAGTCTGTCTGTCTTCAGGTTAAGGTGATAGTGCCGGCATTAAAACACATCGAGGTCAACACTGGTAGGATGGCAGCTGCCATGGAGACCTTGGTCCAGGACATCACCCCTGCACTGCTGCGCATGCTGAGCTCCATCACTGACACCATGGTTGGCCTCCAGCAGTGTGTACGCGAGAGGGGTGTGGGGAAGCTCGATCTCACTCCAGCTTCCCCTTCTCCTCAAGGGGTCAGCCAGGGGCCCTCGAGCACCCATAGGGAGTAGGATCAGCAGATGTAATCCTGGGAGCATCCATCTAAGTGACTCCAGGAGTGTCCGGCCCATCTGAATCCCCATTTCTTGTGACCCCAGCAGCTTCAGCTCCAGAGGTCAAGGAGGTTGCCACTGCCACACAGCATGACCCCAAAAGCATGACCCCTCCAGGTCTTGTCCCTCCAGAGGACACCCGCAAAGGTCATCTCAGACAGGGCGTAGCAGTCAGCAGGCTGCCTCCACCTCCACTGTGGATGTCTAAGGAGCACCAAGACATAGTGGCAGGGTTAGGAAGGTTAAGAAGATGTAACTCTTTTAGAGTTAAAACAATTAAACTAAATTAACAAAATGAGGGATAAATCAAGCACAGCCCCTAAGTCAGGTCAGCTGTAAAACCAAGGACAAAGTTTAAAGGAATCTTACAAACTTTAAACCAAAATGTGATCAAAGGGGTCAATAAAACACTCCAAACCCTGCGGTGCCCACCGAGAAAGAGATAGGCACCCTCACTCAGCAACCGGGAAACTCGAAACCAGAGATGCTCAGGCAAGTTGACTTACAGCTCTTTGCCAAAACCCGGGATTGAACCAGTGACTTTTAGATCTTCATTTTAAAGCTCTCCCAACTGAACTATTTCAGCTGGTGCACCGGAACCTCATTTGCAGATCCCAGTAGTTTTCTCCACCAAGTTGTGAATTGCAGCATGAGCCTAGTCATACCTTCTGAGACCCCTGCATGGGTGGCATCAGCCAGGTTCTCTGCGGGTAGCCCTTGTCCCCGAGGAGCCATCCCTGCAGCCTCTGTGGACCGTGAAAGACATCAGTGATATGTGACCGACTGAGTGTGTCGGAGTCATGGACATACCATGGAAATGGTGCACTAACCTGCAGGATGCCCTTGTGGTGGTCACACACCAGCTGCACATTCAATGAATGGAAGCCCTTGCGGTTGATATAGTTGACTGCTTGTTGCAACAGAGATCTGAATGCCATGAGAGTGCAGTCGATCGCACCCTACACCTATGGGAGACCCAAGACCTGGGCAAATCCAAGCGTTCTTGCCCTCTGGCTTTCCTGTTCCCGGGTGAAATGCACAAACTTGTGTGCCTTCGCGGAGATGACATCCATAACCTAATGGATACATTTGTAGGTGGAGACTTGTGATATCCCACAGAGGCCACCTGTGTAGCCCTGAAAGGAGTCACTGTGTAAAAATTGAGCGTCGCAGTCACTTTCATGGCCATGGTCAGTGGATGCCCTCCATGTCCGCATGGCATCAAGCCTTGTAGTAGCTGGCAGATGTGACCGACCAGTTTCCTAGACATGTGCAGTCTACAGCGACACTGGTTCTCTGTCATCAGCAGGAATGAAAGGCAGCATCCACAGACCCTGGCTCTAGCTAGCTGGCTCGCTGTGGTTCTTTGGCAGCATGTGCAGGAACCAGAGCCCCAGCCCCCCAAGTCACCTCAACCCTAGGGCAGCCCTTGACCCCTCCTCCCAAGTCACCTCAACCATGAAGTCCAACAGGCAACCCACGTGAGCACTGAGCAACATTATTGTGTGCTCACCTCCGAGTTCCCCTCAAAGTACAGCCACCATGTGCATGCCTTATATATTCTGTTGTGAAATATGTCAGCGTGCAATCGTGCCAACAAGGGTGGACGATCCAGTGTGGGGGAATGACTCCAGCAGGCTGGCTTTATAATGATATGCAGATGTATTATAATGTGGTTCCCAATGTCTGACAGCGGGAAACACAGTCCACCATCAAAGGGCTGAGTGGACAGTCGCAAACTAGCTTCACAACATCATGAAACCGATTTTTCACCTTCTCACCATATTGTCCACTTGCACCACTGAACAAGCTCGATGCCAGCAGGCAGGGAAAATTCCTCCCACGCCCTTTTAAACCTGACTCAAAGACTTCCCAATCTAACCTCTTCCATGTCCTAATCCTCAGCTTCTTCTTTCATAGCATACGAATTGAGGGATTTTAATGGAAAATCTATGTCACAAGCGCAAAGCAGTACTTTGAGCAGAACTGCATGAAGCTAACATCAAAAGTCCTGACTGAACAACCAGAGTGGGAAAAATAACACCTAACTGCAATAAGAGTACATGTCTTCCTCAGTATGGTCTCCTCCCAAGGGGTGCGTTCCTGCCATTCTTGTGCCACTTATACAATGGTGGAAATTATTTGGGGTTGTTTTGTGGTAGAGGTTAGAGGAAATGTGTCAGATGGATAAGCCACAACTCCTTGATTCAATTTGCATGTGGCAGATCGGGCCTTAGGCAAGTTTTAAATGGGGCTGATGGTCTTTTGGAATGGGAATTCAGGTGCAAGATTTTATGTGCAAGATCTGAGGTCGAGACCTCTAAGAGTTCATTTTACTTTATTTACCTCTCAAAATCCATGCCAGAATTCAGGGGAAAATCCAGGGCAATCAGTTCTGTCTGTTGCATTAACATACTTTCTACCAAATAGACTAGGTCAGATTTATCAATTAAATTCGTTGTTCTAGTGAATTTCGATTTAGCCAGCTGCTAGTAGGATATGGAAGAAAAAGATTATAATGAGGTCCTACCCTTAAATTCAACAGGCCTACTCCAACCTTGCCAGGTTCCTTGGCCATTTCTAGCTGCTCAATAAATATTGGGGTCATAACATCTGAAGGAATTTTTTTTGTTAAACGCCAAAAATAGACACATGGGATAGAGTGTGCCACTGACATGAAATACAGTTTTAACTACTTAGCTAATTGCAGAAAAGCAATTTTTCCCTCCAATTCTAGTGGTAGTTCCTTCATATGGACCATGGGCAGAGCATCGTGAAGGGGTCCCAGGCTGGGTTGAACAGTACGAAGTTATTATCTCAACAGGAGTTGTTGATCACTGTCTATGTCATCCATCTAAGAATAGATACACATTTAAGTTATTCAACAATGTGAGGACAAATTGTAGGCAGAATGGGGTGGTGGGATTTCAGGGAGAAGGAGAATTCATGATATCGTTGGTGCCAGGAAGACCCTAGTTGCTAGAGAGTTTTCCTCCAATCCCCACTGACTAAGTTCCTTGGTGCCACGTTTGGTCAAATTCTGCCTTGATGTCAAGGGCAGTCACTCTAACATCACTTCAGGAATTCAGCACTTGCGTTCATGTTTGGAACAGACTGCAGTAGGCCTGAGGCTGAGTGGCTCTCTTGGAATCTAAGCTGAACATTTGTGAATACGTCATTACTGGGTAAGCACCACTGGACAACTCCTTCCATCTCTTTACTGATGGAAATAGGTTGCTAGGTTAGATAGAGTTGCTCTGCTTTTTGTGGACAGGGCTCATCTGGGCAATTTTCATATTGTAGGGTAGATGCCAGGGTTGTAGCTGTACTGGAGCAGCTTCATTAGGGACTCAAGTCTTCAATATTACGGGTGGGATGTTGCCAGGGATTGTAGCCTTTGCTGTGTCCAGTGCACTCAATATCACCTGTAGATCCCTCTCTAAAATGAGCAGTGCTCCCTCTGCCTTGGCCACTTGAACTTCATTTACCTAAGTCTAGTAGTTGAATACTAATACAAAAACAAACTACTGTGGATGCTGAAAATCTAAAATAAAAACAGGAAGTGCCATAAATACTCAACAGGTCAGGCAACACCTTTGGAGCGAAACAGAATTAACATTTCTGATTGAGATGACCTTTCATTCTGATCAGGCCAAACCCCACCTCAACCTGATGGGAATGATAGAGGTTGGTACACCAGAACAAGATATTGCATAGCAGCATGCCTCCGAGAACACAAGGGCCTGATTTTCACACTCCCTCGCCGGCAGGTTTTTAGGTGAATGGGGGGGGGGGGGGGGAAGTGCCCCGGCTTCACTGTGATTTTATGTTGTGGCAGGCAAGGCCTTGGGCGGGAAGCTTGCTCTTGCCCTAATTGAGGCCTTCAAGTGGCCAATTATTTCCCATCCAGCCTCAATCTTTAGAGTGTGGGGGAAGTACAAAAATGATTAGACTTGGGCCTCGAGTGGGAATGGGGGACCCAGAAAAAGACCCATTTATGCCAAATCTCTACTTCCTGTTAGCTAGCCAATCTTCTTTCCATGTCAATGTATTATCCTTTGCACCATGAGCTTTTATTTTCCATCATAACCTTTGATGTGACACTTTATTAAATGACTTCTGGAAATCTAAGTACAGTACATCCACAGGTTCTCCTTTATCCACAGCACATGTGACTTCTTCAAAGAAACCCAATAAATTGGTTAAACATGATTTCCTTTTCACAAAAACATGTTGACCCTGCCTGATTGCCTTGAATTTTTCCAAGTGCCCTGCCATAACATCTTTATTAATAGCTTCAAACATTTTCCCCATGACATATGTTTGACTAACTGGTCTATAGTTTCCTGCTTTCTATCTCCATCCCTTTTTGAATAATGAGTTATATTTGCTATTTTCCAATCTAATGGAAGGGCGGTGGATGTTATATACATGGATTTCAGTAAGGCCTTTGACAAGGTCCCACATGGCAGACTGGTACAGAAGATAAAGTCGCACGGGATCATAGGTGAGCTGGCAAAATGGATACAGAATTGGCTTGATCATAGAAGAGAGAGTAGCAGTGGAAGGGTGCTTTTCTGAATGGAGAGCTGTGACTAGTGGAGCTCCGCAGGGATCAGTGCTGGGACCTTTGCTGTTTGTAGTATACATAAATGATTTGGAGGAAAATGTAACTGGGCTAATTAGTAAGTTTGCAGACGACACTAAGGTTGGAGGAGTTGCAGATAGTGAAGAGGATTGTCAAAGGATACAATGGGATATAGATCGGTTGAAGACTTGGGTGGAGAAATGGCAGAAGGAGTTTAATCCGGACAAATGCGAGGTGATGCATTTTGGAAGGTCTAATACAGACAGGAATTATACAGTAAATGGCAGAACCCTTAAGTGCATCGATGGGCAGAGGGATCTGGGTGTACAGGTCCACAGGTCACTGAAAGTGGCAACGCAGGTGGATAAGGTAGTCAGGAAGGCATATGGCATGCTTGCCTTCATTGGCAGCGGTATTGAATATAAAAGCTGGGAAGTCATGCTGCAGCTGAATAGAACCTTGGTTAGGCCACACTTGGAATATTGCATGCAATTCTGGTCACCACATTACCAGAAGGATATGGAGGCGTTGGAGAGGATGCAGAGGAGGTTTACCAGGATGCTGCCTGGTCTGGAGGTTATTAGCTATGAGGAGAAATTGGAGAAACTTGGATCGTTCTCACTAGAGTGATGGAGATTGAGAGGCGACTTGATAGAAGTTTACAAAATTATGAGTGGCATGGACAGAGTAGATAGTCAGAAGCTTTTTCCCAGGGTGGAGGAGTCAATTATTAGGGGACATAGATTTAAGGTGAGAGGAGAAAACTATAGAGGAGATGTGCGAGGCAAGTTTTTTACGCAGAGGGTATTGAGAGTCTGGAATTTGCTGCCAGAGGAGGTGGTGGAAGCAGGTACGATAGTGGTGTTTAAGAGGCAGCTTGACAAATACATGAATAGAATGGGAATTGAGGGATACGGACCCCAGAAGTGCAAAATGTTTTAGTTGACGGGCAATATGATCAGCGCGGGCTTGGAGGGCCGAAGGGCCTATTCCTGTGCTGTACTTTTCTTTGTTCTTTGTTCTAATGGAACCTTCCCCAAATCTAGGGAAGTTTGGAAATTTAAAACCAGTGCATCAACTATTTCACTAGCCAGCTCTGTCAAGACCCTAGGATGAAGTCCTTCCGGACACGGGGATTTGTCATCCTGCAACTCCCACAATTTGTTCAATATAACTTCATTGGTGATTGTAATTTTCCAGACCTCCCCCCTTCCTCCCATTTCCTGATTTACAGCTATTTCCAGGGTGTTACTTGTGTCCTCTATAGTGAAGACCGAAGCAAAATACCTGTTAAATTCATCCGCCGTCTCCCTGCATTTCATTATCAATTCCCCAGGCGTACTTTCTGTAGAACCAACGCTCACTTTAACTCTTTTCTTATTTAAATATCTATAGAAACTCTTACTACCTGTCTTCATATTACTAGCTAGTTTTCTCTCATACTCTAATATTTCCCTCCTTTTTAATCTTTTTGTTATTCTTTGCTGTTCTTTATCTAATCTTCTAATCTTTTCTAATCTTTTGACCTGTCACCTGCCTTTGTGTAATTATATGCTTTTTAAGTTTGATACTGTCTTTAACTTTAACTTTTAACTCCCTTTGGAATTTTTCTCTCTCATTGGAATGTATATATTGTGTATTCTGAAATATTCCTTAAAACGTCTGCCACTGAACTTCTATTGACATATCCCTTAGCCTCATTTGCTAATTCACTTTAGCTAGCCCTCATAATTGCCCTTATTTAAGATTAAAATACAAGCCTTGGACCCACTTGTTTCTCCCTCAAAATGAAGTAAAATTAAATCATATTATGATCCCTGCTACCTCAGGGTGCCTTCACTAGGAGGTTATTAATGAATCCAATCTCGTTGCTCAATACCAGGTCTAGTATCGCCTGCTTTCTGGTTGGCTCCAGAAAGTGCTGTTCTAAGGAACTATCCCAAAAACGTTCTATGAACTCTTCATTTACAATACCTTTGCCCATCTGATTTTTCCAGTTTACCTGTAGATTAGAATCCCCCATGGATTATTGTTGTATCTTTCTGGCAAGCTCCTTATCTCTTCTTTTATACTCTGTCCTACTGTGTAGTTACAATTAAGAGGCCTGTACACAACTCCCACAAGTGACTTCTTGCCCTTATCATTCCTCATCTCAACCCAAACGGCTTCTGCATCCTGGTTTCTTGAACTTCGGTCATCCTTCTCCAATGTGCCAATACCATCATTACTTAACAGAGCTACCCCTCCACCTTTTCTTAACTTCCTGTCCTTCCTAAATGTCACATACCCTTCAATATTCAGGTCCCAATCTATGTCATCCTGTAGCCATGTCTCAGATCGTATTTATTTATTCCTATTTGCGCAATCAGTTCATCTGTTTTACTTTGAATGCTACATGCATTTAAGTACAGAACCTTTAGTTTTGTCATTGTATTATTTTCATAGCGTCTAGCCCAACTGCTGATTTACTCTTAGAATTGTACTCTCTGTCCCTTCCTGTCACAGTCTGTTTATCATTTCCCATATTAATATCTGTCCCTCTTGCCTCGTCTCTACTCTCTGGTTTACCACATCTTCCCAAATTTGATCTCTTGCCCCCACTTTCAGTTTAAAAACCTCCGTACTTCCCTAGTTAGGCGGCTCATGAGGACACCAGCCCCAGCACAGTTCAGGTAAACCGTCCCAAAGGTACAGATCCCACTTTCATCAATACTGGTGCCAGTGCCCCACAAACCGGAACCCACTTAGAAACATAGACCAGGATTTTCCAGTCGTCGGATGGGCTTGGCGGGCGGGCGGGCGGGTGGGCCTGGGACCTGTTGGGAAGTCGACCACCGCCCACAATTGGGCCTCGACCGCAATTTCACACCGGCTGGCCAATTAACAGCCAGCCACTATGAATCGCGCACTGCAGTGCTGCCGGGATGGGGGCGGGAGGAGGACAAGCAAGCAAGTTCGCGCATGGACTTGGGTGCATGCAGTAAAAGCTCCCTGAGGCACGGAGCTGCCTCAGGGAGTTGAAGGTTTTTAAAATAATAAATAACAATGTTAGAAATAATGAAGACATGTCCCCTCATGTGACTCTGTCATAAATATGAGTGTTAAAAGGTTTTTTTTAAGTCATTGGCCAAAACCTTAACCCACCCGTGGATGAGGCTTCGCCAAAAATGCAAAGGCCACTTGGCTTTCTTGCGTACCCGCCAACCGAATGGTTGGACGGTCAGCGAAAAATTCTAGTTAACTTCACACTTATCCACATTATATTGCATCTGCCATGTATTTGCTCGCTCAACTTGTTTAAAACACCTTGAAGCCTCTTAACACCCTCCTCATTGTTCACATTCCTACCAAGTTTTGTGTCGACAGCAAACTTGGAGATATTACAATTGGTTCCCTCATCCAAATCATTGATATACATATTGTGAATAGCTGGGGCCCAAGCACTGATCCCTATGGTACCCCACTAGTTACCTCCTGCCACTCCAAAAAAGATCTATTTATTTCTACTCTCTGTTTCCTGTCTGCTAACCAATTCTCAATCCATGCCAATATATTATCCCCAATCCCAAGTGCTTTAATTTTACTTACTAACCTCTTATGTTGGGATTTATCACTTCTCCCACACCAGTCTTTGAGCCATGTATTCATTTCTATAATCTGATTTGTCCTATGCCAATTTGCACATGGCTCAGAAATGATCACCTTTGAGGTTCTGCTTCTTAATTTGGTGTCTAGCTTGTAATACTGAGTATGCAGAGCCTCCTTCCTCATCCTGCCGATGTCATTGGTACCTACAAGGACCACGACCAGTGTGACTGGGACAAGCTGAGTGAGTGGACAAATGCATGGCAGATGCAGTATAATGTAGATAAATGTGAGGTTATCCATTTTGATGGCAAAAACAAGAAGGCAGATTATTATCTGAATGGCTATAAATTGAGAGAGGAGAATGTGCAACAAGACCTGGGTGTCCTTGTACACCAGTCGCTGAAGTGTAGCAGGCAGCAAAAAAGGCAAATGGTATGCTGGCCTTCATACTCAGAGGATTCGAGTACAGGAAAAAGGATGTCTTACTGCAATTGTACAGGGGCTTGGTGAGACCACACCTGGAATATTGTGTGCAGTTTCGGTCTCCTTATCTGAGGAAGGATGTTCTTGCTATAGAGGGAGTGCAGCGAAGGTTTACCAGACTAATTCCTGGGATGGCAGGACTGACGTATGAGGAGAGATTGAGTTGATTAGGATTATATTCACTAGAGTTCAGAAGAGTGAGGGGGATCTCATAGAAACCTATAAAATTCTAAGAGGTCTAGACAGGGTGGATGCAGGAAGAATGTTCCCAATGGAGGGGGAGTCCAGAACAAGGGGTTACAATCTGAGGATACGGGGTAGACCATTTAGGACTGAGATGAGGAGAAATTTCTTCACCCAGAGAGTGATGAGCCTGTGAAATTCATTACCACAGAAAGTAGTTGAGACCAAAACATGGTATGTTTTCAAGAAGGAGTTAGATATAGCTCTTGGGGTGAAAGGGATCAAAGGATATGGGGAGAAAACGGGAGCATTGAGGCTATTGAGTTGGATGATCAGCCATGGTCATAATGAATGGCGGAGCAGCCTCGAAGGGCCAAATGGCTACTCCTGCTCCTAGTTTCTATGTTTTTATGACCACTGGACCCTCCCCTTCCCACTGCATGTTCCTTTCTAGCCCTGAGAAGGTGTCCCAAACCCTGGCACCGGGCAGACAACAAAGCTGTCTGGACTCTCACTCTTTGCTACAGAAAACAGTGTCAATCCCCCTATTAGTGCTCCCCCCAGCTTGGATGGCTTCCTGTACAACGGTGCCGTGGTTAGTTTGCTCATCCACCCTGCAGCCCCCACTCTCATCCAAACAAGCTGAGATAACCTCAAATGTGTTGGACAATTGCTGAAGCTTCTGCACTCCTGCCCTCTGAGTCCCCTTATCTGCCTCACTTGCAGTCACACCCTCCTGACCCTGGCGACTGAACCAATTAGATGACCCTATCCCAAATGGTGTGACTGCCTCCTGATACAAAACATCCAGGTAACTTTGCCCCTCCCTGAAGTGTTGCAGTGTCTGCAGCTCAGCCTCCAGCTCAGTGACTCTGAGCCAAGTTCCTCAAGCCGCAAACACTGCAGACGTGTTTGCCGTGGGTCACAATGTTAACCAGAGCTCCCACATGCTGCAGCCTTGACACATCACCTGTCCTGCCATCCTTAAAGTGTTTTAAATAATTACGTAATTATATCAATCACTTATTTAATGTGATTTCTTATATATTTGATTAACGACCAAATTGTGTCCTATTTTAAACCTTAGGGATAGAATAGAACTTCCCCACTTACCACATACTCACTAAACAGCTAGCTCCTTTCCCTGTAGTAGAGCAAGAGCCAATATTTATGGTGTGAGAAAGGTAGAAGGAGGAAATGAACACCTCCTTCCCCCCCTTCTCCCAACTCCCCTCTCACCAAACCCCAAGTCTTCACTCAGTTTGTCAGCTGCACTTTGTTTGCCATCAGGGTCTCAATAATGTCATGCCAACCTTTGCCTTGAGTGAGTCCCTTACCTGCCTGGATTCCTATTATTTCTATTCTCATCTGATGGTAATACTTGTGTACTTTGTTACCCAGTGATTTTTGGTAGAATGAGTATAAACACTAGTTGACCTTTGGGCTTGGGCTTAGGGATATTGAGGGCACTTCTCAATCTCATAAATTTAAAGGTAAACATTTCTTCCCCTCTTTACATGCACATGACAAGGCAATATTGAAACACATTATTACGTCACTTGTGCACAATGTCAACTTTTCTTGCTCCTGAACATAATAAAAAGTTTAGCAAACATTTTTCATAAAGAACACGGCCCTTTGAAAAGTGTTATCTTGTTACTTTTAGTTCCATATTCTAATGGAAAGTATTCAGTGTTAAAAAGGATATGCCCTTCTATTAGTTCTGCCAATATTTTATTACAAGACAAAGCGTGTATGTGTACTAATAGCTGCAGAGAATGCTTAGCGAAAAGGAAATAACTTCATACAGGGTTAAAAACCCAGGTGTAATTTGTCTATTTGTATCTGTGTCCAGTACTAGAACTGGCAAAAAGCATTTTTTCCATCTTTGTTCACTAATCCCTACACAGAGTTCAGGGAAAGTTTTGAATTCAGCTGTCTGCTGTCAGTTCTAATCACATATCAGTCACATTCCAATCTCCTTTATATGTTTACTGTCTTCTCAATTAGTTTTCTGACATGGTTCCAAATTCACAAGGCCCCGAGTTTACTTGGCAACAGCTTTAGATGTAACTATTAGTAAAATTCCTGAATGCATTAATGTCCTTACAAGTATAGGATGAACGGATTGTGCTCCAATTGAGCAATAGAAGCACCCTAAAAATATATTTATAATAAAATGTTTTATGTCTGATATGATCACTGTCCACATTATAACTCTAGATTCAGTTTGTCATTTTTTTCCTTATGAGCTATGTTTTGTGCTTTTCTGTTTTTTAATGGGCTATTTTGGTTATTTTTATTGTTGTTCTATTTTATTGCTATTTACCAATAATATTGCACAAAAAAGTTCTCCCCATTTCAGCTTTCTGATGTTATATTCCACCAACAAAATTCTCCCCAAACACATTCGATAAAAAATAGCTTCCTCCCATGTGATCGCACAATCATTATAAAAATAAAATGTGTAAGGTAACAAACACAAAACTTCACAAAAAGTGGATAAACCTAGCTCCAAATAATAAAGCCTTCCCTTCCACAAAAAGCATAATGCCTCCCTGAACCTCTGAACATCCTGGATGCCCTTACCCTCACCACCATATTTCATGATTGCTAAACCACCAATTGGCCGCACATGTTTGGAAGCCAGAAGTAATGGCTCCATTGAAACTTTAAAAAAAAATTCTTGTGCAGATATCCATCTTCAATGTTAATAACAATTTCCAGAGCATCCATCTTTTAACATGAAGGAATTAATTTCTTATGCATTTAACCAACAATGTCTCCAAAACACATCACATATTGAATGAGCATCCACTTTTAATGGACAAACTTACATCTTTATTTCAGCAGTAGCAAACCGGGAGAGAAAAACTAAACAGATAGGTACTATATTTTTGAGGAGGAAAGGAATAGGGAACAAGGCTCCACTGAAGTTAAGGAAATGGAAAAGGAGAGGTACTCTGCTGGGTGCAGGGTAAGGAGAGGAATTAGAGTCATTTGGCAGAATGCCTCATTGCCAGAACTTTCCAACAAGCACCAAGATGTAACTTGGCTGGTGGTGAGAAAGGCCCTCCCCATCAGATCCTTCCAACACGCCAGGAGTCTCACCCTCCCTGCATGTTGCCCTCGAGATGGCTGTGGTGGGGACGAGACCGTTGTTCACGTCCTTGTGGAATGTGCCTTTGCAAAGAAGGTCTGGAGAGAGATGCAGTAGTTTCTGTCGAGGTTCATCCCGAGCAGTTCTCTGACACAGGACTCTGTGCTCTACGGGCTGTTGCCATGGACACACACCGAGACAAACATCAACTGCAGCTGGAGGGTCATCAATTCGGTGAAAGACACTCTTTGGTCTGCCCAAAACTTGTTGGTCTTCCAGTACAAAGAGTTGTCCCCGACCGAGTGCTGCAGACTGGCACATTCCAAGGTCCAGGGATACATGCTGAGGGACGCACTAAAGCTTGGGGCAGTCGCCGCAAAGGCGCAATGGGGAAAGGTTGCTGTCTAAGACTTTCTTCTATAGTGTACCGAGGGGCTGGGAAAGGTATAGACCCCTCAGGCTGTATGGCTCACAATGAATGTATGCATTGAGTACTAACTGTATTTATAACTGTATTGAAGCACCTCAGAGTGTAACATAATGTATGTTGATAATTCCAATACCATTGCACAGTCTGACTGTCTGTAATGACCATATTGAAATGATTGTAATATTCTTTGATTGTATTGAAGCACCTCATGATCCATGTGTAAAAGTTGAATCTGATTGCACATTTTGTGATGGTGATTTAGAAATGTGTTGTAATGTTCTTTTAGATATTTTATGAATAAACTACATTTTTCAAAAAAAAAGAGAGGAATTAGGAACACACGCTTGGGAGTGATTGAGGGAAGGCATTGACAGAAAGAAAGGTAGAGACTGTTGGGCTGATGAAAAAAAGAACTAATTAATGATGGCAAAAGAGAGATAACTTACTACATGAGGGGTGGACAAAAAAAGAGTTAAATATTCTTTTATAAGGGGTGGAGCAAAAAAATCATTTGAGAGGGAGGAACTTACCTAGGGAGAGGAGAAAGTCTGTCCTGCAACAGTGGAAAGTAAGTGAGACACTTGGTTGAATGGAGAAATGGAAGAGCAAAGGAGCAAAACACTGGTGCAGAGCATGGCTGCAGTCGGGTCTTCGTGGATTCATGTAAGAAAACATCCCATCCCCTAATTTAAAAGCAGAAAATTCTGGAAACACTCAGCAGGTCAGTCAGCAACTGTGCAGAGAGAGATGGAGTTGAGGGAAGGAGATAAGCACTTCATGAAAGGTGAGGATTGGAATTTGTGGTGGGGGGGGGGTGGTTAAAAATAAAAAAACTGAGAGACATGAGCTCAATGCACCACTTACACACCAGCTGCCATTTTCACAGCAGTGGGTTGTGCAACATGTGTGTGTCCTAAAGGCGGAATAACTCATTTTTTTGAATGAGTATTATTATATTTTTGAATGAGTATTATTATTTTTTTGAATGAGTATTATTACTTTCTTGAATGAGGATTATTTGACTCAGGCTCTCACAGTGTGGCTGGGGGCCTAATTTACATTTAACAGCAGCAGGCCAAATTTCCCAGCTCCCTGCCAGCTCAGCTCATTGCTGGGCCTGGACTCAATTGTTCCCAGCTGTGACCTTCTAATAGAGGCCTTCCTGCCCAGTAGCTGGTCAGCCTGCTAGCCCCCACCCCACCCCGCCCCCCCAAGTCTGTCAGGCTGCTGGGAATAAAAAAGATGAAAATGGGGTCCTGTCTGGAATTTCTGGGTTCCTCATGCTGATCCTGCAAAAGCGCTCCCCACCACCCCCACCAACAACAACCCCCACCACCTCAAAACCCCCACCACCAAATCCCCCCCAAACCCCCAGAACCCACACGCCCACGCAAGTACTCCAACCACAGCACCCGCACCGCCCCAACAACACCAACACCCCCACCCGCCCACTCCTGAAACTGCCCCACCCACTAACCCCTCCTCAAATGCACCATCAAACCCCCCCAACCCTCCCTCCAACCCCTCACCCCCGCTCACACGTCACCCTGACCCCAACTACCCCCCAAGCCAACGCCCCACCCCCAAACATCCACCACCCCACCCCCAAACACCCCAACCCACCCAACCCCACCAAACCCCCACATCACACTACCACCCACACCCCTACCCAACCTCACCCCCTGCCCACCCCCAGCCCACCTCCACCCTACCAACCCACCACCCCAAACCCAACCACCCAACGGACACACCCCCACCCGTCCTCACCCCCACCCACCTCCCAAACCCTCCACCCCAACCCCCCAAACCCTTCACAGCACTAATCTCTCCAGCCCACACCCCTCCACTCATCCCACGACCCGCCACACCCATCCCCCCCACCCCACACCACACTTCCAACCCCTACAACTCCCTGGGCCCAATCCCCCCACCACCCCCCCCCAGGCCCCCACTCCCCCCACAGCCCTCCACCACCCAGCTCCCACTCCCCCATCCCCCCACCCCACTCACTTCCCCCATTCCCCCCACCCCACTCCCTTCCCCCATCCCCCCCACCCCCCCCACTCCCTCAACTGCCCTCCACCACCAAGCCCCCACTCCCCAACCCCCAACCCCCCACCCCACTCACTTCCCCCATCCCCCCCACCCCCACCCCCTCATCCCCCACCCTCTCCCTCATCTCCCCACCCACTCCTCCACCCCCAACCCTCATCTCCCCACCCACTCCCCCACCCTCCCCCACTCCCCAACCCACACCCCCACTCCCCCCAACCCACTCGCCCCACTCGCCCCCAACCCACTCCCCCCTACTTGCCCCCAACCCCACTCCCCCCACTCGCCCCCAACCCCACTCCCCCCCACTCGCCCCCAACCCCACTCCCAACCCCACTCCCCCCCCAATCGCCCCCAACCCCACTCTCCCAACCCCACCCCCCAATCCCCCAGTCCCTCACTCCCCCAGTCCCCCACTCCCCTACTCGCCCCAGTCCCCCACTCACCCACTCCCCTACCACCCCCTCCCCACTCCCCACTCCCCACTCCCCCACCCCCTCCCCCAAACTCCCCCTCCCCCAGACTCCCACCACCCCACTCCCCCACCACCCCACCCCCTCCCCCACTCCCCCACTCCCCCACTCCCTCCCCCACTCCCCCACTCCCCCACCACCCCCTCCCCCACTCCCCCACCACCCCCTCCCCCACATTCCCCCACCACCCCCACCCCCCTTCCCCACCCCCACCACCCCCTCCCCCACACTTCCCCACCACCCCCTCCCCCACTCCCCCCCACCCCCCACCCCACCACCACCCCCTCCCCCACCCCCACCACCCCACTCCCACCATCCCCCACCACCCCCGACCACTCCCCCTCCCCACTCCCCCTACCCCACCCCCCCTCCCCCCCCCTCCCCCACCCCACTCCCCTCCCCCACCCCACTCCCCCACCCCACTCTTCCTCCCCTCCCCCACCCCACTCCCCCACCCCAACCCCACTCCCCCTCCCCTCCCCTCCCCCTACCCCCTACCCCACTCACCCTCCCCCCTCCCCCCCCACCCTCCCCCGCCACCCCCCCTCACCCTCCCCCCACCCCCCACCACCCTCCCACCCCCACCCACCCCACCCCCCCACCACCCTCCCACCCCACGCCCACCCCCACCCCACGACCCCACCCCCACCCCCCCAACCACCTCACCGCCCCCACAACCCCACCCCACCACCCTCCCCCCCCACCACCCCACCCCACTACCCTCCCACTCCACCCCACCACCCTCCCACTCCACCCCACCCCACCACCCTCCCACTCCACCCCACCACCCCACCAACCTCCCACCCCACCACCCCACCAACCTACTCTACCATTCCCCCCACTGACCCCCAGCTCCCAAAATCCCTGACCCCCAGCTCCCAAAACCCCCCACCCCCAGCTCCCAAAACCCCCCACCCCCGACCCCCAGCTTCCAAAACCCCCAACCCCCAGCTCCCAAAACCCCTGACCCCCAGCTCCCAAAACCCCCGACTCCCAGCTCCCAAAACCCCCCACCCCCACCATAAGTAGTGAGGCCGGTACTTCAGGTCAACGGCCTTGCATTGTAAGTGATTTCCTGAATACTGGCATGGAAAATCTACTTGTAATATAAAGAGAGCTAAAAACAGATAACAACCATTGGCAAGCATTCAAATAATTATCTGAATCCATAGTCTGAATAATGTAATAAAGTAAAGAGCACTTACCCAGCCCCAGGATAAAGGTTAACAGATTTTTCTTGTTTAATGAATCCTGGACTGAATTGCTGTTATTACAATGTCCCTGTTCAGTGTGTGGGGGGTATGCTGGAAAACTGTACCTCATCCAAATGAAATTATTTCATAGTCACCAAAAATCAATGTTAAATTTCAGGGGGTTTTGATGGCAAGGTATTAAGAACCCAGTCAGCAAAGTTGTTAATAGCTTGGCCTAAATAGCCAAATGGTTATGGTACTGGGTTTGTAACCCCATAGATCAAGAGTTCAAATCTCACAATGGCAAACTATGAAATAATGTAACTTCATCTGAAACAGATGGAAATGTGTTTGTACTCGAAAGAGTTACAGACTTAATCAGGCTTCTGGGAAAAATGCATGCAGAACAGGTGTGCTTAAAGTCAGCCTAATGAGAAGGAGGCTACTTTCTAACACAAGTCCCTTTGCTACTAGCCAGTGTATTTTACTAATCTGTTTCCTTTTTTAATCCCCACCTCCATCCAAACCGTACATTATGAGCTTGGAGAAGTGAGTTCCTGTGTGGTTTCTAATGGCAACTGCACTCAGCTAAAAGAAAAAAAGCCCTTGATTAAGGACTAAGTGGTGCTGTGGACTCCTGTTACTTTGTAAATGGTGACAATTTTATCAATGGCTTTGGGTGGGCTCTAAAATCCTGTTTTTGCAACATCAGTAGTTTGAGGGATCAAATTCATTGGTATTAAGATGTGGACAATGGATGTATCTTCCATGTATTACCATAAGTTGCTGGAGACTTTTGAATTGTCCAACTGCTAGCGACCCCTCTCTCCATGATTTAGTGTTAAAGCCCCTAATCACTGACCTACCTAGAAGTCAAATTTCCTTTTCACATCATAGCAACAGCTTATTACTTCAAATCCTAAAATCAGCCCATATTTAGATGAGGAACAACTCATCTTGGCTTTGTTTAAAATGTACTACTCGCCAGTCATCTATCAAGGGGAAAAACACAAAATTTGTGAGTTAGCTATTCCTCAGACTCTGGATTTTGCTGTGGATAATGACAATCTCCATCTTCTTTGCTGAGGGTGATGATATGAATGTAGATCTATGTTATTTGAAGCTTCCATTTCACAGAACAGCAAACAGCATCATTTAATGGATTTCTAAGGTAAGACATTGTAGGTAAAACAAGCTGCAGTCATTTAAGTATTGGTATTACTAAAGTGTCAGTGTTGAATTAGTGAAAGATAATTTGAGTTGAGCATGTTTAGGCAATTGTCTCAGTGGTATAATGCATAAAAATATTTGCGGTAACAAGGACCTTTACTCTGGTAAAAACAAAAAAACTGCGGATGCTGGAAATCCAAAACAAAAACAGAATTACCTGGAAAAACTCAGCAGGTCTGGCAGCATCGGCGGAGAAGAAAAGAGTTGACGTTTCGAGTCCTCATGACCCTTCGACTTCTGTCGAAGGGTCATGAGGACTCGAAACGTCAACTCTTTTCTTCTCCGCCGATGCTGCCAGACCTGCTGAGTTTTTCCAGGTAATTCTGTTTTTCCTTTACTCTGGGGTTCATTTCAATCTTGAATCACAGGTACATGAAAATATGAGTATAGACTGGGTTGCAAAGATAGGAATAATTGTATGGCCTGAAATGCTTTCCAGTGAAAGAAAAACAGATCCAAGGAGACAAATTTTCATATTTTGTTCAAGGTTGACTTACACCATTAGCTGTATAGGATTCAGGACCTGTTCCATGTTGGTAAAAATTCATTGGAATTATTCAGATGAAACTAAACATATGATAAATAAATCTCTCTGACAAACAGTTCAAGTTATTGCTGAGTCCCAAGCAGCATGCCATGGACATCCACATTCCCCTTGCCTCCTTCATGTCTGTAGCTTGAATCCTGCAAGCATTCCACACCTGACTGATGTCATCTGCATTGCAGCTGTGTATCTTGTGACCAACCGCAGCTTCTATTAATAAAAAGCAATCTGCTTCTCAGCGACAGTGTTGTATCTTGTAAGTAGGTTTCATCTCTGAAGTTTTAACAAGTATTTCTGAAAACAGAACTATTTTCTTTTAAATATTTTTTACCAAGTTGAAATTCTAACATCCATCCCTACCATGGTAAAATGAATGTCAAAGGGAGATTGTCACTGTAAGTTTTGTAAACAGAGAATGATGGCAAAACTCAATGTATCTATGATGCATTTGCTTCTGCAATTCCAGCTGGTACTATCAAAATTTATTTTAATTTTAACAAAACTTGAAGTAGGTATCGCTTCAATATGCTTCAGTCTTTAAACGAATAAAGAACCAGATTCTGCACAGTAACTCTATATGGAACAGAGACAGTCAGAACTTGATTCTGTCAGCTTTATCATTCAACAGAAGTTATTGAAATATATTGGAGCAAAGGAAAAAAAATAGTGTTTAAATCAGATCAAGCATAAGACCAAAGTATAAAAGTAAGTATTGTAGACAGCATTGGTCTATATATGGATAGTTGACCTTGAGCTAAGCCACCTCACCTTATGCCTTAATTACCTTTCCATCCTGCCCCCTATTCCAATTTAGAACGAGCTGCATCAGTCTTTGTCAATTTAATATGTGCAAGATAATGAATACCATGGTAACACACAACAGAAAATAACTTTACAACACTCCCCTTTCTATTATAACATAAACATCAAAATAGAACATCTTGGAAACAAGGGGAGAAAACATCAGACCACAAGCATTTAATTTTTTTTTGCTCTCTCTGTAACAGGTGCAACTCATCTTGTGGTATTATTCTATAAATGCTGCCTGTTCTCTGGTACATCATTCAAGTGACCATTCTTGACATGTGTGTCTACATCCCTCTAACAGAGTGTGCTAGTAGATTGTGTAATTAAAGGGAGAGTTGCATCACAATCTAATCCTGTTCCTATCATAATGATCATCAGAAGAATCTTCTCATTGGCAAGATGTGGCAAGTGGTGTTGCCAAGAGATCTATACTGGGTTCTTTGATTTTCACCATCCATATGAATGGCTTGATAGAAGGAATACACAAAATACACAAAGTTGTGTATACAAATCTGCAGATAGCTCTAAGCTAGTAGGGAAGAAGTTGTACAAATGGGATCAAGAATCGAAGAGATGTATACAGGCTAAAGTGAACGGATTAAATTATAGCAGATGGAGTTCAATGTGAGGAAATGTGAGGTTAACTGATTTTGCATCTGTGAAAGTGAAATTGGAATATTCTCTTAATAGTTAGAGACCGGGAGCTATGGAGGAGTAAATACATTTAAGTATCCATGTCAGAAATTATTAAAAAGCTAGTGCAAAGTTATAAAAAAGCAATCAAAAGCTCTAATGGAATGATAGTGTTTATTTTAAGGGGTTGAAATACAAAAGTGAGAACATAATTCTGCACTTCAGTAGAATCGTAGTTAGACTACTATGTTCCTGTGATGTCCAGTTTTGGACATCAAATCTCATGAAAGATATATTAGCCTTGGAAGGTGCATCAGGATAATACTAAAGCTTAAAGGGATTCACCAGAATGATATTAAAACTTAAAGGGTTAAATTATGAACAGGTGGCATAAAGTTTGCTTGTGCTCTCTTGAGTTTAGAGGATTGATAGTTGGGTTTGATTAGCTTAGATGGCTAGACGCAGAATAATGCCAATGGGTTCAATTCCTGTACTGGCTGTGGTAGTTCATGGAGGCCTGCCTCCTTGCCTTGCCCCACACTTGATGTGAAGTGGTGTCCTCAAGGTATATAACCATTTGTTTCTCCCTAACAGAGAGAGTTGTCTATAGTCTCTCATGGATTATGGCTAATTACACTTAGAGGGTTAATGAGTGATCTAATTAAGGTGTTTGGAGTGATAAAGGGATTTGATAGGGTAGATAAAGAGAAGCTATTTCCTTTGGTGGGGTATCCAGAACAAGATTACATCATTTTAAAATTGGAGCTAGGTTATTGATGTGAAATTGGAAAGCACTTTTTGACATAGATTCAGTAGAATCAACCAGAAATTGAGGTGGTGAACTGTCTCTTGTACAATTTTTTAATGGTATTTACTTCTGGCACTGTAAATTTGACAATTTCAATATGGAAGTGAGCTCAAAATGACATGCTGTCATCCTTCATTCAACTTGCCAGTGTTACTGCGGGTTATTGTAGATTAATCTAACCATCTATGCAATAAGGATGTCCAGGTTTATAGGGACTCTGCTATTCCTAGACCCCAGTTTGAAGGCTGTGAAAAGGCTTTACATTTTTTTAACTGTATTTCTTCTTGTTATTAACTGGGTGTTAAGGTAATTTTGTGATAACTGTTGGACTGTGTTATTTTGTCTCAACCACAATAATAATAGCACCATACATTTTCCTGTCAGAATATACCTGTACTTGAGTTTGGAAAAAGGGTGATCATCAGAAGGTTACAGAACAGGCCAGACTGCACCAGAGCTGTCTCTGCTTATCCTCTAGTACTCTTATGCCCACATCTACAGAGTGATGCATGCATATTTCAACATGTCAGGAGCAGTGTTTGCACAGACTACAGTTCATGACAGGGTCTTTAACTGAGCTGTGCCACATGCTGCAAAGTGACCTGCAGCTAAACCCTTCCACAGACATGTCATTGCCAGTGACTGTCAAAGCTACATTAACTGCAATGTCTTTTGTTCATCCACTAGTGATATCAGGCCAGACGATTGCCTTGTTTGCTCAAGCAATTAATGTCATTTTCTTTCATAGATGAAATTTTACTGAATGTTAGGATTTCCAATGGCCCAGGGAATTATAGATGTGTCAATGCGACACTACAGCTCCATTGCACAGTGCTTCTACATGAATCGCAAAGGTTGTAATTCTGAATGCTCAACTCATTTGTGGCCATCATCACAGGATTGTGCAAGTCAATGTACACTTCCCAGGTAGCTGCCACAATGCCTTTGTTTTAAGGAGGATCACCATCCCATGGATATTTGATCATAAAGGGAACTAACAACTAAAGACATCCACTTCACTCATGGCACATTACACTTAGCGAAATCCAAAGGTACCAACGGAAACAGGTATAGTGATATGTATACATCCAACAGAGTAAAGAAGAGCACACACCATTCACATAATGAAGCAGCACTTAAGGTGCTTGAGCAGGCCTGGAGCATGCTGCAGTGCACCAGTTAAGATGTAAGCATCATGGTAATCTATTGTATGCTGCATGGTGATGGCAATCAAAGCAAGGGTAGAGAAAGAGAATTTTAGGCTGGGCATTGAGGTAATGTTAAGCTGCACTGCCAGAATTTTCCTCATTTTTGTAGCTACACTACCCCTTCTTGGGCAGACTCCAGGAGGAAAATCCAACCCTTATCTTCTTATATAGACATGCAGCAAAACTGTCCACAGGTACAACTTTAAATAAATACCTGTTAGATTTGATTTTACAACAGGCAATAAGGTGAGTGTCATTAATCTGTTTTAGAATTTTTAAATAGCATAGAGCATTTCTGCAGAGAACTCTGTTTTGCTTCAAATAAAGCACAGAATGGTGTGGCCCTAATTGGACCAAATGTGGAATAATTAATTTTTGGTAAACTAGTTGCTCACTGAAATGTATTGTAAAATAAAATTAATAGTCTCTGCTTGAAAATATTCTTTCCACCAATGTTCAAATTATCAGCATGATTGTAGAATCCTGTACCAGATAATTGACATCAAGCCAAAGGCGGAATCGTCCCAGGTTTGCACTAAGTGCGGTAATGGGTGGGAAAAAGGACAATTTACCTATGTCTGCAATGGCAGGTTTTCATGGCGTATCCTCCGTTTCCCACTCCATTAATTATGCAGCCACAGGAAACATGCAGTCTTGCTGGCAGGCGGCCTCTGAATTGCCCGCCACGCCAATAGCTCACTGTTTCCTCACTCTGGATGCCATATCCAAACTGCAGCCACCCGTACAGTTCTCAATGCTTGCAGCCCAGGTCTGCTCCAATGAAGACATGGTCCTGAAAGCCAAGAAGAGTTCAGTGACCTGTCACTGGAATGTCTTTTGGAGGCCTGCCGTGATGTCCTCCACCCCCATTCTGGCCACAGGAGGTCCAGCAATCTCACCATTCTGGCTTGGGTGGCAGTGGTGGTTAATGCCAAAAATGCACAGAAGAGGCTAGCCATTCAGTGCAGAAAAAGGATGAATGATCTCATCCGTGTCCCCACGGTAACGCAACCATCTTATTGCTCTAAACTCACACACTCACAGGTCCATCACACATCCACTGTCATCTCACTCACTGCCAGTCAAGGGACATCACCACTCACTCTCTCACATACACCATCTCATCTCCATCTGGCCTCATCTCCTCTGGAGACTGCCTCCTCAGCCCTCACCACTTGCACAGATCAACATGTGCCCCCACTTACGCCCTGGGCTACCCTTCCCCAGTACAGCCCTCCCGCTGCAGCCTCTTCACTTGCCTGAGGCCACTTCTCCCCCCTCCCCAAGCAAGCCCTAGCCCTGCAGCCACTGAAAAGCCACCCACACCTTGTGACTGATCTGGTAGGTAGAGACTGTGAGCCCCCCTAGAAGTGATGTGGTGCTGCCTGTGAAGCCTGGCGCTGATGACTGCGGGTGCTGCTCAAAGGAAGGTTGCTAAAAAATTCCCAAAGTTCTGAGTGAAGTGCTGTGCGCCAGGTGCACATTGCTTATGTACAGTTGTGAAACACATTGATGTGATTGCCGGGTGATCCAGCGTGGGGGTGGGGGGTTGATTCTGGCATGCAGGACTTGTAATGAAATACAGATGTATTAAAATGAAGTTCCCGATGTCTGCTGGTGGGAAAGGCGGCCCGTCATTGATGGGCAGAATGGATGATCACAAACTGGTTTCATGGCGGTGTGAAATCGAATTTTGGCCTTCCCGCCATACTGTCTGCTTATGCCAGCCATGATGCCCAACAGCAATGGACACAGAAAATTCCACCCCAAGTGTTTTTTACTGTAACGGCTAAGGTCTGATTGGTGCCCACATAATTGATTTTGTGGCACCTTTTTTAAAAAAAAAATTCCAAAGCTGGCTCCTTGGAGACATAAACCTGCGGGCACAAGCCACACAGTAGCTCAGCTGCGATCAAGCCAGAAGGGCAGGGCTATGTAAACTCTTAAGCCAGGCGTTTAATACACAAAACCATGAAATGGCTATGAGGTGGCATTTTCAAGATCACTAAATGTTAGCTGGACAATATTATGGAGTGTAAAAAAAATCTAATTGAGCCTGGGGCCATCGCACATAACAATCGTGTTATTGTGTAAAATACATGATCCACATCTAACTAGGAAGTCAAAACGCTTTGTTTTGCCATCATGATTTAAAAGGTGGGAGGGAACTTTTGTCTCCTTCAGGCATTTTACAAAGAGGTTCAAAGTTCAATTCCTGACAGCAAAGAACAGGCTGTATTGCTAAGTTAATTGTGTTGGAAACTGGTTCAAACTGCACCAGGCACTATAACTCAATGTGCTGACATTTAAAGGGACATAGAAGGTGCAGGACTTTCCTTAGAATTACCACCTGTTTTCTAGTGGATTCACGATGGTAAATGGAGTAACATAGAGGGGCGGTGGTAACGTCTACCACCTCATTATCAGAATATCCTTGCATAAAAAACAGTCCACTTTAAGACAATTAAAACAGAAAATGCTGGACATACACAGAAGGCCTGGCTGATCAGCCTTAAACTTTAATTCTCTCTGGACAGATACTGCCAGACCAGCTGAATATATCCAGCAAGTTCTGTTTTTATTTCAGACTTCCAACATCTGCTGTATTTTGTTTTATTGTATTCATCCTGGAGTTGCACCACACTGCATTTAAATCAGGTCAAGTAGGCATAGCTAATCTCTCTTACCATTTTCCTTATCTTTCACCCCAAACCTGACCCAAATTATTACCAGTACTAAATACTGGAATCCCTTTCTTTCCTATTCCAATAAAGCTATCAGAATTATAAAAACCATTTCAAACGCTCATTGCATATCAAATGGTGACCCCAAGAGAAAACCTCAGTGGGCCAGTGGCATAATCAAATAGTTGGGTGGCATTTCCAACTGTCAATGGAGGGACAATCAAATCCATGTTCCTCAGGAAATAGCATCTGGCAAGCTTTATTTGTTTGATTGCAAACATGTAGTGCAATGACATAACTTGAAAGGCATCATCATTTGCTTCTGCAGCGTGTCATGGTGATGAAATGATGCACAGCTCTTCCAGCTCTTTTTGTTGCCGAAACAAAAAATGGTTTATAGAACACTTCTTCATGGACAATGTGCCCTTCCAGTGGCTTTATTTTCTCTATATTCATAAAGTTACTTGCTTGCTCCCTCATTCTTCCTCCACGTCACATATACCTCCGGCAGTGAGGATGTGATGGAATAAAAGTCCCTAGCTAAAGTTACATTTTGGTCAGCCACTTAGGAGATACACATGAGAAGCCCAAATGATTTGCCGCCCTTACTATAGAAAGCAATAGCCTCTGCTTAACATTTGCCAAAGGCAGAGATTGTGGCTCCACTCTTTAGGAAGTAACAAACATGAAAACCATATTTCATGAGACATCAAACTGGTGCTCCAATGTGGTCCTAAGTAGGAATAAAGATTACAAGAGGAGTTGGTAGAACAGTTATCTAGGATAACTAGAGATAAGATAGTAATATTGAAACTCCAGTTGGGTAAAGCACTGAGTTTTGAATGCTTAAAGAAGCCAGAGATGACATAACAGAGGTTCTGACCACAATCTTACAAACACATTTGGATTTGAAATATATGTCAGAGAACTCTGTGTGACAGCCCTATTCAAAAATGGGAGAAACTAGATAACTGCAGAGCAGTCAGCTTAATATCAGTAATGGATAAACTTCTGGAGGGCATAAAATGAGATGAAATAAATTCACATCTAGAAATATATGGACTAATTAAGGATAGCCAGAACAGAGTTGCATTAGGCAAGTCATATTTGACAAATTGAATAGAGTACTTTCAGGAAATAATCTAGGGTACTGATTCTACAGATGTTGTGCATCTGGATTTTCAAGAGGTATTGTTGATAAAATTAAGACACACTATGCTAATGGAAATGTACAGCATGGATAGGGAATTGATTAAAGGCTAGAAAACAGACACTCATAGTCAATGGATATTTTTCAGACACAAGGGGATATAAATAGCAATGTTTCTAAGGGACCTTGCACTTTTCAGGATACAAAAAATGTTTTGAACTTAGGCATAGAGGACACAATAACAATGTTTGTGTACAGCACAATTTGTGTATAGCATGGTTAACTGAAAAAGGGATTCTAGTTGATGCATAGCAGATGAAAGTTAATGCAGAGAAATATGCAATAATACATCTTTTAAATACACACCATATGGCAAAGCTTTAAAAGAAGTAAAGGAGCAAAGAAACGTGAGCATTCAGATACACAGATATTGAAACGTAGGAGAACAAGTTGATACAGCTGTTTAAAAAAAGTATGGAATTCTAGATTTTAGAAATAGGAACAAAAGCAAAGTTAGGCTACTGTTAGAATAATGCATCCAGTTTGATACATTTGGTGGATGTTAAGATTGCAGAAAGGATTTAAAAGGTTGATATCAGATGAGAGCTTTTTAGATTTTTTTATTCTTTCATAGAATGTGGGCAAGGCCAGTGTTTGTTGCCCATCTCTAATTGCCCTTGAACAGAATGGTTTGCTAGGCTATTTCAGAGGGAGAAACTAAAGAAATTGAAACTTTTCATTACAATATAGACAGTTAAGAGGGGGGACTGATAAAAATGTTCAAAATCATGAGTTATTCAATAAATGAATTATTTCCACTGTTTAAGAGTGGGCGGCTAAAGAGCATAAATTTAAGATCATCACCAATCAAATAAAGGGAGTATTTATCTTTTCATTGACCGTAACAAGACCAGATCAATAATGGAAACATAATCCATGATAGAAAGGAAGTCAATAAATATTTCCAAAGAAAATTAAAAGTGTATGGGGAAAGTTCATGGAAATAGGACTAAGTTTGTCATGGTGGCCTAAATGCAAATGGCACAGCAGACTGCCCCAGAATGAAGTCACATGACCTCTGCCAGAATTCTGACATTGACCTACACGATACACTGTGTATGGTTGCACACCAGCTATATATTGAAGGAGTGAAATCCCTATCAGTTGGGGTACATCCCAGAGTTGACATGTGGCGACTGCAAAGCATCATGCACACAGTCAATGGCACCCTGTGTCATAGGAAGCCTGCAATCCTTGGGAAACTGCATGTTTGCTCTGCCTGCTTCTTTTTGGCAAGAGAGGATAAAATACAATTTGTGAGCCTCAGTGACCTCCCATACAAAACAATAGACAGAAAGTTGTGAGATGTAAATATCTCCAGCTCCAGCTGGGAGGAGCCAGATGCATAAACATTCATGGCCACAGTTGCAGGCAATGTGGTCCTCACCCTGTTCAGAGGTTGCAGTTATGGAAGTAGGTGGCAGATTTCAGCAAAGATGTCATTACTGAAGCATAGGTGTCTTACACATCATTCATTGCTGAAATTAATTTAAGAGAATTGCTCCTCAAACACTGTGGGCAGCTTCCTGCTGGGAGCTCTTCTTCCTCTCCTCCTCCCCCCTCTTCTAGCAGCTTCCCCTCCTCTGTGTGACCTCTGTTCATCCTCCCATACATGCTCTATTCCAAAGGGAATGCCTGCTACTGCACCTATGCCTGCACTTATGAGAGCAACTGATAGGTGCAGAAATCTTGAAGTCAGGATCAATTTCCTTAGCACCTTCCTCACCACTGTCTATAGACTATAATAATTTTAAAGAACTCTGCAAAGCACCAAACCCTGTAGTATCATAGCAACAGCTAGTGGAAATCAATCAGCAGCAAATCTTAAAGTAGTTGATGATCCTTTTAAATAGTGCTGATGAGAGAGATATTCCTTCCTGCTGTTGAACACATATTATCTGCTGTTTGATATAATGATTTGCCTACCTTGCAAACTCCCAGTGGACGCTCTCTGCATGTGCAATAACACCTTCACCAATGTAGAATTCAGTGTGACACACACCAGAAGAATGTGGATGCACCACAGACACCAATTTGGCTGTCTCCAATGTGCAAAAACTGGCATGGTCACATTATGACTATTTAAAAGGCAATTGAAAGATGGCATTTGGGTGAATAAGGAGTTTGTACAAAGGGACAAAAAATGTTTAAGGATGGAAAAAGGCTGTGCCCTGATTTAACAAGGCATGGGTTGATGTATTGCTGAAGGAGATAATCTTCCCCAACAACAGGAGGAAGAAACCTGCTGCTGTCACCAAGAAGTCCAAGGGGGTCAGCAGCAGGAGCATTCTGACTCATTCCTGTATCCAGTACAGGGCACGCTTTAATGATTAGTTACACAATTATCCACACATGGTCGTACATATCATCAACCACTCAATCCGGCAATCATTTTCTACGCAATTGCCCAGAATCTTCCATCTCCATTTATCCAACCATCATTGCCACCCACTCCAATCCTTATGCAATGTGATGATGCAGCTTGAAAGTCACCTTCACTGAATGTGCTTCACTAATGGGTGAACACATGTCCTTACTTCACTCATTGAGCTGTTCTTTCTCCCATTACAGGAGAAGAGAACACAAAACACAAGGCAGAGTGAGAAGGAGAGGAGAGAACTAGAGGTGGCCCAACACTGATTGTGCAGCTGACAGCAGAAGAGGAAGATGCAACGGAGATCAGTGGCATCTCTGAGCCTCTGATATTCAAAGATGGAGAGACTGGGACTGGTGAAGAATGAGAAATCATCAATTGGTAGGAGCAATTGTGCATGTATGGGTGCTTACAGGACCGTTTTGGGAGAGTGTTTTGGGGGGGGGGGTGCGGGGTGAGGGGGGGCTGCGGGGTGGGGGGGGTGGAGTTGTTGGTGGTAGAGAGAAAAATTATAGATACCTTGGCCCAGTGTGAGTGACTAACTAAACATACCAACTAAGAAATGTATGCCATCTTCATCACCCTCCTAGTGCTCAAACTCACCTTCCTTTTTTATATTATTTCATGGGATGTGTGCATCACTGGCTAGACCAGCATTTATTGCCCATCCCTAATTGCTCTTGGGAAGATGGTGGTGAGCTGCTTTCTTGAACTGCTGCAGTCCATGTCATATAGGTGCACAAACAGTGCTGTTAGGAAGGGAGTTCCAGGATTTTGACCCAGCAACAGTGAAGGAATGATGATGTAGTTTGAAGTCCGGATGGTGAGTGACTTGGAGGGGAACTTGCTGGTTGTGGCATTCCCATGCATTTGCAGCCCTCGTCCTTTGAGTTGGAGTTCGTGGATTTGGAAGGTGCTGTTGAACAATCCTTGGTGAGGTGCTGCAATGCATCTTGTAGTTGATACACACTGCTGCCACTGTGTTTCAGAGGTGGAGGAAATGAATGCTTAACGTGGGGGATGGGGTACCAATCAAGCGGGCTGCTTTGTCCTGGATGGTGTCAAGCTTCTTGAGTGTTGTTGAAGATTTACTCATCCAGGCAAATGGAGAATATTTCATCACAACCCTGGCGTGTGCCTTGTAGATGGTGGACAAGCTTTGGGGATCAGGAGGTGAACTACTCACACAGAATTCCCAGCCTCTGATCTGCTCTTTAGTTAAAGTATTTATATGGCTAGCCCAGTTCAGTTTCTGGCCAACGGCATCCCCAGGACGTTGATAGTGGGGGATTCAGCAATGATAATGCCATTGAATGCCAGAGGGAGGTGGTTAGATTCTCTCTTGTTGGAGATGGCCATTGTCTGGCACTTATGTTGTGCGAATGTTACTTGTCACTCATCATCCCAAGCCTGGATGTTGTCCAGGTCGTGTTACAAATGGACACGGGCTGCTTTGGTCTCTGAGGAGTTGAGAATGATGTTGAACGTTGTGCAATCATCAGCGAACATCCCCACTTCTGACCTTATGATGGAGGGAAGGTCATTGATGAAGCAACTGAAGATGGTTGGCCCTCAGACACTACCCTGAGTAACACCTGAAGCGATGTCCTGGAACTGAGATGATCGATCTCCAACAACCACAACCATTTTCCTTTGTGCTCAGTATGACTTCAACCAGGAGAGAGTTTCCCCCCTGATTCCCATTGACTCCAGTTTTGTTAGGGCTCCTTGATACCACACTCAGTCAAATGTTGCCTTTAAGTCATGGGCAGTCACTCTCACCTCACCTCTTGAGTTCAGCTCTTTTCTCCATGTTTGGACCAAAGCTGTAATGAGTTCAGGAGCTGAGTAGTCCTGATGGAACCCAAACTGATCATCAGTGAGCAGGTTATTGCTGAGGAAGCCCTGTCACATTTTCCAACACTTTGCTGATGATCGAGAGTAGATTAAAAAGGTGTTAATTAGTCAGACTGGAATTTTTAAAAATTGATTCAAGGGATGTGGACTTCGCTGGCTGGGCCAGCATTTATTTCCCATCCCTAGTTGCCCTTGAGAAGGTGGTGGTGAGCTGCCTTCTTGAATCACTGCAGTCCATGTGGTGTAGGCATACCCACAGTGCTGTTAGGGAGGGAGTTCCAGGATTTTGCTCCAGCGACACTGAAGGAATGGTGACATATTTCCATGTCAGGATGGTGATTGACTTGGAGAGGAACTTCCAGCTGGTGGTGTTCCCATCTATCTGCTGCCCTTGTTCTTCTAGGTGGCAGTGGTCATGGGTTTGTCTAAGGAGCCTTGCTGAATTATGCAGTGCATCTTGTAGATGGTACACACTGCTGCTAGTGTGTTGGTGGTGGAGGGAGTGAATGTTTGTGGGTGTGGTGCCAATCAAGCGGGCTGCTTTGTCCTGGATGATGTCCAGCTTCTTCGGTGCTGCGGGAGCTGCACTCATCAAGGCAAGTGGGGAGTATTCCATCAAATTCCTGACTTGTGCCTTGTAGATTGTGGACTGGCTTTGGGGAGTCAGGAGTTGAGTTACTCGTCGCATGATTCCTAGCCTCTGACCTGCTCTTGTAGCCGCAGTATTTATATGGCTAGTTCAGTTCAGTTTCTCGTCAATGGTAACCCCCAGGATGTTGATAGTGGGGGATTCAGTGATGGTAATGCCATTGAACATCAAGAGGTGATGGTTGGATTCTCTCTTGTTGGAGATGGTCATTGTCTGACACTTGTGTGGTATGATTTTTACTTGCCACTTGTCACATCGACTATGCCAGTAGCTTTCTCAGTGACTTATCTGGTGACTGTTGTATTGTTCTTGGGGTTCACTGGTGCGGTGCCTGACTGGCGTCATCAAGTTTAAAGAGTGTATCCATTTTGTTTCCTAATATCCATCCCTTAAGTCTGCTGGCAGGTAGGGAGAGGTTGGGGATCGTGGACTGCTGCAAAAATGAAAGCATTAAGGCAGCTGCCAGGGAATTTGGTACACACCTGCATGATTTTTTAATTGTAGCTGCACACCATTGCACATTTATAGAATAAAATCTCTTGCGGTTGACAAATCTCCTGATTGATCTGGAGGACATTGGATTGTCACTTATGTGCAGTTGATGCCATCTATATCTATGGGATGGCAGCAGAGATGCAAATCCGAGTGCCCACTTATTCTGGCTATTGTCACAGGTAAATGGACATAACTTGCAGCCCTGGCAAAAACCCATCCAACATCTGCCTTATGCACATACTTGCAGCAACTAACATACCCTTGATATTTCTCCAGTGTCACCCCGGAGGGTGTTGAAAGCAAAGACTTTCACAGCAACAGGTCTAGCAGGGATCAGCTCTTCTAACAGACGCCAAAGGTCTGCCACCATGTGGTGTGTCAATCTAAGCCTGCAGAAGCACAGCTCTTCAAAGATGTGAAGGAAGATGTGCCTCCATCTGTACACCCTGTTAGGTGGTTATTCCTCCTGTGAATGTGACCTCTCTGTTGATCACCTCTCTGTTGTTCACCTGCAGCTTCCACCACTGCACCTTCTTGCTGCTCTGGATGGCAATTATTTTCCTCAATAAGGGCCGAATCCAAAGCAACCATGGTGCATCCCATCCTGATGCTCTCTGTGTGAACACACCTAAACTTTACCATACCCCTGTTAACACAGGAACTCTTAACACAAACTATTTAGAAGAGAAACTGAGAAAGCATTCTGAGCAATGAGCTTTCATTCAAAGCAGGACACCTGTCACATTGTCACAAAATAATGATTTTTAATCCACTGACTTGAAACCTGAATTGAAGTTTTAAAAACAGAGGGCGGAATTTTACGGCCCCATTGCAACAGGGGTGGGGCCATGATATATGGCGAGCCATTCAGAAGCCCATTGACTTCAGCGGGACCGTAAAATCCCGCCAGTTTAAAATTCCGCCCAGAGACTTTTTAAAACACAGATTTGGAAGATGATTGGAGCTCACAGCCAAAGATGGCTACCCAAATTTACATTCCTATACATTCCACATTCCAATCCATTGGACTGGAGACTGCATGTCTGCAAAACCCATCAAAGACAATGCCTTCAGGGGAATGTGAAGGACTCACATCTCCTGTCCCATTAGTAATGCATTAAGACAATTACCTGAGGTATTGACCTGTTTCAGATGACCCATTAAGCCTAAACACTTGGACAATGGGACTCTGGCTAAGAGAGCTTCACAGACATGATCTGATCAAGTTACTCTTGGAACAAACTGGCAATGACCTTATTTGGATCCCCAGGCAGTTGGTGAGAGAAGGTCATGTGACCAACCAACTCTTTGTATGGTTAAACACTGCCTATTTACTCTGCAGAACTGGAGACAAGCAACTGAGACACTGAGAAAGATGACTTGAGTGGGGCCCTTCCTGCTGCTTGTCTCTCCAACCCAACTTGCAAGCTTCAAACCCTGTTTGTTGGCCGTGACCATTAAGGGATACCCCTGCTGTGGAAAGAGACTTGGGGGAGGTGGTGGCATAGTGGTATTGTCACTAGACTAGTGTTCCAGAGACCCAGGGTCTGGGGATCCAGGATCGACCCTTCCATGGCAGATGGTAAAATTTGAATTCAATAAAAATCTGGAATTAAAAGCCTCATGGTGACCATGAAACCTTTGCTGATTGTTGTAAAAACCCATCTGGTTCACTAATAGGGAAGGAAATCTGCTGTCCTTACCTTGTCTGGCCTACATAAGGCTCCAAACCCACAGAAATGTGGTTGACTCTTAACCGCCCTCTAAACAAGGGCAATTAGGGATGGGCAATAAATGCTGGCCTAGCCAATGATGCCCACGTCCCATGAATGGATAATAAAAAAAGAATTTAATCCAGTATTGCCATCTCCAGTAGAACAACCAAATCAGCTGCATATTTCTTTAAATCGGAAACATTGGGACCACTGAAGGTGAGTTGCAAGACGACCAAATGCAGCCTGAAGCCAGCTGAGCTACCAAGTGACAGACTGCATATTCCTTTTACTTTTTATGGACTCTAATTTAACCAACCCATCCTTCCTCACTCTGTAATCTATTTGTGTCCGTGTTTGAACTTCAAGTATCTGTGTGTATATGTGTTTGTGTATGTGTGTGTATGTGCAGGAAAGTTGAAACATATTTTATTATTTTACAAGATCGGTTTAAGTGTAATAACGCTAACCTCTTTCTTTATTAAACTCAAGAAAGCCTGCCTAATCGGTTCTTTTATGATGACAGCTCATAAACAGTAACTCACTAAATTGGCAAGTATATCCTTTTCAAAACAAAAAAACCTGTTGCAATCAAATGAGGAGAGAGAAAGCAGGGGAACCAGTCGACCCCTCCTCACCTGATCATAACACCATCTCTATGAAGTTTTGCTCATTCGTACCTCCATTTAAAACCTTGGTAGAGACGTTAATTGCAAATTGTAGGGAATTGAGGGAAGTACCTTCGTTAACATAATCGAGAACACACTTCTTGAAATGGGGTTACTTGGCCACACACGAACCTGTATTCATTAAAACTAGAAATGGGCATGTTGGAGGCAGGTGGTGGCCAGATTTCCGACATTTGATATCTTAACCTATCCACCTGCCAATAAATCACACATAATAGAGCAAAACTGCCGGATACACTCAGCAGGTCAGGCAGCATCAATGGAGAGGAACGGAGTTAATATTTCAGGTCGTGATGACCTTTCATTGAAATGAAAGGTAATCTTGATCTAAGATGTTAACTCGTGTTTCTCTCTCCACAGATGCTTTCTGACCTGCTGAGTTTTTCCAGCATTTTTTGTTTTTCAGATTTCCAGTATCCACAGTATGTTGCTTTTGTATAACCTATCCACCCTTAGAGGTTAAAATTCCTCCAAAAAATCTATGGCATAGAAAGAGTTTACTCAGTCCATTGTACCTGTGCCTGGTCTTCAACTGGAGCTATCTGTCTTTATTCTGCTCTTCCCTGTATTCCATATTCTTCCTTCTCAAATGCTTTTCCAATTGCATTTTAAATGATTATAGTCTCTGACCTAATAGACCTGATAAAAAGTGTCTTAAAGATACTGAATCTAGAAAAGAATGTTTTTTAATCTCCAATCATCTAATCACTTTATGCCAAAAACTATGGAATATTGTTGAAACACTCAGTTGGCTCATTCCTAGGTTACATTTTTTCCAATACCATCACTGCAGAACTGGAAACAGTTAACCTCATGTGTAGATCTGTTTCTGCTTCTGTTACTGTGGCTCATCATTCTCTGCAGCACAATGTGACGTATGACTCAGTGTTCCTGTGTACGTGTATGAGACCTGAGCTATGAGGCAAAGCAAGCTAAGCATTTTTAAGCTGCACCAAGAATTAATAAACTGTAGTATGAAGTAGCAAAAATAGAACAGAAAGTTCAAAAATAGATCATGAGCTATTATTCAGATTGATTGTTCTTGCTGGTTGACTGTCATTGTATGTGTGCCATCTTCCTCTGTGATTCCAGGAGATTTTATTTTCTGTTTTAATTACACCAGGTTTATGGAATAGCCTTGGAAAGGTCATCTAAATTTGTTCTTGCAATGTCAATCCTCACTGCCTCAGTTCATGCATGAGGAATGACCCCTTTGGGAGAGATCCCACAGCGTCTCCCCCGTGTCCACAGAATTATAACCCAGGATGAGTCAGCAGCTTAAAGACGGGAGGAGGAAAAATTTGGGGGAAGTAAAAAGTGGTTTTAAATTTCAAAAGAACATAATACTGTTTACTGGTCTCTGCCATAATGACATGTTACGTCTTTTAATTTAAATTTACTATATACTCAAAATATTGAGTGTGATAGTGTACTTTAAGAAATCACAGTTTATAGCAATGAATCACTATATCAAAACTATATTTAAAATTATTACACGGACAATAGATTCTGCTGAGCTCTCAATAATTAGCAGTCTATTCCAAGACATGGATGGATTATGGCTGTGACAGCCTCCCTCGCATGTATCCATGGAGTAATGATGGAATGTACAGCTCTCCGCAGACCTTGAATTTTAATCAGAATCCAGCCACTCAGGTGTAAGGACAGATGGTACGAGGTGACGTCAAGTTGCAACACAGGAGACCTCTGTTGCTTGGAGACAACACAGATCAAAGAAGGGCTGCAGTTTCACCCTAAGGTTCTGTTTACACTTTATACCAAAGTCATGATGGTATGAAACCCAAGCAGGAGATATTTCAGCAAATAGAGCAAGAATCATTGGTTTTTGATGAGTCGTTCATTTTTTAGAACTGTTCCCATGGCCTTATGAAAAATAAATAAAATCTCGCTCCTTTGGTTTTAACTCCATATGTTCTGCACTAGTTTGTATAGTTAGAAATGCAGCCTGATTCTGCCTAAAATGTTCATAAAATGTACCATTTTAACTGAATAATTAAATTCAATAAATTAATTTAACAGAGTGAAATTTCAAAAATTTGTGAAGAAATTTCAAAAAGATTGTGCCCAAATTTCAAAAATTTCACTACCTACAAAGTTTGTAAATAGGGAATATCCAGCATCTCAAGCTTTAGATGGGATGAGACGGAATGAACCATATAATCTCAGTTCTGGAAAATAACAACTCTTCAATTGCTCCAGTTTGACAATTAACAGTTAAAGCTCCAAGTTATCTCTTCTGGAGATGAATCTCTGAAATTCTACCAGAGCAAATATGAACAGAAAAAGTAATGCACTTTATTGGGACAGTACCTCATTCAAGTGAAAGCTAGGGTCCTAAGCCCCAATTTTAATTGTTCCTGCCTAGCAGAATCTGGGCATTAGGAATAGTTAAATTAAGGCCAGTTACTTACCCCTTCTTATCCCACTGCCTTCCTGCCATTTAGTGATTTTAACCTGCTATTTTGAGCAATGGAGTGGTACACCTGCAGGAAGGAAACTAGGTCGTTGTTTAAATATGCAGATTGTGCCCAATGATGTAATCAGGCCCCAATCAACAATTATAGTTGATGTCTCGAGCTGCGGAACAATGACGGCTGCCCCATCAGGCAAATACTTTAGGGGCGTTACTGGGTCAGAAGAGGTCCAGAAGGTAAATTTTAAAGTTCTATTTTAGGGTTCTTTGTGGACTAGGAGGGACAGGAGTTTTCTTTCAGGCCTTGGACTTTACTTGTGCCAGACTATCTTTCACCTGATCATGGACAGATCTACCTCCCCACCCTCCCCCTTTTACCCAGTTGGGACCACAGCCTCCCCCTTTCCTGATCATGGCCAGCCCCCCTTCTCACCCCATTGTTTGCACAGGTCCCCAGCTACAGGCCCCAGCCACTAACTTTCCACACCTAAATGGCGGACTGGTAGTTAAACTGGTCAGGTATCTGGCAGGACTCTGAAAAGATTTATTTTATTGAGGCCTTGATCTTAAGATTGGCAGGGACTCCATGTGCCCAATCTTGCTGGATGAATTACCGACTATCGGGCTCACACATGCCCCGCAGGACTCCCCCGACATCCCCCCCTCACCACGTCCCCAGTAAAAGTCAAGGCCTTAATTGACCCTAGTGTGTAACTTGTGCACTGACCCCTAATCCCCTTGCACTCACAGGAGTGCATGTAGTGTCCCAGGCATATTGTAGGCACCTGTGCCCAATGTGTTTCAGGAGATTTGGTGGTTGTCATCATATTATTGAGAAATAAGAACAAGCATAGACAAAGAACAAATGCATTAGTGCTGAATTTTGGGAAGAAGAGTCTCCACCAGTATTGATCGTCCACCAGGCGAGGTGTATGCTCCTTCCAGAGGTCCTCCTCTTCTTTCAAATATATCAGATAAGGAGGTTCATTCTGAGAAGATATTTGATCTTTGGTCCCAATAAAAGGGGGCAGGCAAAAGAAAATCTTTAGACTAATTGGCAGATTGCTGATGAGAATCTAGGTGCCGGTAAAAAAAAATGAAAAAAAGTTAAGAAATTATACAAGCACATTTACATGAATAGTATTATCCTTCACGCGACCTTCAAAATGCTTACCAGTGCCTAACAATTTTGGATGCCCAATCCAAATGTGCATTCTTTCCATCAGGCAGATCACAACAGGCACAACTGCTAATTCATATTGAATGAAGAATGTGCTGGTTTGAAATTAGCACTTTCACTGATGCTGCTGCCACCCACTGGAATATGCAATGGGACACAAAGTGAACACAGCTCTGGAAGGACAGAACTTCTGTCCATTTTACAATATCAGCAAAAGAATGTATAACTTAACAACCGGTAATTTTTTAAAAATTCATTCATGGGATGTGGGCTTCGCTGGCTGGGCCAGTGTTTATTACCCATCCCTAGTTGACCTCGAGAAGGTGGTGGTGAGCTGCCTTCTTGAGCAGCTGCAGTCCATGTGGTGTAGGTACACCCACAGTGCTGTTAAGAAGGCAGTTCCAGGATTTTGACCAGCGACAGTGAAAGAACAGCGATATATTTCCAAGTCAAGATGGTGAGTAACTTGGAGGGGAACTTCCAGGTGGTGGTGTTCCCATCTATCTACTGTCCTTGTCCTTCTCGATGGTAGTGGTCGGAGGTTTGGAAGATGCTGTCGAAGGAGCCTTGGTGAATTCCTGCAGTGCATCTTTAGATGGTACACACTGCTGCTACTGTACGTTGGTGGTGGAAGGAGTGAATGTTTTTGGATGTGGTGCCAATCAGGTGGGCTGCTTTGTCCTGGACAGTGTCAAGCTTCTTGAGTGCTGTGGGAACTGCACTCATCCAGGCAAGTGGGGAGTATTCCATCACACTCCTGCCTTGTGCCTTGTAGATGGTGTCATAGAGTCATAGAGGTCTACAGCACAGAAAAAGGCCCTTCGGCCCATCGAGTCTGCACCGGTCAAACAACTACCTAACTATCCTAATCCCATTTTCCAGCACTAGGCCCATAGCCTTGTATGCCATGGCATTGCAAGTGCATATCCAAATACTTCTTAAATGTTATGAGGGTTTCTGCCTCTACCACCCTTTCAGGTAGTGAGTTCCAGATTCCTACCACCCTCTGGGTGAAAAAACTCTTCCTCACATCCACTGTAAACCTCCTGCCCCTTACCTTAAATCTATGCCCCCTGGTTATTGATCCCTCCACCAAGGGGAAAACTTCCATCCTGTCTACCCTATCCATGCCCCTCATAATTTTATACACCTCAAACACATCCCCCCTCAATCTCCTCTGCTCCAGGGAAAATAACACCAGTCTATCCAATCTCTCCTCATAACTAAAACTCTCCAGCTCAGACAACATCCTGGTAAATCTCCTCTGCACTCTGTCTAGTGCAATCCCATCCATCCTTTAATGTGAATTCCAGAACTGCATGCAATACTCTAGATGTGCCCTAACCAACATTTTATACAGCTCCAGTATAACCACCCTGCTCTTATATCCTATGCCTTGGCTAATAAAGTCAAGTATCCCATGTGTCTTCTTAACCACCTTATCTACTTGTCCCGCTACCTTAAGGGACCAGTGGGCATGCACACCAAGGTCCCTCTGGTCCTTGGTACTTCCCAGGATCCTACCATTCATCGTGTATTCCCGTGCCTTGTTTGTCCTGCCCAAGTGCATCACCTCACACTTATCCAGATTAAATTCCATTTGCCACTGATCAGCCCATCTGACCAGCCGGTCTATATCCTCCTGTGATCTAAAGCTGTCCCCCTCACTATTTACCACCCTACCAATTTTCATGTCATCCACGAACTTACTGATCAGCCCTCCTACATTCAAATCGAAATCGTTTATATATACCACAAACAGCAAGGGACTCAACACCGATCCCTGTGAAACCCCACTGGACACAGGCATCCAGTCATAAAAACACCCCTCGACCATCAATCTCTGTTTCCTGCCACTCAGCCAATTCTGGGTCCAATTTGCTAAATTGCCTTGGATCCCATGGGCTCTTACCTTCATTATCAGTCTCCCATGCGGGACCTTATCAAAAGCCTTGCTGAAGTCCACATAGACTACGTCAAATGTATTGCCCTCATCTACACACCTGGTCACCTCTTCGAAAAATTCAATCAAATTGGTCAGACATGACCTCCCCTTAACAAAACCATGCTGACTGTCCTTGATTAATCCCTGTCCCTCCAAGTGTTGATTAATTCTGTCCTTCAGAATTGCTTCTAATAGTTTCCCCACCACTGAGGTTAGACTGACTGGCCTGTAGTTCCCTGGTTTATCCCTTCCTCCCTTCTTGAATAACGGTACCACATTGGCAGTCCTCCAGTCCTCTGGCACCTCTCCTGTGGCCAGAGAGGTATTGAAAATTATTGCCAGTGCCCCTGCTATCTCCTCCCTTGCCTCATTCAACAGCCTGGGATACATTTCATCTGGGCCTGGAGATTTATCTACTTTTAAGCCTGCCAGACCACTTAGAACCTCCTCCCTTTCTATGCTAATTTCTTTAATTATTTCGCAGTCCTCCTGCCTGATTTCCATACCCATGTTTTCCCTCTAATGTCGTGGACAGGCTTTGGGGAGTCAGTTCATTACTCACTGCAGGATTCCCAGCCTCTGACCTGCTCTTGTAGCCACAGTATTTATATGGCTAGTCCAGTTCAGTTTCTCATCAATGGTAACCCCCAGGGTGTTGATAGTGGGGGATTCAGTGATGGTAATGCCACTGAACATCAATGGGCGATGGATAGATTCTCTCTTGTTGGCGATGGTCACTGCCTGGCACTTGTGTGGCACAAATGTTACTTGCCACTTGTCCCCAGGCCTGGAAATTGTCCAGGTCTTGCTGCATTTGGACATGGACTGCTTCAGTACCTGAGGAGTCGCAAATGGTCCTGAGCATTGTGCAATCATCAGCAAACATCCCCACTTCTGACCATACGATGGAAGGAAGACCATTGATGAAGCAGCTGAAGATGGCTGGGCCTAGGAGACTACACTGAAGGAACTCCTGCACTGATGGCCTAGAACTGAGATGATTGACCTCCAACAACCACATCCATCTTCCTTTGTGCTAGGTATGACTCCAACCAGTGAGAGTTTTCCCCTTGATATCCATTGACTCCAGTTTTACTAGGGCACCTTGATGCCACACTCAGTCAAATGCAGCCTTGATGTCAAGGGCAGCCACTCTCACCTCACCTCTGGAGATTAGCTCTTTTTTTCATGTTTGAACCAAGGCTGTAATGAGGTCAGAAGCTGAGTGGCCCTGGTGGAACACAACTGGGCATCAGTGAGCAGGTTATTGCTAAGCAAGTGCCGCTTGATAGCACTGTTAATGACCCCTTCCATTACTTTACTGATTAAGAGTAGATCGATTGTGCGGTAGTTGGCTGAGTTAGATTTGTCCTGCTTTTTGTGTACAGGACATACCTGGGCAATTTTCCACATTTTCCAGGTAGATGCCAGTGTTGTAGCTGTACTTGAACAGCTTGGCTAAGGGCAGGGCACAGCAAGTTCTGGAATGCAAATCTTCAGCACTATTGCTGGAATATTGTCAGGGCCCATAGACTTTGAAATATCCAGGGCCTTCAGCCATTTCTTGATATCACAAGGAGCGAATCAAATTGGCTCAAGACTGGCATCCGTGAGCTGGAGACCTCCAGAGGAGGCTGAGATGGATCATCCACTCTGCACTTCTGGCTGAAGATTGTAGCAAATGCTTCAGCTTTATCTTTTACACTGATATGCTGGGCTCCCACTTCATTGAGGATGGGAATATTTGTGGAGCCTCCTCCTCCAGTGAGTTGTTTAATTGTCCACCACCATTCACGACTGGACGTGACAGGGACTGCGGAGTTTAGCTCTGATCCATTGATTGTGGGATAGCTTAACTTTGTCTATCACTTTTTGCTTATGCTATTTGGCACACAAGTAGTCCTGTGCTGTAGCTTCACCAGGTTGACACCTCATTTTTAGGTATGCCTGGTGCTGCTCCTGGCATGCCCTCCTGCACTCTTCATTGAACCAGGATTGATCGCCTGGCTTGATGGTAATGGTAGAGTGGGGGATATGCCAGGTCATGATGTTACAGATTGTGTCTGAGTACAATTCTGCTGTTGCTGATGACCTACAGCACCTCATGGATGCCCAGTCTTGAGTTGCTAGATCTATTCATAATCTATCCCATTTAGCACAGTGATAGTGCCACACAACATGGTGGAAGGTATCCTCAATGTGAAGGCGGGACTTCGTCTCCACAATGATTGTGCACTGATCACTCTTACCAATACTGTCATGGACAGATATATCTGCAGCAGGCAGGATGGTAAGGATGAAGTCAAGTATGTATTTCTCTCTTGTTGGTTCCCTCACCACCTGCCGAAGACCCAGTCTAGTAGCTATGTCATTTAGGGCTCAGCCAGCTTGGTCAGTAGTGCCGCTACCGAGCCACATTGAAGTCCTGCATCCAGAGTACAATCTGTGCCCTTGCCACCCACAGTGCTTCTTCCAAGTGGTATTCAACATGGAGGAGAACTGATTCAACAGCTGAGGGAGGGCAGTACATGGTAATCAGCAGGAGGTTTCCTTGCCCATGTTTGACTGATGCTATGAGACTTCATGGGGTCCGAAGCTGATGTTGAGGACTCCCAGGGCAACTCCCTTCCGACTGTATACCAATGTGCTGCCACCTCTGCTGGGTCTGTCCTGCTGGTGGAACAGGACTTACGCAGGGATGGTATCCCACTGACAGAACATACAGACAGGAGATAGAATCCAGAACTGTCTTGTTCTGTATGGCTCATTACATGCTGCTATTCCCTGCTGAACAAATCTCAGGCTTTTTTATATTAAAAATGAAATGAGTAAGAAATGTTCTACATGCAAGTTATAATTGGGGTGGGGGCTGGGGGAATGATTGCAAAAATTTAAGTCTAGAGATTATTGTTACTGACATTAGTGGAGAAACATTTGATGTGTTAGTATGATATTCTTCGATCTGCTATTTTAATACACATTTTGACCCATTTATTTTCAAGAGGTAACTTCTCAATTAAAATAGCAGGGAAAGGAATAATATGCAAATAGAGTGAGGGACGATTTTCTGATGAAGTTATTGCTGGACAACAATAGCAGACTTGAGTGATGAATTTTTCTGGAACTGCTGCACTTAGGTTCCGCTTGGCTCACTACTTGGATTTTCCTGTTGGAGGTGACAGGGATATAGAATTCATGCTACCTCATATGGATGAGGATATTCTAACGACATGCAAATGACAGGAATTCAGCATTCAACATAATTTGTAATAATTTACACTCTAGGAAGCATGGTCCACATGTGTTCCTGGTATCCAGGGCTGTGAGAGGGATGTAGGGTAAAAGTTGGATGGTTGAGTTAGCCTATGCAAATGATCTGCAATCGATTGCTTAGGCCAAGACAGGATGGTGCTAATAATGTATGGGTGTCCTCAAAGGCTGCAGCCACATGACCATTTTCACTTTCTCAGAGGTGAAATTTGTGCCAGAAGCCCAACTAAAATATGAAAATGGAACAAACATAAAGGTTTGATAAGGTAGACATGGAGAAGATAGTTCCACTTGTGGGCAAGACCAGAACCGGAGACCATAAATATAAGATATTCACAAATAAATCAATAGGGAATTCAGAGAAAATGTTCTTTGAGAGTGGTTAGAATGTGAAACACACCACCATGAGGAGCAATTGAGGAGACAGGCATACAGACATTGAAGGGGCTGCTAGATAAATACAAGGGGGAAATGAATAGAATGATTTATAAATGGGGTTGGATGAAGTTGGGTGAGAGGAGGTTCATGTGGTGCATAAACACAGTCTAGAACCTGTTGGGCCAAATGGCCTCTTTCTGTATATATCATGAATGTTGTCAGGTTTAGAAGGGCAGGCGTAACACACTGGGATGAAAACAAAGTGCTGGCAGCATTCGTGGAGGGACAGTGTTAATGTTTCAAGTCCAATAGGACTTGCCATATTGAAGAGTCATATTGGACTTGAAACATTAACTCTGTTTCTCTCTCCTCATCAGACCTGCTGAGTTTTTCCAGAACTTTCTATTTTCATTTCAGATCTCCAGCAACAGCAGTATTTTGCTTTTATTTTAATCTTTACCCACTGGGATTCTGCTTGAGCAAACTCCACCCTAAATCCTCCCAGCTCTCTGTCCTTGAGGAGCAAGCTGATTGGATTTGACCTCTTGCCTTTTGGGGCAACTAAAGTTCCCAGAAGTATTATTATCAGCAGTTTCAACTGCTAATGTTTCTTCACACAATGGAAATTGCTTAATTGAAGAAAGAAATGGTATCAAAAAATCTATCAAATTACAGTCACCAAATTCATGAGTATGCTGTACAAATTATTGAGAAAGGAAACAAATTCAACAAGATCAAAACAAGGACATTCCAAGGACTGACTATTTTAATGAAGTAGTAAAATCTGAACACTCCTTGTGATCTTTACTCTTTCCTCGATGGTAAATTTAATTATGGGACACACCAGAGGTCTGCTTTAATTACTATGAGGCCTGATTTCACTGCTCCCATTCTGTTTACTAAATGTTCTCTGCAATAAACACAGTGTATGCACAGTGGCCATTGCATGTGCAATACTTTTGAATGCTACTTTTGCAAAGCTTGTGAATGTTTTTTGTTATTAAATTTCCTGGGTCAGTATGCAGAGTCAGGAAAATTCCTGGCTCTGCAAACCTGACCTTTAAAAATGGGTGCCCACAGGTCGGATTGTTATTCTGGGGGTTGGCGGAGGATGGTGGGGTGGGGGGGGGGGGGGTGCGCGGTGGTGGTGCAGTGGGGTAGGCTGGATTGGAATGGATGCCGACTGGGCAGAGGACGGTCTCTGTGCTCCAACACTGTGTTGAATTAAATTTAAAAAAGAATAAAACAAAAAACAGCCCTCACCGCTTACCCCCGTACACTTCCCAAGCCCCTTCCATGCTCACCTATGCCACCTCATGCCTCCCCAGCCCCCATGATTCCTCATATCCCTGTGCCACCTCATGCCCTCTACCCACACCCAAAGGCTCTTCATACCCCCATCCTAACCCATGCCCCTCTGCCCACCCTACATGGCCCCACATAGTCCCCAATGTTGCCCCCCCAATCCCCATGGGCCTTTATAGCGCCTATGCCAACCTAGTGCCAACAATGCCAACCCAAGCAACCCCTGCGCAAAACCCTTTGCCTATACCTTCATGCCAACTATCTAGTATGCTTTGACAGTTCATTGACAGTTCTTTGACAGCTGGACAGTTCTTTGGTAATTTGACGGTTCCAATGGCCAGGATTTTCCGTGCCTGCCACTGTCAGGCGTGTTTGGTGGCATGCGCAGGCAATATGGTGAGAAGGCCAAAAACCAATTTCACAACATTGTGAAACCAGTTTGCGATCATCCACGCCACCTGCCAATGCCAGGCCGTGTTCCCGCCATCAAACCTTGGGAAACTTATTGTACTACATCATTATAAGGCCAGCCCATCGGGCTCAGACCCCCGCACTGGATCGTCCATCTACAATTGCAGGAAAACACTCCAATGTGTTTCACAATAGCATATATAAGGTGTGCACTTGGCCAACTGCACCTCAAGGTTTGTTTGCCTGCCTTGCTTCGGTCAGCACTCGCAGTCATCAGCTCCCGCCTTCACAGACAGCACCACAGCACTTTTAGGGGGACTCACAGGTGGGTCTCTACCTACCAGATCATGCATATGTGGGCGGCTTTTCAACGGCTCCAGGGCTAGGGCTAGGGCTTGCTTAGGGAAGGGGGTCAAGTGGCCTCAGGCAAGGGAAGAGGCTGCAGGACGAGAGCTCTACTGGGGGAGGGTATCCCAGGGTGTGTGTGGGGGGCACGTGTTGATCTGTGCAATTGGCCTCAAGATGGTGAGGGCTGAGGATGCAGTCTCCAGAGGAGATGAGGCCAGATGGACATTTGAGGGTGTGTGTATGAGAATGGATGGTGATATCCCTTAAGCTGGCAATGAGTGAAATGCCAGTGAATGTGTGAAGGGCTTGAGTGTGTGAGTTTAGAGTGATGAGATGGTTGCTGTACCCTGGCTGTATGGATGAGATCATTCATTCTCTATCTACATTGGGTGGCCAACCTCTTCTGTGCAACATTGGCATTGACCACTGCTGCCATCGCCTACCAAGCCAGAGTGATAATGTAGCTGCCCCTCCTGTGGCTATCATAGCGGACTTCCACGGTGTGCAAAGATGCTTGAGTGCTGCAGTCTTCTTGCCTTTCAGCGCCATGTCTTCTATGCTGCAATCCTGGGCTGGAAGCACTGAGTGCGGCTGTGCTTTAAATGTGGTGCCTGGCGTGATGAATTGGCAAGGTGATGGCGTGGCAGGTGAATCAGAGCCTGCCTGCCATCGAAACGGTGTGTGTCCCAGGAATATATAATTATTGCGGCAGGTTTGGGACAATATGGTGTGAAAAGCCATCATTGCAGCTGGCGGGTAAAATATCGTACACTTAGTGCAAATCTGGGACGATTCCACCCAATGAGTTTATGCACTTTTTAATGCAAAGTCACATTTACTTTTAACGATCCCAAATGGTGCCTTACTTCTCCTAAACGGTATCTTACGTCTTCCAAACATGTCCCAGGATCATATCCAAAGGGTACCTTACCCCTCCAAAAGGGTACCCTGGCTATCCAAACAAATCCACCAAGTTCAGACCCCTCTTATTTGGTCTAATCTGGACACTCCTGGCCAACCAAAATCCCACTTCAGTGGATGTAGCTGGTGATTTAAATGCCCAGCTGCCTCTGTAAACTGCGCATGCGTGAACCCTGGCCCAACGCCACTCCTACTCCCTTAAAAATGGAACATGCCAAGTTTGGGGTGCGACTTAGAATTTCTAGCAAGTTCTGGGATTTTCCCATGATGGAGAAGGTCTCCTCCTAGGTGAAATATGGGCCTCTGTTTCTCTCTACACATGCTGCCTGACCTGCTGAGCTTTTCCAGCATTTTTTGTTTTTATTTCAGATTTCCAGCATCCACAATATTTTGCTTTTGTCTGTGACATCTTTTGATTATCTGCTCCTTTCACTGCTTGCTTGTCCCTACAACCACCGACCCCCCACTTCTCCCCCCACCCCCCCCACCTTAAACCAGCTTATATTTCACCCCTCTCCTATTTTTACTTAGTTCTGTTGAAGGGTCATGAGGACTCGAATCGTCAACTTTGTTCTTCTCCGCCGATGCTGCCAGACTTGCTGAGTTTTTTCAGGTAATTCTGTTTTTGTTTTGGATTTCCAGCATCCGCAGTTTTTTGTTTTTATAAAGGAGATATAGTTATTGTACAGTCTGCAATGGTAACTAATTCTCAATATTCAGTGATTAGTTGTTAGAGTTTAGATAATCTCTAAATGGTAGATCAACAGTAGAACCTATACATAATATGCAAGTGACTCAATAATCTACTTTATACTAACCTGATAGATGAGAAAATATTTTTATAAATATAGCTGCATTTTTTAAACCTGAATTTTTCAATTTAACACCTTTGAACTTAAAGTACTTTGACCAGTTCTTACCACAATCATCATCAAATATTTCCTGTTGTAACTATTTTGCAGAGCCCTTTCGTACTCAAGGTGACAGGAAATGATTGTTAAGTTATTCAGAAAGATCTTGATCTTGTAATTAGCTAAGGCAGCATTGTAAAGTCATTGGCATTGTGAGCTGGGAGCAGCACATGGCTGGCTGGCTTCTGAGAAATCATCTGTGCAATGTTCTTTTATATTTCTAGTAACTCCATCAACATTCCATTGGGATGTCTAGTTGCAATAACAGTTTTGTAAAGTATATGTGCAACTTATATTAATATATTTTATTCCTTATGGATGTATTTTTAAAATCCTATAATAGTTAGGCAAAGGTAAAGCCTGAGGTCTGTGTACCCTGACATTTCTTTTATGCCGATTCCTTTACATGTTCAACTTCAATTCACCCCAAAACAACCAACCCTACTTAAAACTGGAAGTCATTCATTTACATTTAGGAGTTAATTTATTTTGTGTCATTTTCCTTCAGTTACTGCTCCACTGTTGCGAGCTCCTCTTGATGGTTGGGGCTAGGGGCTGTATAATGAACACAAAGAGGGGTAGGAGCAGGAGACACATTTTTCTGGTCAGGCCCTGAAAGGGGAACATTGAGGATGTGAGGCCAGTCATTCCCAAGACAAATGTGTGCTGGATTGTAGGAACTGTTTCACATACCGATGGCGTGGTTTCTGTTATGTGTGGGCTATCTTACCTAGAGAGATTGAAGTCTTACTCTGGCAGTTACTTCATACTAGTTTATTAACACCAGAATAGGTATTTCTCTCATAAGTACAGACTGTTCCATCCTCTCTCCTGAGTGTCTAGCAATTGACTGCTGATGTCACTGTTACATCATGGTCTACATCATTCATTACCATAATTATTTTATTAATACATTACACTACAGGAGTCTAAGGGCAGAATTTTCTGGTTGGCATGCAGGGGCGGGCCCCGCAGGCTGACGTGAGCCTTAATTGGCCCGCCCACGTAAAATGGCAGTGCCCAGCTGCCAGACAGGGAAAAAATTTTCCCCTAATTCACGTTTTAAAAAAAACCTCAAAGACCATTTGCCTGCATAAAACATGAAGGACCCCCATTCCATTTGGTTCAAAGCCTTTCTGCTTCTAAAGACACCTTTAGGGCAGGAATATTGATAGTGCTGTAGTGATGTACAATGTTTAATATGCATCTTCTGCTGTTCCCTGAGTGGTGACTTCAACATGAAGCCCACATAGACCAGTTTGGGATAACTGCATCCAGTCTAATGGTCATATCTTGGCTAGAATTTTGTAGTTAATGTAGCCAATTGTATAACAGCATTCAAAGCAAAGTATTTTTCCAAACAGAATGAAAAGAACAATAATTTTGAACTTGTCGAGGTGTTGGAACATATAACTTGTGAAATATGTCATATTTATTGAAGACCTTTTTACATCTGGATTGTTCCTGTGTTCTGCTGTATTACCTGGAAATTCTCAAATATGTGGGAAAGGTAATTTAGATTAAAATTCAGAAGGTTCTGTTTTGTGTATTTATTTGGAGAACTGGCCAACATTGGCCATACTGGATAATAATAAATTCATTCCCTTGGACCTTTTAGTGGTCTGTAAATATATTGGGCTTAAAAGTTGATAGACCCTAAAAACAGGAATGAGGATTGTGGTGTGCAATTAACTGCGCCTGTTCAAAGTAATGCAGGAAACATACAAACTTCATGCTGCTTACCAACTTAAATGATTGGTCATGTGCAGCTCCGTACTAAGCATGCTCTTGAGTGACTGCACAACTTAGAAGGGAGCCTAAGATCATGTGAGGCTAACACCACTTCAAGCTAGCCTGCACTACTTTAAATCAGTCTGCATCTTCTAAAGGGGGAGTGCAATATGGCTGCAGCAGATACTGGAAGTCATTGTAGAACAGTATCTGACCTACAGTAAGAATGAAAATGGCAGAGAGCAGGCAGCACTGATGAGACTCTTAAAGCCCTGGTGCAGGAGGTGGGCAGGAGGAGAGAGGTTCTCTTCCCACAGGGGGCCAGACAGCTCTCTAAACAAGTGCTTAGCAGTGAATGGGAACAGATAGCCAACGTAAACAATGTCACCCCAAGGACCTGGATGCAGTGTCACAAGAAGTTTAAAGATCTCACAGAAGTGGTCAAGGTCAGTGAATTCATCTTAAAATGTCATATCCTTACAACTGCGCCATTAATTTCACACACACTGCTCAATGCACCACATGTCCATCACTCACTTACAGTACCAACAATCTCAATTAATCACAATTCATCCCTAACATTCATAGCTTTACCTCACCCTCAAACCTTTAGGACTGCTGCAAGCCTCACACCCACATCTCACAACTTGGACACACTGTTAGCTATTTAATCATAACAGCTACATCACCTAAACACATTGCACCACACTCACCAACACACTTCCCACTCTCTTGCAGGAGAAGGTAGTGCACAATACATGCAGCAGCACCTAAGCAGTGGGGGACAGGCATGACTGCATGTCCTCACCCCTATGGAGGAGATGGTGATTATTATAATTAGATCAGCCATCGCTGAGTCCATGGCCAGTGGTGTTGAGACCATAGAAGATGACAATATTCTCATTCCCAATCCACTTCCTTGCATCCCACTTTCCCCTCATCCCATAATCTCTTCTGATATGCAAACTGCAGATGGTGTAAAGACAGAATCTAGAGCCCCACTTCACTCACTGCAACCCTACCCTTGAGCCTTTCCCTTTCAGATGCCTAAGAGCTACCACCTAGTCAGGATGTGGTGCAGGAGCATGAACGATCTGCACACGGTGAGTCATTGGGTACAAGTGGCCTGTAGTCAGGCCAGGGGAAAAGATGGCTCAGGTTCCAGCTCCCCGGAGGGCAAGGCCACAGGTGAGCTCTTCTCCAGAGGACTCAGATGAAGAATCCGAAGGGGCAGCATACAGAAAAAGATTGATGGGTATGCACACAGAAACACTGCCAGAAAACTTGCTCTCAATGTCAAGGAACTTTGGAGGAGTCCATCTCCAACTTTTATGCAAAGATTGGAACCCATCCTTTCCAGTGTGGAAGTGGTGACTAGGTCCATGAAGACACTTACAGATTCGACCACAATGCAGTGTCTGGGAGTTGGTGTCTCAGCTTCCTTTTCAGCTCAAACAGAAGCCACCAATGTTTGAGTGCTGCAGTGGAAGCTCAGACTAAAATCATGCAAGGTCAACTTGGTGCCATGCAGGTTCAGACTGCTGCCATCATGGCTATGGATACTAGTGCTCAAAGAGGGATACAGGGTTTCACAACAGTTCAGCAATCTATCCTGCTACAGATTACTAGGATTGCTGAGGCACTGCCCTGGGGGAGTTGCAATGGCTCAATGGTGCATGAACCTGCTGACTTCTCTCAGGATGACAGCATTTGTCCTCCCACCACTGCCACTCTGTCAGTGCTTCTGTATTTGCTTGTCAACCAAGCAACCCAGGCCGCTGTTGCCCATGTCAAGATGCTGCAGTCGAAAGCTAGGCTTCCCAGTCCCAGAACTGCACGAGGACATCCTCTAAGGTCATCTGCCCACCTCCCCACTGAAATCCAGCAGCCTTCCACCAACCATGGTACAGTAGCACTGCATAGGAGCACTTGGCCAGGCAAAGGCATCGATAAGACACTAGGGAAATGCACAAGAGTGATTAGTTGATTTTTGTATGAAATATTTAATGTTTTGATGGATAAAGTTGGAAGGGAATGGAATGGAATGGTTGTTTTGTGATGGATTTTATTTCAGCATTTTTACCAAGAAAAACTGTGATGCTCAGTAATAGAAAAGGTAAGGTGTGGGACTGTTGTACGATGGAGATTATGGATGGTGTTCATGGAAACCAGAATCAAGTGAAGAAATCATGTCAGCAATCACAAAAGCCCTTCTCCCTCTCCCCGTCCTTTGTCTGTGAACAGCTTGTTCTCTTCTTTGCTGCCTCTGTTCCACTTTGCTTTCATGTTGCAGCCCAAGGGAAATTGTAACTATAGCAACTATGACTGTGTGCAAGTTGTGTACCCCTGCAGCCACAACCACACTCCATGTGCAGCACTACTCCCTGCAGACTTCACGAACTGTAAACAACTCCTCAAAACTCCTCTTCCGCCAATCCAAACAGGGCCAGTAGAAATCAATCAGCAACACACCTGCAAGTTGTTGATGCTCCCTTTAAATAGCACTGCTGGAATGTCCTTGCTGTTGAACACATGCTCAGCTCTGCAAGGTTAAGAGAGGGTGTTGGCTGGAGCAGTGAACTCAAAAGTAGCAAGAAAATCTGCCTATTCTGCATACTTCAAGCATACACTCATATCAACCATCCTGATGCCCTCAGAGTGATGATGCTCACTGTGGGCTCTTCTGTGTGTGACTGTAGCGTGGATGTCATTTCGGTACCAAAATGGCACCCAGAGATCTGCAACTACAGTTGTTGTAAGCCTAATTTTGGGGCCATAGAATTTGGGGCTACTGTAATGGGAAAGTGATCACTATAAATCCTGTTGTATTTTAGATTTTTTTTAAATCACTCAGTAAAATAATGTAAGTCAGAAGAAAAACACTAATTTATGTTCAAAATAGAAAATTATCAGGAATATCAGGAGCTGAGCAATTTTATGGAGAATGGAGATCTGCATTTTATGAATAGGGGTTGTTTGCCTGCAAATTTTGGGGGTGGTTTTAAATATTGATGGTACTTTAGTGGGTTTTGTATAGCTAAGAGTGTACAAAATTGGTTTTCAGTTATTTGTTGGATTATTTACATTTATAATGAATTAAATAAATTGAAGAAATACAAAATTATCAATAAAGTAATCAAAGTGTAACATGAAATGCTTAAGATTTTAAATCCTATCTATGCTTTCTATGTTTGTTTTGTATTTCAGGCAAGAAATTCTGGATTAAACGTGAAAGTTATTTTTCCCCTGTGTTTTCATGACATTAGTATTTATTTTCCTTTCTTGTGAAGCCTAAACCTTTGATCTTTTGAGAACAATTTTGCAAGGAAGTTGAGCTTTATCTATACAGCACCTTCTTTTCTGCTAATTCAATTAAAGTGCTTTCAAAGTCTTCAGTTACTTAATGTTGAGTCGCAATGCATTTGGGCCTATGAACTAACAATGACAACTGTCTAAAATAAAAACAGAATTACCTGGAAAAACTCAGCAGATCTGGCATCATCGGCGGAGAAGAAAAGAGTTGATGTTTCGAGTCCTCATGACCCTTCAACAGAACTAGGTGAATCCAAGGAAAGGGGTGAAATATAAGCTGGTTTAAGGTGTGTGTGTGGGGTGGGGGGCGGGGGGGGGGCGGGGAGAGAGAGAGAGAGAGAGAAGTGGAGGGGGGTGGTGTCCCAGTGTATCAATATTTGACTGTACTGTCATAGCTTTATGAGCGAGTCCCTCTTATAAGCGCCTGGAGCATTGGTTACTTGTTTGCATGATAGCTGTTACACATTTGGTGTAAGTTAAGAGTGGTATAAAACTTAATAATTCACAATGATTATCAATTGATATAATTATTTTGGAATAGCAATGTTTGCATACTAACACTAAATAATATGCTTATATTTTAAGTATAGCATTCGGTATAAATTAAAACATTTACAGCATATTGCACTAAGAAGGAAAGTTAGACATACATATCATTAAAAGTAGGATGAATGCTCGAATTCACAGAATCACAGAATTGTTGCCGTGCAGAAGGAGGCCATTCAGCCCATTGTGTCTGCACCAGCTCTCTGAGCATTTTAATTTAGTACCAATCTCCTGCCTTTTCCTCATAACCCTGCACATTGTTTCTATTTAAATACTCATCCAATGCCCTCTTGTATGCCTCAGTCGAACCTGCCTCACCACACTTCCAGGCAGTGCTGACTCTTCCGCATCAATTCACATTTTTCCCTGTGACTATTAATTCTATCCCGAGTAATTGTTTCTAGAAGTTTCCCCACCACTGAAGTTAAATTGCAATATCTCAGTAATTAACACTCTTAAGGTTGATGCAGTTATTGATAATTAATAATTTTGACATTTTTCAACTTAATGCAGCATAACACCAATACTATTCATAACAAGTTACACATCTGACACTGTAACTTTAATATCTAAATTTCTTGTTTATCCACTCCACTTCACCAGAATAAGGCATCAGTGAATATTAGATGCTTCTTTCAGAAATTACATTACCAACTAGTGCATTTGAGAAGTTGCTGGTGCTGAAGAATGCTGTAAAGTTTCTGTCTGGAACTGTACCAGCAAAGTCAGACAAGTATATGCCTTGCTGAGTAATTCACTGAATCGAACTAGAGCAAATAAAACTCCTTAGGCCTTTAAACTACAAAAAGAGGAATTACAGTAAAGTGGGGTGTGGTTCATAACAGCCAGTGTGAGATCAGGTAAGTGGGGTACAATAGGACACTTATCCAAACTTAGTGGACAAAATTTTAAACCCCTTATACATTCTGTCCCTTGGTGACACCAGAGCTTTGGTTTCCACATGCAATTGATTTCATCCAGCTATACTTCACTATCACCATGTTACACACTGTCTCTAAATGATCACATTGCTTACCTGATATCCAGTACCAAATGAGCAGAAATTTCCTTCAACTAATTATTGGGAAGATCAAAGACATTGTTTTCAATCCCGATCACAAACTCTGTTCCCTAGTTACTGACTTCATCCCCTCTTCCCAGCAACAGTCTGAGGCTGAACCAGACTGTTCACAACCTTGGTGTCATGTTTGCCCCTGAGCTCTGGTCACATATCCATGCCATCACTAAGACTGTTTATTTCTACCTCTGTATCATCACACAACTCCGTCCATGCCTCAGCCCATCTGCTGCTGAAACGTTCATCCGAACCTTTGTTCCCTCTAGACTTGACTATTCCAATGCACTCCTGGTCAGCCTCCCACATTCTAATCTCTGTAAATTTGAAGTAATCCAAAACGCAGTTGCCTGTGTCTAAACTCACACAGAGTCCCATTCACCCATCACCCCTGTGCTTGTTGACCTGCATTGGCAACTGGTTAAGCAAAGCCTAGATTTTAAAATTCTCATCCTTGTTTTCAAATTCCAAGGCCTCACCGCTCCTTATCTCTGTCAAGTTCTCCAGCTCTACAACTCTCTGAGATATCTGCGCTCCTCCAATTCTGGCCTTTTGAGCATTTCTGATTTAAATTATTGTACCACTGGTGGCCATGCCTTCAGCTTCCTAGGCCCTAAGCTCTGGAATTACCTCCATAAGGACCTACACCTCTCTATCTCTCCTGCCTTCTTAAAGCTGCTCCTTAAAACCTACCTCTTTGAGGAAGCTTTTGGTCACCTGCACAATAACACCTAATGTGACTGGGTGTCAAAAATAGTTTGGTAACACTCCTTTGAAGCCCATTGGGACATTTTACTATGTTAAAGATATACTGTTGCTTATACTCAACCAATGGCCTGGATTAATGGGACCTTTGCTGCAGATAACATCTATATTTGCCCCATATCCCATGGCCTACTGGGACAACAGGTCCTTTATGACTGAGAAAATCAGTGTGGTGGATTCAATTAAACAGCTCCTGAAAAGGTTCTTTCCATGGAGACAAACCCTTGTATGTTCTCTGCTGTAAGAATCCTGAGGCAGTGCAGCAGTCAGTTAACATATGGACCTCTGCCCAGCAAACATTTTGATGCTTTGTAGCCAACATCACTTGCCTGTTTTAATTTATGTTCCATGCCTCATCCTGTGTTCCCTCTGTATCTCTGAGGTTTGACCTTCTGGTGTGTGTATATCTCTCAATTGGCACTTCTTGAAGTGGTATTGACACAGAGTGTTGTACTGTGGGAGCTTGCTGGGAAAGGATGGCTCAAGCCTAAAAAGGAAATATGAGGCATTTTGAATATGTGGGCTCAGCAGTTGCAATTGTACTCACAGGACATGTTGTACACTGGTATGAATGTCTGCACCCTGGATAATGTTTCAATTAATGGCAAAGTTGCACAATGTGGGCATTCTCATACTAACCTTGACTTGGAACATTTTCCACTTTGCTATTCTCCATGTGTTCTAAGATCTCTAGGCCTATGATATCCATTGTAGCTAATGCATACTCTGTACCTTGTCTAGCCCTTCTGGTTGTCTGGCTGTGCTGACAGAAACTGAGTGCTGTCTTTGCTAGAAAGAATGTTCCATATTTTGCACTTATGCATGTAGCAAAAGTATCTTTGCTGCCAAGCACAGATCAGCTTTATGATATGCTTCCAACGTAACATAAGATGGCATTGCTAGCTATTACCTTGCCCAGATTTCAGAATCAAATCATGAACCAACTATGTAATTTTGAGCTCTCCTTATATGGGATTCGGAATCACTTCATCTTAATCTGCTTTGAGAAAGTCCATTCTACTCTCAAACTTATTCTCTCCTCCATGAGGGCTTCTGCCAAAAATGGTCTACAGATGTTTATGTCAGTATATTGATGTTCATTCTTTGCCTTTATGATGTCCATCAGGTCAGATCCATGTTTTCAGACTTCATCCCGTATTCACTGAGTGTCTACTAGCTCCTCAGAACTTCTCAGTTATTTTATTTTGTCCCATGCAGCCCTGTTTATTCACAAGTAGGGGGCTGGTTGGCGAGATGGCTAGTGTGTAGTTCAGAATAACACCAAAAATGTGGGTTAGAGTCCCGTTCCGGCTGAGGTACACTTGTGACCTGCTCCTTTGCTCTGCCCCTGGAAGTGGAAGGCAATGGCAAACCACCGCTGACAAAAACTGCCAAGAAAATGGCTCAGGATGAAGCATCAACTGTCAATGAGCTAAGGAGCTGCCTTCAAGCAGAGCATCTGTGAATGAATGAATGAATTGGAATGGGTGGGGTAGGGTGATACCTATCCATGATTTCTTGTGACTGCATGATAGCCTTAGTAAGAAATTTGAGTTATATTCATCATTTCTCAGAAATTTGAAAATTCATCAGCCAGATTTAAAGCTCATGTGTTAAATAATGGGGTACAAT